>NC_062547.1:5574528-6262438 GCF_016906955.1 Phacochoerus africanus
GAGCTGTAGCCACTGGCCTACGCCACTGCCACAGCAACGCCAGATTTGAGACACGTCTGTGACCTACACCACAGCTCACAGCAATGCCGGATCCTTAACCTACTGAGTGAGGCCAGGAATTGAACCCGCAACCTCATGATTCCTAGTCAGATTCATTTCTGCTGCACCATGACAGGAACTCCCTGTATGCGTTCATGTCAATTTTCTACATCTTCAATTCCTTGAAAGGTAAGGTTCCTCAGGCCTAGATCTCTTTTATAGGTAGCGTAGCTCCTGGCACAGGGTAAGTGCTCAACAAATGCCTGATGAGGTCAAACATGGGAAGCCACAGGGCACATTCTGTAATTTCCTGTAGCCTTTCAAAGCCCTGCTGATTTGGTTCAACTTGGACAGAGAAACAAAAGTCAGAACCCAATCCTCCAAGAGCCTTGCTTTTCAATATAAGTATGTAAAAATAGATATCCTCTTCATCAAAATAAAAAGCTTTTGTGCTTCAGGGGACACTTAAATGAAAGTGAAAAGTCAACCCACAAGAGTGGGAGGAAATATGCAAGTCACATCTGATAGGAGACTTACATCAAGAGTAAAGAACTCAGGGAGGTCCCATCGTGGCTCAGAGGAAACAAAAATGACCAGCATCCATGAGGATGCAGGTTCGATCCCTCAGTGGGTTAAGGGTCCGGCGTCATGAGCTGTGGTGTAGGTCGCAGACGTGGCTCAGATCTGGCGTTGCTGTGGCTGTGGTGTAGGTCAGCAGCTAAAGCTCCAGTTTGACCCCTAGCCTGGGAACTTCCACATGCTGTGAGTGTGGTCCTAAAAAGACTAATAAAGAACTCAGTTCAACAGTAAAAATGACAACGCAATTAAAAAATAGATTTGCGAGTTCCCATTGTGGCTCAGTGGGTTAAGAACTCAACTAGTATCCATGAGGATGCAGGTTCAATCCCTGGCCTCACTCAGTGGGTTGAGGATCCAGGATTGCTGCAACCTGCGGCATAGGTTGCAGCTGTGG
Source organism: Phacochoerus africanus (assembly GCF_016906955.1). Taxonomy (NCBI): domain Eukaryota; kingdom Metazoa; phylum Chordata; class Mammalia; order Artiodactyla; family Suidae; genus Phacochoerus; species Phacochoerus africanus. The sequence continues at coordinate 5,575,541 of NC_062547.1, forward strand.
CTTGGATCTAGCTATGGCATAGGCTGGGGAACTTCCATATGCTGCAGGTGCAGTCCTAAAAAGCCAAAAAAAGGGGGGGGGGCGTTGAATAGACATTTCTCCAAAGAGATATAAATGGCCAATAAGTACATGAAAAGATGCTCAACATCATTATTCATTAAGGAAAAGCAAATCAAATCCATTAGGAGATAGCACTTAAAACCTACAGGGATGGTAGTAATAATAGACAGTAACAAGTACTGGTGAGGATGTGGGGAAACCGAAACCATTCTACAGCGCTGGTGGAAAAGTAAAACGATGCAGCCAGTATGGAAAACAGTTTGAGTTCTATGACCCAGCAGTTCTACCCCTCGGTGTTCTCCAAACAGAATTATAAACATGTGTCCACACAAAAATGTTCATAGCAGAATTATTCATAATAGCCAAAAAGTGGAAAGAACAGTCCATCAACTGATGAATGGATTTTAAAATATGGTATATCCATACAATACAATATTCTACAACATGGGTGAACCTTGAAAACATTATGCTAAGTGAAAGAAGTCAGACATAAGAATCTACTTATTATATGACTCCACTTACATGAAATACCCAGTCTAAGCAAATCCATTGAGACAAAAAGTAAACTAGTTGCCAAGATACAGGAGATGGGGAATTGGGACTGACTGCAAATTAGGTACAAGGTTTCTTTTTGGCATGGTGGATATGTTCTGGAATTTAGTGGTGATGGCTGCAAAACACAGTGAATATACTTAGAACCACTGAGTTGTGTGTATGTATGTGTATATGTATATTGTACACATGTACAATTCAGTACATATATATATATATATATTGCTTTTTGGGGCCACACCCATGGCATATGGAGGTTCCTAAGCTAGGGGTCAAAGCTGGAGCTACAGCTGCTGGCCTACACCACAGCCACAGCAACGCAGGATCCAAGCCCCGTCTGTGACCTACGCCACAGGTCACAGCAATGCTGGATCCTTAACCCACTGAGTGAGGCCAGGGATCAAACCCACAACCTCATGGTTCCTAGTCAGGTTAGTTTCTGCTGCGCCACAAGGGCAACTCCTGAATTGTATAATTTAAAATGGTAAATTTTATGGTATATGAATTCCAACTCAATAAAAAATGTATTCTATCATATGTTGTTTACTAAAGCGAGTTTCGATTTCTAAGTAATTATATTCCAAGGAACAGAGAGAAGTAAAGATGGCCCTAAAGGTGTGAAAAAAGAAACAGTATTGGTAAAATTTCCGAACATTTTTTTTCTTCTTCTTTTTTTTTTTTTGTCTTTTTTCTAGGGCCGCTCCCGAGGCATATGGAGGTTCCCAGGCTAGGGGTCTAATTGGAGCTGTAGCCACTGGCCTAGCCACAGCCACAGCAAGGCAGGATCTGAGCCGCGTCTGCGACCTACACCACAGCTCACGGCAACGCCGGATCCTTAACCCACTGAGCAAGGCCAGAGATCGAACTGCATCCTCCTGGTTCCCAGTCGGATTTGTTAACCACTGCACCACGACGGGAACTCCCCTTTTCTTTCTTGAGGGAAAACTTATTCTTTTACTTCACTCCAGCTTAGAAAAATCTCAAGTCACAAGACAAACCTTTATCCTATCTTGAAATTGGGCTCACCAAGGCAGTACCTACATTCAGATATAAATCCCAGTCCTGGAGAGACTTGTATAACCTCCTTTCATCATCAGCTCCCCCAGATGAGACAGCCTTACCCTCAGGATAGAGTTCCTTGGATTTAACACTCTGAGACATTTCGTTCTGGTCTGCCGCCCAGGAAACAATATCTTACCTTTACCCCAGCTCCTGCTTATTCTGAGTTTTTAGCGCCTACATTCATCTGTGACAGTAAGTTCAGGATTACCATCTTGTCTTTCACAGCCCGCTGTCCTCTGTTCCAACATCTAGGCTTAAAATGAATATGTTCTATAAAACTCTGGGAGTTCCCATCATGGCTCAGTGGTAGCGAACCTGACTAGTATCCCTGAGGACGAGGGTTCAATCCCTGGGTGGTTCGATCCCTGGCCTTGTTCAGTGGGTTGGGGATCTGGCGTTGCCATGAGCTGTGATGTAGCTTATAGACTCTGCTCGGATCCTGCCTTGCTATGGCTGTGGCGTAGGCCAGCAGCTACAGCTGGGATTCACCCCCTAGCCTGGGAACTTCCATATGCTGTGGATGTGGCCATAAGACACACACACACACAGACCTCTGAGTAGTCTCTCATTTCTTCCATTTCTCCATAAACTACATAATATCTACAGATGGTTTTATTCTGTGTTACTGAAAAGGTCAGCTATTTACCTCACCGGTTTAGAAATGGAAACTGAGGGGGTGGTCCAGAGGAGAAAGAACTGGACCTATCATCACTGACATTGTAGTTTTTAGCTATAGCCACTGGGTGCCACTCTTGTGTCACTAACAAGTTATCAATAAATGGCCACTATCAGGGAAAGTACTGATCTTGAGTAGAGTGGGTTCTTCTCAATGCCTTTGGTGACTCATCTTCCCTGGGCTTGTGATCCAGTCGTATACAGTAAAAATGTTACTAGGCTTTGGATCCAGGGACCTCATTATAAATCCTAGCCTTTCCATTTGCTGACTGTATGATTCTGAGAAAATTAGAAAAGTTCTCTAACCAGTTTCGTTCTCTATGAAATGGGAAAACTGCAACTTACCTCATAAGATCTTTGTGGAGATTAAAGTGGAAATCTTGGCACAGATTAGGGATTCAATAAAGGTTCCTTCCTGGATAGGATGACTACTGGATAAGACCTTGGGTTCACTAGCCATCTGCCAAGTTTACTGGGCTATATATGGCCCTGAAGCTATGAGCCATCACTACAGGGACACAGTGGGGCAAAGGAGGTCACATCATTTCCTTTTCAGACCTCAGGGGGATATCAGAGGCCCAAGCAGAAGGACTTCACAGGCTGAAATACTTTTAGATCCTGCCGATATATCTCACGTACTACAATGTCACACACCTTGTCCTGTACCTATCCCTATGAATAGCTGCAGTGTATTGAACCGCAGCCCCCAAAAGATATGCTCAAGTCTTAACCACTAGTACCTATGAATGTGACCTTATTTGGAAAAAGGGTCTTTGCAGATGTAATTAAGGATCTTTTTTTTTTTTTTTTTGGCTTTTAGGGCCACACTCACGGCACATGGAGGTTCCCAGGCTTGGGGTCAAATTGAAGCTACAGCTGCGGGCCTATAGCACAGTCACAGCAACGCAGCATCCGAGCCGCTTCTGTGACCTACACCACAGCTCACAGCAACACCAGATCCTTAACCCACTGAGCAAGGCCAGGAATTGAACTTGCAACCTCATGATTCCTAGTCGGATTCATTTCCACTGAGCCAAAATGGGAACTCCTGTAATTAAGGATCTTAAGAGAAGATAGTTGTGGATTTAGAGAGGGCTCTAAATACAATGACAGGTTTACTTAAAACAGACAGGCAATGGAGTCCCCTGGTAGCTTAACAGTTAAGGATCCAGCATTGTCACTGATGTGTCTCTGGTCACTGCTGTGTGAGGGTTCAACCCCTGGCCTGGGAACTTCTGCATACACAGTCAGAAAAAAAGGAGTTCCCGTCGTGGCACAGTAGTTAACGAATCCAACTAGGAACTATGAAGTTGTAGGTTCGGTCCCTGCCCTTGCTCAGTGGGTTAATGATCCGGCGTTGCCATGAGCTGTGGTGTAGGTTGCAGACGCGGCTCGGATCCCACGTTGCTGTGGCTCTGGTGTAGGCCGGGGGCTACAGCTCTGATTCAACCCCTAGCCTGGGAACCTCCATATGCCTCAGGAGCAGCCCAAAGAAATAGCCAAAAAAAAAAGACAGACAAAAAAAAAAAAAAAGGAAAAAAAGGCACAATTGCAGCACTATTTATGATAGCCAAGACATGAAAGCAACCTAAATGTCCATGAACAGATGAATGGATAAATATGTGGTATACGAAGACAGTGGAATATTACTCAGTCATAAAAAGAATGAAATAATGCCATTTGCAGCAACATGAATGGACCTTGAGATTATCACACTAGGTGAAGTAAGCCAGCCAGAGAAAGACAAAAATCACATGGTATCACTTACATGTGAGATCTAAAAAAAATGATACAAATAAACTTATATTCAAAACAGAGGAGTTCCTGTCATGGCACAGTGGTTAACCAATCCGACTAGGAACCATGAGGTGGTGAGTTCGATCCCTGGCCTTGCTCAGTGGGTTAAGGATCCAGTGTTGCCTTGAGCTGTGGTGTGGGTCGCAGATGAGGCTCGGATCCCGAGTTGCTGTGGTTCTGGCGTAGGCTGGTGGCTACAGCTCCGATTAGACCCCTAGCCGGGGACCTCCACATGCTGCGGGAGCAGCTCAAGAAAAGGCAAAAAGACAAAAAACCCAAAAAACAAAACAAAACAAAAACAGAAACAGACCCACAGACATAGACAACAAAGTTAGGGTTACCAAAAGGGAAGGATGGAAGGGATAAATTAGGAGATCACTATATACTATATAGTACTGTATATAAAATAGACAACTAACAAAGACCTAGTGTATATAGCACAGGGAACTATTTGTAATAACCTATAAGGGAAAAGAACCTGAAAATTATGTATATATTTGAATCACTTTGCTGTACACCCAAAACTAACACAACACTGTAAATCAACATACTTAAACAAATAAATCACAGAGCTAATTTAAAAAAGAGAAGGACAAAGGGAGATCTGAGAGACAAAGGAGAATGGCCATGTGAAGATGGAAGCTTAGACTGGAGTTTTATGGCCACAAGTCAAGGGACACCTGGGGCCACTAGAGCTGGAAAGGCTAATGAAGGATTCTCCCCCAGAACCTTTGGAGTGAGTGTGGCCCTGCCAACACCTTCCGGACTCCAGAACTGTGAGTCACAGAAGTAACCTGAGCCACAGCAGCGACGGTGCTGAGTCTTTAACTGCTGGGCCACCAGGGAATACTCTTTTGTTTTTAAGCTACCAAATTTGTGGTAATTTGTTATGGCATCCACAGGAAACTGATACAATGGGTATTAGCCTTTATTTGCTCAAGCTGTGGGCAGCAGCTTTCCAAGTTGAAGGGAAACCAGCAAGAGCATGTGCAGTGAGCCCACTGAAAGGAACAGCATTCTTAGGAAAGTACTTCCGAGAAAGCACATACGGCCATGAAAAAAAAAACAGTGTGGTGAAGGCAGCATTTACAGGGGCTTCACTGCTGCAAAGCAGAAGAGGGTGGGAAAACCCATGAGATGCTGTGATCCTTAGGTGCCGAGATACCTAAACCTCCCCATCCAATCAGGCAAACAAATGGAGGAGAGGTAGAGAAGCAGAAGAGGTGTTATTATGTCTGTAATTTTTAACAATTTTATTGAGACATAACTTGCACAATACAACACGTTTAACAATTTGTTAATTTTAGCACACGTACATACTTGTGAAACCACCACATCAGGAAAATGAACGTATCCATTATCCCCAAAAGTTTCTTCTGCCCTTCATAACTCCTCTCCAACTCCCTCCAATTCCTATACCTCATATTTTTAAGCAACCACTGATCTATAACTATAGAGTAACTGGCATTTTATGACTTGTACATAAATGAAATCAAGCAGTATATACGCTTGTATTTCCAGGGGGACTAATGACTAGACCACCAGGGAACTCCCCATGGTAAGATTTTTAACTAAAAATTCAGCTTCTTTAATAGTCATAGAGATACTAAGTATATGGAGCTATTTCTTCTTGAGTAAACTTTGGTAACTATATCTTACTAATTTTTAAATTTTTTATTTTATTTTATTTTTAGGGACAAAAGCGCAGCACATGGAAGTTCCGGGGCTAGGGGTCAAATTGGAGCTGTAGCTGCCAGCCTACACTACAGCCACATCAATGCTGCAGCTTGCAGCAACACACCAGCAACTTAACTGAGTGAGGCCAAGGATTGAACCTGCAGGCTCAGGGACACTATGTCAGGTTCTTAACCCACTGAGCCACAACAAGAACTCCAGTAACTATATTCTTCAAGGAGTTTTCCATTTAATCTAAACTGTCAAATTGAGTGCAGTGTTCATAAGATTCCCTGATAATCCTTTTAATATCTGATGCTACTTCTCTAATTTCCGATAGTTGGCAATTCGTGTTTTCTCTCAATTTTCTTTCTCAATGAATCACCTTTAATTTTCATTGATTTTTTTCTCTATTGTTTTCCTATTTTCTACTTTACTGACTTTTACTCTGATCTTTATTATTTCATATCTCTCTTTATCTTTAATTTGTTATTCTTAATCTTTCGAAGTTGGAAGCTGAGGTCTTTGATTTAAGGCCTTTTTCTTTTCTAACACAGGCATTTCCCCCGAGTGCTGCATTAGCTACATCTCAAAAATTTTGATAATTTTCACTTCCATTTTAATTAAATTAAAATATTTTCTAATTTCTCTCTCTCTCTCTTTTTGTCTTTTTAGAGCCAAACATACAGTACATGGAAGTTTCCAGGGGCCAAACTGGAGCTATAGCTGCTGGCCTTTGCTACAGCCCCGGCAATGCAGGATCTGAGCCGCATCTGCAACCTACACCACAGCTCACAGCAATGCCAGATCCTTAACTCACTGAGGCCAGGGATCAAAATGTACCCTCATGGATACTAGTCAGATTTGTTACCGCTGAGCTATGATGAGAACTCTTGGGTTTAATATATCATCTTACTGTTATCTTTTTGGCAACACCCATGGCATATGGAAGTTACAGGGCAGGGGATCGAATCCAAGCCACAGCTGTGACCTAAGCCACAGCTGTGGCAATGCTGGATCCGCAACCCATTCCAGGGATCAAATCTGCACCTCAGCAGAGACCCAAGCCACAGCAGTGACAATATCAGATCCTTAAGCCACTGAGCCACCAGGGAACTCATCTTTGTTTTTAAAAATAGTTTTATTTGGAGTTCTCTGGCAGCTCAGTGGATTAAGGATCTGGCATTGTCACTGCTGTGGCTCCAGTTCAATCCCTGGCCCAGGAACTTCAGCTTGCTGCAGGCATGGCAAAAAAAAAAAAAAAAAAAGATAGTTTTGTTATGTAAAGAATCCCAGGTTGACAGGATTTTTCAGTACTATAAATATGTTACTACTCCATTTTCTTCTAGTTTATACTGTTTCTGATGAGAAACTCTGTAATCCTTCTTTGTTTCCTTGTACATTAACAAGGTTTGGATTTTTTTTTTTTGTCTGTTTGCTTTTAAGATTTGCTTTTTACTACTGATTTTAACCCATTTAATTATGATGTATCTTAGTGTAGTTTTCTTTAGTTTTCTTGGACTTGGTGTTTGTTAAGATTCTTAGATGTAGGGGGTATAAAGATTTCATCAGTATAACCAGTATGGGGAAAAATATGGAGGTTCCTTTATTTTTAAGATTTATTTATTTATTTTGCTTTTTAGGGCCATACCCATGGCATATGGAAGTTCCCAGGCTTAGGGGTCAAATCGAGCTATGGCTGCTGGCCTACACCACAGCTACAGCAACGTGGGATCTGAGCCAAATCTGTGACCTACACCACAGCTCACAGCAATGCCAGAATGAGCAAGGCCAAGGATCGAACCCCCATCCTTATGGATACTAGTCAGATTCGTTTCTGCTGTGCCACAACAGAAACACCCTGGAGGTTCCTTTAAAAACTGAAATTAGAGCTACCATATTCAGCAATCCTACTCTTGAGTATATATCCAGAAAAAAAAAACTTAATTTGAAAAAGATACATTCACCCCACTGTTCATTGCAGCACTGTTTACAACAGCCAAGACATGGATGCAACTCAAATTTCCATCAACAGATGGATGAAGAAGATTACACACACACACACTCTCACACACACACACACACACAGAGGACTATTACTTGGGCATAGAAAAGAATAAAACAAGGCCCTTTGCAGCAACATGGATGGATCTAGAGATTATCATAGTGAGCGAAGTAAGGCAGACAGAAAAAGACAGATATCATATGACATCACTTATATGTGTAATATTAAAAAAAGATACAGGAGGGAGTTCCCATCGTGGCTCAGTGGTTAATGAATCCAACTAGGAACCATGAGGTTGTGGGTTCAATCCCTGGCCTTGCTTAGTGGGTTGAGGATCTGGTGTTGCCGTAAGCTGTGGTGTAGGTCACAGACGTGGTTCAGATCTGGAATTGCTGTGGTTCTGGTATAGGCTGGTGGTTACAGCTCTGATTAGACCCCTAGCCTGGGAATCTCCTTATGCCGCGGGAGCAGCCTAGAAAAGGCAAAAAAAAAAAAAGATACAGGAGTTTCTTTTGTGGCTCAGTGGAAATGAGCCCAACTAGTATCCATGAAGATGAGGGTTTGATCCCTGGCCTCACCCAGTGGGTTAAGGATCTGGCATTGCCAAAAACTGTGGTGTAGGCTGCAGATCCTGCATTGCTGTGGCTGTAGCGTAGGCTGGCAGCTGTAGCTCCAATTTGAACCCTAGCCTGGGAACTTCCATATGCTCTGGGTGTGGCCCTAAAAAGCCAAAAAAAAAAAGGTGCAAATTAACTTATATACAAAACAAAAATAGATCTACAGACATAGAAAACAAACTTATGGTTACCAGAAGGGATAGCTGGGAGTAGAGGAAGATAAATTAGGAGTTTGGGATTAACATAAACACACTACTGTATATTAAATAGATAACCAACAAGGACCTATTACATAGCACAGGGAACTACAATCAATATTTTGTAATAACCTATAAGGGAAAAGAATTTGGAAAATATGTATATATGTATAACTGAATTACTTTGCCATACACTTGAAACTAATGCAACATTGTCAACTATATTTCAATTAAAAAAAAACTAACAAACGGGAAGTTTCCTTGTGGAGTAGCCAATTAAGGATCTAGCATTGCCACAGTTGCAGCTGTGGCACCAGTTGCAGCTGTGGCACAGTTTCAATCCCTGGCCTGAAAACTTCCACTGCCACAGGTGCAGCCAAAAACAAAAACTGGAATTCCTGTCGTGGCACAGTGGAAACAAATCCGACTAGGAACCATGAGGTTGCGGGTTAGATCCCTGGCCTCGCTCAGTGGGTTAAAGATCTGGCATTGCCATGAGCTGTGGTGTAGGTCGCAGATGCAGCTCGGATCCTGCATGGCTGTGGGGCAGGCCAGCAGCTGTAGCTCCATTTGGACCCCTAGCCTGGGAACCTCCATATGCCATGGGTGTGGCCCTAAAAAGCAAACAAACAAACAAAACCCACTAACAACAAAAGATTTCATCGAATTTAGAAATTTCTTAGCCATTATTTCTTCAAATATATTTTTGCTTTTACTTCTTCAGATTCCCGAATTATACATGTATTAGGCTACTTGAGGTTGTCTCATGATTCACAGATGCTCAATGTTCTATTATTATTATTATTGTCTTTTTAGGGACACACTTGTGACATATGGAAGTTCCCAGACTAGGGGTCCAATTGGAGCTGCAGCTGCCAGCCTATACCACAGGCACAGCAACATGGGATCCAAGCTGTATCTGCAACCAACCCACAGTGCATGGTAATGCTGGACCCTTAACCCACTGAGCAAGGCCAGGGATTGAACCCAGGTTCATTACTGCTGAGCCACAACAGGAACTCCTATTATTATCATTATTATTATTCTTATTATTTTTTTGGTCTTTTCTAGGGCCGCACCTGCAGCATATGGAGGTTCCCAGGCTAGGGGTCTAATCAGAACTGTAGCCGATGGCCTACGCCAGAGCCACAGCAACGCCAGATCCGAGCCCGTCGTCTGCAACCTACACCAGAGCTCACGGCAATGCCGGATCCTTAACCCACTGAGCAAGGCGGGAGATCGAACCCACAATTTCATGGTTCCCAGTCGGATTTGTTAACCACTGAGCCACGATGGGAACTCCCTATTATTATTTTTTTAATCTCTGTGTTTCATTTCAGATAGTTTCTGCTGCTGTGTGTTTTTTAAGTGTCTAATGTGCCATTAATACTATTCAGTGTAATCAGTATAATTTTCATCTCAGAGACATTAGTTTTCAACTTAAAATGTATTCGGGGTTCTTTTAAAAAAATACCTTCCACATCTTAGTATGTTCAATCTTTTTTCTAGTTCCCTAAACATATGGAATACAATTATAACAACTTTTTTTTGTCAACTAATTTTATCTTCCATGTCGGTTCTGGATCAGTTTTGATTGGATCATTGATTGATCAACTGATTGAGTTTTCATTGTGGGTTGTATTTTCCTCTTCTTACCATGTTTATTAGTTTTTTGTTAGATCCAAGGCTCTACGAATATTACCTTAGTAGGTGCTGGATATTTTTGTATTCTTATAAATATTCTTGAATTTTTGTTCTGCGATGCCACTGAATTACTTGGAAATGACTTGATCCCTTCAGGTCCTGCTTCTGCTTTTGAGCTTTGTTAGGCCGAACCAGAGGAGTGTCTATTGTAGATGTAATTTTTCTCCATTCCTGAGGCAAGACTATTCTTAGTATTCTACCTAATACTCCATAAATTATGACTTTCCTCTCTGTTTGACGGGAATAGGTACTATTCCTGGCCCTGAGTAAGCTCTGCATTTTGTTCCCTCTAATCCTTCTGGGTGGTTCTTCACCGGGACAGTTTCTTCACCTGAATGAGCCGATCAGTACTCAGCTGAATACTGGAGAGAGGAACCTCTGTGTGCAGCTGTCTCGTCTCCTCGTCTCCAGTACTCTGCCCTGAAAACGTACGCTGCTTTGGCATCCCTGGACTCCCAGCTTCATCTATTTAACTCAGAGAGCCCACTAGGCTCTGCCTAGATGCCTGTTCCCTACTCCCTAGCTTCCCTACTTTTTCTAGGCAGTGTGTAAGACAATCGTAGGGCTCACTGTGTTTGTTTTCCATCTCAGGAATAACTACCCCCCATTCATTGTCTGAGGCCCAATGTCTTGAGAACCATTGTTTCATATGTTGTATTTTTTGTTGTTGTCCAGATTTTTGGTTATTTCGGGCAGGAGGGTCAATCTGGTCCTTGTTACTCTATCTTGGCCAGAAGTCACTGTATATAATTTTGCCCTTAATATCATGTATTTATTCATCTTATACTTTAATTCCAGAAAAGTCACTGAATATAATTTCACCCTTAATATTGTTTATTTATTCATCTTATACTTTAATTCCTGATTGTTACAAAGGGAGCTAGAGAAGTGGGCTTCAGCTGGAACACTACTACTACCTACACACAGAATCTGGAAATACATAAAATTTCCCAGCTATGATTTCTCTTCACTCCTTAGAGAAGCCTGTAACTATTTGACCATCATCAGGGCAGAGACCCCAACTAATGCAACTCTCTATCTCCAGCATCCAAAAAGGTGAATGGGGAGTTCCCGCTGTGGTACAGTATAGTGGGTTAATGATCTGGCTTGTCTCTGTGGCCTTGCCAGTTTGATCCCCAGCCCAGTGCAGTGGGGTAAGGATCTGGTGTTGCATAGCTGTGGCATAAGTCACAGCTGCAACCTGGATTCAACCCATGGCCCAGGAACTTCCATGTGTCATGAATATGGCCAAAAAACAGGGGGAAAAAGGTGAATAGATAAAAGTATGTTTTTTTTTTTTTTTTCCCACTGTACAGCAAGGGGGTCAGGTTATCCTTACATGTATACATTACAATTACATTTTTACCCCGATAAAAGTATGTTTTTCATTAGGCAAAGCTAAACATAAGAATTCCATCGTATTGTCATCATCATAAAAGTAGCTACGTGCTTAGCACTTTACATATATGATTATATTCAAACCTCACAATGATCATTTTAGGCATGTATCATGCCTGTTGTACTGACAAACTGAGACTTGGAAAGGTTAAATAGCTTCCACAAGAACGTCATGTAACCAGGTAGTGGCAGAAATGGAATTCAAGCAACATCGCTAACCATGCTCTTAGTTGCTACGTAATACTCAATTCTATAAAGTTTTTCTAAACCACAGGCTTCCATGCTGAAAGGCTAACCTGCGATTGCGCAGTCTAAAGCACCCGCACCTACCCACCTGTGTTCAGGGTTCCCACACTTCAACATGGAAGATTTCCATCAAAGTCCGGTTATTACTCTACGCTTACCTGCTTCACCTCACATGAGCAGTGGAGAAGAAACTGGTGCTGGGTGATCTCATGAAATGATTTATGCAGCTTGGTTGCAAATTCCTGTGTGTCAGATGCCTAAAATGGGCCAGAGATAGAATATGCTGAGTTCCAGTACTGCTAACCAAAGCTAAGTGCCCACAGGAAGTTTACATGGGGAGTTTACATGGCTGAGACAAAGAGAAAGGCAAACCACTGACATCCTTCGTGTTCCTCAGCTGTTACGAACACAGGAGAAGGAGGAAAAAGGTCTGGGTTATTTGACATGAGACAGGTAGTTGTGGCTCCTAAGCAAGATCTTTCAAACAAGGTCTTTGTTCTTCTCTCTTTAGGAGATAAATATCCCTGAGATCCACCTGTTCAAGAAGAGGTTATATACACTGCTCTCCTCTAAAACAAGTTCCAAGAGAGGGGAGGTTCTACTTAATACCTGAGGCTGAAACAGGAACATTTTTCCCCCGATAAATCTTCTAGGGAGAAAAAGAACAAAGTGACATAGTTTGCATCCATCAAGAATGGGTCACAGCTTCTACTCTTTAGTATAGAATTGTAGCATATTAGAGTCAAAGGGGACCACGTAATCACCTCATACAATACACTAACTCTGTAGATGAAATTCAAAAAGGAGAAGTGACCCACCCAACTAGCAAGTGTAAAAGAGGGCTGATTCTAGCATTGCCAGTATAGTGTTCTTCTCACTACCTTGTGCCATCCACATGATCCAGAAAGCTGAAGCTGTGAGAAGATGCACTAGACTATGAAGTTAATTGCTTTGACCAATTAACTCTGTTTATAGAAATTTATTCTGGGAAATAATTCAAAAGAAGCAAGATATCACATAAAGATATTAACTGAAGTACTACTTATACTGGCAGAAAGAATGTAAACAACTTAAACGTCTATCATTAGGGGAATGGTTTATTAAATTAGATTAAACCAACACAACAGGAATACTGGTTAAACACACAGCTGCAACCTGGTCCAGGGAATTTCCATATGCTGCAGGTGTGGCCAAAAAAAAAAAGATTGTTCAAACAGGGGGAAATATTAAATTACATGTGAATATAGAATATTTTGGTTATAATTATATAATGCAGATAATATACAAAGTCAAAAATTAAGTGATAAAGTTTATTAGTTATTAATTTAAATTTTGTATATATTATACTACCTTTTCAAGAAAAAAAAGTACCAGAGCTCCTGCTGTGGCACAGTGGAAATGAATCTGACTAGTATCCATGAGGATATGGGTTCGACCCCTGGCCTTACTCAGTAGGTTAAGGATCCAGCATTGCTATAAGCTGTGGTGCAGGATGCAGACGCAGCATGGATCTGATGTTGCTGAAGCTGTGGCATAGACCGGTAGCTGCAGCTCTGATTTGACCCCAGCTTAGGAACTTCCATACACCACAGGTGCAGCCCTAAAAAGAAAAAAAAAAAAAAGTACAAAAAAAAGGAAGCAACAGATATGGAATGAACACGTTACCCTACTGATAATACCAAATGGTCAGCACACATTGAAAGGAAGGAAGGAAAGAAACCAATATTTATTAAGAATCTACCATGTGTTATAAAGGTTCACATCCAGCCCTCTACTTCATAATAGCCCTGTGTGGGACTATTCTTTTTTTCCAATTTGTAGATGAAATTCAGAGTTCAGGAGTTCCCGTCGTGGCACAGTGGTTAACGAATCTGACTAGGAACCTGAGGTTGCAGGTTCAATCCCTGGCCTTGCTCAGTGGGTTAAGGATCCTGTATTGCTGTGAGCTGTGCTGTGGGTTGCAGATGCGGCTCAGATCCGCATTGCTGTGTTGTGCTGTAGGCCGGCGGCTACAGCTCCAATTCGACCCCTAGCCTGGGAACCTCCATATGCTGCGGTAGTGGCCCAAGAAATGGCAAAAAAGACAAAAAAAAAGAAAAGAAAAGAAAAGAAAAGAAATTCAGAGTTCAGTAAAGGCCTAAGTCCACATAGCCAGCAAGTAAATGAGCCAAGATTTGAACTCAGGCCTCTGTTCCCAAAACTTGTTACACTACTTCACACTGCTAAACACATGTAATCCTTACAGTTGCTCAGTTATTTCCAAAATGTTCTGTCACCATGAGGTAATAGAACCTTCTTCAATAAGAAATTGGGAGGGGGGAGTTCCCTTCGTAGCTCAGTGGTTAAGGAACCTGACTAGGATCTATGAGGCTGTGGGTTCGATCCTTGTCCTCACTCCGTGGGTTAAGGATATGGGGTTGCCATGAGCTGTGGTGTAGGTCAAAGACGTGGCTCAGATCTGGCATTCCTTAGCTGTGGCATAGGCCAGTGCCTACAGCTCCGATTCCACTGGGAGCTTCCATGTGCCGTGGGTGCGGCCCTAAAAAAGCAAAAAAAGAAAGAAAGAAATTGGGAGGCCATTCCCATTGTGGCTCAACAGTCATGAGCCCAACTAGTATCCATGAGGATGTGGGTTGATCCCTGGCCTCGCTCAGTAGGTTAAGAATCCGGTGTTGCTGCAAACCGCAGTGTGATGCAACATGGATCTGGTGCTGTGGCTGTGATTTAGGCTGGCAGCTGCAGCTCTGGTTTGACCCCTGGCCGGGTAACTTCCATATGCCGCAGGTGTGGCCCTAAAAGAAAGACAAAAAAAGAAAAAAGCAGAAAAACCCTGGCACTTTCCAACATCCTCATCTCCTACTAACTTGAAGCGTCTGGAGGCAGATCTTCGGAAGCTGCTGCTGGTGCTTGCAGTCACGATACTCATGATGGAATTTACAGCCACTGAGAGCGAGGCTTGCAGTTTCTGACGAGCCTAGAGAGCAAAACAAGTAAAGAGGGGACTTCAGTTTATGATAATTACAAGCTGCTGGTTCAGAGAATCCCAAAGGAACCAAAGATTTTAAAGCAGGATTTGAACAGTTCTTCCCCCACCATCAACAATACTGAGATCATAATATATACACGACACTTGGGAATTTAAATAAATAAAAAATGTTCTCTCCTTTCACAGAGGTGACTTACTGACACAGACACATTCAGAAAACACAAGCAGTAAGACACTAGGCAATAAAACAGATACAATTACTATTTAAAAACAAAAAGCTTTAAGCTTCACTCTTTTAGTGTATTCATTATTTCCCTGAAAAGGGGGCCATATCAAGTTAAAAAAAAAAAAAATGTTTACCAAAAGTACACAGGATGGAGGAATTCAGAAAGTCAGGTAAGAAGAGAAAGCAATGTTAAAAAGGATTAGGAAATGGGGGAAGAATGTAGGATTTATTTATTTATTTATTTATTTTTGTCTTCTTGCCATTTCTTGGGCTGCTCCTGCGGCATATGGAGATTCCCAGGCTAGGGTCTAATCGGAGCCATAGCCGCTGGCCTACGCCAGAGCCACAGCAACGTGTGATCTGAGCCGAGTCTGCAACCTACACCACAGCTCACAGCAACGCTGGATCTTTAACCCACTGAGCAAGGCCAGGGATCGAATCTGCAACCTCATGGTACCTGTCGGATTTGTTAACCACTGAGCCATGACTGGAACTCCGAATGTAGGATTTAGTGAAACAGTAGCTCCAGAAGCATGTGTGGAAGGGAAGATATATAGATAAGAAAGAGGTGCGTTATTAGTCCTTTCCTCCTACTATTTTGCCCTTATTTATTCAAACTCACCTACTAGGAGGTGAGCCTAACAAGTTGGTTACAGTGACCCATCGAAGCGAAAGCCCAAGTTCCTAGGCGAGATGCAGATTATCAGATCAGCCCAGGAGGAAGGGCTTTTCAGGCTGGTCTGCCATATACTCCACCACCTTCTGAGAGAGAGAAGGAGAAAGGGAGTGTGAATGTATTACCTTGGCAGCCTGGTGATGCTGCTCCAAGGCCTGGTCCACAGCAACCTGGATGGACTCGTGCACCTTGCTGCGGCTCTCCACGAGGACGGCACTGAGATGAGCTGTGAGCAACGTGTGGACCCTGAGGGGAGGGAGAGTGTTGGTAACCCTGAGTGAGAACGACCACTTCAAGGCTGCTGTTCATGTGTTGAGTCAGGGCTGAAAACGGGAAAGAAGCCTCTTGAAAGAAGAGGCCACTTCTGCCTATCCACAAATAATTCTTTTTTAGAAAAACTCCCAGCAACTTACAAACCTACCCAATCCCCACTTACAAATGAAAGAAAGCTCCTGAAAATTAAAGAATGACATTATTTTTGAAGAATCACATGAGGGATCTTGTTTAACTCACCTCAGAAACAGAAATACATATACTACATACTCTAAACAATGATCCGGGTGGCTCCCAAGGGAAGGAAAAGCCTCCTGCGGAGGGGGCCTAGCCCTGCTCTTTTCCTCCTTGAACGTCACCGTTGTGGTGAGTTATTACCAGGGTATCAATTTTTTTCAGATATGCTGTGGTACAGAAAAGTTAAAACTCACAAAGATGACTCTGAGAACTGCTGGTACAAAACGGGGAACTGTCTCTGAGAAAGTAACCATATGCGCCACTGCTCAGCATCCTTCAGAAAAGCTAACATGTGAGATGGATGGATAAAACATGTCATTAAACAATATGCTAGCATTGGTGACCCTGATACAACCAATACGTGGAGGCAAATTCACTTTTCAGCGCACCTGGAAAAGATGCTTCTTAATTAACCTTTCTTTTTTCAGTGTTTTTCTCAGAAACTCTCCTCTGCATAGTCTGTTCAAAGGTGCTACGGTGAAGCAGCCTCAGCCTGGCTGGCTTTTCCAGGGCTGCGTTAAAAATGCAAGCCAGAAGGAACATTTTCTACCTCAAGGCACCATGATGCTTTCCTGAAAGGAAGATAACAAGAGCTCTGCTCGAAAGGGCTCTGGAACCAGAGTCAGGAGAACCTAGATTCTAGGGTCGATTCTACTGCTAACTAGCACAGAAAGTAGCTTTATTCCACTTGCTCTCCCAGGCATTTTATGCAGAAAAACTGGAATAATATACAATAATATACAATGAAGTGTTTTAAAATTTACATTAAATATTCAAAGAGAAAATATTGCTTTTGCGATGATATCGTCTGGATTACTGTTTTCTATAGTTTGGTTCTAAGATTAGCCTCATGAAATCAGTCAGATCCCCTTTGAAAGCAGACATTTAATTAAAAAGCTATAGTTTCATTCCTAAAATTGCAGATACTACCAGATGCCTTTAACACTGTGGCAAAATAATGAGTTAATCATAGAAAAGTTACCATGACGAGGTGGGCAGAAGGCCAATTAAGTGATTTTTTTTAAGACACATGGAAACAGACTGTAGTTCTGCACAATCTGTTTCTTAAAAGGAGCTCTGGAGAAAGCTTTCAAGGATATGAGAAAGAAGAGGGGGAAAAGGAGATAAAATTACCACATATAGCTATGTCTATGTAGCTGTATCGACCTACCCTCACAGTGCATCTTCTTCAAAGTCTAAACCTAAACTATCAGATGTATAAGGACATTTTAAAAGATACTTTCTATGTTTACTAAGGATTTCTATGTAATCCACTACTGAGTACAACTACCTGGGATGCGAAGGGCCTTCAGAGTCAAACTAAACAGGGGTGTACCAACTATCATGGTACTACAAGAATGACAGGTAACTCTGGTATCAGAGGAAGTATGTTCAATAGGATCCAGAATGTGGTATCAGACTTTATGCCAACCTTGTGAAGACTGAACATGGTGCCCCCCTCTGGCAGAGCTTAAATGAACAAACAAACAAACAACCTGCCAGAGATAGCAGATCTTACATCCTAAGAGAGTCCCTAAAACTAGAAGGGCCTTTGATATCACCTAGTCTAACAATCTCATATTAAATATATGAAAAGGGAGTTCTCACTGTGGCACAGTGGGCTAAGAACCCGACTGCAGTAGCTCAGGTCGCTGTGGAGGTGCAGGTTTGGTTCTGCCCAACACAATGGGTTAAAGGATCTGGCGTTGCTGCAGCTGCAGGGTAGGTCACAGCTGTGACTCAGATTCAATCCCTGGCCAGGGACCTTCCATATGCCATGGGTGTGGCCATAGAAATAAAATAAATAAATAAAAATATGAAAAGGGGAAGTCCCCTTGTGGAACACCAATTTAAGGATCTGGTACAGTCCACAACTGTGGCATGGGTTCCATTCCCAGCCCAGGAACTTCCGCATGTCGCTGGTGCAGCCGAGAAAAAAAGCAAATATGAAAAGGAAGGATCAGATGATTTATGTGACTGATTCCCAAAAATCATTAAGGAATTTTGCAGCAGAACTAATAAGCCCAGATCTCTTGATTGTACCCTAAAGTCCTTTCAACCATACTAAGCTGCTTCTCTTACAAGCCTCTGTCCACGCTGGTAACAGCCCTACGCATTCTCACCTTTGACCTCCTTGCTGGAAGCTCATTAATTTGGGTCTCTTCTATGTTCCCATTCCAGGGCCTTAATGAATGGAACAGTGGGGCACCAAAGAACACCAGCTCCTCAAATAAGGGTCGCAAGCCAGAGCCCAGGAAAGCAGTGCTTTTCTCCTAGAGAATATATACATGATGGGAAAAGATAGGAGAGGCATGGAAGGCAGGCAGCAGAAAGAATCCTACAAGGGACAATGGTTCGTTCAACAAATAGTTGGCACCAGTCAATGTGAGCTCTTCTGATCTGGGGTTGTAAGCTGTCTCATTTTATCTATGACTCAGCCATACCAAACAGCACTGGAATGCCTAGAGAGCGAAGTTCCAGGAAAAAAAAAAACAAAAAACACTGGCCCACAAAGAAAAAATAATAACATAGAAACATATAATGAGCATCAAAAGGGAGGCTTGTGAAATTTCCCCAGACTTTTATAAGCTTCACTTCTTGCTGCTTTCTTCAAAGATTCAGAGGGCATTGAGAAACACTGAAATTTATGCCAGGCTTTATTAGATTAAAATGCTTTAGCCAGCTCTCACTAATACTCAGTGGTTTTCAAACTTAACTATGCTTAAGAATTGCCTGAGAACCTTGTTAAAAACACATATGCTTGAGCTATACAGATTTTTACATTACAGCAAAGCAGCGAGTTAATCCCTGCCCAGGAAGCCGCACATTTTCAAATACTCCAGGTGATTCTGATGCATGTGTTTCATGGACCACAGGACAGTGAACTCACTGCTTTAACTCCAACAGAATCTTTCTGATAATAGGTTATCACCTATCTGTTAGATAAATGCCAAAAGTTCCCCTTGTTTGCCTGAACAAGGATAATTTCTCCCCTTCCAGAGGTTGAAGTGGCAATCACACAAAGCCATTCATACCACTGCACTCCCACACCTCCTCTGTTGTATTTGAGATTTGCATCAAGGCCAAGTAAGACTGATAACTTATCTTGACTCCACCTGGAAAAGCAGCAGAGTGGTGAACTGTTTTCAAGCTTAAGAAGCTTTAAAAACATACTGATACCTGAGCCCACTTAAGTCCAAGGAAATCCAAATCTCTAGAGGTGAGCTTTGGGCATTTTTTAGAAGCTCCCCACATAATACATTGTGTGGCTGAAGTTGGGAACTATCCATTTAAGGTTGTATCCTCTGTAGGGACCAACAGGAAGGGTCTGCTGATTTCTAGCTAACCAAATCTGGGCATGTTGTCATCTGAGTGATGCTTGAAGGTACAGATCTTTCCCATAGAGCATATAATTTGCTTATTTAAGCAAGATTTTTCATTGAAATGTGTTATTCTATAGAAACACAACTAATTCAGATTTATGCATCATATAAAGTCTGCCTTTTTTAGTCACTTAACATTTAGGCCCACCGAAGCTGGCAGCTCCATTCTCCTGTACCTACCCCAGAGTTCCATTTGCTGGACTGGAAATCCGCTGTGGAAATCCACAAAGAGAAAAAGCAGCAGTGTTTGTCCCTGGGGGTCCATATTCTGAGACTGATCCCCCTCAATGGATTCCACCTGATAACTCACATCTGGAAGCACCAAATCTAGAGAACAAGATATTACAGCATATTCTAAGACAAGTGAAGCCCTCAAAATGCTAAGTGAATAAAGAGACTATACCTCAAACAAAGAAGAATCTGAGATAGATCTAAATTTGAACACTCCCTTCTCCTCCTGAATCTGCTTCTCTACCCACATGATGGGAGCAAATAACAGTGACTCAAAGGAAGAACATCAAAATAGCAACTAGGTGTGTACAGTGCAAACCGAACAGTATTCTTTAAAATTTACTGAGAAGCATTATACAGTGAATTCATCCATTCCTTATACAGCTTTCTAAGGTAGGTGTCACTGGTAAGAGTAATAACAGCTACCTTGCACTGAATGCTTACTCCATGCCACGTACCACGTTAAATTCTTGGCATGTACTGTCTCAACATTTACACTTCACAGCGCTATGGTATCAGATCTACTCTTACGCTTTTTTATAGATAAGAAAAACAGAGAGGTTAAAGACATTGCCCAAAATGAGACATTAGGTGTGGAACTGTTTTAGACTAACTCCAAAATCCGTGCTCTTAACCACAATGCTATATGATATTTGTATTCTCAAGTAATCTGCTCCCCCCAGTCACTTTCTAGCCTCTTGATCTTTTAGGATACAATCACAGTGGTCCTAAATTCCATCCAAATCCATACACGTAAGTACCTACATGTGGTTCCTGGTTGAGGGAGGGCGATGAGGAGGCATTTTCTGCATTACTCATTTCCATAATTAACTGAGCAAGTTCATGCATCATAAATTGGCAGGAGTACTCATTGTGGCTCAGTGAATTAAGAACCCAAAGTTGTCTCTGTGAGGATGCGAGTTCTATCCCTGGCCTCACTCAGTGGGTTAAGAATCTGGTGTTGCTGCAGGCTGCGGTGTAGATCACAGATGTGGCTTGGATCCAGTGTTGCCGTGGCTGTGGCATAGGCCTCAGCTGTAGCTCCAATTTGACCCCTAGCCCAGAAATTTCCATATGCCACAGGTGCAGCCATAAAAAGAAAAAAAAAAATTAGCAAAAATGAAGAAAACCAACAAAGCATGAGAATAAAAATGAAAGAGAGGAGTTCCTATTGTGGCTCAGTGGTTAATGAACCTGACTAGTATCCATGAGGACGTAGGTTCAATCCCTGGCCTCAGTCAGTGGGTTAAGGATCTGGCCATGAGTTGTGGTGTAGGTCGTAGACACAGCTCAGATCCGGAGTTGCTATGGCATAGGCTGGCGGCTACAGCTTCGATTCGACCCCTAGCCTGGGAACCTCCATAGGCTGCATGTGAGGTCCTAAAAAGACAAAAAAAAAAAGAGAGAGAGAGAGAGAAAAGGAGATATGGAGAACCCTAGAGATTAAAAAATTCTGATGGCATAACATTCCATCTGTTAAGGTCAAATATCCTTTTATCTTTTTCATTTTTTTCCCCCTAGAGACATCAGTGGTTTAATGGATAGGAGATCTTACATGTCTGAAGCAAGGTTCTGCAGTGACACCCCACCATGTAAGGCAGAGAGTAGGCAGCACATGGTTATCAAATCTGGAGAGGCTACTTTAGACAGGCATCCCCAAACATCCTATAGAATTTACCTAAAGGGTCTTAGCTCATATACATTTACTTAAAATTTCATCATACCAAGTTATTTTCCTTGCTGATAAATTTGCAACAGATGTACGGTATATATATATATATCTTTTAAAAATATATCTATATATTGTTTGTTTGTTTGTTTTGGCTACCCCCACTGCGTATGGAAGTTCCTGGGCCAGAGTGAAACCCATACCACAGCGGCAACCCAAGCTGCTGCATTGACGACACCAGATCCTTAGCCTACTGTACCAGATGGGAACTCTAACAGACATGTATACTTTAATGAAACCAACAAGCTTAAGCTAGCTTCAGTACCAGGTATCAGTACTAACTTAGTACTGACTATTTTCCAGATCACATAAACCTAAAATTCATTCTGGAGTTTCTTTTATATTTCTGAGAATTTATATAGCACTTAATTTCTTTTAAGCCAATTAAACAGAACTCATCCACAAACCAATCTTGGCAATGCCATTTGGAGATAGAGACACCTCATATTTAAAAGGTACATATAAGATATACACATAACCTAAATGCACACAGAAATCTCATAACTTTCCTGCTACAGTTTAAAAAGGCCTTTTTTTTTTTTTTTTCATTCTCAGAGATCACAGGTGATTAAAATTCCTGAGAGCCCAGGTAGATCATTTACGTCTCAAAAGCACAGGAAGAGAAATACCAATTCCTTCTAGAAAGCTAACCTCCTATAAGGGCATATGCAAATACCAGTTTTAGAACATCAAGAGTCCCGTCTTGGGCATTTTCAGGGATTTTTCTTGGTTTCTAAATGGCCAATTCAGTTTAAACAAATAACAGCAATAGAAAATAACACAAATTCACTCACTTTCACTTGCTTTACTTTCAGAGGAACAGGAAGTTACTAAGACCCTCAAAAGAGAGTCAAAACCAGGAAGAGAGAACAGGATTTGGACTCAGGTACTGAGACACACACCCACCCACCCAAGATAAAAGCCAAACCAATTCTGAAAGGCTCACTTTGTTGTTGTTTTGCTTTTTAGGCCAGACTTGCAGCATAGGGAAGTTCCCAGGCTAGAGGCTGAACTGGGGTTACAGCTGCCAGCCTATGCCACAGCCACGGCATTGCAGGATCCAAGCTGAGTCTGCGGCCTACACCACAGCTCACAGCAACACTGGATCCAAGACCCACTGAGCAAAGCCAGAGATGGAACTCATATCCTCAAGGATACTAGTCAAATTCATTTCCGCTGTGCCACAGTGAGAACTCCCCCAAAAGGCTCACTTTGATATAAGAGCAGAGCCACTGGGGCCACAGTTCTCTTAATACATCTTTCACAGTTGCCCAGTGAGAGGAGCAGGAGGTACCGCACCTCCACTGGGCCAGGGCACAGCAGGTGGCCATCACCCAAGAGAGCAGGGAAAGCACTTCTCCCTCACTGATGGTCAGTGCTGCCTGAGGTCCGGGTGGCTAGTCACTGAGGCCATCTTTGAAGGTTTCTGGCCAGTTAAATATAATGTCTTCCCCGATGCCTGGGAACAACCTTCGCTTCCACTGTTCGCTCATCATCTGTGGCTTTTCTTAATATAAAAAGCAATGGGGAGTTCCCATCATGGCTCAGTGGTTAACGAATCCGACTAGGAACCATGAGGTTGCGGGTTCGGTCCCTGGCCTTGCTCAGTGGGTTAAGGATCTGGCGTTGCTGTGAGCTGTGGTGTAGGTCGCAGATGCAGCTCGGATCCTGTGTTGCTGTGGCTCCGGCATAGGCTGGTGGCTACAGCTCCGATTAGACCCCTAGCCTGGGAATGTCCATATGCCGTGGGATTGGCCCAAGAAATGGCAAAAAGACAAAAAAACCAAAAAAAACAAAAAACAAAAAAACAATGGCCAGCCAGCTACGGTCACTGCCTTATTAAGACCAAACTCTTTCTGCACAAAACCACTTAGCTACAAGAACACAAGAACACCCTCCTTTCATTCCACCCTCTGGCATAACTACCCACTCAAGAAGAGTCTTCCCACGAGGCCTACTTCCTAGGTGAAGATTCCGTTCCCCCGGAGATACTTCTCCAGACCAGGAAGCTCCGATCTTCTCATACCAGTCACAACTCTTCCTACTGGTGATCTGCCTCAGGATCCAATCAACCAGACTACCTTCCTAATTTCAAAGAATTCTAGCCAATATCAATCAAGCTCAAGACCTCAGCTCATGGCTGCATATTCCTATTTCTCAGTTTTATTTGTCGGCACATTTTTTTTTTTTTTTAAATTTTACGGCCGTGCCCGCAGCATATGGAATTTCCTTGGCCAGGGACTGAATCCGAGCCACAGCTGAGACCTATGTCACTGCTGGGGCAACACCGGATCCTTTAATCCACTGCACTGGAGATGGAACGCACGCTTCCCCGTGACCTGAACCACTGTCATCCAATTCTTACCCCCACAGCACTACTGCAGGAACTCTTGTCAGTCCAGTTATTAAGCACCCAACTTTCAGCATGATTCACCTAGAGCTGATATGGTTAGGCTCCATATGAAGAGTACAGCCAGCTTTCTAGGTTCATTACTACATGGTTTATACTCCTGCCTTGCTTTTATATAGTATCATAATTTCCCTAAGTAATTTTATATGGATTTTCTCACTTCACTAGGAAATAAATATTACTTTCACAACAGTTCAAAGATGTCATTGCTCCTTAACGACCTTTCTAACCCCCGCCCTGAGTTGATGAATTAAGGTACAACAGAAACCTTTGAACAAGTCCCTACATGACGCCTTCAAGAGGACTGGGAATAGAGGAGGCAGTAGAAACATAGAGAGGAGAACCGGCATCAACATGTAATGGCCAAGATGGCTGGGCTCTGATGGGGCTTTGGCTGTGGATTCTGTTTGACTCACTTCCTGTGGACCCTCCAACTTAGCCAGACTCCCACCTGTACCCCTCAACCTAAGCCATTAGGTCACTGGGTCCTACTCTTGTATATACCTGCTGTTTCTTCTTCTTTGCACTTCTCTAATATTCTACAGATTTCTTTATTCCCATGTACGCACACACACACACACACACACACACACACACAGAGAGAGAGAGAGATTTACCTCTGTCTAAACTGAGATCCAAATTGGGCACCATTCGCAAGTGGTATTTCTTCCAGTCAATGAGATTAGAGGTGTCTTTGAAGATAGCGGTAGACAGGTGCTCCTGCCCTGGCAATATCAGAGGCAGACCTGAAGGTCCATATAGAAATATGTAGAGTTGCTAAAGAAAACTGCAAAATTTTAGTTTTTTGACATCATTTGCATAAAATAAACATAACATTGACCTGGTTCACACTCTCAGAAATAAACTAGCGTGCTAGGTATTACATAGTAAGGCTTTTCCACACTGAGGATAGGTGTGAGGCACCAGAGGTAGATCCATTAGAATCCCCAGGAATTTATTTTGGGTTTAATGGGTGAGAGCCACAAGTATAGTACTTAGGCAATTCATTTATTTATTGATCCTACTCATTCAATCAGAGGCTCGCATGGTACCACAGGCTATACTAAGTTCTGGGGATACAAAGATGAATATACAGATTTAATACTAACTTCAAGTTATCATGTTAGAGTACATGAGGTACATATAAAATCCAGGAAATTGTAGGAGTTCCCATTGTGGCTCAGGGGTAATGAACCAGACTGGTATCCGTGAAGATGCCAGTTCAATCCCTGACCTCACTCAGTGGGTTAAGGATCCAGCATTGCCGTGAACAGCAGTGTAGTTCACAGATGCAGCTCAGATCTGGCGTTGCTGTGGCTGTGGTGTAGGCCAGCAGCTGCAGCTTCAATTTGACCCCTAGCCTGGGAATTTCCCCATGCTGCAAGTGCAGCCCTAAAAAAAAAAAGTCAGTAAATTGCAATATGTGATACGTGCTAGAATAAAAGTACATACAACCCTATTCTCTAACCAAGACTAAGGAAGGTAGGCCCCTAAAATGGTTTCCTTCTCATAAACTTCCCATTCCTCCTCTCACCTCCTTTTTACCCAGTGTGTTTTTAACCTTGGCATTTTGACACTTTGGGCCAGGTAACTCTTCATTGTGGGGGCTGTCCTGTGCATTGTAGGATGTTTAGCAAAATCCCTGGCCTCTACCCACTAGATGCCAATATCACTCCTCCCTCTAGTTGTAACAATCAGACTGTCTCCAGACTTGCCAAATGTCCTCTGAGGGCTAAAAAAAGAAAGATAGAGAGGGGGAAAAAAAAGGAACCACTGCCTAACCTTTTTGTCCCCTGAACCAAGGCTAATAAGACCAGAATATATTTTTTCCTTTTTAGGGCTGAACCCGTGACATATTTCCACATGCCAGGAACAGGGGTCAAATTGGAGCTACAGCTGCCAGCCTACGCCACGGGCACAGCAACTCAGGATCCGAGCTGCGTCTGTGACCTACACCACAGTTCACAGCACCACCAAATCCTTAACCCATTGAGCAAGGCCAGGGTTCAGATCCGTAACCTCATGGTTACTAGTCAGGTTTGTTTCCGCTGCACCCCAGTGGGAACTGTTCTCAACCTCTTTTTAATAGGGTAAACATGCGGCATTAAATGTAAAAATGAAAATCCTTACTCAGAAGGCACTGGGGCATTACAGAAAGTCACGATAGGAAAAAGGGAGGCAGTGCTTATAAATGAGGTCTCCGTCACAAATCCCAGAAGGCATTAACATGTGAGCCACGGCCAACACATTCACTGCTTAGAGCTGGGGAGCTTTAAGATGCTGTAAACTCAGAATAATAGTGGAGTATTTGAAGATTCAAATGTGTGAATATCTTTTAATTGGGTTGTTTAAACTATTTACATTTCATATGAATAGCATTATGACTGGGTTTAAGTCTAGCATCTTGCTACCTGTTTTCCGGTTGTTCCTTGTATTCTACTTCCTTTCTCTTCTATTTTTGGATTCCATTTTGGATTGGGTATTTTTGTAATTCCATTTTATCCCTTTGACTTACTAGTTATAACTCTTTGTGGTATTAATTCAGGGATGGCTTCAGACTTTAGAGTATACAAATCTAACTTACCACAGTATACCTTCAAGTGATATTTTAACAGTTCATGGCAGTTCCTGTCGTGGCTCAGCGGTAACGAACCCAACTAGTAACCATAAGGACGGGCGTTAGATCCCTGGCCTCACTCAGTGAGTTGAGAATCCAGCGTTGCTATGAGCTGTGGTGTAGGTAACAGATGCAGCTTGGATCCTGAGTTGCAAGTGGCTATGGTGTAGGGCGGCAGCTGCAGCTCCAATTCAACACCTAGCCTGGGAACTTTCACATGCTGCAAGTATGGCCCTAAAAAGGAAAAAAAAAACAAAACTCAGTTCACACATATGAAAATCCTTCAACAATGTATTTCCATTTCTCCCCTTCTGGCCTTTGTGCTACTGTCACACATTTTACCACCACATACGCTGTAATTCTTACACACTTGATATTTTTAAACAGTCAATTATCTTTTTAGGAGATTTTAAAAATAGGGCTAAAGTCTCTTATATATATCCAAATGGTGACAATTTCCAATGCTCTTTTTTTGCTTTTTTGCTTTTTAGGGCTGCACCCGCTGCACATGGAGGTTCCTGGACTCGGGGTTGAATTGGAGCTACAGCTGCCAGCCTACACCACAGCCACAGCAAAGCCAGATTCGAGCCGTGTCTGCGACCTACACCACAGCTCACAGCAACAACGGATCCTTAACCCCCTGAGCAAGGCCAGGGATTGAACCTGCAGCCTCATGGTTCCTAGTCGAGTTCGTTTCCATTGTGCCACAAACAGGAACTCCACAGTGCTCTCACTTGGAGATCCAGAATTCCATCTGGTACCATTTTCCTCCTGCCTAAAGCATTTCCTTTAACATTTCTTATAATACAGGTTTGCTGGTGATGAAGTCTTTTGTATACCTAAAGTAGTCTTTACTTTGCCTTCATTTTTGAAAAATATTTTCTCTTGGTATAGAATCCCACCTGAACAGGTTTCTTTTCTTTTTTCATTACTTTAAAGATGTTGCTGCACCTTCTTCTAGCTTACACTGTTTCCAGTGAGAAATCTGCTGTAATTCTTATCTGTTCCTCAACATGTAATGTGTCTATATCTCTAGCTGTTTTTAAGATTTTTTTTTATTACTGGCTTTAAGCAATTTGAATATGTTGTGTCTGAGTACACTTTTCTTCATGTATCTTATGTTTAAGGCTTGTTGATATTGGATCTCCAGGTTTCTTTTTTTTCTTTTTCTTTGCTTTTTTAAGGGCCAAACCCGTGGCATATGGAAGTTCCCAGGTTAGTGGTCAAATTGGAGCTAAAGCTGCCGGCCTATGCCATAGCTATAGTAACACAGGAGCCAAGCCATGTCTGTGACCTACACCACAGCTCATAGCAATGCCAGATCCCTGACCCACTGAGCAAGGCCAGGGATCGAACCTGCTATCCTCATGGATACTAGTCAGATTTGTTTCCACTATGCCACAACAGGAACTCTGTGCAAACTTCTAGTTTTCAAAAAATTTGGAAATTTGGGGAACATTATTTCCTAAAAAAAAATTTTTTTTTTTTTGGCCGTGGCTGCATCATGTGGAAGTTCCCAGGCCAGGGATTAAACCCATGCCACAGAAGCAACCCGGGCCACTGCAGTAACAACACCAGATACTTAGCCCACTGCTCCACAAGGGAATTCCCTTTCTCAACTATTTTATCTGCCCACCATCCCTGCAGGACTCCAACTGCACATCCCTGAATTAGCCCACTTGAAGTTATCTCACAGTTCACTGATGCTTTGCTTATATTTTTAAGTCTTTTTTGCTCTGCATTTCATTTTAGTTTCTAGTGTTGTGTCTTTAAGTTTACTAATCTCATCTTATGCAATGTATAAATTCGACGTCAGTTTTATCCAGTATATCGTCATCCTAAAAACTGTATTTTTTTCCTCTAGAAGTTCAATTTGGGTCTTTTAAAAAAGCTCTTTTATCTCTTCATACGTTCAATCTTTCCTCTCACTTTTGGAGTTCTATTTTTTAATGGCCACACCCGTGGCATATGGAAATTCCCAGGCCAGGGACTGAATCTGAGCCACAGCTGTGATCCACCCTGCAGCTGCAGCAATGCCAGATCCTTTAACCCACTGCACCAGGCCAGGGATTGAACCTGTGCCTCTGCAGCAACCCAAGCAGCTGCAGTTAGATTCTTAACCCACTGCACCTCAGCAGGAACTCTTACTTTTTGAATATGGAATATAATTATCACTTTTAATATCTTTGTTTACTAAATCTATCACCTGTGTCATTTCTGGGTAGGTTTCCATTGATCGAAAATTTTCTTTCATTATGATTCCTATTTTCCTGCTTGCCTGCATGTCAAGTTTGGATACTCAGCATTGTTAAGTTTACTTTGTTGGGTGCAGAATATTTTTATATTTCTATAAATACTCTTGAACTTTTTATGGGACACTGTAAAGTTATTTGGAAATAGTTTGAGCCTTACTGGTGTTACCTATAAGCTTTTTTAGGTGGGACCAGAGACTCCTGTAGGCTAGGGCTCACTTCTCCCCAGTTCTTGGCAACCAGTCTTAACCTTCCTAGGACTCCACCTCATGCCTTAATAATGAGGCTTCTCACCCCGCCTGGTAGGAACAGAAACTCCACCCAGCACTGTGTGCACTCCAGAGTTCTCCTCTATCTGGAGCTCTATCTCTATCTATTTATTTCCTCTTCAGTACTCTTCTACAAATCCTAGCTATCTAGGCCTCTCTGAACTCCAAACTTTGTCACCTTGACTCAGAGAAATCTCCCAGATTCCTGCGCCACAGGCATTGGGTACCCCAACTGGCACCACAGCCTGGAAATTCTCTCTGGACAGTATGTGGGCAATAGTAAGGTTCACTTCTTTGTTTCTGCTCTTTCCAGAACCACTGTCTTAGACTATTGGTTGTATAACATATGAAAGCTGTTGTTTAATATAATTTGTCCATTTTTTCTAATTGTTCAAGGTAGGATGATAAATCCTGACCCTGTTATTTGATTATGGCTGGCCGTTCCTAAATCCTTTGACATAATAATCATTGGCCTTTTTTTTTTTTTGCTTTTACAAGGCATCTGGGAGAATGAGAAATCTAGAATCATCTTAATCCAATCTCAAAATTAAGATTTTCTGGTCTGCCTTAATTACCCCCAAATATATACACTCCATTGAAGGATGGTTTATTTCAGGTTCATCTTACTTCTTAAAGTGTAGCTTTTTAGTTATCTCTGTCCAAAACAAGAGGTATTTTTAACAGCACCTCCAAGCTTGGCAGGCCCTGAACACTTTGGCCTTCTTCTCCTGCACTGATTCAGAAGTTCATCTTAGCCTCTCAGCTGATTGCCCCAACTGTTAAAAGACCCCAGGGCAAAACAGCTCCCAAGCTGGACTCAGGTTTTTGTTTCTTTCCAAATCATGGTCCAGAAATTCCTCCCTATTCACTAACTCTTAGGTATTTTTATGATGTCTTAGTATTTCCTCCAGCCTTCGTCTTCCATAGAGAGCTGGTCTGAGTGACCTAAGTTTGTCATTTTCAGAAATGGAAATGCCACCAGTTTTCACAGTTAGCTCTCTCTCTCTTTACTAAAATGCCACCTCCCTAGAATCTTCACTGACCATAACATATTAAAATAACATCCCATCATTATCTCTTTACCTGCTTTATTTTATCTCCACCACACTTATCACTACCTAACATCCATTTATTTATTAAAATTTCCCACTAAAATGTAAACTCTAAGAGGACAGAAAATTTGTCTTATTCTGGAGAATGGGATGAGGAGGAAGAAGAAAGTTTTATATTTTACTTTATACTTTTCTATATGATATAGATAGTAAGAAAAAGTATGTTTTAAAATCCAAAATGCCCATGCATAGTCTATCACTACTCTGTTCCTCCCTCCTCCTTAAAGATACTCTCAGCTGACATTTAACATACCATGACCTTGGCCGCATTCTGTTCTTGTTTTTATTTATTTATTCATTTATTTGTCTTTCTGTCTTTTGAGGGCCACACGCATAGCATGGAGGTTCCCAGGCTAGGGGTCCAGTCGGAGCTGTAGCTGCTGGCCTATGCCACAGCCACAGCAACACAGGATCCAAGCTGCGTCTGCGACCTACACTACAACTCACGGCAATGCCAGATCCTTAACTCACTGAGTGAGGCCAGAGATTGAACCCTTGTCCTCATGGATGCTAGTCAGGTTCGTTAACCACTGAGCCACAACAGGAACTTCCTGTTCTTGTTCTTCATACTCCACTATAGCTTCACTTACTCCTACAGCTTCAAAATATAACAACACTTAATATTTATTGAACACTTATTATGTGTCAGGAAGTCTGCTAAAAGCTTCACATGGATTATTACACAGTTAATCCTAAAACAAACAAAGCCCCAAAGAACAACTACAAAAACCTTTGCAAGAAAAAATAAATAAGTATTATTATCCCCATTTTAAAGCTGAGGAAATAAAGGCTTGGCTGGCTGAGTAGGTTGTGCAGTCACACAGCTAATTAGGGTGAACCCAGTGTTTATTCTCTTGCATCATGCTCTAACCATACCCCTACACAGTACTCACCTATGGAGAAAACTCTGAGGCTCTAAAACCTCTATCTCTAAATCTGACTACTTCCAAATTCCAGACCAAAAATCTCTAAATGGCTGCTTGCCATTTTTAAAGGATGTTCTGTAGGCACCATAAACTCAACATATGTAAAGCCAAACGAATCTTTTTTACTCCTCAAATCTGCTATTTATAATTTTCATCTTGTTGACAGTATCATTATTCTGTCAGCCATCCATGGAAATCTTTTTTTAAAAGCTTTAATGAGATTTAATTTACATATCATACAACTCACCCATTTAAAGTGGTCTTAGTATACTTGCAACCAACGCCACCATCAATTTTAGAATTTTTTTTTGCTTTTTAGGGCCGTATGCACAACACATGCAGGTTCCCAGGCTAGGGGTCTAATCGGAGCTACAGCTGCCGGCCACGGCCACAATCACAGCAACACAGGATCTAAGCTGTGTCTTCGACCTACACCACAGCTCGTGGTAACGCCGGATCCTTAACCCACTGAGCGGGACCAGGAATCAAACCGGCAACCTCATGGATCCTAGTCAGATTCATTTCCACTGCACCAGGATGGGAACTCCAATTTTAGGACATTTTTATCACCCCCCAAAAGAATCATTCCCTATCTATTTTCTGTCTCTATAAACTTGCCTACTGAGGATACAGAATTCTTTGACATCAGCTTTAGCCATTCCCTGCCCCCAATCCCTTCCCACCCAAACAGTGAACTGATTTCCTCATTATACTGACTCCTTCCAGTGATAAGCCCCTCCTTTCCATGGTCATCGCACCTTTAACTCATTCACTCGTTATCTTCGGCCAAGTTCACTTACTTATTTACTTAGTGATTACTGACTTCTCTTTCCCACCCATCCTGTTGCTAGATGATGCTAGATTCCTAAAATAGTCAATGGTTTCCCATTAAAAAGAAAATACAGTTCACACTGCTTAGTGTGGCACTTGAGATCCAACACATTCAACCTCAAACTACTTTCCCAGCCTCATCGCTCCCTTGTGTACCATTCATTCCATGCTTCAGTCATATTAAATTACATGAAGAGTGTGGCACACATGTCCTATTTCATAGTTTTCAGTTTCTTGGAAAAATTCTCAAGCTTAGCTTTCTTTTTTTTTTTTGTCTTTTGTTGTTGTTGTTGTTGTTGTTGTTGCTATTTCTTGGGCCGCTCCCGCGGCATATGGATGTTCCCAGGCTAGGGGTTGAATCGGAGCTGTAGCCACCGGCCTACGCCAGAGCCACAGCAACGCGGGATCCGAGCCGCGTCTGCAACCTACACCACAGCTCACGGCAACGCCGAATCGTTAACCCACTGAGCAAGGGCAGGGACCGAACCCGCAACCTCATGGTTCCTAGTCGGATTCGTTAACCACTGCGCCACAACGGGATCTCCCCAAGCTTAGCTTTCATATTGGATTTTTGTCTTTATACAAGTCATACCAGCTTCTGGACACAGAGTTTCTAAAACTGAAATATAAAAATCCATTTTCAAAGACAACAAATTTGAAAATTTTGATGGACACTGTCATCGAAAGGATATGGAAACTGAAGAGATCCTATTCGGTTGGTTGGAAGAGACCTTTGGGCAAGGACACAAAGCAGCAGCTGGTGTCAGTATCAGCTCTCCCAACAAGCCCATTCCAGCCACATCATCAGGGATGACGAGCAGTACTGGATGTCCTAGCACAGGATGGATTCTGCGGCAGAGTAATTCAGTTGTACCAAACTTTGGTGTACTGTCAAAAAACAGGTAAGACAAATTTAGCTTCTGCTCCCCTCTTAAGAAATTATTTTAACAGGAATTCAAGTTCTTTTTATAACCTCTAGCATATGCATAACCATGTAATCCACTACATAAATTTTGTTGGAATAAGTAACTTGTGTCCCACTCAGGAAAGCACAAGCAATGGAAAAAGTAAACAAATTGGCATTTTAGGAATGACAGCATGGTTCCTGCTTTTATTGCCACCAATGGCCATTTTATAGACTCAAAAGTATATTTCCTCCACTAAATTTATTCTATGGCTCTGAGCAGAAGTTTCCAAGATCACTCAAAGACCATCATGGTGGGGGTGGGAGCCAGGGGTCCCTAAATCACAAACACCCTAAAACTGGCCTCATGATGCCTGCTCTTGCACCTGCTACACCTTTCCCTGAAGAAGTCTCAGGTTACTGTTTGATAGGAGTAATGACAAAAAATTGGGACATCTTTCTCTCCTAAAAAGAATCTAGTGAAATTTGATATCTGCTTACTTTCCAATAGCTCTTTTCTAAACAGAAAAGAAACATTAACGAACCATTCCCCCTTTCTCCAAACTAATCAGGTCACCCAGGGAAATATGCCCACACACATTGGCTTAGAGGCTTAAACTCTCTCAGTAAATCTATGATAGCAAGCTGTCTACCTGTAGGGACTGAATGGTTCTAGAAGATTACTAAAGAAAGATATGTGTGTGGGGGGGTTGTTTCCTGCAGATATTAAAAAATAAAACATATACTAATCTGAGAGGTGATTTGGGGCAGGAGTAAGAAAACAGACTGAAAAAACACAGGTGGCTTCTTCAAGCCTTAAGATCTATGACTACCTGTGTGGATTCAGGGCATATAAATGGAGGCACAAACTACTGAATAAAGAACAAATTAGTTGGACTTAAACATAAGTTAGGTTTTTTCTTGCTATAATTCATGTTCACTTTGGATTCTGTAACAGGATAGCATAGGAAGGCAATTTTTTTTCCTGCCTCCTCCATGGATTTGTTTGTAATCTGAAGACAATGGAGGTGGGAAGAGAGATGGTTTCTAAGCCTATGTAAGGAGATAGGATTAAGATGGCAGACTAGAAGGACCAGAGCTCAACTTCTCTCCTAAAAACAACAAAATTCACAACTAAAGGCTGAGCAACCTTCACTCCAATGGAGCGGAAACCTTAAAAAAGATATCCTACTCCAGAAGACAAAGAGGAGGCCACATCAAGAGGTAGGAGGGGTGGATTTCGTGATATAAACAACCCCATACCTCCTGGGTGGGAAGCCCCACAGACTGGAAACTAACTGGTTCACAGAGACTCACCTACAGGAGTGAGAGTTCTGAGACCCACATCAAACCCTCAGGTGCTGGGAACTGGCACTGGGGAGAAAGAGCCCCTGGAGCATCTGCCATTGAAGGCCAGCGGGGCTTGTGCGCAGGAGCTCCACAGGACTGGGGGAAACGGAGACCCCATTCTTAAAAGGCACACACAGACTTTCACGTGCACTGGGTCCCAGGGCAAAGCAAAGTCTCCAGAGGAATCTGGTCAAAGCTGACTGCAGTTCTTGGAGGACATCCTGGGAAAACAGGGGTGAATATGGCTTGTTGTGAGGAAAGGACATTGAAAGCAAAGCTCTCGGAAATATTCAGCAGCTGCCTGTCTCTGGAGGTGGCCATTTTGGGAAAACCTGGCCCCACCCAACAGTCAGGCTGAGAAGCCCCAGGGCAAACAATAATCCAGGTGGGATCACAGCCCCGCCCCTCAGTAAACAGGCTACCTAAAGACCCCTCAGGCACACA
This sequence comes from Phacochoerus africanus, assembly GCF_016906955.1. Classification (NCBI taxonomy): domain Eukaryota; kingdom Metazoa; phylum Chordata; class Mammalia; order Artiodactyla; family Suidae; genus Phacochoerus; species Phacochoerus africanus. The sequence continues at coordinate 5,610,384 of NC_062547.1, forward strand.
GCTGCCTCTAATCCCATCCAGAGACTAAGCCCCACCCACCAGAGGAATTAGAATCAGCTCCACCTACCCGTGGGCAGGCATCAGCCCCTCCCATCAGGAAGCCTACAGCAAGCCCCCCATACCGACTTCAGCCACAAGGGGGGCAGACATCAGAAGTAAGAAAGGCTACAACTCTATTGTCTGTAAAAAGGTCACCACACCAAAAACCTATAAAAATGAAAAGACAGAGAGAACTATAACTCAGATGAGGGAGAAAGGAAAAGCCCCAGAAAACCAGCTAAGCGATGAGGAGATTCTCAGCCTCCAGGAAAAAGACTTTAGACTGTTGATGCTGAAGATGATGCAAGACATTGGAAATAAACTGGAGGCAAAGATGGATAACTTACAGGAAACACTGAGCAAAGAGATACAAGATATAAAACTCAAACAAGAAGAGATGCAAAATACAATAACCGAAATAAAAATTCACTAGAAGCAGCTAACAGCAGAATACAGGAGGCAGAAGAACAAAGTGAGGTGGAGGACAGATTAGTGGAAATTATGGATGCAGAACAGAAAAGAGAAAGAAGATTGAAAACAAATGAAGAGAGTCTCAGAGAACTCTGGGACAACGTGAAACGCACCAACATCCGTATTATAGGGGTGCCAGAAGAAGAGAGAGAGAAGGGGACAGAAAAAATATTCCAAGAGATAATAGCCAAAAATTTCCCTAACATGGGAAAGGAACCACCCACTCAAATCCAGGAAGCACAACGAGTACCATATAAAATAAACCCAAGGAGGAACACCCCCGAGACACATATTAAATCAAACTGACCAAAATTAAAGACAAAGAGAAAATATTGAAAGCAGCTAGGGAAAAGAAACAAGTAACATACAAGGTAAACCCAATAAGGTTATCGGCAGATTTTTCAGCTGAAACTCTGCAGGCCAGAAGGGAGTGGCATGATATACTTAACATGATGAAAGGAAAAAACCTCCAACCAAGGTTACTCTACCCAGTAAGGCTCTCATTCAGATTTGAAGGAGAAATAAAAACCTTCACAGATAAGCAAAAGCTGAGAGAATTCAGCAACACTAAACCAGCCTTATGACAAATACTAAAGGAACTTCTCTAGGCAGAAAAGAAAAGACAGCAACAGGAAACAAAAATTCCACAAATGACAAGGCTCACTAATAAAGGTATATATACAGTAAAGATACGAAATCATCCATGCACAATTATACCACCAAAATCAGGAATCATGAGAAGAGGTGGGTACAAATGCAGGACACTGGAGATGAACTTGCAATTAAGAGAACAACAACTTGGGAGTTCCCATCGTGGCTCAGTGGTTAACAAATCCAACTAGGAATCATGAGGTTGCGGGTTCAATCCCTGGCCTTGCTCAGTGGGTTAAGGATCTGGTGTTGCCGTGAGCTGTGGTGTAGGTCGCAGACACGGCATGGATCCTGCATTGCTGTGGCTCTGGTGTAGACTGGCTACACCTCCAATTCGACCCCTAGCCTGGGAACCTCCATGTGCCACAGGAGTGGCCCAAGAAATGGCAAAAAAGACCAAAAAAAAAAAAACCAAAAAAAAGATAGAACAACAACTTAAAACAATCTCATATACATATAGGATCTCATATCAAAATTTCAGAATAACTGCAAACCAAAAATCTACAACTGATACACAAAGAAAAATCAACTCAAATACACCACTAAAGATAGTCATCAAACCAGAAGAGGAGAGAACAAGAGAAGAAGGAAAGAAAAAAGAGCAACAAAAACAAATCCAAAGCAATTAATAAAGTGGCAATAAGAACATACATATCAATAATTACCTTAAATGTTAATGGACTAAACGCCCCAACCAAAAGACATAGACTGGCTGAATGGATACAAAAACAACACCCATATATATGCTGTCTTCAAGAGACCCACTTCACTTCTAGGGACACATACAAATTGAAAGTGAGAGGATGGAAGAAAATATTTCATGCAAACGGGGATCAAAAGAAAGCTGGAGTAGCAATTCTCATATCAGACAAAATAGACTTTAAAATGAAGAATATTTTAAGGGACAAAGAAGGTCATTACATAATGATCAAAGGATCAATTCAAGAAGAAGATATAACAATTTTAAATATCTATGCACCCAACATAGGTTCACCACAATATATAAGGCAACTGCTAACAACATGAAAAGGACAAATAACAATAACACAATAATAGTGGGGGACTTTAACACCCCACTTACAGCAATGGACAGATGAACCAGATAGAAAATCAATAAGGAAACACAGGCCCTGAATGATGCATTAAGCCATATGGACTTAATAGATATTTATAGGACATTTCATCCAAAAGCAAGAGAATACACATTCTTCTCAAGTGCACATGGAACATTCTCTAAGATTGATCACATCCTGGGCTACAAATCCAACCTTAGTAACTTTAAGAAAATTGAAATCATATCAAGCATCTTTTCTGACCACAACACTATATGACTGGAAATCAACAACAAGAAAAAATCTGCAAAAAAACACAAACACGTGGTGACTGAACAACATACTACTAAACAACCAATGGATCACTGAAAAAATCAAAGAGGAAATTTAAAAATACCTAGAAGCAAATAACAATGAAGATACGACACTCCAAAACCTATGGGATGCAGCAAAAGCCATTCTAAGAGGAAAGTTTATGGTAATACAAGCCCACCTAACCTAGAAGAAATGGAAGAATTCTTAGAAAAGTACAATCTTCCAAGACTAAACCAAGATGAGATAGAAAAGATGAATGGACCAATCACAAGAACTGAAATTGAAACTGTGACTAAAAACTTCCAACAAACAAAAGTCTAGGACCAGATGGCTTCACAGGTGAATTCTATCAAACATTTAGAGAAGAGCTAACACCTCTCCTTCTGAAACTATTTCAAAAAATTGCAAAGGAAGGGATACTCCCAAATTCATTCTATGAGGCCACCATTACCCCCGATACCAAAACCAGACAAAGATACCGCAAAAAAAGAAAACCACAGGCCTATTTCACTGATGAACATCGATGCAAAAATCCTCAACAAAATACTAGCAAACCGCATCCAACAATACATTAAAAGGATTGTACATCATGATCAAGTGGGATTTATCCCAGGGATGCAAGGGTTCTTCAATATCCACAAATCCAGCAGTGTGATACACCACATTCACAAACGGAAGAATAAAAACCATATAATCCTCTCAATAGACACGGAAAAAGCCTTTGACAAAATCCAACACCCATTTCTGACAAAAACCCTTCAGAAAGTGGGCATAATGGGAACCTACCTCAACATGATAAAGGCCATATACGACAAACCCATAGTGAACATCATTCTCAATGCTGAAAAGCTGAAAGAATTCCTGCTGAGATCAGGAACAAGACAAGGATGTCCGCTCTCGCCACTGCTCTTCAACATAGTTCTGGAAGTCCTAGCCACGGTAATCAGAGAAGTAAAGAGATAAAAGGAATCCAAATCAGGAAGGAAGAAGTAAAACTATCACTATTTGCAGATGACATGATACCATACCTAGAGAACCCTAAAGACTCTACCAGAAAACTGTTAGAGCACATCCATGAATTTGGCAAAGTCGCAGGATACAAAATTAATACACAGAAATTGATGGCATTTCTATATACTAACAATGAAAAAGCAGAAAGAGAAATTAGGGAAGCAATCCCGTTTACCATTGCATCCAAAAGAATAAAATACCTAGGAGTAAACCTACCTAAAGAGACAAAAGACCTGTACTCTGAAAACTATAAGATGCTGATGAAAGAAATCAAAGATGACACAAATAGATGGAAAGATATACCAGGCTCATGGATTGGAAGAGTCAATATTATCAAAATGACTATACTACCTAAGGCAATATACAGATTCAATGAAATCCCTATCAACTTACCAAGGACATTTTTTCACAGAACTCGAACAAAATATTTTAAAGTTTGTTTGGAAACACAAAAGACCCAGAATAGCCAGAGACATCCTGAAAAAGAAAAATGGAGCTGGAGGCATCAGGCTCCCAGACTTAAGACTATACTACAAAGCAACAATCATCAAAACAGTATGGTACTGGCACAAAGACAGAAATATAGATCAGTGGAACTGGACAGAAAGCCCAGAATTAAACCCGCACACCTACAGTCAACTCATCTATGACAAAGGAGGCAAGAATATACAATGGAGAAAAGATAGTCCCTTCAATAAGTGGTGCTGGGAAAACTGGACAACCACATGTAAAAGAATGACATTAGAACACTCCCTAATACCATACACAAAAATAAACTCAAAATGGATTAAAGACCTAGATATAAGACCAGATACTATAAAACTCTTAGAGGAAAACATAGGCCAAATACTCTCAGACATGAACAGCAGCAATATCTTCTCAAATCCACCTCTTAGAGTATTGACAATATAAACAAAAGGGACCTAATCAAACTTAAAAGTTTCTGCACAGCAAAGGGAAACCCTAAACAAAACAAAAAGACAACCCACAGAATGGGAGAAAAATCTTTGCAAGTGAATCAACTGACAAGGAATTAATCTCCAAAATTTACAAACACCTTCTGCAGCTCCATACCAAAAACAAAACAAAAACAAAAACAAACCCACCCCATCAAAAAATGGGCAGAAGATCTAAACAGACAATTCTCCAAAGAAGACATGCAGATGGCCAAGAAACACCTGAAAAGATGTTTAACATCACTCATTATTAGAGAAATGCAAATCAAAACCACTATGAGGTACCCCCTTACACCAGCCAGAATGGCCGTCATCCAAAAGTCTACAAACAAGAAGTGCTGGAGAGGGTGTGGAGAAAAAGGAACCCTATTACGCTGTTGATGGGAATGTAAATTGGTGCAACCACTGTGGAAAACAGTACGGAGATTCCTCAGAAAACTAAAAATAGAACTACCATTTGATCCAGCAATCCCACTCCTGGGCATCCATCCAGAGAAAACCATGACTCAAAAAGATACATGTATTCCGGTGTTCACTGCACCACTATTTGCAATAGCCAAGACATGGAAACAACCTAAATGTCCATCAACAGAGGAGTGGATAAAGATATGGAATATCATAGTGGAATATTTCTCAGCCATTAAAAGGAAAGAATATGGCATTTGCAGCAACATAGATGGACCTAGAAATTATCATGCTAAGTGAAGTCAGTCAGACGGTGAGACACCAACATCAAATGCTCTCACTGACATGTGGAATCTGAAAAAAGGACAGACTGAACTTCTTTGCAGAACAGATGCTGACTCACAGACATTGAAAAACTTATGGTCTCTGGAGGAGACAGTTTGCAGGGTGGGGGGATATGCTTGGGTAATGGGATTGAAATCCTGTGAAATTGGATTGTTATGATCATTATACAACTACAGATGTGATAAATTCATTTGAGTAATAAAAATATTTTAAAAAACCCAAGTAAAATGCTAATACACACACAATAACATATAAAGAATTCCTTTGTATTCATAGTATCTTTCTAGCCAAGAGTTCAAGTAACCTTTTAATGTCATTTGTCTCTTCTCACATATAAACGGGATTGGAATTTGTTTTGTTTCATTTACAAAAGAAATTAAGCCGTGGAGAGGAGAAAGAATATGTACTCAGGTCAATTAGAATATATTCAAGGAGCTGGGAATAATAATAGTTTTCAATAGAGATAGCTTAAAATTTTTACTTTGACTTTTCATACAGAGAATCTGACACCTGGCACTTTGACAAGTGAAACCATTTCCAGTTTCTCCTAAATTCATTCTCATAGTAGGAGAGTAAACAACAGTGCATGGACGACAATGCCTTTCCCCTTCACCTCACATAATGCTGATCGTTTACGACAAGAGCAATTCCGTTTGACAGGTTCAAAGTAGGTTCATTCTCTGCCCTGCAAAGCAAAAAAAACCTAAGCCACATTTCAAAGAAGCTAAAACAAATCTCCACCTGATAAACTGGGGCCCAGGAGTACCAATCCCAGAGATTATTAGAATTTAGTAAGCAACTAACCAAGGGGAAAATGGCTATTTTCAAGTTCACTCATCCTAGTGAAAGGGAAAGACATGAAAGAAAGGTTTAGATTAGTCTACTTACTTATTAAAAGATAATACAGAATAAGGAAATGGGGGAGGTCTCATAAAATTAGTTTAAAAGTGACGTTGAGTCGAAAAGTCAAACTCTGAATCTACTGGAAAAAGGATAATAATGACTGAGAAAACTGTACAGACATTGCATAAACTTAAGCTGTGGATTAAGGACTTACCCAAAGTTCTCCATGGAGAGGATTCCATTCACCTTTACACTGAAATTAAATCTAAACTGCAAAATAAATGGGGTATAAGATTTAACATGAACTATGATATGGATTAAAAACTTCCCTACTCAATCCCTAAAGAAGATTTTTTTGTTTGTTTTTTTTTAAGGGCCGTACCCACAGCACATGGAGGTTTCCAGGTTAGGGGTCAAATCGGAGCTAACAGCTGCTGGCCTACATCACAGCCACAGCAACGCAGAATCTGAGCCACATCTCCAACCCACACAACAGCTCATGGCAACGCCAGATCCTTAACCCACTGAATGAGGCCAGGGATCGAACCCACAACCTCATGGCTCCTAGTAGGATTTGTTTTCACTGAGCCATGATGGGAACTCCGAAGAAGATATCCTTTATGTCATCTTTTTCCCCCATTGGACTTTCCCTAATCATAATTAACATTTGTCTATGTTCAAATTCTGCATCTTAAATGTATTAAGTTCCATACTACAATTCCAAACAGTCACAAATTATCAGGAAATACAACCATTTTCTCCTCTGCTATTCTCCTAATGTAACTTTTCTCCCTCTTCTTTAGATTTTTTTTTTTTTCTTTTCTTTATCAGCCACCCCCAAGGCATGTGGAAGTTCCTGGGTCAAGGATCGAATCTGAGCTGGAGCTGTGACTTATGCCATAGCTGCAACAACACTGGGCCAGAGATCAAACCGGCATTCCACAGAGACAAGACAAGCCGCATCTTTAACCTACTGTGCCACAGCAGGCACTCCTCCCTCTTAAAGGTACTACCAATTTTTCTCTCTATTCCCTCCACTGTTTTCATCAATGGAATATCCTGTGCTATTTCTTCTCCTATCCCCATTTGACTCTTATGTCCTCCCTCAATTTATTTTACTGTTCTAATTATTTTCTACTGTCAACCTATATTTTTCTTTCTATATAAATAATAGGTAATAACGGACTCTAGAGCTAGACTACCTCATTTCAAATCCTGGCTCTGAAAATTATTTAACTTCTATACTATAGTTTCCTCGGCTATGAAATAGGGATGATGATGATAAAACCTACTCACAAGGGGTATTGGGAGAGGTGAATGAGTGAGAACATGGAGAGCACTCAGAATAGTGACTGGCAAACACTAAATAATGAATCCTGCTTAAGACAGAAAGAGTAAGAAGCTTGTAGAAAAAAGAGGGGAAGTTAATAGCATACTTAAATGTGTGAAGCTTTATGAACATATCTAACTACACATAATAAAAATTTTAGCTCTCTAGAGTTCAAAGCACTTTATCAAAATTTCCTTGTTTGCTCTTACACTCACTTTAGAAAAAAAGGAGTCAATCAGCAAGGTTTATTATCCAGGCTTAAAAGAAAAAATGAAGCAGAGAGGAGGGACACAAAGTACCCGAAGTGATAAAACAGTAAGGTAGTGAAAATAAGAACCTAAAAGAAAGTTCTCTCTATATCCAAGGGTTCTCAACTATGTCACTTGACCAACATAAAGACTGCCTTAGGGATACAGAAACCAAATCAAATCACATCAAAAGCTGTAATAACTGTCATTAAAAGAAAGAACACCAGTCAGATTGTTCCATACTCTACAGAGTAAAAGTCTTTAAAAACATATGCCTTAGTCCCTTCAATAAGTGGTGCTGGGAAAACCGGACAGCTACATGTAAAAGAATGAAATCAGAACACGCTAACACCATACACAAAAAATAAAGTTAAAATGGGAGTTCCTGTTGTGGCACAGTGGTTAACGAATCCGACTAGGAACCATGAGGTTGCAGGTTCGATCCCTGCCCTTGCTCAGTGGGTTAAGGATCCTGCATTGCCGTGAGCTGTGGTGTAGGTCACAGACGCGGCTCGGATCCTGCGTTGCTGTGGCTCTGGCATAGGCCAGTGGCTACAGCTGCGATTTGACCCCTAGCCTGGGAACCTCCATATGCCGCAGGAGCAGCTCAAGAAAAGGCAAAAAGACAAAAAAATAAAATAATTAAATAAATAATAAAGTTAAAATGATTAAAGACCTAAATATAAGACCAGATACTATAAAACTCTTGGAGGAAGACATAGGTCAAACACTCTGACATAACTGCAGCATCTTCTCAGATTTACCTCCTAGAGTAACAACAATAAAAACAAAATAGGAGTTCCCATCGTGGCTCAGCAGAAACAAATGTGACTAGTATCCATGAGGACACAGGTTCGATCCCTGGCCTCAATCAGTGGGTTAAAGATCCAGCATTGCTGTGAGCTGTGGTGTAGGTCGCAGAAGCGACTCAGATCCCACGTTGCTGTGGCTGTGGTGTAGACCAGCAGCTACAGCTTCAATTCGACCCCTTGGCCTGGGAACCTCCATATGCTGAAGGTGCAGCTCCCCCTCCAAAAAAAGGACAGAAAATTAAAAAAATAAACAAATGGGACCTAATTAAACTTAAAAGTTTTTTCACGGCAAAGGAAACCCTAAACAAAGCAAAAAGAGAACCCACAAAATGGGAGAAAGTATTTGCAAATGAAGCAACTGACAAGGGACTAATCTCCAAAATATATATGCACCTCTTGCAGCTCGACAAAAAGAAACCAAAAAACCCCATGAAAAAATGGGCAGAAGATCCAAACAGACATTTCTCCAAAGAAAACATACAGATAACCAAAAAACACATGAAAAGATGCTCATCATCACTAATTATTGGAGGAAGGCAAATCAAAACTACTATGATGTACCTGCCACCTTACACTAGCCAGAATGGCCATCATCAAAAAGTCAACAAACAATAAATGCTGCAGAGGGTGCGGAGAAAAGGGAACCCTCTTACACTGCTGGTGGGAATGTAAATTGGTACAACCACTATGGAGATTCCTCGGAAAACTAAAAATAGAATTAACATTTGATCCAGCAATCTCACCCCTGGGCATCTATCCAGAGAAAACCATGACTCGAAAAGATACATGTACCCCAATGTTCACTGCAGCGCTATATACAATAGCCAAGACATGAAATCAACCTGAATGTCCATTGACAGAGGAGTGGATAAAGATGTGTGTGTGTGTGTGTGTGTGTGTGTGAGAGAGAGAGAGAGAGAGAGAGAGAGAGATGGAATATTACTCGGCAATAAAAAAGAATGAAATAATGGCATTCGCAGCAACCACAGATGGACATACTACTAAGTGAAGTCAGTCAAACAGTGAGAGACAAACATCATATGCTATTACTTATATGTGGAATCTAAAAAAAGGATACAAATGAACTTATTTGCAGAACAGAAACAAACTCATAGCCTTTAAAAAACTTATGGTTTCTAGGAGTTCCCGTTGTGGCTCAGTGGTTGACGAATCTGACTAGGAACCATGGGGTTGCGAATTCGATCCCTGGCCTTGCTCAGTGGGTTAAGGATCTGGCGTTGCCATGAGCTGTGGTGTAGGTCACAGACATGGCTCAGATCCTGAGTTGCTGTGGCTCTGGCGCAGGCCTGTGGCTACAGCTCCAATTCGACCCCTAGCCTGGGAACCCCCATATGCCTCAGGAGCAGCCCTAGAAAAGGCAAAAAAAAAATTAAAAAAAATAAAAATCTTATAGTTTCCAAAGGGCACAGGCTAGGGGGAGGGATGGACTGGGGGTTTGGGATGGAAATATTCTAAAATTAGGTTGTGATGGTGGCTGTACAACTATAAATATAATAAAATTCACTGAATTAAAAATATATAAATTAAAAAAAAAAAAAACTAATATGACTTAGGAGTTCCCTGGTGGCTTACTGGGTTAAGGATCCTACATTGTCACTGCTGTGTCACAGGTTGGATCCGTGGCCTGGGAACTTTCACATGCCATGGGCATGGCCAAAAAATATATAATTTAAACAGGAGAATCATTTTTGTGCAAAAGAACAGCATACCTTAGGGAGCACCACGACAATTTTATGTAAAAAATTCTTTATAACCAGACTATCTGTTATCAAGGTTCTGGGCTTTTCATCAACCTGTAACAACATAACAGAAACATCCACCACACATGTACAAACTCAAGAACACAAATGAATTATGGTATTTCTTCTTATAAAAGTAATTAAACCTCAGAAAACTTTCAGACATCCAAGGGGAAACATCTTTGGATCTAAGAACTGGACACAAAAGGGAATTTAACAGCCATCACTTCTTGGGTTGAAGTGCCTTTTTCATGGAACTTCAGGAGACACATGAACAAACGTAAGAGTAAAACCCACAATATCAAAACCACCTTTGGGAACAATTTTAAAAAGTTATTTATTTATTTATTTAAATGTTAACATTTTATTTTTTACTTTTTAAAAAATATTTTGGAGTTCCCATTGTGGCACAGCAGAAATGAATCCAACTAGGAACCATGAGGTTGCAGGTTCAATCCCTAGCCATGCTCAGTGGGTTAAGGATCTGACATTGCCATGAGCTGTGGTACAGGTCACAGATGCAGCTTGGATCTGGCGTTGCTGTGGCTGTGGCGTAGGCTGGCAGCTGTAGCTCCGAATCGACCCCTAGCTTGGGAACCTCTGTATGCTGCAGGTGCAGCCCTAAAAAGCAAAATAATTTTAAAAATTAAATAAATAAGTAATATTTTGGCCACACCCATGGCATGTGAATGTTCCTAGGCCAGGGACTGAACCCACAGTACAGCAGTGACCTGAGCCACAGCACTGATAACACTGGATCCTTAGCCCACTGAGCCATCAGGGAACTCCTTTAAAAATAATTTAGATTGGGAGTTCCTATTGTAGCTCAGTGTGTTATGAGCCCAACCAGTATCCACGAGGATATGGGTTTGATCCCTGGCCTTGCTCAGTGGGTTAAGGATCCAGCATTGCCGTGAGAGTGGGGTAGGTCACAGGTGCAGCTAGGATCCTGTGTTGCTGTGGCTGTGGTATAGGCCAGCAGCTGCAGCTCTGATTTGAACCCTAGCCTGGAAACTTCCATATGCCACAGGTTTAGCCATAAAAACCAAAAAAAAAAAAAGGAATTTATATTGGAGTTGAGAAGAGTAATTCTATCTCAATTCTACCGTCCTAATGTGGGTCAATTTGTATTAAGAATCTGAGCAGAGGAGTTCCCATCATGGCTCAGTGGTTAACGAATCCAACTAGGAACCATGAGGTTGCGGGTTCGATCCCTGCCCTTGCTCAGTGGGTTAACGATCCGGCATTGCCGTGAGCTGTGGTGTAGGTTGCAGATGCAGCTCGGATCCTGTGTTGCTGCGGCTATGCTTCTGATTCGACCCCTAGCCTGGGAACCTCCATATGCTGTGGGAGCGGCCCAAGAAATGGCAAAAAGAAAAAAAATAAAAAATAAAAAGAATCTGAGTGGAGTCAAAGAGGCAGACACTATCCGTTTATCCGAACATTTATTAGTTGTAAAGCAGAAAGCTCAAAAGTCAGAAGACTGGTGTTCTAACTCTAGCTCTGTAAAAATTAAATAATCATGAAAAAAAAATCACTTAACTGCTCTGGACCTTATTTCCTAACCTGCAAAACAGAGATAAAACTCACCCTTTCAACCTCACAATACTATTTTGTTGTTGTTGTTGTTGTTGTTATTGTTGTTGTTGTTGTTGTTGCTATTTCTTGGGCGGCTCCCATGGCATATGGAGGTTCCCAGGCTAGAGGTCGAATCGGAGCTGTAGCCACCGGCCTACGCTAGAGCCACAGCAATGCAGGATCCGAGCCCCGTTCTGCAACCTATACCACAGCTCATGGCAATGCCGGATCGTTAACCCACTGAGCAAGGGCAGGGACCGAACCCGCAACCTCATGGTTCCTAGTCGGATTCGTTAACCACTGCACCACGACGGGAACTCCTCACAATACTATTTTAAGGACCAAATAATAATCGAAAATATGTTATACATGATAACAATAGATTCTACTTGATGAATGCCTACTACCTGGCAAACAATGTGCAGGTGCTATGACTACATCACATCACAACAATCCTGGAGGCAAGTATTACGATGCCCTCTTTGTAGATTAAAAAAAAAAACTGGAGCTCCCTTTTGGTGCAGCAGGTTAACAATCAGGTGTTGTCGCTGAGTCGCTGGTGTGGCGCGGGCTGGATCCCTGGACCAGGAACTTCCAAGTGCCACAGGCACAGCCAAAAAACAAAAAGAAGAAAGTACTGAAAATTCTGGAAATAAATCTAGGATTATTTATACATGCAAATAATAATATTTAAATAGTAACTCCAGCATACATACCATAGTCACATTCTTTTCTTAAAATTTATTATTATTATTAATTTTAAGTGAGAATTGCAACATTTTTAATTTGTATTTTTTATTTATATTTTATGTATGTATGTACATATGTATTTTGCTTTTTAGGGCTGCACCCGCAGCATATGGATGTTCCCAGGCTAGGGGTCAAACTGCAGCTACAGCTACCGGCCTACACCACAGCCACAGCAATGCCAGATCTGAGCCTCGTCTGCAACCTACACCACAGCTCATGGCAACGCCAGATCCTTAACCCACTGAGCGAGGCCAGAGGTCGAACCCGCAACCTCATGGTTCCTAGTCTGATTCGTTTCCGTTTCCGCTGCACCATGTCAGGAACCTCTTGTTATTATCATTTTTTTTTTTCTTATTAGGGCCACACCTTCAGCATATGGAAGATCCCGGGCTAGAGGTCAAATCAGGGCTGCAGCTGCTGGCCTATGTCACAGCCACTGGCACAGTGGGTTAAGGATCTGGTGTTGCTGCAGCTGTGGCTCGGTCTGATCCCTGGCCTGGGAACTCCATGTGCCACAGGGCAGCCAAAAAAAAAAAAAAAAAAAGCAGAAAAGCAATGATCTCTTAAAAGCATTTTTTTTCCTGGATTTTTTTTCTTAATTTTTATTTTTTCCATTATAGCTGTTTTACGGTGTTCTGTCAATTTTCTACTGTACAGCAAGGTGACCCAGTCACACATACATATATACATTCTTTTTTCTCACACTATCATGCTCCATCATAAGTGACTAGATACAGTTCCCAGTGCTATACAGGAGGATTTCATTGCTTATCCATTCCAAAGGAAATAGTTTGCGTCTATTAACCCCAGATTCCCAGTCCATTCCACTCCCTCCTCCTCCCCCTTGGCAATCACAAGTCTGTTCTCCATGTCCATGATTTTCTTTTCTGTGGAAAGGTTCATTTGTGCCGTATATTAGATTTTCTATACTTAACACTTCCAAAACAACTTCTTGGAAAAGTTCCAAACTTCTGTAACCTTAGTGATTACAGGGTGTATCATAGAAAGGGCTTAATTATATCTAGCAGTAAGGCAACCAAATAAGTGAAAGTTCCTTGAGCAGCTCTGCCAGAGAGAGTCTACAATTAATAATGACGGGAGCTACCATTTACTGAACACCTGCTACATGACAAGCAGTCTATATACAAGTAGGAAATACCCCATTTCATGGATGAGGATAATGAGACTAAATAAGCTAATTAATTTGTCCAAGGTCACACATTGCTAATTAAGTGGCAGAACCGGGATCCAAACCTAGATCTAACTCTTAAAGCCCACATTTCACTATGCAATGCTGCCTCTCAAGAATGTTCATTTTCTGTACATATACCATTTGAATCAGATATTACATAATCTATCAATTTTTTATGGACCTTGACAGGCAATGTTTATGCATAACGACTATATATGTATTTATTCACTAATAAAATAATTAATGTGGTTTATTATGTACCTGGGCCTACAGAGATAAATAGTATCTTAATTTGAAGAGTTTACACTAAGGTAGAAGACAGACAAGCAAATAATTTATATGACAATGGGAGAAGTTTTATGACATACGTTCAAGAGGTGCTAGAGAAATATACAAGAAGGACTGGCACCTAATCCAGACTGAGAAGATAAAGTGGCATAATGTCAGGTCAGTGGCAAATTGCTCACACAAAGCAAATAGCGCCTTCTAAGATCTACTCATGTTCTTGAGAGAGACAGACAGAGACAAAGACAGACACCACACAGTCTTTTATAGCCTTTTACACTGCGTGTTAGAAACCCAGTACCCCAGGCCTGGCAAACCTACAGAAGCAATGAATTTACTTTCATGTTGATAGGAAAAAATAGATGTTGCCAGCCCTGGGCAGCAGAAACCACTACTGAATCATATCTTTCGGCCTTTACCTTTAAATACGAGTCTAATCATATGACAAAATATGGGCGCTGTTTTATATTTTCAAACATGAACTTTGTGATTATGGGTTCTATATGACTTTTTAAAAGAAAGTCAGAGTCTGTCTCTCTCTCCTTAAGTAGTTAAGTAGATATATGATGGATAATATAGAAATACAGATTGGTATAAATACATAGATATGTCTGTGTATATATATATGTATTTCTCTACTCATTTTATCATTTAGTATCATGACAAAAATAAATATTAAAATGAATATCACTGTCAAGAATGTCTTGTAAAATCAAATTGTTTTTGGAAGGACATGTTACCCAGCCTAATGGACCCCAAGATGAAGGACTGATTGAGCATAAACACAAAACCCAGCATCTCTCTTAAATGAAGTTTTCCCTGGGATTAGCTCTTCGTAGATGCCCAACGCAGTGGATCATTTTTTACATCTTTTTCATAGATGTCTCCACTCAGTAGCCTTTGCTATAAACCTTGCTTACTTGACTCTTCTCCTCAGTCATACAAGTATGATGAAATCTTCCTCAACCTCCCCTTTTTCTCTTCTCATTCTCTTCATTCAAATATCTTTTAAATAGCAGCACAGTATGAGAGACAACGAAATGTAATAGAACAAAAATGCTTTCAAGAGATCCTTGCTCCTCTGAGGTTCTACTCCTCTCTCCTCACCCATCACCAACTGATTACTGGGCATTAGTTCACAGCTTTCCTCTACACTCAAGTCCTGCCATCGTCTTGGCTGACTTCCACACCCAAGCAGATGACCAGTCTGAGCAATAACGTAGCCTCACAGCTCTCTCACCACCTCATCCAACGACACTGACCTTCACTTATTTCCATGCCCATAGCTTGGAACTGTGCTGTTCTGGAAACCTTGAAGTGAAATGTCCCACTCTTACGTGAAAAGACGTACACTAAAATGTAATAGTGGCCACGCTGATTAAGTCAAATAATCTGTGCTCCAAATCACACACTTTGATTTTCCTGGGGAAAACACTGCTTTTGTAATAAGGAAAAAAAAAATGAAAGAGAAACTTTATCACTCTGATGACAGCTTTCTATTTTTTCAAGTCTCTGAACCCTTTAGACCGAGAAAATCTGTTTTTCAGTCTCATCAGGACCTCTAGACCTTGACCCTTTCCCCCTGGGATAGGTACCCTTCCTCTGGGCTCCCACAGCAGTCAGTGCTTACTGCTGTCACAGTATAACCACATTCTCCTGTAATTATCTGTTTACTTGTCTATCTTTCCCTTTAGAATCCAAGTTCCTTGGGATCGAGTAACATGTCTTAGAACTCTGTCTAGCACAGTGAGGCCAAGGTGAATGCGCAAGGGTTTCTGAATGAATGAATACTGAAAGAACCCTGATCAATATGAGTAAGACTTTGGTTCAAATTCTATCACTTAACTTTGGTATGACCTTGGGAAAGCCAGTCAAATTTTCTGTATCTCAGTGTTTCTTTTTTTTTTTCCTTTTTCAATTTTATTTATTTATTTATTGGCCATACCCGCAACATGCAAAAGTTCCTGGGCCAGGGATGGAACCCACACCACAGCAGTGACAATGTCACAGCAGTGACAATGCCAGATCCTTAACCCACTGCACCATGAGAGAACACCTTGTATCTCAGTTTCCTTGTATCTGTAAAATAGGGCGATAATCCTTGTCCTATCCACTTCAGAGTTGTCAGGAGGCTTGAATAATATATATAAATGTTAGGTTAAGAATTACCATTGTTTGTTCAGACTGGCTAAAACATCTGATCTCATTTTCTAGAACTGCTTCCCTTGGTTCACTGGAATTAGTTTTTTTATTGCTACTTGACTTTAATAGTTTTAGAGCTGACTAACTTAATTGCTCCAGATTGTTTACCCTTTGTTCCCCTAAAAGAGATAAGGCACAGCCAGGGATATCTGCTGACCCAAACCATACTCATTTCCTTTTATTTATTTTTTGGGTTTTGTTTTGTTTTGTTTTGTTTTTTAGGGCCACACCTGTGATTTATGGAAATTTCCAGAAGGGTCGAATGGGAGTTGTAGCTGCCAGCCTATGCCACAGCCACAGCAATGCCAGATCCAAGCCACATCTGAGACTTACACCCACAGCTCACGGCACTGAGCAAGGCCAGGGATCGAACCCGAGTCTTCATGGATGCTAGCTGGGTTCATTACTGCTGAGCCACTATAGGGTCTCCCACTCATTTCCTTTTATTTTATTTTTGTTTTGTTTTGTTTTTGTTTTTGTCTTTTTGCCTTTTCTAGGGCCTCTCCCATGGCATGTGGAGATTCCTTAGGCTAGGGGTCTAATCGGAGCCGTAGCCACTGGCCTACACCAGAGCCACAGCAAAACGCGGGATCCGAGCTGTGTCTGCAACCTACACCACAGCTCATGGCAACGCCGGATCCTTAACCCACTGAGCAAAGTCAGGGATCGAACCCACAACTTCATGGTTCCTAGTCGGGTTCATTAAGCACTGCGCCACCATGGGAACTCCCTTTTTTTTTTGTTTTTGTTTTTGTTTTTCATTTCCTTTTAGAAGGAGCATATGATTGTTCCAACATGAGAAAGTACTCCCAAGTGCTTTTTGAGAAAATGTTTTCAAGTAGTCTAATTCTTTGTCTCCACTAGCTCAAAGGAAAGAAAGATAGAGAACCAGAGAATTGGAGAGTGGGGGAGGGTTTGCATTTTAGGGCTGCCTTCATGGCATATGGAAGCTCTCAGGCTAGAGGTCAAATTGGAGCTACAGCTGCCAGCCTATACCATAGCCACAGCCATGAAGGATCTGAGCTGCGTCTGCAATCTACACCATAGCTCACAGCCACGCTGGATCCACGACCCACTGAGTGAGGCCCAGGGATCGAAAGCACATTCTCATGGATACTAGTTGGATTTGTTTCTGCTGAGCCCCAATGGGAACTCCAGAGAATTGTTAAGGGGAATGGAGAACCCAATTGTCACTTTTATAAATCTGGGCTATTAGTAAATCAGTAAAGATCTTTAACCTAATAAAACTGTATCTAAATAAGATCTGGACTGAAAATCCATTTTTCTTTTTAAGGATCTCCAAATTCAATTATGGCTTATTTATGTGGTTCTCAAATTTACCTGCACATTAGGAACCATCTGGGATTTTTTTGGGGGGGGGCGGCTTTTGTCTTTTTAGGGCCGCACCCACAGCACATGGGGGTTCCCAGGCTAGGGGTCCAATCAGAGTTGTAGCTGCCGGCCTACCCGACAGCCTCAGCAACGCAGGATCCAAGCCGTCTGTAACCTACACCACAGCGCACAGCAACCCCAGATCCTTAACTCACTGAGTGAGGACAGAGATCGAACCCTCAACCTCATGGTTACTAGTCTGCTTTGACAACCACTGAGTCATGACGGGAACTCCTGGGATTTTAAAAATATTCCAACATTCAGGCCATACTTCTTATGGACTGAATCATATCCTCCCAAAATCATCTATTACAGCCCTAGTCCTCCGCACCCCCAGATGCGGTTATATTGGGAAAGAGGGCCTTAAGGAGTCATTAAGGTTAAATGAGGTCCTAAGGGTGGAGTCCTCACAAGAAGAGACACTAGAAAGCTCTCTCCACATATATACACAGGAAAGGCAATTTGAGCAAACAGTAACAAATCAACCTTAATCTTGGACTTCTAGCCTCCAGAAGTATGAGAAAATAAGCTTCTGTTGTTTAAGTCACCCAATCTGTGGTATTTTTTTATGGCAGCCCAAGCAGACTACTTCACCACCCTAGACCAATTAAATCACAACCTCTTGGAGTGGGACACAAACATCGCTAAATTGAAAGCTCCTATGTGATTTAAAATTTGCACAAGGAGGTTTGGGGACCAAAGCCTTATTTCATTTCAACCATGGACCTAGGTTTTTCTATCCTGTTATTATAAAATAAGAATCAAAACATCATTAATTTACAGAACAGCAAAACTTGCCTCAAAAGTCACGAGGAAGGATGTTATCCCCGATGTGTCCTGAGAATAGCTGGCTTCCTCTGAAGTCCAGTTCAGCTTTGCAGCGAATCCAGGCAGTATAGATTGTATCTCTGTGCGAGAAGAAATGGCAACAAAATAGAACAAGCGGTCAGCATAAGGACCAGAGTTTCTGGGGCTGTTTATTAAACTGATGAGCCAAGAAAGCTTTTCCCTGATGAAAAGATTATCTGCAAAATTTTAAATATGACTGGAAGTGGCTATGCATCAGCAAATTGCTTGAACACTCAGAATTACTTTATGGGGTTAAGACATTTCATCTCATGTTTTCAATTTTACACAAATTGAAAATTTGCTAAATCAATTTGTATTTTCAGTTAATTTCCACAAGGTCAGATCCAATGCCAGAAATCTTCAGAACTGATAGCTCTGATATTCCTTTTTTTTTCTTTTTTCTTTTGTCTTTTTGTCATTTCTAGGGCCGCTCCCGCGGCATATGGAGGTTCCCAGGGTAGGGGTCTAAACGGAGCTGCAGCCGCCGGCCTATGCCAGAGCCACAGCAACGAGGGATCCAAGCCGCGTCTACAAACTACACCACAACTCATGGCAACACTGAGCAAGGCCAGGGATCGAACCTGAAACCTCATGGTTCCTAGTGGGATTCATGAACCACTGAGCCACGAAGGGAACTCCCTGATATTCTTACATTTTTAATACATCAATCCATCATTTAATAACACAAATCCAGTAGATGAGCTAAATTAGAAAGCAGAAAAATTCAGGAATGACCTTCTCAGGCATTTACCTAACATGTTATGTCCTTTAAGGGTAGTCTTTAACAAAGAAAAGGAAACTTTTGCTAATTTAATTTGTAAATTAACCACTTGGTGTATTTACATATGTTGACTCAGAACTCTTTACACAAAGCAACAGTGAGTCCTGGATCATCATCAATAAAGAGGACCTCAAAGTACACACCATCCTTCTCTCCTCTGTACCTTGGCACTCTTATTATAAAGGGAAGAAGCAAATCTCCCATTTTATAAAACACCACTCCCCTTACTCCCCCTCTGTAGTAGTATTACAATGGAAAACTAAATATGAACAAAGATCTCAGTCTCTGCAAGTTCTACCTTTTAAATACGGTTGATAACGGTGATATACAATAATTCAACTTTAAAATTTAATAACAATAAAATATGTTCTAAAATAATAATACACCTTTCTACTAAAGCATTCATGGCATATATCTAATAAAGCATTAACCACCTCAAAAAGCATGAACTTTACCAAGATCAAGTTCTAGCTAGCAATCTTAATGGGTAATATTTTTCTTACCATTAGTTTGTTTTTTCAAATATAATTCAGTCACGAAGCCTGAGATAATATGGAAACAAGGTTATGCTACATTGAATTTTAATGAACTTGGCACTAAACCCAGGAGGACTTGCATCAATCTTCAGTTTTACCACTGACTGACTTTCTGACCTAGGGTGACCTCTCTTTTTTCTGTGATTTAATTACTTCTCTGTGAAATAAGAAAAAATTGTTTCTGACTTTAAAGTAGCAATACAATCAAAAAGAATAAAATACCTAGGAATAAACCTACCTAAAGAGACAAAAGACCTGTACTCTGAAAACTATAAGATGCTGATGAAAGAAATCAAAGATGACACAAACAGATGGAAAGACATACCATGCTCTTGGATTGGAAGAGTCAACATTATCAAAATGACTATACTACCCAAGACAATCTACAGAACACAAAAGACCCAGAACAGCCAGAGACATCCTGAAAAGAAAAATGGAGCTGGAGGCATCAGGCTCCCAGACTTCAGACTATACTACAAAGCAACAATCATCAACACCATATGGTAATAGCACAAAGACAGAAATATAGATCAGTGGAACTGGACAGAAAGCCCAGAATTAAACCCGCACACCTACAGTCAACTCATCTATGACAAAGGAGGCAAGAATATACAATGGAGAAAAGATAGCCTGTTCAATAAGTGGTGCTGGGAAAACTGGAAAGCCACATGTAAAAGAATAAAATTAGAGCACTCCCTAACACCATACACAAAAGTAAACTCAAAATGGATTAAAGACCTAAATATAAGACCAGACACTATAAAACTCTTAGAGGAAAACATAGGCCAACACTCTCTGACATAAACAACAGCAACATCTTCTCAGATCCACCTCTTAGAGTACTGACAGTAAAAACAAAAATAAACAAATTGGGAGTTCCTGTCTTGGTGCAGTGGTTAACGAATCTGACTAGGAACCATGAGATTGCGGGTTCGATCCCTGCCCTTGCTCAATGGGTTAACGATCCGGCATTGCCATGAGCTGTGCTGTAGGTCGCAGACGTGGCTCAGATCTGGCGTTGCTGTGGCTCTGGC
This sequence comes from Phacochoerus africanus, assembly GCF_016906955.1. Taxonomy (NCBI): domain Eukaryota; kingdom Metazoa; phylum Chordata; class Mammalia; order Artiodactyla; family Suidae; genus Phacochoerus; species Phacochoerus africanus. The sequence continues at coordinate 5,631,221 of NC_062547.1, forward strand.
ATAGGCTGGCAGCTACAGCTCCAATTAGACCCCTAGCCTAGGAACCTCCATATGCTGCGGGAGCAGCCCAAGAAATGGCAAAAAGACATTAAAAAAAATAAAAATAAAAAAATAAACAAAAGGGACCTAATCAAACTTAAAAGTTTCTGCACAGCAAAGGAAACCCTAAACAAAACAAAAAGACAACCCACAGAATGGGAGAAAAATCTTTGCAAGTGAATCAACTGACAAGGAATTAATCTCCAAAATTTACAAACACCTTCTGCAGCTCCATACCAAAAACAAACCCATCCCATCAAAAAATGGGCAGAAGATCTAAACAGACAATTCTCCAAAGAAGACATGCAGATGGCCAAGAAACACCTGAAAAGATGTTTAACATCACTCATTATTAGAGAGATGCAAATCAAAACCACTATGAGGTACCACCTTACACCAGCCAGAATGGCCGTCATCCAAAAGTCTACAAACAAGAAGTGCTGGAGAGGGTGTGGAGAAAAAGGAACCCTATTACGCTGTTGATGGGAATGTAAATTGGTGCAACCACTGTGGAAAGCAGTATGGAGATTCCTCAGAAAACTAAAAATAGAACTACCATTTGATCCAGCAATCCCACTCCTGGGCATCCATCCAGAGAAAAACCATGACTCAAAAAGATACATGTATTCCGGTGTTCACTGCACCACTATTTGCAATAGCCAAGACATGGAAACACCTAAATGTCCATCAACAGAGGAGTGGATAAAGATATGGAATATCATAGTGGAATATTTCTCAGCCATTAAAAGGAAAGAAATATGGCATTTGCAGCAACATAGATGGACCTAGAAATTATCATGCTAAGGGAAGTCAGTCAGACGGTGAGACACCAACATCAAATGCTCTCACTGACATGTGGAATCTGAAAAAAGGACAGACTGAACTTCTTTGCAGAACAGATGCTGACTCACAGACTTTGAAAAACTTACGGTTTCCAAAGGAGACAGGTTGGGGGTTGAGGGGGATGCACTGAGGATTTGGGATGGAGATGTTAGGAAATTTGGTTGTGATGGTTGTTGTACACCTATAAACGTAAGAAGTTCATTAAGTAATTAAACAAAATAAAGTAGCAATACAAGATTTCCCTCATGGCCCACACCATAACTACTTGGAGTTGTCTCTACAATGGCTCTGGTTCAAGCCCTGGCCCTGGAACTTTCATATGCTGCAGGTGTGGCCACACGTTTAAAAAAAATTTTTTCTTAAACAATGGAGGCCAGAAGATAATGAAATGACATCTTTAAAATACTAATAGGTAAAAACTGTCAAGCTAGAATTTCAAATCCAATGAAATATGCTTATAAAATAGGGTAAGATAAAGATATTTTTAGATAAAAGATGAAATAATTTTTTCCAGGAGTTCCCACTGTGGTGCAGTGGGTTAAGGATTCAGCATTGTCTCTACAGCAGCTCAACTTGCTGCTGAGGCACAGGTTCAATCTCTAGCCTTGGAACTTTTGCATGCCACAGGCACACCAAAAAAAAGAAGAAATAATAAGTGGATAAATATAAAAGACTATTTTTTCTTCTTGCATTTTTCTTAACATACAACATTTTAAAGCAAAAATAATAATAACACTGTAAGGCAAGAATTATAACAATTGAAAATTTTCAAAACAGTATTGAATTATAACCCCCCAAAATATAATAAATATCCACAAGTTCATCCTCATATGAATAGGCGAATTAATAAATTAAAGGTGAAGAAGAGACAGCTCTTCCTTATAAACTCCAATGAATATGGAAGGAATGGGACATATTAAATCATGATAACACTATACTGCTACAAGTAAGACCCACCAATGAATGCTAAATTAGCATTAGATAAACGTTTAAGGAGAAATAGGATATTTGCATAGTCTCACAGTATTTCCCCCAAATATTCAAAAATATTTTGAATATCTCTACTTGTAAAAATCTAGCAGATAACACCTTAATCAAGTGATCAAGGTTAATATTATCAACAATAAGACATATCAATTCCCTGATATCATGCACTAAAGGGACATATCATCTCTGTGGTATTCTTCCTAACAATGTATAACCTCAATCTAATATAAGAAAACATCAAACAAGCTCAAACTGAAGGACATTCTACAAAATACTTCACAAGGACATTTCAAAAATGTCAAGGTTATGAAAGAAAAAGAGAGACTTAGGAACTGTCATAGATGGCAAGAGATTAATAAGGCACGAAAACTGAATACAAAGTGAGATATTGGAATGGATCAAGGAATCGAAAGAGAATGTGAACATAAAAAGTGATAAAATCTTGGAGTTCCCGTCGTGGCGCAGTGGTTAAGGAATCCGATTAGGAACCATGAGGTTGTGGGTTCGGTCCCTGCCCTTGCTCAGTGGGTTAACAATTCGGCATTTGCCGTGAGCTGTGGTGTAGGTTGCAGACGCGGCTCGGATCCCACGTTGCTGTGGCTCTGGCGTAGGCCGGGGGCTACAGCTCCGATTCAACCCCTAGCCTGGGAACCTCCATATGCCGCGGGAGCGGCGCAAAGAAATAGCAAAAAGACAAAAAAAAACAAACAAACAAACAAACAAAAAAGTGATAAAATCTTAAATCTGTAACTTAGTTAATAGAATTTCACCAATATTAATTTCTTATTTTTGATAACTGTACTACAGTTATGTAAAATATTAATTCTGGGGGAAGCTGGGTGAAGGGTATATAGGAACTCTTTGTACTGTTTTCGCAACTCTTCTGTAAATCTAAAATTATTATTATTATTATTATTTGCTTTTTAGAGCCATACTCACAGCGTATGGAGTTTCCCAGGCTAGGAGTCAAATCAGAGTTGTAGCCTCTGGCGTACACCACAGCCACAGCAATGTGGGATCCGAGCCAAGTCTGTGACCTACATCACAGCTCACAGCAATGCCAGATCCTTAACCCACTCAGTGAGGCCAGGGATCGAACCCGAGTCCTCATGGATACTAGTCAGGTTTGCTACTGCTGAGCCACAACGGGAACTCCCAGACCAATATTTTTTTTTTTGTCTTTTTTGCTATTTCTTTGCGCCGCTTCTGCGGCATATGGAGGTTCCCAGGCTAGGGGTTAAATCGGAGCTGTAGCCCCCGGCCTACGCCAGAGCCACAGCAACTCGGGATCCGAGCCGCGTCTGCAACCTACACCACAGCTCACGGCAACGCCGGATCGTTAACCCACTGAGCAAGGGCAGGGACCGAACCCGCAACCTCATGGTTCCTAGTCGGATTCGTTAACCACTGCGCCATGACGGGAACTCCCCCAGACCAATCTTTAAAAATAGAATATCCTTCAATTTGTATGGTCTTCTCTTTCCTTAAAATATGCAGGTTATGCTTTTTTTTTTTTTTTCTGCAGAAATACCACAAAAGTGATGTTGTGTCCCTTACAGGACATATCTGGAGGCATACGATATGAGTTTGTCCCAAAACTGGAGATGTTGGAGTTCCCGTCGTGGTGCAATGGAAACAAATCTGACTAGAAACCATGAGGATACGGGTTCAATCTCTGGCCTCGCTCAGTGGGTTAAGTTGCCCTGGTCTGTGGTGTAGGTCGCAGAAGCGGCTCGGATCTGGCATTGCTGTGGCTGTGGTGCAGGCCAGTAGCTGCAGCTCTGATTTGACCCCTAGCCTGGGAACCTCCATATGCCATGAGTGCGGCCCTAAAAAACAAAAACGAACAAACAATACTGGAGACGTTAAATTTGATCTTCTGGTTAACATGTCCCATAGATTCCTTTACTGAAACTATTTCCCCCTTGTAATTAATAAATATTTTCAAAGTACCTCTCCCCCAGTTATGTAGTCTATTCCTCATCAAAGTTACACTCATTGGTTTAGGATCCCTTCATGATTTTCTAAGTCCTTTACCCCTTCTACATTTATTAGTTGGCATTCTACCTGTAATTTTTATGAAGGTATATGATCAGTATCTAGATTCTTTTTTTTTCCATGTGGATGTCCAGTTGTTCCAATACCAACAGGAACTTTGATAAGGAGTCACAACAAGTTTGCAGGACAAAAGGTTAATGCACAAAAGTCAACTGGTTTCCTATACACCAGCAATGAACAAGCAGAACTTCAAATTAAAAACACATGACCATTTATATTAGCACCGTAAAAACAAAGTACTTAGGTATAAATCAAAAATCAAAAAACAAAACAAAACCCCTAAGTATAAGAGCTATATGAGGAAAACTATAATACTCCAATGAAAGATATCAAAAAAGAATAAATAAATGGAGAGATGTTCCATGCAATGCTGGGAAAATTAAATACTGTCAGTTCTTCCCAACATGATCATGGATCCAACGCAACCCTAACAGAAATCCCAGCAAGTTATTTTGTGGACATCAACAAACATTCTAAAGTTTATACGAAGAGGCGTTCCTGGCGTGGCTTAGGGGGTTAAAAACCTGACATAATGTCTGTGAGGATGTTGGTTTGATCCTGGCTTTGCTCAGTGGGTTTAGAATCTGCCATTTGCCATTAGCTGCACCCAGTGTTGCTGTGGCATTGGCCAGCAGCTGCAGCTCCAATATGACTCTTATCCTGGGAGCTTCCATATGCCACAGGTGCAGCCATAAAAAATTAAAAAATAAATAAAGTTTATGTGGAGAGGCAAAAGACTCAGACTAGTCAGTTCAATATTAAGGGATAAGTACAAAATCATAAGACTGATTTCAATACTTCCTATAAAGTCACAGTAATCAGGACAGTATGGTTTTGTTGAAGAAAATAAACATCAATGGAACAGAATAGAGCAACCAGAAACAGGGCCCAGAACAGAAAGCCCACATAAATACAGTCAACCTATCTTTGACAAAGGAATTAAAGCATTATAAGGATCTAGCATTTTCCATAAGCTGAATTGTAGGTTGCAGATGCAGCTTGGATCTGGCATTGCTGTGGCTATGGCTGGGACATATGGCAGCTGCAGCTCTGATTCGGCCCCTAGCCCAGGAACATCTATATGCCACAGGTATGGCTGTAAAGAGAAAATAAATAATGTTTTTACATTTTAACCCTACTAACAACCCTAACTGTTATTATTCCCATTTTACAAATGAGAAAACTGAGGCACAAGGAAGCTATGTAACTTGCCTATGATCACAAAGCTGGTAAGTGGCTAACCTGAATGACTAAATCTTAGTTGTATGCTCTCCTTCTCAATTTCTCTGCTTCTTGAGCTATCCATTCATTCAACAAACAATTTTTGACTATCTACTGAATACAAAGAATGATGAAAGTTACAAAAATTCAGAATAAGACACTAAGGTTAGCCATTTTTTTTTTAACAGCTGCACCTGCAGCATATGGAAATTTCCGGGCTAAGGGTCGAATCCAAGCTATGGCTGCCAGCCTATGCCACAGCTACAGCAACACCGGATCCAAGCCACATCTGTGACCTTCACAGCAGCTTATGGCAATGCCAAATCCCTAACTCACTGAGTGAGACCAGGGATCAAATCCACATCCTCACAAAGACAACGTCAGGTCCTTAATCCACTAAGCCACAACAGGAACTCCAAGGTTAGCAATTTTTAAAACTATAGAAAATGCTCACAATATAACGTCATGAATAGAAAAAGATCTTGGCTGTTGTGAACAGTGCTGCTTTGAACATAGCATCTGTCTTTCTGAATAAATGTTTTGTCTGGATATATGCCAGGAATGAGATTGCTGGATCATATAGTAGTTCTACATTTAGTTTTCTGAGGTACCTCCATACTGTTTTCCATAGTGGTTGTACCAATTTACATTCCCACCAATAGGAAAAGAGGGTACCCTTTTCTCCACACCCTCTCCAACATTATCCATCAATGGATGGATAAAGAAGATGTGATACATATATACAATGGAATACTACTCAGCCATAAAAAAGGACAAAATAATGCCATTTGCAGCAACATGGATGGAACTAGAGATTCTCATACTCAGTGAAGTAGTCAAAAAGAGAAAGACAAATACCATATGCTATCACTGATTTGTGGAATCTAAAATATGGCACAGATGATCCTATTTACAAAACAGAAACAGGAAACACCCAAGGAGAACAGACTTGTGGTTGCCAGGGGGTGGGGGGAGGGAGTGGGATGGGCAGGGAGTTTGGGCTTGGTGGATACAAACTGTTACATTTAGAATGGATGGGCAATGGGCCACTACTGTACAGGACAGGGAACTGTGTGTGATTAGATCATTTTGCTGCACAAGAGAAATTAAAAGAAACACTGTAAATCGACTACAGTTGAACAACAACAACAACAAAAAATAGAAAATGCATGTTAAGAAGCTCTATATACCATTTGATTCCAACTTTGTTAAAAAAGAAAACCAACCATATTAGCTATGTCTGTTACATTGTTTGGGCTTATGTGTAATTATTACTATACTAAGATTATAAGAAAAAAACATCGAAATGCTAAAAAATATTATCTCTATTCAGTGGACTGATAAGTGATTTTTGGTCATGTTTTATTGCATATTCCAAATGTTCTACAACCAGTATTCATCTTATAATTAGAAAGCAATTATTAAAATATAAAAATATAATAGAATAATGGTTTCAAAAGAATGATTAAAATGAAGAGTCAGGAGCTCCCATCATGGCACAGTGGAAATGAATCCAACTAGAACCATGAGGTTGCGGGTTCAATCCCTGGCCTCACTCATGGGTTAAGGATTGGGCTTTGCCATGAGCTGTGGTGTAGGTCGCAGATGCAGCTTGGATCTGGTGTTGCTGTGGCTGTGGTGTAGGCCGGCAGCTGTAGCTCCAATTCGACCCCCCTAGCCTGAGAATACCCATATGCCACAGGCGCAGCCCTAAAAAGACAAAAGACAAAAAAAAAAAAAAAAAAAAAGAATCAATTTATAAGACACTAAGGAATTGAGTGAATGAGAAGAGTTAATAAGACCAGTAAGTAGAGGAGTTCCCGTTGTGGCTCAGTCGTTAATGACCCCGACTAGGAACCATGAGGTTGCGGGTTCAATCCCTGGCCTTGCTCAGTGGGTTAAGGATCCGGCGTTGCCGTGAGCTGTGGTGTAGGTTGCAGACTCGGCTCGGATCCCGCATTGCTGTGGCCCTGGCGTAGGCTGGTGGCTACAGCTCCAATTAGACTCCTAGCCTGGGAACCTCCTTATGCCCTAGGTGCAGCCCTAGGAAAAGACAAAAAAAAAAAAAGTCCAGTGAGTAGAGATTCTTCCCTTAAGAAATTTATGTAGGAAAGGAAAAAAACTATACAGCAGGATTGAGGGTTGATTATTTCTATTCTTTGAAAGATTGGGGAAGACTTGATAATATCTGCACATAGGGCAAAAAAGCTAGTACAAGAGAGGCAAAGATTTAAATAGCAAAAAAATGAGGCAATATAGGCTAAGCAGGAAGAGACTAGAGCCCAAAGAAATATTTATCTTTCTTAAAGGATGAGAAAAACTTCTGGAAATACATTATATCACTATGTTCATTTACATGGTGCCTTATACTTTTTCAAACTGCTTTCTACCTATTAAAGAGACCAATGTTTTTCATTTTACGTATATCAGAAAAGGAGTTCAGAGATGTAAAGCAGAAGTTTAAAATTAGATTTTGAAAGATTTTTACACAACGACTTTCTATATTTTATATTCTAGGAAAATAAAGTACCAAAAAAAAAATCAAGATAACCAAAATCACACCAAAACTATTTAATGTCAGAGTCAGGACTACAACCCAGATTCCTCAATAGTCATTGCACATCTTAATGCAGACCATAGACATTTAACACAGATATTTAGATAAGTTTGTTATCTTTTGCAAGAAAGTTTTTCTTTTATAAACACCTTGTACCTACATAATCAAAAGCACTTCATTATAATTTTATAATACAACTATTACAAATTAAGTTCCACAGAGAGTCAAACTTCTTAAAAGATATTTCAGATAATGACATAGTTATGAGACTCAAGTGTCTAAGGCCATAGACCTAATGAAAGATCTCTTCACTGAAATTCAATATTTCAAACTTAAGTTACAAAGAGAATTTGAAGAAATACCACTTAGACAACCTCACACTTCTCCGTAAAATAGATGGCCTTTGTTTAGATGAGTTCAGGCAGTCTGTAACATACATTATGGGAATTATAAAAAAGTATAAAAAAGATTTAAAAATTAACACTAAATGACCCTAATTAGAAATTCTACTTAAATTTGTAGTATACTCAATGTCTACTTTTATGATTTGCACTAGTAACATTTGGCAGCTTAAAAATAGGAGTTACCGGCGTGGCACAGGGGAAACGAATCTGACTAGGAACCATGAGGTTGTGGATTCGATCCCTGGCCTTGCTCAGTAGGTTAAGGACCTGGCGTTGCCATGAGCCGTGGTGTAGGTCACAGATGCGACTTGGATCTCATGTTGCTGTTGCTGTGGCTGTGGTATAAGCTGGCAGCTGTAGCTCCTACTGGACTCCTAGCCTGGGAACCTCCATATGCTACAGGTGTAGTCCTAAAAAAAAAAAAAAAAAGAGTGGAGGGGGAGGGAGTGGGATGCACTGGGAGTCTGGAGTTAATAGATGCAAACTATTGCCTTTGGAATGGATAAGCAATGAGATCCTGCTGTATAGCCCTGGAAACTATATCTAGTCACTTATGATGGAGCATGATAGTGTGAGAAAAATAATGTATATATGTATGCATGACTGGGTCACTTTGCTGTACAGTAGAAAATTGATAACAGAAAAAATGAAAATCATTTAAATTATTTTTAAAAAGTGAAAAGGCAAACAATGGGGATCACCCATGCTTAGAGACTGTAAGGAAGAAAAGGTATAAAGCCATGGTAGTGTGGGGATTGTACTGTGATAAGTGGTTAACTATGGGTAGGGTAGCCAAAAGGTGTCAGTCTAGAGAATTGGGAAGGAAAAGAGAATGGGAGTTCAAGAAAATTTAATATCACATAACTACTGCTTAAAACTCAGATATAATTCAAATACCATAAAATTCACCATTTTAAGTGCACATTTCAGTAGCTTTAGTATGTTCACAAGGTTATGCAACCATCACGACTCTAATTCTAGCACATTTTTATCACACCAAAAAGAAAATTCCATACCCATTAATAGTAACTCTCCGTTCTTCCTCCTCCCACTAATCTACTTCAGATGTATCTCTATAGACTTGTCTATTTTTAGACACTTCATATAAATGAAATCATACAATATGTTGTGACCTTCTGTGTCTGGTTCCTTTCTCTCGGCATAATGTCTTCAAGGTTCGTTCATGTTGTAACATGTATCAGGACTTCTTTCCTTTTTATAGCTGGATTCCATTGTATGGATAGAGCACATCTTGTCCATCTTGATGGACGTTTGTGCTGTTTCCACCTTTTGGCTATTGTAAATAATGCTTCTTTAAATATTCATGTGTAAGTTTTTGTATGGACATTGCTGGGTGATATGTTATAACTCTATGTTTAGACTTTTTAGGAAATTACAAACTTTTTAAAAATTTTAAAATTGTGCAGTCACTGCACAAATCAGGGGTTAGATAACACCTCCATCATATCACATAATTATATATATATATATATATATATATATATATTTTTTTTTTTTTTTGCTATTTCTTTGGGCCGCTTCCGTGGCATATGGAGGTTCCCAGGCTAGGGGTCTAATCAGAGCCATAGCCGCTGGCCTACGCCAGAGCCACAGCAACACGGGACCCGAGCCGCGTCTGCAACCTACACCACAGCTCACTGCAACGCCGGATCCTCAACCCACTGAGCAAGGGCAGGGACCGAACCCGCAACCTCATGGTTCCTAGTCGGATTCATTAACCACTGAGCCAGGACAGGAACTCCACATAATTATATTTTTAACTCAATGAATTTTATTACATTTATAGTTGTACAACAATCATCACAACCAAATTCCATAACATTTTCATCCCAAACCCCCAGCCCATCTCCCAACCCGTCTCCTTTGGAAACCATAAGTTTGTCAAAGTCTGTGAGTCAATTTCGGTTCTGCAAAGTTCATTGTGTCCTTTTTTTAGATCACACATGTAAGTGATAGCATATGACGCTGGTGTCTAACTTCACTTAGCATGATAATTTCTAGGTCCATCCATGTTGCTGCAAAGGCCATTATTTCTTTCATTTTTTAGGGCCGAGTAATAGTCCATTGTGTATATGTACCACATCTTTATCCACTTCTCTGTTAATGGACAGTCAGGTTGTTTCCATGTCTTGGCTATTGTATATAGTGCTGCAATGAACACCGGGGTACATGTATCTTTTCAAGTCATGGTTTTCTCTGGATAGATGCCCAGGAGTGGGATTGCTGATCATATGGTAATTTTATTTTTAGTTTTCTGAGGAATCTCCATACTGTTTTCCACAGTGGTTGCATCAATTTACACTCCCAAGCATTCATTGTTTGGCCAGTGTAAGGTGGTAGGTAGCTCATAGTAGTTTTGATTTACATTTCTCTAATAATTAGTGATTTTCATAATTTAGTGATTTTCATGTGTTTTGGGGCCATCTGTATGTCTTCTTTGGAGGAATGTCTGTTTAGATCTTCTGCCCATTTTTTTGTTGGGGTTGTTTTTTGGTATTGAGTTACAGGAGGTGTTTATAAATTTTGGAGCTTAATCCCTTGTCAGTCACTTCATTTGCAAATATTTTCTCACATTCTGTGGGCTGTCTTTTTGTCTTGTTTAGGGTTTCCTTTGCTGTGCAGAAACTTTGAAGTTTAATTAGGTCTCATTTGTTTATTTTTGTTTTTACTGTCATTACTCTAGGAGGTGGATCTGAGAAGAAATTGCTGTAGTTTATGTCAGAGAGCGTTCCGCCCGTTTTCCTCTAAGAGTTTTACAGTATCCGGTCTTATATTTAGGTCTTTAATCCATTTTGAGTTTATTTTTGTGTACGGTGCTAGGAAATGTTCTAATTTCATTCTTTTACATGTAGCTGTCCAGTTTTCCCAGCACCACTTATTGAAGGGACTATCTTTTCTCCATTGCATATTCTGGCCTCCTCGATCATAGATTAGTTGACTGTAGGTGCCTTTTTACTTCTTGGCAGTATTCTTTGAAGCATAAAACTTTTTAATATCAAGTCCATATTATCTATTTTCCTTTTTTTTTTTTTTACTTTAAATGACATATCTAAGAAAATACTGCCTAATCCAAGGTCTTGAAGATTTACATCTATGTTTTCTTCTAAGAGTTTCAGTTTTAGCTCTTAGATTTAGGTCTTTGATCTATTTTGAGTTAACTTTTGTATATACTGTCATAAGACCACCTCTTAAATGTGCTAAATGGGAGTTCCCATCATGGCACAGTGGAAATGAATCTGACTAGGAACCATGAGGTTGCAGGTTCAATCCCTGGCCTCGTTCAGTGGGTTAAGGATCCAGTGTTGCCTTGAGCTGTGGTGCAGGTCACAGACACAGCTCACATCTGGTGTTGCTGTGGCTGTGGTGTAGGCCGGCAGCTACAGTTCTGATTCAGCCTCTAGCCTGGGAACCTCCATATGGCGCAGGTACAGGTCCCCTGGCCCCCAAAAATGTGCTCAATGGCTAACCATAAGGTCTACTCAGGAAAATGATACTCAAAATGTCCTTTCTTCTCATATCTGCCAGATTCGTTACCATAGACAACTAACATTTTCTACTACAGAGATGAAAGGGATATGGTAAACCAAGAGGTCAGAGATGGAGCAACAGGCGACTGGCTGATTACTCACTGAAGGGAAATGACAATTCAAGGATTTTAAGCCAAAGCAGGTACAAGGCGGGCCAGCTCCCAATGATTACTGAATAAAGCCCCTCAAGCAGGGTTATGAGCCATTTCTCAGGATCACTAATAAGAAGAGTTGTCCATCCCCACCCCCCCTTTTTTTTTTTGCTTTTTAGGACCCAACCTTCAGCATATTCCAGGGCTAGGAGTCAAATCTGAGCTACAGCTGCCAGCCTACACCACAGCCACAGCAACATGGGATCCGAGCTGTATCTGTGACCTACACCACACCTCACAGCACACAGGATCCTCAACCCACTGAGCGAGGCCAGGGATCGAACCCTCATCCTCATGATCACTAGTTGGGTTCTTAACCTGCTGAGCAACAACGGGAACTCCCATTTCTCCCTCTTTTACCTACCCAAGTTCAAGAGGAAGAAAAATATATCAAGGTCATGTCCTCTCCATCCTCTTCTCTTTCGTATTAAATCTTGAACGTATTCTCAATAGTGAAGTATGATTAGATAAATTTAATGGGGAAAAGAGTAAATAAATATCAAGGAAATAAAAGCATACAAATTCATTATTCTTTTCTCTTTTTTTTGGCCACACAAGTGGCATGTGGAGGTTCCTGGGCCAGGGATCAAACCTGAGCCACAGCAGCAACCTGAGCCACAACAGTGACACCAGATCCTTAACCTGTTGAGCCGCCAGAGAAGTCTGATTTTATCTTTTGATCTTCAATCTTCTCTTCATAAAAAAAAATTGTGGCCTCACCCAAAGCATGTGGAAGTTCCTGGGCCAGGGATCAAATTGTGCCACAGAAGCGACCCAAACTGCTGCAGTGACAATGCTGGAACCTTAACCCACTGTACCACAAGGGAACTCCTCTTCATAAAATCTTGTGAAGTGTTGTGCAAACTTTGCAGTAAGACACTATCAGAGTGTATCAAGAGCTTGAGGATTAAGTGTGAACTCACAAGATAACCAATGACCTAAGTGCACAAACTCTTCCCTTACTTCTAAACTTAACATCAGAAGCTGAGGTAAGTCTCAGTTTCCTCATCTGTGAAACCGAAATGGTGATAACTTATGTCTGACCTACCTCTTGAGAATGAATGAGGTCATGTCAACAAATGAGCTCCTGGGAGAAAAAGTGTTAGATAAGTAGTGAGCCTTAGCTCTGTTGATCTTGCAAGATATTGTAACAGATTTAAATTTGTGAATATGAAAATCTCAGATTTTAAAAGATATATTAAGTCAGACATCCAAGAGTTCATCATTGTGAGTTTCTCGCTCAATGATGAGCAAGTCTGGACACATCACACAATCTCTCTAATGTATGAAAAGCACCACTCCTCACTTCCATTCCCAACAAATTAACAAAAGGGACAAAACTAAACTTTTTTCTTTTTTAAGTCTCCCTGATGCCAAAACAGCAGAACACAGGGAAGTGGCAAAAACTTAACTATCATAACAATATAACCAAACATCAACAGCTAAGCTTTCTTCCCTACTTTCAAGGGCTGGTATTCCTACCTAGTCTTTTGAAGAAAAAAAAAAAAAAGGCTATAAATTTTCTTACTTGGGAAAAACACATGAACACTTTAAAAAAATGACTATCCAAAATTTATTTTACCAAAGAGTTAAATTATGTCAATAAACATGACAATGTGGAGATATTTATTTATTTATTTATTGCTTTTTAGGGCCGCACCCATGGCATATGGAGGTTCTCAGGCTAGGGATCCAATTAGAACTACGGCTGCCAGCCTACACCACAGCCATAGCAATGCCAGATCCGAGCCACATCTGCAACCAACACCACAGCTCATGGCAACACCGGATCCTCAACTCACTGAGTGAGACCAGGAATTGAACCCAAAATGCAGAGATATTTAAAAGAAGATTTAAAAAGGAATACCCTGGTGGCTCAGCGGGTTAAGGATCCAGAATTGTCACTGCAGCAACTCGGATTGCTGCTGTGTCATGGGTTCCAATTCCTGGCCCGGGAACTTCCACATGCCATGCGTGCAGCCAAAAAAAAAAGTTTACTGGACAAAGGTACAAATAATGTTCAGAGAAGAAAGAAAATTTAAAAAGAGAATATAAACTGTTAGGTAGGAAAACAAGGAGATTATCTTGATCACTGTTTATTAGGCTAGCATAAATAAAACACCCAGAAATATGAGCCTGTTTGTTTGATCTGAATTATTCGGATCCAGAGAAAAAGTACCTTGGTACAACTCTGACAGAACAAATTGAAGAGTAAAGAAAACTGAAGCTGGATGGTTCTACAACAGTACAATTCCCCTAAAGAAAAGACAGATCTTACTTTAGGCACTGAGAGAAATCAGCTGAACAATGAAGAGATGACACAGCTAACAAATTGAATTCAGAAGCATATTATTCATTTTACACAGGTATGTAATTCTTTAGTACCTTATGGCTAATGAATCAGCCACCAGAGACTTTCTGATGAAGCTAATTAAATAGTCTAAAGACTTGTGAACAGACCAATTTAAAGCAGTTTGCTGAATGCTAAACAAATAACAATAGTAATACAGGCATAATTAATGGTATATAAGCTAGGGAGCTAAGGGATTCAAATCTCAGTATTGGACAATTTCTTTTGTGAGCTTCAGTGAGTCACTTTTGTCACTAATTAGTAAGAATAAATAGCAGTATTGAGTGGAAGTTAATATTGTAAGCCCTAACAGCTGGAGAGAAGACAAGCTAAAGTTGGCTACTAAATGTTTCTATGAGCAAATGACTCAGCTGAGGACTTGATCTGAAGCACTTCCTCTTTGTACAAAAAGTTGGCCACCTCCACTTTATCACAAGGATATGAAAACAGATTAAATAAATATGCACAAAATTGCTTTAAGCCTTTAAAATAACAAATTAAAACTGAGTCACCATGACACAAACTGTCTAAAGTTTGTATTAGCATAACAAATAGGTGGTTATTCCACAAACTATACTCAATATGATACCTTCTCCCTAGTATTAATAATGATAATAAAACCATTTCCTTGTACGTACATGGCTTTTTACTTTTTTCAAAGCACTTCTAGAATTATCAGTCATGGCATTATGCAAGATTTAACCACTAATTGTATAGGCATGTTAAGTACAGGTTTATGTTGCAGGAAATACTCCTATCCCCTCCCTAGTGTTAGTAACATACTCCCTTTTATTTTTATGAATTTCCATTTCTTTCAAAGCATTTTCACACATTTAACTGGAGCAGTGGCATTAAAAGTGATCTTTCCATACATGCAATTCTATGCAATACTGTAAGCACTATTTACAACAGCCAAGATATGGAAACAACCTAAATGTCCAACAGAGGGAAGGATTAAAAAAGACATGGGTGTGTGTGTGTGTGTGTGTGTGTGTGTGTGTGTGTGTGAGAGTATTCAATGGAATATTACTCAGCCATTAAAAAGAATAAAATAATGCCACTTGCAGCAACGTGAATGGACCCTAGAGATTATCATAATAAATGAAGAAAGAAAGAGAAAGACAAAATATTATGATATTACTTATATGTGGAATCTAAAATACAACATAAATTGATGTATCTACAAAACAGAAACAGGCAGAGCTTCCTTGCCTGTCCACTTGCATCTCTCACAAGTATCCTACCCTAATAAATCTATTTTTTGCCTATCAAAAAAAAACAAACCAGAAACAGACTCACAGACATAGAGAACAAACTTGTGGTTGCCAAGGGGAGGGGCCAGGGGAGGGAAGGATTGGGAATTTGGCAATAACAGAGGCAAACTATCATAATAGGATGGATAAACAAGGTCCTACTGTATAGCACAGGGAACTATATTTAATATCCTAGGATAAACCAAAATGGAAAAGAATACATATATAATGTATATATGTATGTATAACTGAGTCATTTTGCTGTACAAGAGAAATTAACACAAGATTGTTAATAAAATATACTTCAATAAATTTTTTTTTCTTTTTAGAGCTGCACCTGAGGCATATTCCTGGGCTAGGGGTCAAATCGGAGCTGCAGCTGCTGGCCTACACCACAGCCACAGCAACATGGAATCTGAGCAGCATCTGCAACCTACACCACAGCTCACAGTAATGCTGGATCCTTAACCCACTGAGCGAGGCCAAGGATCAAACCTGCTCCTCATGGTTACTAGTTGGGTTCTTAACCTGGTGAGCCACAACAAGAACTCCTCAATAAAAATTTTTTTAAAAGAATTATATTTCCATTCTTTGCATAATCTCAACAGCATAATTCCAAAAAGGAAGAGAACTAAAGATTGATAAATACACTAGATGAATTTGAGGGAGTCAACTCATGATTCTTAAAGTTGAATTCAGATTTCCTGAAAATCTTAGAACTGGAGCAAACTCTCCAGGTCAGTAAGCTGGTTCTCCCCTTCTTTTAAACACAGGCTTTGAGAAAAAGTAGAATTAAATGATTAAGATATTTTCAATATGAGACTAAGGGAAGAATCATGTTCACCACTGAAGCCCTCTGTGTCAAGCACAAAGCTCAGTGCATAGTAAATGCTCAACAAATCGTCATTTTGATTATTGCTACAGGGAGAACATTCTACTCAAGCTTCCACAGAATATCTGTTACCGAGCTAAGAACAAAAATCTCAATTTATTTTTTGTTTTATTACTTTTCCTCCACAATTACTGCTTTCAAATGTGTGCACACTAAGCAACAACATGTAAACAAATTAGGACCACAGAGCAAAAAGCTGAGATCTGTTAAGAATCCAGGGTACAGACAACCTGAAGGTAGATTCAGAGGGCCAAGACAATTTCACACCTCACGACTGTTAACAAGCAAACTTTTAAGTCCCCATGCTTAAACTAAACATCACTTCAAAAAAGAAGTTTCAGGGGAGTTCCCATTGTGGCGCAGCAAAAACAAATTCTCTTAGGAACCATGAGGTTGCAGGTTCCATCCCTGGCCTAGCTCAGTGGATTAAGGATCTGGCGTTGCCGTGAGCTGTGGTGTAGGTCATACACGTGACCCGGATCCTGCATTGCTGTGGCTGCAGTATAGGCCAGCAGCTATAGCTCCAATTTAACCCTTAGCCTGGGAACCTCCATGTGCCGTCCATGTAGCCCTAAAAAGCAAAAAATAAAATAAAATAAAATAAAATAAAAAGAAGTTTCAAGGTAGAATTATTTCCTACATGTTTACATCTTTAGAGTCTTTCATCTAGTGAGTTCCAAAAAAATAGTTTCCTCTTTTGCTTGATATAGCTAAGACAAAGGAAGATACTTTGGCCTATGCAGTAATTAAGTTGAAATGAAATTTTAAATTGATTATATTTTATTTTATATTATTTATTTATTTATTTATTTTTGTCTTTTTGCCTTTTCTAGGGCCACTCACGTGGCATGTGGAGGTTCCCAGGCTAAGGGTCTAATCAGAGCTGTAGCCACTGGCCTACACCAGAGCCACAGCAACGCAGGATCCCAGTCAAGTCTGCGACCACAGCTCACAGCAATGCCGGATCCTCAACCCACTGAGCAAGGCCAGGGATCGAACACGCAACCTCACGGTTCCTAGTCAGATTTGTTAACCACTGAGTCACGACAGGAACTCCTAAATTGATTATATTTTAAAAAGCATTAAGAAACCTGGCCATATCAGAGTTCTCTTGTGGTTGCCATGGGTTAAGGATCTGGCAGTGTCACTGCAGCAGCTTGGGTCGCTGCTGTGGTACAGGTTAGATCCCTGGCCTAGGAACTTGATTATGCCACAGGTGTAGCCAAGGAAAAAAAGAAAAGAAAACTTGCCATTTGAAAAAGTCCAATGGCAGCAGAGCCTCCTTGCCTGCCTGCTTGCATCTCTCACAAGCGTCCTATCTTAATAAATCTATTTCTTGCCTATCACTTTGTCTCTTGCTGAATTCCTTCTATGTGGAGGCAAGAAGAACCTGAACCTCAAACTAAAACCCGCAACAAACCAAAGAACTATTTGATGAAGCATTCATTCTTCATTCTGGGAAGAAGGACCACGAGAACCAGGCCTGGGGCCACTAACATCAGCTTTGAAAGACAGTGTAACCTTGCAAGCTTGCCTCTACCCTGATACTTATCTTCAGCCTGATTTATTTTTTTCCACTCCCCAAACTATAACCACCTCCTAATCTCTCCCAAGGGGGGCACAGTCTTTAAGGCAGTATCCTGCTATGGCCCCATTTCCTGGCAAAGCAATAAAGATATCGCTTTCTCCTTCACCCCCCAAAATAAAAAAATTTTAAAAATCAAAAAGTCTGGGAGTTCCCGTCATGGCCCAGTGGTTAACAAATCCGACTAGGAACCATGAGGTTGCGGGTTCGATCCCTGGCCTTGCTTGTGGGTTAAGGATCTGGCATTGCCGTGAGCTGTGGTGTAGGTTGCAGACGCGACTCGGACCCTGAGTTGCTGTGGCTCTGGTGTAGGCTGGCGGCTACAGCTCCGATTAGACCCCTAGCCTGGGAACCCTCCATATGCCGCAGGAGCGGCCCTAGAAAAGACAAAAAAAAAAAAGTCCAATGGCGGTATATCTCACAAACATTTATATATAACATTATACTGCTCTAATGTAGCTTTTTTATTATCTCTATATTTAATATGAAGCATATTTTCTTAAAGCAATGACAAATGTTTTTTTAAAAACCCACCAAAATCTACTTACATCCCAGATTTAGTTGGGGAAAGTTTCTTTTAAAAGGTTATTTTTGGGGGGTGGGGAGATGCACTGAGGGTTTGGGATGGAAATGCTATAAAATTTAGTTGTGATGATCATTGTACAACTATAAATGTAATAAAATTCATTGAGTAATAACAAAAAAGTTATTTTGGGGAGTTTCCCTTGGCTCAAAGGAAATGAACCCAACTAGTATCCAAGAAGACGGGGGTTCAATCCCCAGCCTGGCACAGTGGATTAACAATCTGGTATTGAAGTTATTTTGTAAAATTAGCCACTCATTAGGAAAAGACAAGTCCTCTGGATAATAAAAAATCATGAAAGATTAAAATGAAAGCACAATGGTTCTCAGATCCTTTTGGTCTCCTTAATGTATGTCCTTCAGTTTTAGATTATTCTCAAGTCAAAGGAAAGAAGAACTTCTAAACCAGTCACTGAAAACTCCTAAACCATACCAACTTTGACATGTGGAAAACACTATTAATATTAGTCTAAATCATTTACAATAAAAACATTCCCTGTACATTATTTCTTTGAGGTAGATGAGAACAAATACTTTACTAAAATTTTATTTTACATCTGGGAAAGTTTTGCCCAAGGTTGTATCGAGAGAATTCAGAAAAGCTACAGTGACCTAGGTATCTTGTCTTAGGTCTATACAACTTTTCTGTATCTATACAATTTTAAAGATCATCTTTCAGTAGGATTTCCAGATCAAATATTGCATGGAACATATATATATACATATATATACACACACACACACACACTAAAATATATATACACACACTAAAAAAGTATTCAGTTTATCTGAAATTCAAATTTAAGTGGGCATCTTATATTTTTATTTGCTAAATCTGGCAACCCTTTCAATATACGATGAGTCTGTTTTAGAAAATACCAAACTTACTGTCAGGAAGAGATTCAGTCTTGTGGAAGTTGATAATTCTTTACCTTTTAGGAACTTCTTGAGGACCAAACCACCATAAACACTTCCTGCTGAAACAACTGTAAGAAATAAAATAGAAAGAAATATCACAGAGAGAGCAGTTAAATGGATATTACCTAGGAATCACATGGGAGCCTGAAATCACTGTGACAGATACAGAACATTAAAATGATGGCCACTACCAACGAATTCAATAAAAATTGAAATGCCAAAAAAGTACCATAAGCCTACAACAACTGTTTGGGATAGAATAGCTTCTTGGAAATGAGAATCTAAC
The DNA here is from genome assembly GCF_016906955.1 of Phacochoerus africanus. Taxonomy (NCBI): domain Eukaryota; kingdom Metazoa; phylum Chordata; class Mammalia; order Artiodactyla; family Suidae; genus Phacochoerus; species Phacochoerus africanus. The sequence continues at coordinate 5,650,896 of NC_062547.1, forward strand.
AGCAAGTCTTTTTACCTTTTCACTAGGGATGCTTCTTTGGGTATTACTGTCCCTGATAGAAAAGGATCATAGAAAGACTGCAAACTGTGGTGGTAACCAGAGTACACCACACCAATAACTCACATTCCAGTACAAGATTCAATTTAAAATTTGGCCTTTCTTTTAACCTCTTTACTCCTGAGTAGAAAATACTTGGAGTTCCTGTTGTGGCACAGCAGGTTAAGGACCCAGCATTGTCTCTGCAATGGCTCAGGTTGCTGCTGAGGCATGGGTTCGATCCCTGGGCCCAGCACAATTGGTTAAGAATCTGGCACTGTTGCAGCTGTGGCATTGGTCACAGCTGCGGTTCAGATTTGATCCCTGCCCTAGGAACCTCCATAAGCTGCACGTGCTGCCAAAGAAAAAGAAGGAGGAGTTCCTTCGTAGCTCAGCAGTTAACAAACCCGACCCCGACTAGGATCCATGAGGATAAGGGTCCGATCCCTGACCTTGTTCAGTGGGATAAGGATCCCTCGTTGCTATGGCTGTGGTATAGGCTGGCGGCTGTAGCTCCAACTCAACCCCTGGCCTGGGAATTTCCAAATGCCCACGGGTGCAGTCTTAAAAAGCAAAAAAAAAAAAAAAAAAAAAAAAGGAAGAAGAGGAAAAAAAATGCTTTACTAGACTATCAGGGAAGAATTTTCTGTACCTGGAATTCTAAATATGAACACTAGAACATTTGGAGCAATAATTCTTCAGGGGCAGAGAGGAAGCAGGCAAGTAAGGGAAGATCAGAACCATCTGAAGGCTTTTTTCCCCCAAAGAGAACATGTCTTCCCCTAGAGTGATGTGACACCATAGTTCAGAATCTAAGAAGCACTGCCATAGGAACCAATGAAAATGGGTCTATCCCCCAAGAAATACGTATTTTTCAGGCAGGGAAAAAAGGTTGACAATCACTGATCTAGAGTGAGAGGCAATATCATTCTCTAAATGTGTGTGGTCCAATACAATAGCTACTAGCTACATGAAACTATTTAAATTTAAATGTAGCTACATTAAAATAAGTGAAAAATTCAGTTCCTCAGTCACACTAGCCACATTTCAAGTGCTCAATACCCAAGTGTGGCTAATGGCTACGGTACTGAAGAGCATAGATAAAGAATATTTCCATCACCACAAAAGTTCTAGTGGTTAGCAATGTTCTAGATCTCCAGATTTTGAATAATTATGGGTAAAATGACACATACTTCAAAAAACTTAAGCCCCAGTAGCATGGAACATTTAATTAAAAACAATCTTTTCTTCACATGTAAATCAGTGAAATTAGAACACACCCTCACCCCACACACAAAATACTCAAAATGGCTTAAAGAGTTAAACATAAGACATGACACCATAAAACTCCTAGAAGAGAACACAAGCAGAACATTCTGACATAAAGCATATAAATGTTTTACTAGGTCTAGCCTCCCAAGGCAACAAAAATAAAAACAAACAAGTGGGACCTAATCAAACTTACAAGGTTTTGCACAGCAAAAAAAAAAAAAAAAAAAAAAAAAAAAAACCATGAACAAAACAAAAAGCCCTACAGAATGAGAAAATATTTGCAAATGGTGCAACTGACAAGGGCTTAATCTCCAAAACATACAAACAACTCATACAATTCAACAGCAACAACAACAAAATCAAGCCACCCAAATGAAAACTGGGTGGAAGACCTGAGTAGACATTTCTCCAGAGAAGGCATAAGGATGGCCAGTAAGCACAGGAAAAGATGATCAACATAACTATTATAGAAATGCAAATCAAACTACAATAAGGTACCACCTCACACTGGTCAGAATAGCCATCATTAATAAGTCCAAATAACAAAACGCTGGTGAGGATGTGAAGAAAAGGGAGCCTCCTACTCGACTGGTGGGAATGGGAATGTAAACTGGTACAACCACTATGGAAAACAGTATGGAGGTTCCTCAGAAAACTAAATATAGAATAACTACATGATCCAGCAATCCCACTCCTGGGCATTTATCCAGATTAAACAATAACTCAAGGGAGTTCCCGTCGTGGCCCAGTGGTTAACAAATCCGACTAGGAACCATGAGGTTGCGGGTTCGATCCCTGCCCTTGCTCAGTGGGTTAAGGATCCTGTGTTGCCGTGAGCTGTGGTGTAGACTGCAGATGCGGCTAGGATCCGGTATTGCTGTGGCTCTGGTATAGTTTGCAGATGTGGCTCAGATCTGGCTTGCTGTGGCTGTGGCCGGCAACTGTGGCTCCCATTCAACCCCTAGCCTGGGAACTTCCATATGCAGCTGGTATGGTCCTAAAAAGACAAAAGAAGAAAAGAAAAAAAAAAAAAAAAAGAAGATATAGAGGTCCCCTTGTGTTGCAGTGGGTTAAAGATTCAGCATTGCCATAGCTGCAACACAGGCTGCAACTGCAGTGTAGGTTCAAGCCGTGGCCCAGAAAGTTCCATATGCCCCAGGTGCAGCCTAAAAAATATAAAAAGAAAAAAAAGACAAAAATACGGTACAAACGAACCTTCCTACAAAACAGAAACAGACTCACAGATGTAGAGAACAGACTTGTGTTTGCCAAGGGGGAGTGGGGAAGGAGTGGGATGGACTGCAATGGATTGGAGTTAAAATTTAAAAAAAATTTTTTCTTTCTTTCTTTCTTTTTTTTTTTTAACTTAGCTCCTCAACTCAAGAAAAACCAAGGGCTTTCTGGCAACTACCAGAAGCTAGGAGAGATGCATAGAATAGATCTCTCCCTCAGAGTCTCCAGAAGGAACCAACCCTATGGAGACCTTGATTTTGGGATCCTGGTCTTCATAACTGTGACAGAATAAATTTACTTTGCTTTAAGCTACCCAGCTTATGATACTTTGATACGGCAGCTGTAGCCATCATCAGAGATTTCAGACCAGTGACACCACTCGGCACTTTCAGGTAAAAATAGCCAACTGAACGTACACATCTATTTTTACTCCCTCCTGGAATCTCAATAAAACAAGAGAAAAGGGATATTCTTTTAAAGGAATAAACCCACAAAGAAAGAGAATAAGAGACAAAGATGACTGTGATATCAGAAACCTCTTGAAGTAGAGGTGGGAACCAAATAAGAGTCAGTTGAAAAAATGAATTTAAGTAGTCATATCTTCAGATTCCCTCCTCCACTCAGCATTCTAGGGACTGGCCCTCTCTAACCTTGAGAGGGATGCAGAGAGGTTATTCTTCGAAAAGACGGAAGCATGGGTCTCTGGGCTAGAACCAAAGTTGTACTAAAAAAACAAATGGATTGACTGAACATAAACACTGAATGCTGAGATACACAACCCCTCCTTATACCTCAATCCCAGAATGCTAGCAATCTGGCTTCCTATCTACCTGGTGAAAGACTATGAACATACACATAGAAAAGTCTAGAAAAACATATATTGAATGCTAATAATAATAATCTCAAAGGGTGAGGTTACTGAAAAGTCTCATTTTCCATAACATGTTTCTGTAATGTTAGAATGTTACATGACAAGTACATATCATCTTCCTCCTACTAAAAAAATAATAATTACATAAAAAATCAGAGACAATAAACAGAAGAGAAATGCCCCTTATACTAGGTGGGCTGAAGATGTCTATTAGGCTCAAAATGGATTTCGGTTTCTGGCCAAAAGCTATTACGGCTCAAATCCTTTGCTTTGAGTGAAATCAACCCTGTCACCTTGGCCACAGTTATTGGACCAGAATCAATGCATGAGCTGATACAACCACATGCAGACCAACAAAACCCTAGCCACGCAGCTAACCATCTCTCTCATGAAAGGTGGGAACTCTAACCAATCAGAGTGGTGTCCAAACTCTAATACTCTCTTGAGGATGTTTACTGCTAGGTACACAAAGAGAAGACAAGCAATTCCAGTTCAAGCGAGAAAATGTCTTGCAGAGCTTAAAGTACTGTCCAGTCTCAACTGGGACTCAGGGTGACTCCTCTAAGGCTGATGCAACAATTTCATTCCAAAGTATTCTTCAATAAACCTATACACAAACACACACACAGACAAAAAAGTTTATCACCTCCCAAGTTCAAGGAAATCGGTTGTGTCAGGGCCACTCAATGCATCAGCTTCCCAAGAGTACTGGCAAAATGATGAAAGATTAAGAGCCAAATAGAAGAGATATATATTTTCAAATTAACTGCAAGTTAAATTATCAAAGAATGCACTTTTTTTTTTTTTAGAGTAGCACATGCAGTACATGGAATTTCCCGGGCTAGGGGGTCGAATCAGAGATGCAGCTGCCAGCCTACACCACAGCCACAGCAACTCTGGATCCAAGCCACGTCTGTGACCTACACCACAGCTCACAGCAATGCCAGATCCTTACCCCACTGAGCAAGGCCAGGGATGGAACCTGCATCTCCATGGATACTAGTTGGGTTTGTAACTCACTGAGCCACAACGGGAACTCCTCCATTTCCATTACTTTTTGGCTCTTGCCCAACTACTAAAGGCTAGACATGAAAGAAAGAGGAGATAAAATTCAATGTAATATGACTTAGCTGTGAAAAAGGAAGTTAAAACCAAGAGCAAGATTTAGATTGTTTCTGAGCAATTTCAACTCAAACCAGTAAAATAAATAATCCTTTGATAAGAGTCATTCTACTCACCTTTCCTATATGACAGATTTGTAAATCTATCACCAGATACTTATTTCATAATCCTTTAAGTTTAATTTGGAACAAATTTGGACTGATAACATGATAAAAGGTTATGACTAACTGAAAACTTTAAATAAACTGTAACATAAATCATAACAAAACAAAGATGGAAATCAGTATTTTTTTCCTTCTCCACTTACTAGTTGTTACACAATGAAGAGTATCTGCCTGGTACTTAGCATTTAACGCTTCTATGGAAATCACTAGCTGTCCTTCTGGCAATGCTCCTTTTGATACTCCTGCTGTTTCACACTTCCAGTGAATTATTAAATATTTCAATATCTGAAAAGGGCACAATTCAAAGAAAGCACAACCTTCTTTAGAAATCATGGTAGTAGTAAACTTTTATGATAAGGTTAAATTAATAATTCTCATTTCAAAAAAAAATTCTTGCTTACAAAATGTCAGATTTACACTTGTTCAGAACAAATATTATGTCTAAACAGAAGAAATATCTAGGGGAGTGACACAGAAAAACAGACAGTGAAATTCAACACAATGTCCAAGAGAGAAAATGGAGACCAAAAAATTGCTTTATTCAAAGAGTAAGTTCATCTGGAAGTAATAATTTGAAAAAATTAAGTGGGTGTTGTTTTTCCTGTGTTTTTTTTTTTTTTCCTCCCCAAATAAAGGCCAACAAGACTAAGAATGGCATCTGCAGGAGTTCCCGTCGTGGCGCAGTGGTTAACGAATCCGACTAGGAACCATGAGGTTGCAGGTTCGGTCCCTGCCCTTGCTCAGTGGGTTAACGATCCAGCGTTGCCGTGAGCTGTGGTGTAGGTCGCAGACGCGGCTCGGATCCCGAGTTGCTGTGGCTCTGACGTAGGCTGGCGGCCACACCTCCGATTAGACCCCTAGCCTGGGAACCTCCATATGCCGCGGGAGCGGCCCAAGAAATAGCAACAACAACAACAACTACAACAACAAAAAAGACAAAAACAAAAAAAACAAAACAAAAAAAGAATGGCATCTGCATATGAAGCATCTTTACCTTCCAGGAGCCAGAATACTAGTCAGGAGCACTGGCTCTGGAGACAGATAACCTGGGTTTGAACCCCTGATGAGCCAAATTCTAGCATGTGGCTTTGGGCAACTTAACTTCTCTGTACCTCAGATTCTTCATTTATAAAAAATGAAGACAAATCTACCAGGTATGGCTGCTGCTGAAGGTAATCAAAATAATATGTGGAGTTCCCACTGCGGCAAAGCAGTTTAGGACTCCAACTGCAGCCACTTGGGTCATTGCAGGTGTGGGTTCCATCCCCAGCTCAGCGCGGTGGGCTAAAAGGTCACAACTGCAGCTTGGATTCAATCCTTGGGTGGGGAAAACTTCAATATGCCTCAGCTGCAGCCACTAAAAAACAGTATGTGCACGAGTTCCTGTTGTGGCTCAGTGGTTAACAAATCTGACTAGGAACCATGAGGTTTGTGGGTTTGATCCTTGGCCTTGCTCAGTGGGTTAAGGATCCGGCATTGCCGTGAGCTGCGGTGTAAGTTGCAGACAGCTCAGATCCCGCTTTGCTGTGGCTGTGGCGTAGGCCAGCGGTTATAGCTCCGATTCGACCCCTAGCCTGGGAACCTCCATATACCATAGGAGTGGCCCCAGAAAAGGCAAAAAGACCAAACAAACAAACAACCAGTATGTGCAAAATGCTCAACACAGTATGTGGCATTTACTAAGTGCTTAATAAATATTAGCTATTCTTTCCTTTTTTTTTTTTTCTTTTGTCTTTCCTATGGCTGGACCTGTGGCATATGGAGGTTCCCAGGCTAGGGGTCTAATTGGAGCTGCTGCTGCTGGCCTACGCCACAACCACACCACCACCAGATCCTTAACCCACTGAACGAGGCCAGGGATTGAACCCACAACCTCATGGTTCCTAGTCGGATTTGTTAACCACTGAGCCACGATGGGAACTCCATTAGCTATTATTTCTGATAAGTTCATCTGCAGTAAAGACTGCACACAATATTTTAAGTCGAACAGGTCTCCAATCTATCCTGATAAAATATTCCATCTTTCTTTTCTTTCTTTTGGTCTTTTTGCCTTTTTCCAGGGCTGCACCTGCAGCATATGGAGGTTCCCAGGCTAGGGGTCGAATCGGAACTGTAGCTGCCAGCCCACGCCACAGCCACAGCCACGCCAGATCCAAGCCGCGTCTTCGACCTACACCACAGCTGACGGCAACGCTGGATTCTTAACCCACTGAGCGAGGCCAGGGATTGAGCCCACAACCTCATGGTTCCTAGTCAGATTCCTTAACCACTGAGCGAAGACGGGAACTCCCAACATTCCATCTTGATGCAACAAATTTAAAATAAAATGTACTGTATTTAATGTCGTTTACTGTTTATGACAGTAGACACTCACTTCCACACTGAGGTACCATAACGAAAATTACTACTTTTTTTTTTTCAAAGGCAGGGAGATCTCAGCGTGAGAACTTGGGAACGAAGATCCTAATTTGTACCAGTTTAGAAGGATGGTTTCCAGGCTTTTCTACAGTCTACCACTTTCCTTCACACATCCTCTGACTTACTGTGCTCCCTCTGCTAAGATTTTCCCAGTTTCTTTATCCATAATGAGAGAACAGTTGGGGAAAGGACACTAGCCTGTGAGTCAGAAGCTCTGGTTCTATCCTAGGTTCTGCCATCTGTAAAATCTAATCCTCCAACTTTCTTTGAAAATGAAGAAGGCAGGGAGACTGGGAGAGGTGCCTACAGGTCAGCCCCTTGCGGCCTCTGGTTGGATTTGATGGGTCTAGCATCCCTGATGAGGCCAGTACCCACGAATTCAATCAGCTAAGGGCTGGGAAGCTGCTGTCATAAACAAAGGTGGCGGGAACTGGGGCCAGAGCCGAAGAGCGGTCGCAACAGGGCGAGCGAGGCCTCGGGACCGCGGCCTCTCAGCACCCCAGCTGCTCCCGGAGCGGCCCCGAGAACCCGCCCCACACCTCGGCTGACCCGGGGCCTGAAACCGCCTTCCCTCGCTCCCACCTCGCACAGGTGGGCGCCCACATCCCCCCAGGGGCGCCCTGCCCCGGGCCCGAACCCGGCGTCCGCTGACGTCGGCCGAACGCTCCGGCTCCATCCGCGAGCCTCGGTTTTCTCGGCCGTCAGGTGAGGGCGACCCCTGCGCTCCGCGGACGGCCATGCCCCCCGCCCCTACCCCGCCTAAACACTCCTCACGGGCACCCCGCGGCTTGACTGCCAGGGCGCTCCACGTCCCACGTGCTCCTCAGAACCCCGCGTGGGACTGGCTGCCTTCCACCGACTCCTATCATTCCCGAACCTTCCTTCTCCCCTCAGGCAACGCCAGACCCCTCTGCCCAAACTTCGCGGCCTCCTCACAAGGGCCGTCTCCTCAGTGCCCTTCTTGGCTTGCGCTCCATTCCGGGCATCACCTCGCAGACGGCCACGGCCGTCCCCTCCATGCCGCGCGCGCGCGCGGGGTACCGCAGAGACGCCCAGCCGCCGGCGGTCCGCCGTGACTTCGACCTCCTCCCACGCCCGGCCGCGCGACGCTGCCGCTTCCCGCCCGCGCGCGCGCGCCCCGCCCACCGGCCGCCGCGCCTGCGCACTCGGCTCCGCCCACCCGCACAGCCACCGCCTCTGCCGCGAGCGGCTGGAACCCGCCCGGAGCGATGGGGAGGACCCAGCGGGCGCGGCGCCCCGTGGGTGGACGGCGGGGCGGGCCGCGGGGTGGGGGGGCTGCGGGCGCGACCGAGGCTGGAGGCGAGCAGGAATGAGGCCAGGCCACGACTCGTCCTTCCCGAAAGAACTTTCCCACGGTCCCTCCGAGGTACAGCCCTGAGCGCTTTGCCTCAGCCGGGAGAGGCCCTGCTAATGCGGGTGCGGGATCCCCAGGCTTGGGTTTGACCCCCAAACAGTCTCAGTTTCTGCGGGGCCTGCCCCAGGTGCCCCAGGCCAACCTCCGGTTCCCAGACTTAGAAAATTTAAAAAGTTAAATTTAAATTTCGATGTAAAAAAATATCAATTTATCCCCTGCAATATTTGGGACATATGTATACTAAAAAATTATTCGTCCATTTGACATTCAAGACTGGGTGTTTTCGTATTTTATCCGGCCACCTGTCCCAAACAGTTCCCCAGCTTAATTGCAGGGGCCCAGCCAGCCCCAGGCAGGGGACAAGGTCCCCTTCCCAGGAAGAGGCTCCTCCCCACATTTGACTGTGCTAAATATGCCAGCGGAAGGAGCTGACTTTCTTAGGTTCCAGCTGACAGGAGAAGCTCTGGGGTTTTCCAGGAACGTTCCCAGCTGATAGGAAGACAGTCCTCCAGACTCCAGCTGCTGAACTCCCAGCTCTTCAGGGAGGGGCATGATTAGAGAGAACTGAGCCCAAACTGGTGCTTTGGCAGCTGGTTCCTCAGACCTCCAAAGGAACCTGGTGAGAGAGAGCCCTGCCTGGCAAGTATTTGCCCAAGGAGAAGGGTGGGGGCAGGGTGTTGGCTGCTTTCCTTCAGGGAAAATTCTTCCACCCCAGCTCCAAGAAGCCAGGACCGGGCAGAACAGGCAGAGAGCTGGCAGAGTGGCTGTCCAGGACACAATCTTGGTGCCACTCCAGAGAACGTGTCTCCTGAGCCAGGGGTCATGGACATGTCTGCTCAGCACTGTGACCATCCTTTTCCCATCTCTGTTGCTCACAGATAGACCTCTTGGAGAAAGGTGACTTTTCTTTCTGGAAAATGCTTCATAATACCATCTCGGATTTGATAAGAGAGCTGAGATTTGGGGAATCAACGGAGCCTTCCTCTCCCTTCCACGCTCCTTTCTCGAGTGCCCCTCTAGGAAGGGGAGCTGCCAAGGGGAAGGGAGCCACGATGAAATGACTGACTACCTGTCGTCAGATGCCACTGGCTCATTACATCATTTTCTTTACTCTCGCAAGCATCTTGTGAGATAATTACCTTTACTGTGTGGTGGGTGAGAAATCAAGGTGCTGAAGAGTGTTGACTCAGCAGAAAATGCCCCACCTTGAGAACGGCACTGGGAAGGAAGGGTGGAGGAACAGCTGCCAATGGCTCGGTTGTCCTGGTGTCTAGCCCTTGTCCTCGGAGTGAGCCTCAGCGCTGAACATGCAGTGGAACATTCAACATCATCCTAGAGGCAGGGGAGGCCTAACAGGTGGCCAGGGCCATAGCCGGGGACCAGATGTAGACAGAAGGGAGGGAGGGAGCTTGTGATCTCAGGGCCTGCCCTCAGGATTTTCACCACGGAAACCACAGTAATCAGCCAAGTTGGAGTCAGGCTTTTGCCATTTGGTGAGCACCTACTCTGTGCTCAGTGGTCTTCGCCTTCCCTTTCATCTTAAGTAATCCTCCCACCTTGGCAGGGAGATGCTGTTATCATTGTTTTACAAACGATGAAAATGAGCTTCCAAGAAGATACTGTATGGGACCCTGAGTTTGGAGATGGCAGAGCCAGAATCTGAAATAAAAATCTCTCAACCACTCTCTCCACTTCTCCACAGCTGCTCAGCGCATCTTGTGTGTGGCATGACCTCCCTAACTGCTTGTCCCTTACCTTAGTTCTGTGGTATGGGAGCATTCACTTCACTACGAGAAGCCGGCCCCTCCATGCAAGAGCTAAGATGATGAGCTCAAATGCCCTCATCTCCCTAGAAACTAAGGCTTGAATGAGCCACAGCTCCCACCCTTCTTTCACCTCTCAGTGTGTGTGCCCCATCCTGTCTGAGAGCCAGTAACTAAGATATTATTGGACCGACTCCCCACATTATCAAAATCATTTTTATCCACACCCCATCCTCAGCGCTGTAGAGTGTCAGAGCCAGAGGGATGGTAGAGGCTCTCAATGATCCTTGACAGAGGAAAAGATTTGAGGCCCAAAGAAATTAAATGACCTGTGTGAGGTTAAGATCACTTCGTCAACCAGGTCAGCCAAGGAGCCTTTGGATGCTGCTCTGGACATTTTCGGCGCTGGTGTTCGGGACCTTAGGAGTGTCTTCAGGGAGCCAGTCTCCCCAGTCCTTAGACTTAGTGACATACTGGTTCTGCTTGCCTACCTCCACCTACCGTGGGGCTGTGGGTGCATATGACCACTTTGGACATCCCGCCTGTTCAGAAACGAAGTCCCCTGTCTGGCCAAAAGAGACACACTCCCCACCCCCCAAAGAGCCCCACATTGATTCTGACCCAGACCCAAGGGTTTGAGTGAAACTAAAACGTCATAGGGAATGCTGCCAGGTGAACAGTGATGTTTTAGCACCTGTGAAGCTGTTTTTCCCCTTTGAATGTGCCCTCTCTGTGTATATCATTCATGGATACTTCCTAGGAACTACCTTGTTCTCAGGCTCCCCTGGAGCATTCAAAGGCCCGGAAGAGGCCCTAGGCCTTTAGGTGGAAAATATCGCTGAAGTCCCCCTGCTCAGGCTGTTGCCAAACTAAGTCCATTTGAGGAGTTTCTTTCCCCCTGGGGAACTGTTAAAAGAGAGTTTCCCATACAGGAAATGGTAAAGGGTTAATAAACTGCTTCTCTCGGGTCCTGAGCCAAGTCTGTCCTCCACCAGTTCCTATAACCGGGTTTCCTGAAATGGAGCAGGTCCCAGGTGCCTCTCCACTAATCACATCCCTGGAAATGGGGCCAGGAAGCTCAGATTAGCTCATCCCTTCACCTTCTTGAGGCCTTCTCCACCTGGAGCACAGAATCTGGGTCTCACCTCCCTCTGCTTCCCTACCCGGGGTCAGACGGGGATGTTCTCGCAAAGGAATATTAGGTTATGGGGCCACTAGAGGCCACAGGGGTGCTGACTTTTGTGCTAATTCTTGGGCTACAGCAGAGGAAAGACTCTCCCCCAAGACAATATCAACGTTTGTGTAACTAGAGTATTTCTTCTTCACCCCATTCCCTATGTTTCTTCCTCTCCTTCGTAGAATGACTGTGATACTGGGTAGCTTCCTGTTTTTCCTGCCTCTGTAGAAGAACCCTCTGCAGAGTCTCTGATTTCTCATCTACCAGTAGCAGGTTCTGGGACCAGCCCAGGAGAATAGCGTTCCTTTCATCTGAGTGTCCAGTTTCTCGCCTTCCTAGATAACCAATAAAATCTCTATCATAAAGTGGTTCTGCTCTCTCTAATTGGCTTTTTACTTTCTGTGTAGGCAGGGCTGGCTTTGTCCTCCCAGCTAGTGTCCACCAGAAGGAACATATTCCTTGTGGTCTAGAGGACTTGGGAACGGAAACTGTGTCATCTGGTCACATATGGCCAAATAAACCTATTGATCCAAAGGCCAGATGATCAATGTCATTTGACGGACAAGTAGACTAACCGAGACAAAGACTCTTCTCCTAGGCACCCCTTGAAAGAGGATGCTGGCTCCACGTGCTCAGTCTTGGTTAAGTTGTTATATGATTACAGGACTTGAGGTATTTTTCTAGGAATGCTGATGAACAAAGTCTTTAAAGCAAGTAAGATGCAACCTTGGTGGAGCTTACGTTTCACCGATCTCCAAAGTTGACTCGATTTCCCCCCATTCTAGCTCTAAGGCCATTTCTGTCTTGTTTCCCCAATTTTCATTCTCAGCAGTTGAGAGGAGGCTGTGGGATCAAAAGTCTAAAAGGGTCAGGATGTCTGAATTCTTTTCCCATTTTACCACTTACTTTAGGTGTTATGTTCTAGTTTTCCACAACTAAAATAGGAATGTTCTCCCAGGAATATGGTTAAAATAACATCTGCGAAACAATTGGAGACTTTTAGAATCTTTAAATTAGAAGGAATCTTAGAAGTCATTCAATCTAGTACTTCCTGACCAGAGGAGCAATATTTTTCCAATTCGTTTACTTTATCTCCAGCCCTCCTCCTGTCTCTACTTCCTCCTCAACCTCTTCCTGGTATCCATGGCAGAGAGCAGAACTAGTTGGCATATCTTGTGTCTTGGGTTAGGAAAACCACCCCCTAATGTCATGCAAGAGTCATTCCAGCTGTCCTGACAAGTTGATATCTAGCTTTTCCTTGAATTGTTAAAGTTCCTTGAATTGTTGGATTTGGGGACATTTGCCATCTCAGAGGCAACCTGTTCCCACTTTGGAAAGCAGTAGTTTGGTAGACGTGCTCATTACAATGAACTGAAATCTCCCCCGCGCTCTCTTCCACCCGTTAGTTCCCAACTCTGCCCTTTGAGACCACAGAGAATTCATCTAATCCCTTTATAAAGGGTGGTGGGAAATACCCAGGATTGTTATTGTTACCTTGTCACAGTGGCTCAGACCTGGCCTGAATGATGGTCTTACAGACGTCCTTTGCTTTATACACTAGCTGTCCTCCTAAAATGCTGTATAAACCCAGTTTTGTGTGAATCAAATCCATGTTAAACATACTGGGAAGTTGACTGTCTGAAACCCTGTAATCAGTTCTTTCATGAACAGAACTATCTTTTTTTTTTTTTGTCTTTTTGCCATTTCTTGGGCCGCTCCCGTGACATATGGAGGTTCCCAGGCTAGGGGTCTAATCAGAGCTGTAGCTGCCAGCCTATGCCAGAGCCACAGCAACTCGGGATCCGAGCTGCATCTGCGACCTACACCACAGCTGACGGCAACGCCGGATCCTTAACCCACTGAGCAAGGGCAGGGGTCAAACCCGCAACCTCATGGTTCCTAGTCGGATTCATTAACCACTGCGCCACGACGGGAACTCCGAATAGAACTCTCTTTTTGTAATGCAAGTAACTTCCCTTAACCTTTTTTTCAAATCTAGATTTTCATGCATTATGTTTTACTTATTGGAAGATTTGTCTGCTTATGAAACAAGTAAAATAATGATAATAGCGATAGCTAACATTTACTGAGCCCTTAGCTGGCATCAGGTGTCACATACCTGACATGCATTTTTTGGTTTTGGGTTTGGTTTTTTTTTTTTTTTTTGGTCTTTTTAGGGCCACACCTGAGTCACATGGAGGTTCCCAGGCTAGGGGTCAAATCTGAGCTATAGCTGCTGGCCTACTCCGCAGCCATAGCGATGTGGGATCCTTAACCCACTGAGCAAGGCTCATGGATCTGCTGCGTTAACCACTGAGCTACGATGGGAACTCCCTGACATGCATTATTTATGCCTCTCCACAATTTCCCTTAAAATTATCCCCTATTTTCAGAGGAAGCTGAGGCTTAGAAAATTAAATAAGAGTTCCCACTATGGTGCAGTTGGTTGGGAATTCGAATGCAGTAGCTTGGGTTGCTGTAGAGGCATGGGTTCGATGCCTAGCGGCCTGGCGCAGTAGGTTAAGGATCTGGTGTTCCTGCAGCTGTGGTGTAGGTCACAGCTCCTGCTCAGTTTTGATCCCCGGCCCAGGAGACTTCTGTATGCCATGGGGGCGGCCAAAAAAGACAAGAAAAAAAAAGAGAGAGTGAAATTAAATAATGTGTCCAAGTTCACACGAGTAGAAACCAATGGCCCAGAATTTCTACAAGGTCATAAGACTTCAGAACCTTGTGTTTTAACTATCAGAAAATTTCCGATGCCAATAATAGTTGACATGGCTAGTTCCTAGGAATTGTGCCACAGCACAGGTAAATCAGGCTATGATACAGAAAACTGGTCTAAGATTTCTACATTTCAAGGATGGACACAGCCTCTCCTCTTTGGGGGCTTCTGGCCCAGTAGGATTCCCAGCAAAATTCATATTTTTGATCAAGGAACTCCAAAGGCAGCCCTTCAGCTCTTAGCATTAAGCAGATGCTGCCAAATTGTATTTCAGGTGTGTGGTGGGTATCCTCATTTTTTTCAAGAGAGTCTGTATCCTTCCAGGGGTTTGTGACATAAGCTTCTTAGAATGAAAAAAGTGGTTCATTATGGACAGGTAAAATCAAAAGTATTGAGAGTCGTGGTTGATCCTAGCCTGTTCCTTAGTGAATCAGAATCATTCAAATGTATTTTGGGGCCCAGTTTTTAATGGTGCTTAGGTTTGCAAGTTAAAAATAGTTTGGAAGGTATTGTCCATAAATAAGTACTGTTTTGAATCCAAACTGGACAGAGATAAATGGGTGTAATACTTCTATGTCCTCAAATCAGTTCCAGTTTCTCCAGTTTAGTCAACAGCAGCTTGCACTCAAAACATCCGCTCAGCTCAGAACACATCCCTAGAGGCTCCTGGAACCCCAGACACTCCTGCATTGTGTAAGGGAGCTCCAGGTAGGACCCTCCATGGCCCTCCTCCACCCTCTGCCATCCGAATGCCCCATTTGACTGGAGACTTTACCTTGGCTCATCTGCAGACTTTTACTTTCAAATACACGATCATTCTTTGCAAATCGTGGCTGAGTTGGTGTTGCACTGGTCTCCGGGTCCACATTAGTCTCAGGAAATCAGGGCAGTCCCTGTAAAGCACTGGACCTCTCCTGCAAGCCCACCTTTCTGACCCCTTTACCTGTAGAGCAGACTTGTTTACAATCTCAAGTCAGAGACTCAGGTGAGGAAATATGTAATTTTTTTTTTTAATTTGCTTTTTAGGGCTGCACCCGAAGCATATGGAAGTTTCCAAGCTAGGGGTTCAATCAGAGCTACAGCTGCTGGCCTCCACCACAGCCACAGCAATGCCAGATCTGAGCTATATCTGCGCCCTCACCATAGCTCACGGCAACACTAGATCCATAACCCATTGAGTGAGTGCAGGGATCAAACCCATATCCTCTTGGATACTAATTGGGCTCATTACTGTTGAGACACAATAGAAACTCCCCCACTTCTACTAATGGCAGAAAAATCATAAACTGTACCAATTTAAGACTCAACTAGCTGCATGACCTTGACCAAGCTGCTTAACATCTTTGGGTCTCAGACTGCCAGTTTTTTCAAGTGAGCCATTTGGATTAAATGACTTCTGAGCTCCATGCCAACTCTAAGATTCTATAACTCAGTGCTAATGTCCCCTTTACTTTTTCAATTTACTTATTTATTTTTTTTGGCTGCGCCCATGGCATGTGGAAGTTTCCAGGCCAGGAATCGAATCCTCTACACAGTGGTGATACCCTGGATCCTCAGGCCCACTGAGCCACCAGGGAACTCCCAATTTCAAGTTTTAAATTCAATCTCTCAGGATTCTCCTCCCAATCCCCTCTCACAATGTTCCACTTCGTGGTTTATACATTATTCCGATATCATGGAAAGGGCTTCAAAGTCAAGTGCAATCTTCTGTCTCTCTTGCCTGATAAAGTGCAGCTTCCTTCACTGGGTCTTGACTTTGGGCTCTATCACACTGTCTGGAGTTCTCTGGCAAGTGGAAGCTGTGGTCTTGGTGCAGAGCAGGTGCAGTGATTGCTTTGTGAGGAACTCTGTGGCTTCCATTTCAGCTTTCTCTGGTACATCTGAGGCTCCACCGGGGTCCCTGGCTTGGCTCGCAGACCCCTCAGCCTCTGCAGTGGGGTCCTCCCCATCCCCCACAACTCCCCCACCTCCGTCCCCACAGGCACCCAGTTCTCAGCTCACTTGCACTCTCTTCTCAGGCTGGGCACCAAGGAACTTTTCAGATTTCCTCCAAAGGTCAAGGAGTCAAGCACTTGGGCTTAGTCGGGGGCGGGCGGGGGGGTGGGGGGGGAGAAGGCTGCGGGGGGCGGGGGAGGTAGAATATATCTCAGACCTACTTCTCCTATACAGATGACAGTGCCACTTCTACTCTGTAGCACTTGTGAGCACAGGGTACTTCAAACAGCTGTGTCGCCTCAGAGTTCCAGGAAGGAAATGGCGCATGAGCCCCTTCTGTCTGTATTGTTTGGCGGTGGGGACAGAAAACAAACCCCACAGTTGCATCTAAACTGCCTTGTGCTCCTTTCCCAGTCTTTTTCAATTGTACTACAAGCTCACAAAGGGTTTCAGTATCTGTGTGGAGGGGCAGCTCCTACCTTCTTCCCAACGCGACAGTAGATGGCACAGACGCTGAACCTGAGGTTCATCCGGCTGTGTGTCTTGAGATTTAAAGGGAAGCTTCCAAAGGGAAGAAAAAAATCCCTCTGAAGAACCTGGCTCTCTTTTTGCCCCTCTTGGTGTGCAGCAGCTTGATGTGGAATCCCAGTTCCTGGACAAGGGATTGAACCCAGGCCATGTTGTTAAAAGCACCAAGTCCCATCCACTAGTCCACCAGAGAACTCTTGAGAAACTGGTTTTTACAGTTTAAAAAAATTGAAGCTTTTGGAGTTCCCTGGTGGGGCAGCAAGCTAAGTGTTCGACGTTGTCACTGCTATGGCTCAGGGCCCTGCTGTGGTGTGGGTTCGATCCCTAGCCTGGGAACCCACATGCCATGGGTGTGGCCAAAAAAAAGAAAAACCCTCAAGCTTTCAAGAACATCTTCTCTACAATAGATTTTTTTTTTTTTTTGGCCATGTCTGTGGCATGCGGAAGTTCCTGGACCAGGGATCAAACCTGTGCCACCACAGCAACCTGATCTGCTGCAGTGATAATGCCAGATCTTTAACCTGCTGGGCCACAAGAGAAGTCCTGCAACAGATTTTTAAAAGTCAGTTAAGGGTTTAAAAACCAAGACTTTGACTCTGAGCTTCTGCATCATTCCTATGCAGAGGGCAGTACATCTAGAAAGCACTTGCCGCTGCTTAAGTGGTGGGGGATGGAGGTAAATTAAATGAAAATACTTTGGTATGAAAACCTCTAGCTTCTCCTGTTTCCAACAAGGAATCACCTTCTCCCCCAAGATTTTTTTTTTTTTTCCTGTTATTCACACTGATTTATTGCACAGGTATCTATACCTCTGCTCTGCTGGTGAAATGGATGTTCTGTCTTCCTTCACAGAGCTCATGCTCCAAGAGGAAACACAACCAACAGTGTAGAATGATGCCACAAGGCCCCTGTCCCAGACTCGGAGCCCAGGGAAGGCTTCCTGGAGGAAGCAACAGCAACGACTTTGGACTTTGTTCCAAAGGCATTGGGGCACCACTGAAAGGTTTTCAGCAAAGACGTGCTCTGCCAGGTTGTTGTGTTAAAAAGACCACTCTAGCGGTCTGTCGGGTGGTAGATAAAACGGCCCAGGAAGAACGCACAGAATGAGAACAGGGCCTCGGACACAACATCATCGCCAACAATAACAACCGAGTTACTTCACAGGCAGAAAAGGAACTCACGAAAGAAACAAAGGAGGGACCACGGGGAGTAAAGAAAAACCGGAGAGAATGTGGCAACCCTAAATCAAGGGAAGAATGTTGCAAGAAGCAGAGTCAAGTGCTGCCCAGAGAAAGGGTAAGATGGCAATTGGACATTGACGCTGTGTTTGGCAATAGGATTATTGACGACCTTGTTGAAAGCAGCTTTAGAGGAATAGAAGTTCCACTCGATCAAATCAATCACATCAGTGCTCATCTGGCTCCCTTTACTTACCACCTGCCTCTACACCGATGTCTTCAAAGGTCTAGCTTCAGCCCAGACCCCTTTGAGCTCCACACCCAGATACAACTGACCCCTCCATATCTCCAAGACCAACACTCCCCCCATCCAAACCTCAGCAAATGGTACCTCCCTTCTTCCAGTTGCACAGTCCCTCCATGACAAAACCCTTTTCCTCACCACCAGGCCTGTATCTAACCCATTGCCACATCCGGTCATTTCCTTCTACCCATGTGTTCCTCTGTCTCCACTGCCAACATCCAAGCTCAAGCCACCATCTTCTCTCTCACCTGGACCACAGTGGCAGCCTTCTAACTAGTTTCTCACCTCAACTTGGGTACCCCTCTAATCTGTTCCCCACACAGCAGCTGGAGTCATTGTTTGGCCACGCCCACGGCATGCAGGCAGGTCCCTGGCCAGAGGTCAGACCCAAGCCACAGCAGTGACACTGTTGGATCCTTAACCCGCTAGGCCATCAGGGAACTCCTGGAGTAATCTTTTAAAAATATAAAGTTGATCACTTCACTTCCTTGTTTCAAATCCTTCGGTAGCTGCCAGGACTCTAAAGGTAGCAGAGTGCTGCTCTCCTGGCAGGATTCTAGTAGAAAGAAAGAGCGAAAGAGCGAAAGAAAGAAAGAACAAAGGAAAGAAAAAAAGAAGAAAGAAAATCCAAATGCAGTGGAGGTGTAGGATCCCCCAGCCCAGCTGAGGAGGTTGAAGCTACAGCTCAGATTCAACCCCTGGCCAGGGAATTTCCATATGCCACAGGTGCGGCCATAAAAACACACATACATACATAAATGTTGATGGGAAGGAGCCAGAAGAGAGGGAGCTCAGCAGAAGGAGTGAGAGCCATGAGGCTGCAGAAGGGAATGGGATTTAGGGCAGGAGCCAGAAGAACCTGGGCCTGGTGGGCCTCAGACATGAGCAGGCCCACCTCTTCTACGGCACAGGAATGAAAGCTGACCTCTGTAGGTTTGGGGGCAGGAAGTCCTACTAAGACCTTTCCATGAATCTTGGTAACATAAGCAGCAAGTCTGGATTCTCCAAGAAGCTCAGCCTATTTTATAGACATCATTCCATTCACGCAAAAAGGAAGCAGACGTTTTCTTCCTCATTGACTGTACTGACGCACTACAGAGCCAAACAACAAGTTTCCAAAGCAACTCGGTAGCAGAGCTGAGAGCAGCGATCTCAGTGTTCTGTTTATTGAATGAGCTTCCTCCTCAACCTGGGCAACAGTATGGTAAAATGATAATGTGGTACAGTAATGGCTGACACTGGTTGAGCGCTTACTATGTACAGGTGCTGTTCTAGTACTTTACCTGCAATAATGCATTTGATCCCCACGTTATGATACAGTTGAAGATGAGGGAAACTGAACTCCAGGGAGGTTAAGTAACTTGCCCGAGGTCAACAACTGGAGGTGGCAAAACTAGGTTTTATTTATTTTTAATTTTTCTTTTAGCCACCCCCAAGGAAGTTCCCGGGCCAGGGATCAAACCCGCACCCCCACAGTGACCACAGGTGCTGCAGTCGGCTTCTTAACCCCCTGTGCCACAGCAGGAACTCCCTCATGAGGCTTTTAAAAGGACTATGAAATGCCGAAAAGGGGAAATCACTATATACCAGATATTATTATTATGCTAATCATAAACCCTAGTATCCTTGTCCTCTAGTTGGGTCATAGTCTAATAGGCAATTGTGGAGACCCTCGGTTCCCATAAGCAGGACAGGAGCAGCAGATTAGCTGATTCTCATCCCATCAGCTTTAGCATCCCTGACCAAGTCTCCTTGATGACCAAAAGCACATCTTGGTGCTCCCTTCCCCCTGAATCCACTCACTACTCCCTTTGGGAACAGGTGCAGCTTATGCCCTCACTTCTTTGATTGGGTTGCCTGAGGTGTGACTGTCAAAAATAAATAGCCTGAATTACAGTTAATGGCGAAGTGTGGTGTGGAAAGTCAAGTTCCAGCTTGGTGGCAGAATCACTGTTCCAGCTGAGTGGTGGAATCTGACTATCAGAGCTAGGAGAGAACTTCAAAGTCATCGTTTAGTGCAACTAACACCTAGTCTATAAAATGGGTTGCCTCTCTCAACCCATTTTATAGACTAGGAAAACTGAGGCCAGGTAGGTGAGATGACACCAAGGAGTAGGGCTTCTTTTAACCTTGAAAATGTTTTTGAGTGGGTTTAACCTAAACAATATCACCTTACCAAAATCATATTTGGAAGGTACTTTGATTACTTATATATTTGTTTCAGTTTGCATACTTTTTCAGAAAGGAGCAAACTCCTAAAGTGCCATTACCCAGAAATAAATAAAGCCTTAAACCAATCATTCAAGCAAAGTCCATTCTTCGCATTGCCCTAACTTGGCCATTTCAGGCATTTCCCAGATAGAAACAGGCCCACATCTTCAGGGGCAGTAAAATCTAATGGTTAAATTCAGACTGCTCTGTACCAAGCTCAAACTAGTATTACTAGTTCATCTCTGAGCTTAATCTCCTAGGGTGAAAGAACTGTACCTACCTCTTAGAGCTGGCGTGTGTATGTGTGTGTGTGGGGGGGGAGTCACACGAAATAATGCACTTTTAGTCCCTACCTGGCACTCTATAACTTAATTATTTGGGCATAATTCCTTACTCTCTTCAGCAGCGAGCAGTTCACCTTGGTTAATGACCTTAGCCCTTAGACCATTCAGATGCTACTTACACCAAGGAGAAACCCAGCTGTGCCAGGCCTAGAAATGTCCGTCCCCACCCCCATTCCCTTTTAAGACAGTGAGTAGGCCGGAATTCTGGTTGATAAATGAGAGGAGCTGAGAAGGAGCCCAGAAGAGCTGCAGTGATGACTGTTCCGAGAATGTGATCTGCGAGGAGGAGACGAATCTCCACCACATGTACCATGGAGATGCTTTGGAAAAGAGAGCCGGCCTACCTGCCCAAAGGAGGACCAGAGAGAGAAGGGATGGATGAAAGAAATGCCTAAAGGGAGATGGACTGACTGGAGGTGCCCAAGGAGGAAAATCTGAAACGGAAAACAGAGGCTGAATATTGGGAAACATTCTGGGCGGTGAGTGCCATTAAAGGAAGGATTGCAGGTCCCCAGGATACAGATTTTGGGCGAAAAGCGGCGTAAGGACAAAGGTGGGGTACTCAAACTGCGGGAACAGGACCGCGAAAGCTGGGGGTGGGGGCGGGGGTTACCCTGAGGGCCCGAGGGTGACCAGGGCCGGCGAGGACCGGGAGATGGGGCTCTGGGCGCACTCACAGGGAGGGCGGTGAGGGATCGGGAGCCGGCGGAGGAGCCGACGCCACGCTCGCCCCGGGGAAGGTCAGCGACCTCCGGCCGGGGAGCGGAGCCGGGACCCGAGAGGGGCCGCGGTTGCCATGGCGCCGGGCGGGGAGGGGGTGACTCCGGCCCCGCCCCGAGCCCCGCGGGGCCGCCGGCTCCAGATGGTCCCGGGCCTCCCGCGGGAGCCGGCGGCCTGCGGCAGGGGGAGGCTATTGTCCTCCTTCCGCGGCGCCGCAGTCCCGCCGCTCGCGCCCGCGCTCCGCCACGCGCCCCGCCGCCGCCGGCCCCGCGCGCCCCCCGCGCCGCTCGCGCCCCGTGACAGCGCCCGCCCGCCGCCTGCCTTGCGCCCCGCCGCCGCCGGCAACCGCCCCTCGCGACCGGGGTGCGGGCGCGGCGACGACCGGTGCGCCCCCGCCTGCCGCGCTCCGGTCTGCCCGGCCGGCGCTCCGCACGGAGGTAGGTGCCGGTGCCCGGGCCCGCTTTGTCCCGACCGGCGAGGCGGTGCGCTTTGTGCGGCCGCGTGCGGGCGGCGGGATCGGGGTGGGGGTCGGGGTCGGGGCCGGCCTGGGGAGCTGGGGTGGGAGGATGCGGTGCCTGGCGCTCGCTCCGGCCGGGTCCAGCGGACGGGATGGGGAGTCAAGTGCCAGCCACCCAGGTACCGGTGTGCGGGCAATAGGGGTCGAGGCTTGCGGGACGCGGGCCTTTCCGGAGCCGAGAGAAGACTCTGGAAGAGTTGGGGCTGACAAACGCGTTAAGGGATCGGGTCGCTGGGCTCTGAGCGTGTCTGACAGCGCCAGCTGTTCCGCGTAGCGGAGGCGGACCTGCCGGCGCCGGTCCAGGTGCTGCGGGCTCTGCCGGCGGTCTCTGCCCCGCGACTGCGAGCGCCCGGCTCCCTCTGGAGCCAGGTGGGCTTCTCCTCGCTTCTCCCCTTTGGTAGCTAGCTCCTTGCTCTCTTTATGGTCCCTCGGTGTGTGTGTTGTGGGGGGGGGGGGGGGTCGGGGACATGGCTAGCTGTGGTGACCAGCACCCGGTGGGTAGGGGGGTAAAGGGGCGGGCGTAAGGTGTCCCTGTGGCCGAGATGTGCAGAGCGCTTGGAGTCCGCCGACACAGAACGAGCGCGCAAGGCCTTCTCCTGGGGTGTTCCAACTCCAGCACCACCGTCGGCATTTCCCATCCACTCTGGCTTGGAACGACTTTTTCCCCCATTAAACCATATGGCATTGCATGCTTGTCTGAGCTGCAGGCTTGCCCCTGTCCTAACCTGCTGCGTGTTGTCTCCGCGGGTTGTTTCTCAGCTGCCCTCCTCCGGTCCGCGAGCAGCCACGATTCCAGCGCTGGAGAGCTGGTCGGTTCAGGCGCGGGCAGGGTATCCACAGACCAGTTTTCCTTGAAGGTGAAGGGAAGAGAGTGAGTTCCAAATATGTCTTAGCTTGAGGTGCTGGGCAACGTCTTGGCATATTCAGAAGAGCAAAGTATTAGGGAGGAAAAAGCCAAAGTATTAGGGATCTTGGATGTGTCCCTTCGAGAAACTGATTTAACCCCGCGTTTCGGGCTTGGGGGAGGGGCGTAGCAAGGGAGTGCAAATGAGTATGAAAAATTCTGCCCTGAGTGGCGGATTCTAAAGAAGATTGAACAAAAATTCTGTCCCACTCTTCAGCCCAGGTCCTAAGTTTCCTGGAAAAGAGTTCCTGGTGTTTTTCCAGGAACACAGCCTTGGGGGAAATGGTTGGGGTTTTGTCTGTCTGTCCTGTCTCTGCTTTCCCTGAGTGCCTCCTCCTTTGCTGTCCTAGGAGCCCTGAGTTTGCTGGTGATTTCTTTTTTCTTTTCTCTCTCTGCTGGTCCACTCATACTTGAAGTCAGATGAGATTTTCACTGTGCTGAAGTCCCCATTTCTTCTCATCTGTTCTTCATCCGGCTGTCATTTGTTCAGCTCTGCCTCCAGGCAGCGTCTCTGGTCATAGCGCCTTCTGCACCTCTCTGCTTCGCCTGTGTCCGGCCATCAGCTCTATTTGTCTCATTAGATCTAAAGCCCACTCCATCTTCATTTTCCCCTCTCATTGCCTGAGGCTTCTTCACTGCGCTTTGTGGGCGCAGGTCATTGGGGTTTCCGAGGGGAAGTTGTATCTGAGTTTAGCCTGGGATAGAGCCTCAGCAGACCCAGAGGCTAACCCCTGGTCACACTCACCCTGGAAACTTGGTGACCTCTTTGTCCACATAGTTCCTCTAACTGATTCTCACTGCTCCTTGTTTTTGGACAGCGGTGGCCCTCCAAAGGTGGTCTCCCGACTAACAGTTTTAGTGTCATCTGGGAACAGTTTAGAAATGCACATTCCCAGGCCCCACCCCAGGTCTCCTGAATCAGAAGCTCAGGGGGCGGGGGGGGGGGGCGGGCAGGGCCCGGTGGTGTGTGTTTTAATAGCCCTCCACGTAATTGAGATTCATGCAAGCTTGAGAAGCCCTGATCCTGACCTAAGCGTGTTCAACCCTGGCAGTACTCCCGGATGAGGAGCAGAGGGTCTTCTCTGATCTCATTTTCGTTCTTTCCTCACATTTTTCTCCAGCCCTAAGAAAGGTATTAATTTGATGGCAAAAAAAAAAGAATTATCAATCAATATCTCTTTATCGAATACCTATTATCCAGGGAAAACACCAACCTGAGTAAGACACAGCCCTTGGCTTCAAGGGGTTAAAAGTGGGGCAGGCAGAGAGTCACATAAACAACTAACTGTAATACAATGTGATCAGTGCAATAATAGCTGTGCGCTGAAGTGCTGTGGGAGCACAGAGGAGGGAGCGATCCACTCTCTCTGAGGGAGGTAAAGAATTAATCAGGAGGAGGATGTGGCAAGAGGAGGAATCAGGGTACAAGACAGGCTGTAGCCCCGGGGATAGGATTTCTAGCTTTACCCCAGCTAAGCGGAGGAAGGGGAGGGGGCAGCAGTCCTGGAAGATCAGCCCTAGGCTGAGCAGAGCCCCCATCCAGCAGCGCTTGGTGTACACTCTAGCAAGACCCCAGGCTCACAGCTGGCGGGAGTTGGCTTTATCGTAGCGTGAACTGCTTGGGTCTGGCCTCCAGGTCATTGGCTAAGAATAAGGCACTGGTGAAACTGTAATCTGGATTACAGTACTGTACTGCCCCATAGCCAGCGTCCAGGAATCCATGGAGAAGAATAAGGTTGGCGATTCTCCAGCATAGAGACAGACAGGGGGTCATGGGGCTGGGATGCCGGCTGACTAAGGAAATGGGTATGGAGACTCAGGTCTGAATGATACTTCAGTGAGAAGAAACCAGAGTGGAATCCATGTAACGAAACTCGAATAGGAGTTCCCTGGCAGCTCACTGGGTTAAGAATCTGGCATTGTCACTGCTATGGCTCAGATTGCTGCTGTGGTTCGAGTTCTATCCATGGGCTGGGAACCTCCACATGTCACAGGTGCCACCCACCAAAGAAAGAAAAGAAAAGAAAGAAACTCAAAAACAGAAAAATCTTAGACCCTAGAGATGGTAGCAGGGAGCAGAGAACCCAGTATACTGTTAAAAGCCAGGGGGCTGCAGAGCCCAAATGCTTGAAAACCAAAACGCAGAGGCCCTCAGGATCCTTGTGCTGAACGCATCATTCACTACGGGAACAAACTCCTCGGAGTCCCAGCATGGTGGTCCTTATGGGGACCTGTGACCCAAGGACACCGGTGCCATCTTGGCTCCTTACCTGTATGATGGCAGGCATCCCTGGCAACTCAGGACACAAAGCACGTGTGTCTCAGGTCGGATTTGGCCAGAGGACCATTTAGGTGGCTGAATTCTTATGTGGGAGAAGGGGAGGTTCTAGCTTCATACTTTCTCCCTCAAATTATAGGATTCCATGGAGATCTTCAAACACCCAGACCTCACTGGGAGGTCTGGATGCCATGCCTAGGTCCCAACAGGATCCCTCAGGAGAACCAAGTTGGATCACCAAAAAGAAGCCAAAGCAGTATCCGTTCAGGTTTTGTGCACTTACAGGGGTCCCGGGGGACCCCCAGTAGTTTGGAGATAGGGTCAGGCTGTCTGCTTCTTTAATGGATATAGGGAGGGTTTGAAACCCTCAGAAGCCTTCCTTCACCAGCCAAGCAGGTAACGAAAGTGTGTGACATGCCAGGGAAGGAGACAATCGGGAATGGTGGGGCCTGTAGAGAAATGGAAAGCACGGGCCCACCTAAAGAATCCCAGATTAGGAGTTAAGGCTCCGGTGTTGCCGTAGCTGTGGCACACTTGCAGCTGCGGTGCAGGTTCAATCCCTGGCCAGGGAACTTCCACATGCTGCAAGTTGAGCCAAAAAAAAAAAAAAGAATCTCAAATTAGTTCTTTTTAAAAAAAATAGTTTACTGGCCACCCCCCCTGGGGGCTGGCTTTCATAGGTTTCTGACTCCTGATAAAAGGAAAAGGGGTCACAGAATGGAAGGCTGTGGCGGGGTTTGGGGGGGGTTGGGGGAGTGCAGGGTAGAGAGGAATTTTTGTCCAGAGGTCTTTGCAGGGAGACTGTGAGTGCTGGAAATGTCTACCCCCAGCTAAGTGTGAGCGTGGCTCCTGGGAGGAAGCCCTAATCCGAAGGGGCCAGAGAAATGGAGTTCAAGGGAGTCTCTGCTGTGGCTCAGTGGTAACAAATACGAATACTTTCCAGGAGGACGGGGTTCGATCCCTGGCCTCACTTAGTGGGTTAAGGATCCAGCGTCGCTGTAAGCTGTGGTGTAGGTCGCAGAGGTGGCTCAGATCAGAGGTTGCTGTGGCTGTGGTGTAGGCTGGCAGCTGTAGCTCCGATTCGACCCCTAGCCTGGGAACTTCCATATGCCGCAGGTGCAGCCCTAAAAAGACAAAAAAAAAAAAAAGAGTTAGAGTTGGTCCTGGGGTTTGGGCTGCTTCCTGTCCAGTGGCTGAGAATATTAGGTGGTTCTAGCCCAGGTCACATCTTGATTACAGCAGTCTTTGCTCAGGATGACTTGACTCTGCCCTGGAATTTATTTTTATACCATACTTACAGAGCAAATTCAAAGCATCTGCTAGGGATTGGAGGAAATGATGGATTTTAAATAAGAAAGGAGTCCTAGGCCGAGTGGAAATTAAGCTCTTTTTCCTATTATAGGGAATGAAAAGCCCAAATCTAGGAACCTTGGACCTGAAGTCCCTTGCACCTTATCACTGCTGCTTCCAGGGAAATCCTTGTGTGTGTAAGGGAGAAAGGGGAGGGGCAGACAGTCCAGGCCCTCAGGTGGGTCAGGTTCAGCTTCATGGAACCAGTTAATGACAGCAGCCAAGTTCTGCCCTCTGCATCCATGGGAACACAGCCCCTAACCACCCACATCTCACCTCCCCCTCTTTCTTCCTTTCCCCAAACCACACAAGAGATACTATACCCCCTTTCCAGAACCAGACTGCCAAGGTCATAGCCGAAACCTTAGGAAGCGGCGCTAAGGATTAAAATCTCTTTGTACTTGAGAGGCACTAGGAAAATGAGAAATTCAGAATTTGAGGTTCATTTGCAGGTGCAGTCCCCTTCCTTCTCTTGAATGGCTGCTGAATTGCTCGAGAACTTTTGCACAGCAGAGGTTTAAAAAAAATATTCCTAGCCGCTAATCAGAAGCTCGTTTGTTTTGAGAAGGACAGGGTTTGTTTGTGTAACCTAGAGTCATGAGTGGTGCTGGCAACTGAACACCCAGGGTCCCAGTGTCCCAAGCCCGGGCCCTAGAAGGGAGTGATGGGTGCTGCTCTGTCCCAGGGCGCTCTGAAGGGCCTCAGGAAGTTTGAGGAACATGTAAATATTGTGATTAAGAGCTTGCCCCAGGGTCAGCAACACTCTCACTTTGAAACCCAGCTCTGCTTCTTCCAGCTGCCTTCAGTGACCTTGACTTTCACAGAGTAACTTCCTTTTCTGTTCCATGGGGAGGGTAATGGAGCCTTGCCCCACAGACAGTTGTGACGAGGTGGGTGGATGTACATGATGAGGACACATGTCACCGCTGACGTTTATCCAGCACTGGTTAACTAGTCTCTGTCACAAACAAAAGGAGGAGTTCCTGTCATGGCGCAGGGGAGCAAATCCAACTAGTATCCATGAGGACACGAGTTCGATCCCTGGCTTCGCTCAGTGGGTCAGGGACCCAGCGTTGCCATGAGCTGCAGTGTAGGTTGCAGACGTGGCTTGGATCCATCGTTGCTGTGAGCTGTGGTGTAGGCCGGCGGCTGTAGCTCTGATTCGATCCCCAGACTGGGAACTTCCATATGCCTTGGGTGCAGCCCTAAAAAGCAAAAAAAAAGGAAATAAAAGGGAAGAACTGTTCTGTGTCCTCTTTTGAACTTCTGGGCTCTTTATCATAACACACTGACAGCACATCAGTCTTCCTGGTGTATCACAGATGCATCTTGGCTTGTGAGTGGGATCTGGGTCTTTTCATCTCCAATCAGTCACAGGATAAAGGAGGCCATCGTGTGTGTGTGTGTGTGTGCATGTGCGTGTGCATATGTGTGTGTGTGTGTGTGTGTGTGGCGGGGCAGGGGCTCAGAGCAGTTTGTGGAACAAGAAATGAAAGAACTCCGGTCTGTATTCGTTATTGCCCAAGGAATCCCACACCTGCTTCCTGCACTGCCCTGGTTTACATAGGGCATCCTGAGGTCCTGAGCCATGATGGCCATCACCCCTTTCATCTCCTTGCCCATTGTCCCTCTGCAGCCTGAGGCTCTGGAGCCCTTCATCTCCACTATGTCACTCTTAGAACTGCTACCTTCCTGCCTCACCCCATATGTGTCTGTCATGTTCCCATCCCTCTGCTTCTCCACTGGGAGATGATTTCCCATTGGCGTAAAAAAAAAAAAAAAAAAAAAAAAAAGGCCAACCACAACCTTTGGCCATCAGGAAGGCAGAGCAGACCTAGGGCAGGGGGAGAGAAGGACATGGTGAGTGGTGGGCTCAGTGGCCTCAAGATGCCCCTCACCAGCCACGTTCCCCCTTGCAGGAGCAAGAGGCCACCCACCACCATGAGCAGCACCCTGTCGCCCACAGACTTTGACAGCTTGGAGATCCAGGGCCAGTACAGCGACATCAACAACCGCTGGGACCTGCCCGACTCAGACTGGGACAATGACAGCAGCTCCGCCCGCCTCTTTGAGAGGTCTCGAATTAAGGCCCTGGCAGGTGAGGTCAGGGGAGGGCCAGGGAAATGTTGAGGGTGCTGGGGAGGGAAGCTTGTCTCGAAGAGTCCTTGAACTTCATGGGAAGACAGACTTCTTTCTAAGCTGCTTCGCTGGAGTGGCAAATCCTGATCACCCTACCAGGCCCCTGGTCCTTGTCTCCAGCCTCAAGAAGAAACTGCATGCAATCCAGAACGTGCCCCAGCTTCCTTCCCCCAAGCAGAGAAGCCACGTGCCCCTGGGACTCAACTCGGTTCCCCTCTGCACTCAGCTGACTTCCCTGCCTCTGTCCCTGAGTCACTTTCCTTAATTCTCTTGCACTCTTGGTCTTGCTGGTCTGTCTCCCTTACCTTTCAACCTCTCATGTCCTCCTTGATGGCTGTCATCTCTCACACCTGTTCTCCTCCCAGTCCATTATCCTCTCCGCTCCCTCCCCACCTGTTCCTTCCACCTGCTGCCTGTCCCTCCCATCATTTCATTGGCCTGTTCCCTGCAGCAGGTTCCCTCCACCCACTGCTGGTTTCCGAAGCCTGCCCCTTCTTCCAGGTTGCTCAGCCCCTGCCCTCCGCTATGGCCTGGGCTCTCCCCTTCAGCTCCTCCAAGCGCACAAACTCATAAGCAAACCCGTTCGACGGGCCTCCCTGCGTTCTGGGGAGGAGTTGCCATGGCAACAAGAGCGCTGCTGCCACCTGACACCACCAGCGGCTGGCGTGGGGCTGAGTCACCCACACACCCCAAGGCCACCCACCCTGTTTGGTTCCCCTCTTCCATGCCACCCTCGTCTTTTCCACTGACCTGCTGGCCTCCCAGCCCAGTGCAGTGGGCGCGGTCACAGCTACTCCCTCCTGAGAGGCAATGCTCCCAGCATGGGCGGGGTGGCCTCCTGGAAGAAGGGAGACACCGAGGAGGGTGGTTCCCCAACCTGGCCGCACTTTTTACAGGATCATCCAGGGATGTTTTCACAAACACAGGGTCTCAAACCCCACTCTGGACACACTGAGTTCATCTTTGGACCTGTGGTCAGAAATCAGGATTTTTAAGGTCTCCTGGTAATTCTTTTCAGCCAGCCCAGCACCGGTCTGAGGACCCCTGTGGGGCAGCCATTGCTTCCAGGGGTCCCTGTTCATCTCCTCCTAGGTCTACAGGCTGGCTTTCCAAGTCCTCATGTCACCGTTTCTGTAGGTGAGAGAAGGTAGAAGACAGGTTATGGAGAATGTCACCTCTTTAGTGGGAGGTTTCCCTGGTACCTTGAGAAAAGCAGCTTCTAGAATGGTCGCCATGTCTGCGTGGACACAACACGTGACACCCAGGACTTGCCATATCCATGCACAGGACACAGGCCACCCGTGCTGTCAAAAGCTACTTGTCTCCACCAGTAAACTGAGGTCTCCTGAGGAGACATCGCTGTGTGGGCTCTGCCTAGCGCTGTGCCTTGCACCCAGTAGATGCCAATAAATGCTGAATGGAGGAAGAGGGGAGGGGGCAAGAGTAGGCTGTGAAGCACATAGAGAGGTGGGGAGGGAATCGGGTAAATGTGCCCAGCAGAGGGTGTCCTGGGGCCCACATGGCCTGGCAGAGGGTGTCCTGGGGCCTGAGATGGCCTGGCAGAGGGTGTCCTGGGGCCCAGGATGGCCTGGCAGAGGGTGTCCTGGGGCCCAGGATGGCCTGGCAGAGGGTGTCCTGGGGCCCAGATGGCCTGGCAGAGGGTGTCCTGGGGCCCAGGGTGGCCTGGCCTGCATGGGCCTGGTGGGCTTGGTGGCAAGGAAGGAGCTGGAACCAGAGGTGATGGTGAGAGCCAAGGAGGAGGATAACACCTGTTTCACAGATAAGGGAACCCAGACACACCTCACGCGGTGCCTGGCTAGGACTGAGCTGGCTTTGCCCTTCCAGATTGCTTTTTCTCTGCTCTCTGAGCCGGGGATAACGCCCGCGTCCTGAAGGGGGCCGTCACAGAGAGGGGGCATCCTTCTCACACCTGCGAATGGGGAAGCAGGACCCCCAACCCCCACCCCCCACCCCCTTCTGTTCTCTTAGGCAACTCGGGGCCTGACGGGCAGGTCTCTAAGGCACTGGCGGTTCCCTCCTCCGCCCCGCGGGGCCTGGCCCTGCCCCAGCCGGCCGAGCCCCGCCTCCCACCCCTCCCCGGCACCGTCCGACCTGTTTGTCTGGAGCTGCCTCGGTCTCCTCTCGCCGCAGCAACCAGGTGTGCTCTGCCGACGGGTCCGGGAGCTCGGGGGCTCAGACATCCGCTAGACTCCTTTTTCCTACTCCTGGAAGCTTCCAGCCTCCTTGCAGCACACCCCGGCCCCCCCGGGACCCCAGGCTCTCGGCATCCCAGGCTCGAGGAGGGAGCGGACCCTTGGCGCCCCGCCCCGGCGCGGGCAGAGCATGGACTCTGGGCCCCGGGCGAGAGCGAGGCAGCAGCACCATGAATGGGAACGGAGTGAGCAGGGGGCCCGGGCACGGCCTGAACGGGGCCGACGAGCTTTACTACGAGGCCGTGGAGGGGTCCCAGAGCCCCGGGGGCCTCCTGCTCTCGCCGGCTGCCTTCATCAACCCGGCTCAGTACGCCAGCGTGCTGGAAGGGCGCTTCAAGCAGCTCCAAGGTGGGCTGGGGCGGGCGGCGAGGGGCCCCCCGCGGAGGGCGTGGCCGGGGACGTGGGAGAGGAGCCGCAGCCGCGAGCACGGTGGGGGCCACATCTGTGACTCAGACGTGTGTGCTGGGAGACGATGTGCCAGGGGAATAATTACAAGTGGCCAGAAAATCCGTGGATGCTGACGGAGTCGGGCAAGGCTGGGACCCACTGGAGGGGCGGGGGGAGCCAGAGTGGCTGTGACGGGCGGGGAGGCCCCGCTGGGTGTGTGTAGTGGAAGCAGCACCTGTGTCAGCAGAGAGGGAGGCCTTGGAGAGGTCAGAGGCCGCTGGCTTTGGAGGGGGGAGGTTCTGCAGGAGGCGCCTGCTGGGGTGGTGGGGAGGGAGCCGGCAGGCCAGGGACCTCGGGCATGCGCTGCCCTGGGTTTCTGAGTGGGCGTCTGTGTGTGTGTGGAGAGCAGGGAGTGTGTCAAAGGGAGTCCGTGCAGACAGACTCAGGTAGATGTCTGAGCCGGCTTCTTCATCCTGGCACCCACACTCCTGTGTGTTTCCGGGAGCCGCTGTGGTTTGCGGGTGGTGTGGACACTTTGTAAAGTTACACTTTGTCCGCCGCACTTGGCTCAGCACATTTTTCTCCCTGCTGCCCCTGTTTTCACGATTTCCCCTTTGATGCCGCCTGTGTGCCAAAAAGGCCTCACCCCCGTGTTCCTTGGCATCCGGGCGGTCCCGGGCTCTGGCCGGGCCTGTGGACCCTGAAAGGAGGCCCACGGAGCATCAGGCCATCGGAGCAGCTGTTGGGACCCTGAGGTTGGCCTAGGTACAGGGTTGGAGGTAAGAAAGACAGGACTCGACATGGGTGTGTCGCCGTGTTTCTGGGTGAGGTGCATCGGAATGCGAGATTAGGGGTGCGTCTTCGGTGTCTGAGATGCTGCTGCCGAGAAGGAAACACAAGTGACGCTTCAGGCCCAGGCCCCTTGGATTTGGGTCCTTGCCCTGGACTCCTCTGGGGAGAACTGGCAGAAATCTCAGTGGCCTGAGCCACTTTCGATGGCCCAAGCCTCGTCCCTCACTTTGTCATTTATAATATTTTTCATTTCTATTTTTCTGTGAACCTTAATAGCATCCCCTTGGCAGCAGCTCCCCCTGGGGACCAGGCAGCTGGGCATCTCCTTACATTTTTGGAGCCTGGCGATAAACTCAGCCTGGTTCATACACACACACCCTTCTCCCTCCCTGTGTTTCTTGGGCTCACTCTTTCCCCTGTTCCCACCTCTCAAGGTGATGTTTTCGCTCTTAGCGTGGGAATGTTAGTGTCCTGGGACAGGATCCCCTTGAACCAACTGAATGAACCCAGCCCAGAAGTCAAGGAGCCTGTCTTTTCTTTAAATTATCCCCAGGAGAGCCAGCTGACTCAGGAGGCCCGCAGCCTCCAGAGGGTCACATCCTCCTAATGACCACACGGAAGAGCTACTGCTGTAATTTAAGTCCACACCCTCTCCTTTGTCCCCCACCCCCTCCAAAAAATAGGGAATATACCCCTGCTGGACCTACCTGAGCAACTCATACTCTTTCCTTTGGCTTAGATCATGCCTGTTTAACAGGAACTCATCGAGGGGCCGTTCCGTGCTGTGTCTTACACTGTCTCGCTTAATCAACACCATGACCTGTTGAAGGAGAAAGTAATGTGCCCATTTTACAGATGAGGAAAGTGAGGCCCTGGTGAATGAAGCAACAGCGTTTCACCACCATTACATGACAGAGCCTCGAGCTCAATCCCAGACCTTCTCTGCACGTCCCCTGCTTCTAATTTCTTTCATCCTTTCTTCTCCAAGCCTGTTTTCTGTCTCTTATTTCTGTTCTTTACCTTGCATCTGAGCTCAGTCTGATTTCTTTATCTCCTAGCTTTTGAAGTTACAGGTTTTCCTCTCGGCCATCTCCCTTCCCTTCCTCCTCCCCAGACCTCACTTCCCTAGCCCCACCAACTGGTGTTTAGAAGCAGGTGCCCTGTAGAGTTCCCATCGTGGAGCAGAGGAAACGAATCCGACTAGGAACCATGAGGTTGCGGGTTTGATCCCTGCCCTTGCACAGTGGGTTAAGGATCCGGCATTGCCGTGAGCTGTGGTATAGGTCACAGACGCGGGTCGGATCTGGCGTTGCTGTGGCTGTGGTGTAGGCCGGCAGCTATAGCTCCGATTCCACCCCTAGCCTGGGAACCTCCATGTGCCGTGGGTGTGGCCCTAAAAGACAAAAAAAAAAAAAAAGAGGAAGAAGCAGGTGCACTGTACTTGAAGGGCAGAAATGACCTTGTGGTTGCCGCCGCAGATGAGCGAGAGGCTGTGCAGAAGAAAACCTTCACCAAGTGGGTGAACTCACACCTGGCCCGGGTGACATGCCGGGTGGGAGACCTGTACAGCGACCTCCGGGATGGACGTAACCTCCTGAGGCTCCTCGAGGTGCTCTCGGGAGAGACGCTGGTGAGCTGTGGTCACGAGGGAGGGGGCGGCCTGAGAGCCAGTGGTCCAGGGGCCGAGCTACGGGAGTGGCCCTCAGCGAGGAGAGGGACACCGCAGAGCAGAGAGCAGCGGCTGCCCTCTGCTCAGAGCATCCTCTCATTCTGAGAGGCTTTGCCGCCTGGATTAAACGGGAGCATTGCTTCATAGAGACGGGAACAGTGGCCCCATTGAAAAACATTTTTTTCCCACCCACTCTGGGTGCAGTTAATTCCCTTGGGAATCTTAATCTGCCCCAAGCCTCATCTGCGACTCAGCTTTGGCTCCCTGGGGTGGTCCCTGTGTTCCTGGGGGAGGTCATGGGGAAGGTGTCGGAAGCAGGGCCCTGGGAAAGCATGGAGGGAAGAAGGAGAAGGGCCACCATCCCGTGCCTTTGTGTCCCCTGTCCCCCGACAGCCAAAGCCCACCAAGGGCCGAATGCGGATCCACTGCCTGGAGAACGTGGACAAGGCGCTGCAGTTTCTGAAGGAGCAAAAAGTGCACTTGGAGAATATGGGCTCCCATGACATCGTGGACGGGAACCACCGCCTGACCCTCGGGCTGGTGTGGACCATCATCCTGCGATTCCAGGTACCCCGCACGGTGTTGCTCGGAGTGTGCTTTACGCACAGGTGCTGCCGCCCTGGCCGTCACTGCGCACCTGGGGGACCTGGAACCTCATGCACCTGTTCAGGGGACCCTCCCCCTTCGATAGGGTAGAAGCCAGCATGGCTGTTGTCACACCTCTGCAGCAAACTTCCCGTGGCCTCCCCTTCCTACTGGGCATGTGCGGTAGGACCTCAAGTGCACAAGGGCCTGGGAATTTTACAGACTTGGTCCTTCACTACAGGGGGGTCTTTTTTTTTTTTTTTTTTTTTTTGCTTTTTTAGAGCCGCATGTGCGGCACATGGACAGGCTAGGGGTCGAATTGGAGCTGCAGCTGCCGGCCACAATCACAATTGGAGCTGGTGAGCTGTGTCTGCGGCCTACACCACAATGCACAGCAACGCCTGATCACTAACCCACTAGGCGAGGCCAGGGATCAAACCCACATCCTCATGGATACTAGTCGGATTCGTTACCCGCTGAGCCATGATGGGAACTCCACCCCAGAGAGTCTTAGAACTGCGCCTGGGATCTGGTCACTGGCTCAGTCCTCTGCGTCGAACTCTGCTCACCTCCCTCCAAAGAAGAGCCACCTTGGAGTTCCTAGTGGCCTAGCAGTTAAGGATCCAGTGTTTTCACTGAGGCAGCTTGGATCCCTGCTGTGGCTCAGGTTCCATCTCTGGCCCAGGAACTTCCACATGCCACGGGTGCAGCCAAAAAAAGAACAGCCACCCTGCCCTTCCTCATGCTCTGAACCTAGCCAGTCTAGCGTCCTAGTGCTGCCACAGCTCTCCTGCTCGCCCTGCCTACCGCCCGGGTGTAGCCGTCTCTGCTCCCTCCAGCCCTAAGCAGAGCTCCGTCAGCCTCATCTTTGAAACCCAGCTCTCAGAAAATATCCGCTCCTCCACCTGCAGTTCCCCACCTGCAGGAACCAGCCTCCCTCGCTTCAAGGCACTTCCACTCTTGTGAATTCCCACCCCGTTTTGCCTCAGATCCCTTTGACCTGAAGTTTTGTGGTCGCCAGCGCAGGAGGAAAGCCCCAGGCTCTGTCTCTGGATCTCTACCTATTCCATTTTCCTGCCGTGCACTTCTGAGCGCCTCTGATAACCCCAGGAGCCTCCCTCCGTTCAGGGAGTGAGGGCCTTCCTTTCTTCCTTCTTAGATCCAAGACATAAGCGTGGAGACAGAAGACAACAAGGAGAAGAAGTCAGCTAAGGATGCCCTGCTGCTGTGGTGCCAGATGAAGACGGCGGGGTGAGGCTGTGCGGTAAAGGACCCACGAGCTGGGCATCCATCCTGGAGGCACAGACCGAGGTGGCCCCACTCACTGTTTTCCCCTGTCTCTGCTTCTAGGTACCCCAATGTCAACGTGCACAACTTCACCACCAGCTGGAGAGATGGGCTGGCCTTTAACGCCATTGTGCACAAACACCGGTGAGAAGACGGGGTGCCAGGGCCTGTCTGAGCTGCTGGGTGGGCTGATGACCTGGGGGGCCCGCACCCACGGAGGCAGAGCAGTGGGACACGCTGAGCTACAGGGCAGTTCGGAGGAATGAACTTCAGAGAGGAGCCAGGATGTGGGGGGCCTCCTGCGCAAGAAGCAGGGGGTGGGAGCCGTGGCTGTGGGGAGCCGGGGACTGCGGGATGAAGGTAGAGGTGGCTTTCATTTTCCTCCGTGGGATTTCCCAGGCTCTTGATACTTTCTCGATCTCCTCCCCACCCAGGCCAGACCTGCTGGATTTTGAGTCCCTGAAGAAATGCAATGCACATTACAACCTGCAGAACGCTTTCAATCTGGCCGAGAAGGAGCTGGGACTTACAAAGCTGCTGGATCCTGAGGGTGAGGCAGAGCTGTGGAAAAGAGAGGCTGTGGGATAGAGACAGAAGGTAGATGAGGGGGTGCCAAGGGCTGAGAGCGGGGAGCACGGGAAGTAACTGCTCATGGTTACAGGGTTTCTTTGGGAGGTGATGAAAACGTTCTCGGATTAGATCGTGGTGACAGTTGCCCAACCTTGTGAATATCCTAAAAGCCACCGACGGGTGTACTCTAACAGGGTGACTTTTTTTTTCCATTTTTTTTGTTGTTGTTGTTGTTGTCTTTTTGCTATTTCTTGGGCTGCTCCCTCGGCATATGGAGGTTCCCAGGCTAGGGGTCTAATCGGAGCTGTAGCCACCGGCCTACAACCAGAGCCACAGCAACGCAGGATCCGAGCCGCGTCTGCGACCTACACCACAGCTCACGGCAACGCCGGATCCTTAACCCACTGAGCAAGGGCAGGGACCGAACCCGCAACCTCATGGTTCCTAGTTGGATTCGTTAACCACTGCACCACAACGGGAACTCCTAACAGGGTGACTCTAAGGACGTGAAAATTAGATCTCCATGTAGGAAGGAAGGCGGTCCTGTAGCAAAAAGAGCCCTGGCACATGGTTTGAGCCCAGCCCCTCCACAGAGCCACTCTGTGACATAGAGCCAGTTTCTTGGCTTCTCTGTGGCTCAGGTTCCTCATCTCTAAAATGAGAAGATTGGCAGGGAATGAATCTTGTGGCTCAGCAGTAACGAACCCAACGAGGATCCACAAGGATGCTGGTTTGATCCCTGGCCTCGGTCAGTGGGTTCAAGATCCGACGTTGCCGTGAGCTGTGGTGTAGATCACAGACACAGCTCAGGTTTTGAGTTGCTGTGGCTGTAGCATAGGCCCGCAGCTGTAGCCCCGATCTGACCCCCCAGCCTGGGAACCTCCATATGCTGCATATTTGGCCCTAAAAAGCAAAAGAAAGAACCCAACTAGTGGGAGTTCCCATCATGGCTCAGCAGGTTATGAACCTGACTAGTATCCGTGAGGATGCGGGTTCAATCCCTGGCCTTGCTCAGTGGGTTAAGGATCTGGCGTTGCCGTGATCTATGGTGTGGGTCAAAGATGTGGCTCGGATTCGGTGTTGCCAAGGCTGTGGCATAGGCCGGCAGCTACAGCTCCAATTTGACCGACCCTTAGCCCAGGAACCGCCATATGTCACAGGTGTGCCCATCAAAATGAAAATTAAATAAAATAAAATGAGAAGATTGGTCTACATGGGGTCTAAGGGACCTTCTTATTCCAAAATTTTAGGATTCTAAATTAAGTTACGTGACTTTGAGGTCTCACCAAGCACTGGCCTTAGGTTCAGCTGACCCTGCTGATTGGCCCCTGTGATTCTGATCTAAGGCTGACGAGACTGCTAACGGCCACTGGGCTCTTGTTGTGCACCTGGCACTGCACTTGCCACGCTCCAATTCCCCGAGTCCTCACAATGCCCCCTTTGAAATCAATATCCTTATTATCCTCGGTCTATGGAAGAGAAGACAGGGGCCTCTAAAGGTTAAGTGACTTCCCCAGGCTTCTGGCTGGTGGAGCTGAGATTGAAATTCAGGCAGCCTGGCTCTAGAACCTGCTTCCTCAGCCTCCTCTGCTGGAGAGCAGAGGGCAGTGTTGGTGCAGCCAGAAGACAGAAGGACAGAAGGGCCAAGGACCTTCCTTGCTGGAAATGCTCCTTCTGAAGCTCCCTGGGCAGCTTTGGGTCTTTGTTATTTTCTCCCTGTTTTCCCTTCCACCTGTGGCCCCGGGTCCCCTGCCCTCTTAGTCCAGAATGACAGACATCGGCTAACTAGTGAGGCGAGTAGGCTAAGCATGAGGTTTCTTGGAGAGCCTTTGAGGAGCATACCTGTGATAAAGAACATTTGAGTAAAGTCTAATATCCTGTAACTTTTGAGTTGTTGTCTTTTGAAGACCACACTTGTGGCATATGGAAGTTCCCGGCCTACCGCACAGCCATAGCCACACCAGATCCGAGCTGCGTCTGTGGCCTACACCACAGCTCACGGCAACACTGGATCCTTAACCCACTGAGTGAAGCCGGGGATCCGACCCACGTTCTCATGCATACTTAGTGGGTTTGTTACCACTAAGCCACAACAGGAACACCTTCCTTCCGTATCTTTCTGAGAGGTCATCCATGGCTCCTGCCTGCCTATGGGGTGTCAGAGGTGCTCAGGAGGGCTTTCGCTCTCATAGTCTTCCCCGAAGGTAGGATACAGTCTGGCCTAATTAAGAGAACCCAAGGGCATTCCTGTTGGGGCGCAGCGGGATCAGTGGTGTCTCTTCAGCGGGAGGAGACAGGTTCGACCCCCAGCCTGGCACAGGGTGTTAAAGGCTCCGGCACTGCTGCAGCTGTAGCATAGGTCATAGCTGTGGCTCAGATCTGACCCCTGGCCCGGGAACTCCATAAGCTGTGGGGTGGCCAAAAAAAAAAGAAAGAAAAGAGAACTCTGGGATTTCAAGTCATAGTCAGCCTTGGTCCTTGGTCCTCGTGGTAGAAGTTAATCTGGCTTGAAGGACACTCCCCTTCTGGGCCCACAGCTGAACTTTGGGCTTGCGGTCAGAACTAGCCATGACTCTGCTGGAAGATAGCCCTCAGGCCTGGCCTCTGTCCCTGCTGCCAGGGCTCCCTGGCCCCCTCCCTATGGGCATCCTGGGTTCAGGAGGCTTTGTTTGTTCATTCTGTCTTGCCGCCACTAAACTGGATGACTTCATGGACATCGTTCTAGCCCATAGGTCCATGATCCATCCCCAAACTGGAATACTCTTTCTTTCCTTGTCGCTCTTCCTCCCAACGACTAATTTTGGTCTCCACTTGGAATAATGGATAAAAGCCTCCTCGGGCTTCTGGGTTTTATATTCTGCTTGTTTCTAGCAAGGGGAAAAAAAAAAAAAAAAAGGTTAGCTTATCATGCACTTTTAGTCCAAGTGGCTTCTCTGTCATTTTGCTCTGAAGGGAGCTGGAAAGATGTCAGCCTTCGAGGGCTGGGAGGGCCCGGGACTGGAGTCTGATTCAAGTTGTGGGTGTGCTTCTGGGAGGCAGGTTTCTAGTCTCCGCCTGACCTGAGCGCTCCTTCTTCTCAGACGTGAACGTGGACCAACCAGATGAGAAATCAATTATTACCTATGTGGCTACCTACTACCATTACTTTTCCAAGATGAAGGCCCTGGCCGTGGAAGGCAAAAGAATCGGCAAGGTAGCCTTCACCGGGGCGGAGGCGGGGCGTCAAGGCCAGAGGAGGCCTGGTCGAGGGCTCCTACAGCTTTAAAGCAGGAGCGGGGGAGGACGGGACCGGGGAGCCCACACCACTGTCTTGCAGGTGCTGGACCGCGCCATGGAGGCCGAGCGCCTGGTGGAGAAGTATGAGTCCCTGGCCTCGGAGCTGCTGCAGTGGATTGAGCAGACGATTTTGACTCTCAACGACCGGCAGCTGGCCAACTCCCTGAGCGGGGGTCCAGAACCAGCTCCAGTCCTTCAATTCCTACCGCACCGTGGAGAAGCCACCCAAGTAGGTGTCCTGGGCCACACCGTGTCACAGCTCGCCCGCCCCAAGCTGGGCTCGCACAACGGGAAGCCTCAGTTTGGGCGGCCTTTGGGAGGGAAATTTGGCAGCACTTAAATGCAGCCGAGCCTCATTGCCCCAGCTCAGAGCACCAGAGCAGTTCTAAAATGCATTTTTTTTTTTTAATGACTCCGTTACAAGAAATCATGCTGTGGACATGAATGCTGTGGTTTGTGGAGTCGATGCCATCCGATTGGCACCATCAGGGTGTCACAGCAACCCAGCCCCAGCTTAAGGACGAGGTCTTGGACCCAATGGGCAGGTCGTTGCTGGCCACACCGGTGTGTGGCTGATAACTTGCATGTTGCCCAGGGTCTTATCATGTAGCTATTTTAGCAGCTGACTGTGGAAGTGTGGAGTTGCTGTTGGGCGAGTCTCTACAATACCTGCTCAAACTCTTGTGTTTTTCTGTTATTGAGGTCTTTTGGAGTTAATATGTCTCAGCTCCCAAGCTAATATTAATCCAGAAAGCATCTCTTCCTGTGGAGTCCAGGGAATGATTTGACGTGTGCCCTTTGACCCAGAAAGTCCTCTTCTGGGCATCAAACAAATATGTCGCTTCCAGGGTGTTCACTGATGTGGTCTTTGTAAACAAAAATAAGTCACGGGATAGCCCCTGAAAATAGTATTGGAGAAATGCCTTTATTGACCTGAAAAGATGTTCATGAAGAATAAGTCTTGCCAGGCAGTTATTTATGTCAGCAGAGAGCAAGGGGCTAAGCATCCAGGTTCAAAGTACCTGAGTTCAAATCCTGGCTCTACCACCTAGCCGTCGTGAGCATTGGGCAACTGATGTAGCTTGTCTGTGCCTCGGTTTTCTCATCTGGAAAATGGGATGAGGAGAGAATGTAGATGAAGTGAGAGCAAAATAAATTAATTCGTGAAGAGCTCTGGGAACAGGGCCTGGCTGTCAGCGAGGGGTCCTTGATGCATGTTGGCCATGGTTATGATGTGATCTAATATGCGTAAAGCAAACATGCAGGATGAATGTGCCTGTGGGTGACAGTGGTCCTTTCTCTGTGGTTTTGGATTGGCTCAGCAGTTGATGAACCCGACTAGGATCCATGAGGATGCGGGTTTGATCCCTGGCCCTGCTCAGTGGGTTAAGGAGCTGGCGTTGCTGTGAGCTGTGGTGTAGGTCACAGATGCAGCTCGGATCCCCAGTTGCTGTGGCTGTGGTGTAGGCCGGCAGCTGTAGCTCTGATTAGACTCCTAGCCTGGAAACTTCCATATGCCGTGAGTGCAGCCCTAAAAAACAAACCAACAACAAAAAATACAACAAAATAAAATTATGTTCTTTTGGAGTTCCCTGGTGGCTCAGTGGATTAAGGATCCAACGTTGTCACTGCTGTGGTTCGGGTCAGTGCTGTAGCACAGGTTCAGTCCCTGGCCAGAAGAAGTCTGCCTGCCACAGGTGTGGCCAAAAAAAACTAACTAAACTAAATAAAATTAGGTTCCTTTTTTTGGCCACGCCCACAGCATGGGGACCTTCCTGGGCCAGGGGTCAAACCCGCGTCACAGCAATGACCTGAGCCACAGCAGTGACAACACCAGATCCTTAACCCGCTGAGCCACAAAAGAACCCCCGGCTTTCTTTTTTTAAACGTGGTTTGCTGGTGTTTTCTGGCTCTCACACGAAGCGCACACAGAACCCTTGATTTTGAAGTGGAGAGTCCCCGGGCCCCTCATGGCCTTTGACTCTGACCTGGCCTGGCCTCCTGCCTCAGGTTCACCGAGAAAGGGAACTTGGAAGTGCTGCTCTTCACCATCCAGAGCAAGCTGCGAGCCAACAACCAGAAGGTCTACACGCCCCGGGAGGGCCGGCTCATCTCTGACATCAACAAGGTCCACGACCTCCCCTCTGTCCCCCAGACGAGCCCCCCTCAGCACCAGCCCCTGCTGTCCCTGCTAGAACGCTGGGCCCAGCTGCCCGCACCCTGTCCTGGCTCAGACATGACCCGTGTGTCCTCTCCCAAGTCCGGCACCCCACCCCCCGTCTCTCTATGAGAGTTCCCATCGTACACGTGTCCCCTAGTCCCTTAAATTATTCAGCATGACCCCAGCTCACTCACCTTATTTTTTTTTTTCCTTTTTTGGCCGCCCCTCGGCATACAGAGTTCCCAGGCCGGGGGTCATATCTGAGCCATATTTGCAACCTAAGTCACAGCTGTGGCAACACCGGATCCTTTACCCCCTGTGCGGGGCCTGGAATCGAACCTGCATCCCAGACACCGCTGATCCCATTGTGCTACAGTGGGAACGCCTCGCCTGCCCTAGCTTAATTTAATTGTATTTTTCACAGACAGCCTAAGATTAATAAAAGTAATAAGGTTCACCCACAGCCTCACCACCACAAATCCGGTGATTTCCACCCCTGTGTCCCGATCCCCTCCAGTGCTTGTCCCCAAGCAGACGTGGTCTCCGCGTGGCTCCCTGGCACTCACCCTATTCCTCAGACTCCC
Source organism: Phacochoerus africanus (assembly GCF_016906955.1). Classification (NCBI taxonomy): domain Eukaryota; kingdom Metazoa; phylum Chordata; class Mammalia; order Artiodactyla; family Suidae; genus Phacochoerus; species Phacochoerus africanus. The sequence continues at coordinate 5,692,981 of NC_062547.1, forward strand.
TGCACAGGCGTCTGACCACATTCCGCAGACCTGCCAGACCAAGCTTCCCTGGGACTCACCCTGTGCCCCCTGCCCACCCTCACTTCCTGAGCCCTGGCCCTTGAGCGCTAATCCTGTGTCCACCCCGCAGGCCTGGGAGCGGCTGGAGAAAGCCGAGCATGAGCGCGAGCTGGCCCTGCGCACAGAGCTGATCCGCCAGGAGAAGCTGGAGCAGCTGGCCGCCCGCTTCGACCGCAAGGCCGCCATGCGGGAGACCTGGCTCAGCGAGAACCAGCGCCTCGTGTCCCAGGTAGGGCCTGTGCAGGCAGGTCTGGAGACGTGGGAGGGCGAGAGACGGTGGTGGATGAGGAGCCCTGCCACATGGGGAGCTAATAAAACAAGAAATCCATCACATTGGAGTTCCTGTCATGGCACAGCAGAAATGCATCTGACTAGGAACCACGAGGTTGCGGGTTCGATCCCTGGCCTCGCTCAGTGGGTTAAGGATCCGGTGTTGCTGTGGCTGTGGTGTAGGCCAGCACCTGTAGCTCCAATTTGACCCCTAGCCTGGGAACCTCCACATGCCGGGGGTGCGGCCCTAAAGAGCAAAAAAAAAAAGAAAAAAAAAGAAAAAAGAAAAAAGAAAGAAAGAATTCCATCATGCACACAAGAAGACCAAGAACCAGGGGCTGGGGGCTTGATCAGGAGAAGGGTTGGTGCAACGGGATGGGGTGGGACAGGGAATACTTAGAGCCACCTTGTGGAGTCAGCGTTTTGCCACAGGAGGGCTCTGGGGGCAGGGGGTGAGCAGAGAGCTGGCCCTGAGCTCCCTGTCCCCGCCCCAGGACAACTTTGGGCTGGAGCTGGCAGCCGTGGAGGCAGCGGTGCGGAAGCACGAAGCCATCGAGACGGACATCGTGGCCTACAGCGGCCGGGTGCAGGCGGTGGACGCCGTGGCCGCCGAGCTGGCCGCCGAGCACTACCACGACATCAAGCGCATCGCCGCCCGGCAGCACAACGTGGCGCGGCTCTGGGACTTCTTGCGGCAGATGGTGGCTGCCCGCCGGGAGCGGCTCCTCCTCAGTCTGGAGCTGCAGAAGGTGTTTCAGGACCTGCTCTACCTCATGGACTGGATGGAAGAGATGAAGGTACCAGCAGATGCTCGGTGGGGTCGAGATGCTCGGGCCCGTGGGGGCACGACGGGGTGGTGGTGGGGGGGGTGACGTTCGCTCGCGTGCTCAGCCCGGCCTTTGCAGAGTATGTACCACTTCAGGACCCTGTCCCCAGTTCAGATGAACAGAACAGACACGTCCCTGTCTTTTGGGGGCTCACATTCCAGCGGGAGGAGACTGTTGATAAAGCCCTTGGGTCTATCAGTGTAAACAATACGGCAGGTGGGTGTGAGAGGAAAAGGAAGCAGGCCGGGTGATGGAGTGGTCCAGGAAGGCCTCTCTGCAAAATGCCACATAAGCTGAGAGCAGAATGCCCCAAGGAGCCAGCGCAGAGAGAGCCGAGGAGAGCACCCTACAGGCAGAAGGAACAGCTGGGCAGAGGCCCTCGGCCTGCTCATGCGTGGCATGTTCCAGATGAGAAGGAAGGCCGGCAGGCCTGTAAGAACAGGGAGGGGGCGGGGGGTGGGGGGTGGGTGGACAACACAGCCAGCTCACTTAGGGCTGGCAGGCCTAGCCAAGGAGTTTGGATTTTATTCAGCGTAACATGAAGCGTTGAAAGTAGTTAGAAGGTTTTGGTTTTGGTTTTTTTTTTTATTTGTACCTTTCTTTTTATTGAATCATATGCCATAATAGAATAAATTAAAAAAAAAGAAAAATACACAGAAGCATTTTAAATATAATTATATAACTCTAAGATCTAGTTTCCTCTAAATCTATCTGGCTGTTTCAGTGAATTCTCAAACCATCTATATAAAGATTCTGTGTTAAAGGGCCAGTGCTTTAGGATGCAGGATGATTTGCCACATGCATACTGAAGTTCACCATTCATTAAATTTAATTAGCAAAGATTATATACATGAGGGAAAAGAGAAAAAGAAAAATTTTTAAAACCAAAATTAAGCACTGTCTCATGACCAACAGAGAATGCTGGATAGAAGGTTTTAAAGACAGCAGAGACACGATTCTGTGTTTTTACATTGTAAAAATGTTGCTCGGGCTGCTATTTGAAGAAGGGTTGTGGGCAGCCAGAGTGGGAGCCGAGAGACCAGTCAGAGGCTGTGGCGATGATCTAGGCGAGAGATGAGGACATGGCTAGGTCTGGAGAGGCGCTGGGCATTGCTGGGGCGCCGGGGCCCGAGCCATGACCATGGGAGGGTAGTGATAATTCTGGGGCTGCAAAGATGAGTCAGAGCAGAGATTCCAGGAGTAGGATTTAATAAGAAAGTTGTTTCAAGGGGAGGAAGTTGAGTACAAAGAGGCCAGGGTGCCAGGACAGAACCAGGCTGTCACTGTGTGTGAGTGAGGGCTGATGGAGGGGAGCAGGTGTGCTCACCTGGGCGAGACACCTGGAACCGCCGAAAGAAACGGGAATGTGTGGTTGATGCAGGAAGACGGGGGTGAGATTGGCATAGGTGTTGGGGGGGTGGGGCAGGAGGCCTGGCTGGGAGGGAACCGGGCGGCTCCCTGACGGGCAACGACATGCCATGTGTGTCTGGCAGGGCCGGCTGCAGTCCCAGGACCTGGGCAAGCATCTGGCTGGAGTGGAGGATCTGCTGCAGCTGCACGAGCTGGTGGAGGCAGACATCGCCGTGCAGGCCGAGAGGGTGCGGGCTGTCAGTGCCTCTGCGCTGCGCTTCTGCCGCTCAGAAAAAGGTGAAAACTGGGGGAAGGAACTGGAAAGGGGAGGGGCTGGGAAGGAGCAGCAAGAGTGGGAGAACCTGGGGACAGGCAGCATATGGGTGGGTGGTGGGTGACAGAGCCAAGGGAGCGGGGTGGGGGAGTCGTAACTGGGGGTGCTTGGGGGACAGCAGAGGGCTGGGCTATACAGCTCTTGACGTCTGCTGTAATCTTTTCAGAGTACAAACCGTGCGACCCCCAGCTGGTGTCGGAGCGGGTGGCCGCCCTGGAGCAGAGCTACGAGTCACTGTGTGAGTTGGCAGCGACTCGGCGGGCCCGGCTGGAGGAGTCCCGGCGGCTCTGGCGCTTCCTCTGGGAAGTGGGCGAGACGGAGGCCTGGGTGCGGGAGCAGCAGCACCTGCTGGCCTCCGCAGACACCGGCAGGGACCTGACCGGTGTCCTCCGCCTGCTCAACAAGCACACAGCCCTGCGGGGCGAGATGAGCGGCCGGCTGGGGCCCCTGAAGCTCACACTGGAGCAGGGCCAGCAGTTAGTGGCCGAGGGCCACCCTGGGGCCAGCCAGGCTGCCGCCCGCGCCGCTGAGCTCCAGGCCCAGTGGGAGCGGCTCGAGGCCCTGGCGGAGGAGCGCGCCCAGCGGCTTGCCCAGGCCGCCAGCCTCTACCAGTTCCAGGCGGATGCCAACGACATGGAGGCCTGGCTGGTGGACGCGCTGCGCTTGGTGTCCAGCCCTGAGCTGGGGCACGACGAGTTCTCCACGCAGGCCCTGGCCCGGCAGCACAGGGCCCTGGAGGAAGAGATCCGAGGCCACCGGCCAACCCTGGACGCCCTGAGGGAGCAGGCTGCCGCCCTGCCTCCGGAGCTGAGCCGCGCCCCCGAGGTGCAGGGCAGGGTGCCCACCCTGGAGCAGCACTACGAGGAGCTGCGGGCCCGGGCTGGCGAGCGCGCACGCGCCCTGGAGGCGGCCCTGGCGCTCTACACCATGCTCAGCGAGGCCGGGGCCTGCGGGCTCTGGGTGGAGGAGAAGGAGCAGTGGCTCAATGGGCTGACCCTGCCTGAGCGCCTGGAGGACCTGGAGGTCGTGCAGCAGAGGTAGGCCCCCCGCTGGCTCCCTCCCGAGTGGGGTCCAGCATGCAGGGTGGCATCCTGCCACAAAGTCCCTTTCGTGCCACTTCCTTTTGTGTTTTCCCAGTGGCCTGTCCCCCGCCGGCACCAGTGGTCTGTTTTATTGAAAAATGGTGTTTTTTTGTTTTGTCTTTTTGCCTTTTCTAGGGCCGCTCCGGCGGCATATGGTGGTTCCCAGGCTAGGGGTCTAATCAGAGCTGTAGCCACCCGCCTACACCAGGGCCACAGCAACTCGGGATCCCAGCTGCATCTGCGACGTACACCACAGCTCACGGCAACGCCAGATCCTTAGCCCACTGAGCAAGGCCAGGGACCGAACCCACAACCTCATGGTTCCTAGTCAGATTCATTAACCACTGCTCCATGACGGGAACTCCTAATGAAAAATGTTAAAATGTACTCAGAAACATGCAGCCAACTCCTGTATACCTGTCACCCAGATTCGATAATTATCAATACCTTGCTCTATGTGAATAATTTTCTTTTCCGAAGCAAATCCCCAATATTAACATTTCACCTCTATATTCTCCAGGGATGTAGACATTTGTGATAGGAGTCAATTATTTTTAATTGTATGCACAGACTTAAAATAGCTAAGGCTTTGAAATTATAAACTTTAAAAAAAAATTTCATGGCCACACCCATGGCATATGGAAGTTCTCAGGCTAGGGATTGAATCTGAGCCACAGCTGCAACCTATGCCACACCTGCAGCAATGCTGGATCCTTAAACCCACTGTGCCAGCTGGGGATTGAACCTGCCTCACCTCTGCAGAGACCCTAACCACTGCAGTCAGATTCTTAACCCACCAAGCCATGGCGGGAACTCCTGAAGTTATAAACCTTTTAGACGGAGACATTGATTAATCTCTCAAGAAGTTAGCTTTATTTACAGAAGAATAAATCTTAAACTAATTTGGAAAGAATGTTTTCTTATAGAACAACATACAGTACCGTTTGCACATAAAACAAAATTAGCAATTCCTTGGTATCATCTACTACTCAATCTATAGTTACATTTCCTAGGGTTTAAAATGTAACTAAAGTTTTGGTTTTGGGGAGTTCTCACTGTGGCTCAGTGTTAACGAATCCGACTAGGAACCATGAGGTTGTGGGTTCGATCCCTGGCCTTGCTTAGTGGGTTAAGGATCCAGTGTGGTGTAGGTTGTAGATGTGGCTCGGATCCCGAGTTGCTGTGTCTCTGGTATAGCCTAGTGGCTACAACTCTGACTAGACCCCTAGCCTGGGAACCTCCATATGCCGAGGGAGCAGCCCTAGAAAAGGCAAAAAGACGAAAAAAAAAAGTTTTGGTTTTTGTTTTTAGCTATTTAGTTTTCAAGATAAACCATGACAGGAGTCTGGAAACTATAATCCTTATACTAAATTCAGCCTCTGCTTTTTTGGGAAATAAAGTATAGCCACGCCCATTCATTTGCATATCATCCCAATGGCTTTTTGCACCAAAACAGTAGAGCTGAATACCTCTGATAAAAACTGAATGATAAAAACACAAAGTTCCCTTGTGGCTGAGTGGTTAACTAATCCGACTAGAAACCATGAGGTTTCGGGTTCAATCCCTGGCCTCGCTCAGTGCGTTAAGGATCCGCGTTGCCGTGAGCTGTGGTGTGGGTTGCAGATGCAACTCTGATCTGGTATTGCTGTGGCTGTGGCGTAGGCCGGCAGCTGTAGCTCTGATTGGACTCCTAGCCTGGGAACCTCCACACGCCGCAGGTGTGGCCTTAAAAAGCAAAGGGGGAGTTCCCGTCGTGGCGCAGTGGTTAACCAATCCGACTAGGAACCATGAGGTGGCGGGTTTGGTCCCTGCCCTTGCTCAGTGGGTTAACGATCCAGCATTGCCGTGAGCTGTGGTGTAGGTCGCAGACGTGGCTCGGATCCCTCGTTGCTGTGGGTCTGGCGTAGGCTGGTGGCTACAGCTCCGATTCGACCCCTAGCCTGGGAACCTCCATATGCCGCAGGAGCGGCCCAAGAAATAGCAAACAGGCAAAAAAAAAAAAAAAAAAAAAAAAAAAAGCAAAGGGAATATAAATGACCAATAGAAGACTCCCGGATATTTTTTTAAAAAGGCAAAAAAAAGACCAAATGGCTCTGGAGTTCCCAGGCTAGGGATCAGATCTGAGCCACAGTTTCAACCCATGCCACAGCTGCAGCAATGCCACATCCTTTTTTCCACGGTGTTGGGCTGGGGATCGAACCTGCGCCCTGGTGCTGCAGCAACGCTGCCCATCCCATTGTGCCACAGCGGGAACTCCTCAATTCTTTTTTAAAACACATGTTCCTAAGGGTGGACCCAGACAGGCAGCTAAGGGGTAAGTCCAAGGAGGAGCAGGGGAGGTTCCACTGCGGGGTGAAGCCCTGTGCCAGGGATTAGTCTGACTTGTCCATAATGTTCATTATGTTTTTGAGCAACTCTAGAGATAACAGTTTTTCTACTTGTTTTGAGGGAGCCAGGGGCTCCCCTTCGACCACAGATGCTATGAATCGTGTGGGGAAGAGGTGCAGAGGCTCCCAGGAATAAGCCTCACATTGATGGCGTGTACGCCATCTCCCCCGACTCACACCCAGCTCTTCCACCCCATCAGGTTCGAGACCCTGGAGCCCGAAATGAACGCCCTTGCAGCGCGAATTACTGCCGTGAATGACATTGCAGAGCAGTTGCTGAAGGCCAACCCCCCGGGGAAGGGCAGCATTATCAACACCCAGAAGCAGCTCAACCACAGGTGGGGTGAGGAGGAGGCAGCAGACAGGATGGCACCTGGAGAGGTTCCATGGGGGCTGGAATGGAGGGTAAAAAGGAGGAGAGAGAGCCCTCTGGAATACGTGGGAGGGGGCGGTGATGAAAGTGGGGTAAGGTCATCCGAAGAGGCTGGTGCCTGGACAGGGAGCAGACAGGGAGAGTCAAGGGGGTATGGGTGGGGAGCAGCTTCTCTGAGTGGCAGAAGCAGGTGGTAGAATGTACCAGGGAGAGGGAAGCAGAAGGAGGCTGCCGAAGGTACGGGACGGGGCGGGGAAGCTGAGCTGCTCCAGACACGCCCTCTGCTCTCAGGTGGCAGCAGTTTCGGTCCCTGGCAGATGGCAAGAAGGCAGCTCTGACTTCAGCCCTGAGCATCCAGAACTACCACCTAGAGTGCACGGAGACCCAGGCCTGGATGAGAGAAAAGACCAAGGTCATTGAGTCCACCCAGGGCCTGGGCAATGACCTGGCCGGGGTGCTGGCGCTGCAGCGTAAGCTGGCGGGCACCGAGCGGGACCTGGAGGCCATCGCCGCCCGGGTAGGTGAACTGACCCGGGAGGCAAACGCCCTGGCTGCTGGCCACCCCGCCCAAGCCCCTGCCATCAACGCCCGGCTTGGAGAGGTGCAGGCTGGCTGGGAGGACCTCAGGGCCACCATGCGGAGGCGAGAGGAGTCGCTGGGCGAGGCGCGGCGGCTGCAGGACTTCCTGCGCAGCTTGGATGACTTCCAGGCCTGGCTGGGCCGCACGCAGACCTCTGTGGCCTCTGAGGAAGGGCCGGCCACCCTGCCTGAGGCAGAGGCCCTCCTGGCCCAACATGCAGCCCTGCGGGGAGAGGTGGAGCGGGCGCAGAGCGAGTACAGCCGGCTGCGGGCTGTGGGCGAGGAGGTGACCCGGGACCAGGCTGATCCCCAGTGCCTCTTCCTGCGGCAGCGACTTGAAGCGCTGGGCACCGGCTGGGAGGAGCTGGGCCGCATATGGGAGAGCCGGCAAGGCCGTCTCGCCCAGGCCCATGGCTTCCAGGGGTTCCTACGGGATGCACGCCAGGCCGAGGGTGTGCTCAGCAGCCAGGTAAGAGTCCAGGGAGGCAGTGTCCCCATCGGGAAGAAGTGGGAGATGGGGACCAAGGGGATATGAAGGAGTGGCAACTGGGAGGTGGTCAGCGGCAGGTGGAGTAGGTGAGGAAACAGGATGGGCAGGCAGAGCATGTTAAAGAAAAAAAATTAGGGGAGTTCCCGTTGTGGCTCCGCAAGTGAAGGACCCAGCTAGCATCCATGAGGACGCAGGTTCAATCCCTGGCCTCGCTCCGTGGGTTAAGGATCCAGTGTTGCTGTGAGCTGAAGTGTAGGTCGCAGGCGTGTCTTAGTTTCCGAGTTGCTGTGGCTATGGTGAAGGCCGGCAGCTGTAGCTCTGCTTCAACCCCTAGCCTGGGAACTTCCATGTACTGCAAGTGCAGGCCTAAAAAGCAAATAAAGAAAAAAAGAAAGAAAAGAAATAGAAAACCTGGCTCATGGAGTTCCCATCATGGATCAGTGGTTAACGAATCCAGCTAGGAACCATGAGGCTGCGGGTTCAATCCCTGGCCTTGCTCAGTGGGTTAAGGACCCGGCGTTGCCGTGAGCTGTGGTGTAGGTTGCAGACACGGCTTGGATCCCGAGTTGCTGTGTCTCTGGTATAGCCTGGTGGCTACAGCTCTGATTAGACCCCTAGCCTGGGAACCTCCATATGCCGCAGAAGTGGCCCTGGAAAAGGCAAAAAGACAAAAAAAAAAAAAACCCTGGCTCATCATAGAACTGTTAAGGAAATATAATCAACAGCTGTAAATAAGACGGACCAGGATTTGTAGTGTTAAAGGCCCTCCAGGAGTTCCTGCTGTGGTGCAGTGGGTTAAGGATCTAACTTCAGTGGCTCAGGTTGCTGTGGAGGTGGGGGTTCCATCCCCAGCCTGGCACCATGGTTAAAGGATCCAGTGTTGCTGCAGCTGCAGCTTGGATTCGATCCCGGCCCAGGAACTTCCATGTGCCTCGGGCACGGCCATGCATAAAAAAGGCCCTCCAGCCCAGCTCCCTCCTCACTTTCTGAGACGTCCACATAATCAGGCCCCACCCCTCTGTCTCCAGAGCCACACGGTCTGCCTGCCTGGTTGGCCTCCTGGTCAGAGGTGCCCTTTGGGTAGATTTCCTCGGAGAGGCTGAGAGATGAGCGCAGCATCTTCGCTCCCACACAGGAATACGTTTTGTCTCACACGGAGATGCCGGGGACACTCCAGGCTGCTGATGCCGCCATCAAGAAACTGGAAGACTTTATGAGCACCATGGATGCCAACGGCGAGCGGATCCGCGGGCTCCTGGAGGCCGGGCGCCAGCTGGTGTCTGCGGGCAACATCCATGCTGAGAAGATCCAAGAGAAGGCCGACTCCATAGAGAGGAGGTAGGAGGAGGACAGCGGGCACACGAGGGGCCCAAGGGGCATGAGGGACAATGGGGTTCGTGGCCCTCAGACCGACAGGTGGCGGGGGGGGGGAGAGCCAATGAAAAGTAGAAGAGGAGAAACATCAAGGGCTTCCAGGTTAATTAGAGGGTCCTGACCATTTCACGGCAAGTTCAAGGGCTTCACAGGGGCCTGTCATTACAGACACAGGAAGAATCAAGAAGCAGCGCAGCAGCTTTTGGGCCGTCTTCGGGACAATCGAGAGCAGCAGCATTTCTTGCAAGACTGTCACGAGGTGAGGCGCTGGGCCCCCCTGTCCCCGCGGACACTCCCTAGCCATCTCTTTCCCACAGCATCCTCACTCTGAGCCTAGAATCGGTCCACTGCAGCGACACCTGAGCATGTGACCCCGTGCCTGCCTTCTCCGCACATCTGCCACCTCTCCCGACCCACCCTGGTCCCCCTCCCGCCTCACACTTCCCTCCCTCTAAAATGGACTCTGTCCTTCTCTCTCCCTGCTCATGTTGGTCCAGCTGAAACTCTGGATTGACGAGAAGATGCTGACAGCCCAGGATGTGTCCTATGACGAGGCCCGCAACCTGCACACCAAGTGGCAGAAGCACCAGGCGTTCATGGCTGAGCTGGCCGCCAACAAGGACTGGTTGGACAAGGTGGACAAGGTGAGTGACTGGAGGGGAGCGACAAGAAGAGAGCCTTTGGGGAGTTTCCGTTGTGGCGCAGCAGTAAGGAACCTGAGTGGTATCCGTGAGGATTTGGGTTTGATCCCTGGCCCCACTCAGTGGGTTAAGGATCCAGCATTGCCATGAGCTGCAGGTGTAGGTCGCAGAAGCGGCTCAGATCTGGCATTGCTGTGGCTGTGGTGTAGGCCGGCAGCTGCAGGTGTGATTTAGCCCCTAGCCTGGGAACTTCCATGTACTGCAGGTGCGACCCCGAAAAGAAAAAGGAGGGGGGGCTTTGGAGCCTCACTGGGGTGGCCCTAAAAATACAAAAAAAAAAATAGAAAGAAACTTACTTTCAACTCAGCAAGTCTTCCTGGGCTCCGCTGGGTCCTGCAAAGTATATAAAAAGGCGCTTTTCTTCCCTCAAGGGTGTGGAGGTTGGGAAGGGGAAGAGAACCATGTGTCTTCAGCTTTTCCTTCTGTCCAGCAAATATTTGCTTGGTGCTACGCCATGCAAAGCCTTGGGTTAGGCACTGAGTAGGGAACAAAAGTGATTCCGTTGCAGGCTCCACCCTCAAGGAACGACAGGAGATGTGTACACAAACAGCTAAATTCGACCCAGAGCAGAACATAAAACGAGGGTAATACGAGCCCAATAAAGCCTGGGCACTAAGGAGAGAGGAGATGCGGGAACCGTATAAGCAGGGCCCTTGGGGTGGTCCAGGAAGGGTGAGTCGAGTTAGGACAGGCAGGGGTGTCTGGGGAAGGATGTTTCTTGGGAGACTGGAAGACAGGGGTGTGGCAGTGGGACCCCTGTAGGGAGCAAGGGCGTGAGTCCGTCTGGCAGGAGCACAGAAGCACGAAGGGCCGTGGGAGGAAAGGTGGGGAAAGCCTGCCAGGCCGGATCCTGCAAAGGCCAGATCACCCCGTAAGGACGGAACGTCAGAGTGGATTGTGCCGCAGGTTCGTGAGGTTACCCAGTAGTGCCCTACTCTGGCGCTTGCCATCCTGGCAGTGAGCAGAAAGCGGCCTGAGCGCAGTGTCTTGGTGGGTGTTCCCCTTGGAAGCCAACCCTGAAGCGAGGCTTCCAACACAGGCTACTTCCTTGGGAGGTGACTGCAGGGCATAGGGAGGTGAGGCGGAAAACCGAAGGCAGTCCGTGAAGGGGCCACCTAAGTGCCAGTTACCCCGGTGGGCACCTGGCACTCAGTCCTCATGGGACACCCTGGGAGACGTGTGGAACATGCATTGGAATCACCCCAACCAAAGCAAAGGATGCCCAGAGTTTGCCCACCAACTCCCTGTCTGCCCCTGGTTGAGGGCTGCTTCAAGGGGCAATAACTTCCTGGCATTTCCAGCCTACCTTGGGGGAAAAAAAAAAAAAAAGTCCTCAAGCAGAAAGGCTGGTCTTGGGCAAACCAGGTGAGACGCGCTTGCCATAGTTCAGGTGAGAGGTAATAAGCTGAGAAACATGAAATGATGGCCAGTAACTCAAGACCCTGTGCAGTATGACCCTAGAAACCACAAGCACCAGGGCGCTCAAAATAAGGAAAGAGTATGGTGGCTTCTAGTGGAGACGAGGTTTGAGCTGCACTTGGAAGAAGGAGCAAGAAGGGTTTTTACTCAGCAGCGAAAGTCGGGAACCTTAGCTCGGAGAGCATCCAAGAACTTGGTACCACGGCCCACACTTCAGGTCTCTGCCATCAGCCCGTGAAGTTCGGTGACCTCGAATTCTGACACTGACCGCTTCCTTGTCCCACACCCAGGAAGGGCGGGAGCTGACTCTCGAGAAGCCAGAGCTGAAAGCACTGGTGTGGGAGAAGCTGGAGGAGCTGCACAGGCGCTGGGACGAGCTGGAGACCACCACCCAGGCCAAAGCCCGCAGCCTTTTTGATGCCAACAGAGCGGAGCTGTTTGCCCAGAGCTGCTCGGCCCTGGAGAGTTGGCTGGAGAGCCTGCAGGCCCAGCTGCACTCCGACGACTACGGCAAGGACCTCACCAGCGTCAACATCCTGCTCAAGAAGCAGCAGGTGCGCCGAGGGCCTCGGGTGGGAGGGGGAGCAGCAGAAGCGAGGAGGAGCGTATCTGTAGCTCTTGACTCTCAAGGCCATTTTCAGGCCTCGCAGGCTCCTTCACTGGTGTTTCTCAAAGCGATTTCCACGGCCACTGGTGTCAGAATCTCCAGGAGTGCATGTGTCAGAGTAAAATCGGGAGACAGAAGCCACACTCTAATTTGAACAAGGACACTTTAGTGAAAAGAACTATTAATTAATAAAAGCTGGTTAACTACCAGTGGGGTTTGTAAAGAGAACTCCAAAGCAGGAGTCAGAAAACATTTTTCCACAAAGGGCCAAATAATATTTTGAACTTTGAGGGGTCCACAGTCTCTGTGGCAATTATTCAGCTCTGTCCTTATAGGGTAAAAGCATTCATGCATGATACACCAAAGAATGGTGTGTCTGGGTGCCAATAAAACTTTATTTACAAACACGGGCAGGGGGCTGGGTTTGCTGATCCCTGCTCTAAAGAATACCAGAAGAGCAAATGTAGGGAGCAGCGACTACCTCTAGGGTTGAGGAGGGGTCCCCAGGAAGGAACAGGATGCCTTCCCCCACCCCAAAGCTGAGTTTCAGACCTTGCTGGGAAAGGCAGAGGCCTGCGGAATGGTGCAGAAATTTGCTGGGGGCATCACAGACCAGAGCAGGTCTGAAGCTGGCAGGCCAAGGCTGACCAGCAGGAAGTTGCCACTGGGATGCCAACAAAACTCACTGGAGAGTGAGAGCCACTGGGTCTCCTGCACACCAGGGGCAGCTGTGCTGAAACTACCGAGAAGCCCCTTCCTTGCCTGGGCATTGTGCTATCCCTCTAGCGCCCTCTACTGACAGAGCCTACCATTGCACCAGCTGGCAAAAGAAATGTTTTCAGGGTCCAGCTCCAGTGACTCAAAATGGGCAAAGATGGACTTGGAACAGAGATGGATTTGGGACAGAGAGACAGTCAGTTGACAGCTGACACAGTTGTCCCCCACACACTCTGGATTCTTGTATATATTAAAGTTTGAGATCCACTGATGGAGGCCATGACAAGAATTCATGACTGGCTTGAGATAGACTCGTGTCTCCTCTGGGTTTGAAGGTGGAGGTGTGGTGGTGACGTCGCCTTCCTCTTCTGGTTGGCAGATGCTGGAAAGGGAGATGGCTGTGCGGGAGAAGGAGGTGGAGGCGATCCAGGCTCAGGCTCAGGCGCTGGCACAGGAGGACCAGGGTGCAGGAGAGGTGGAGCGGACCTCGAGGGCCGTGGAGGAGAAGTTCAGGGCCCTGTGCCGGCCCATGAAGGAGCGCTGCCGGCGCCTGCAAGCCTCTCGCGAGCAGCACCAGTTCCACCGGGACGTGGCAGATGAGATTGTGAGTGTCTGGGATCTGGGCTGGGCTCAGTCTCCTGCACGGTAACGTGCTCCCGCCTTTGGTTCTCGAGTCTCCTTCCTGGTGCTGGGGAGGTGCGAGCAGCGCTCTGTTTCCCTTCCCTTTGGCCTTGAATCTACCCTCTCGGGACACCTGGGGATGCCCTCTAGGTCCCTTGACCCCAGAGCCAGGGATGACTGTCCCCAACACACATAGACCAGGAGCCCTAGAAAACCTTCCCCCAGCTCTTCCTCCGCCCTCCGGACCTCCACTGACCCCCTCTTTCTCATCCAGTTGTGGGTGACAGAGCGGCTACCCATGGCTAGCTCCATGGAACACGGCAAGGACCTGCCCAGTGTCCAGCTCCTCATGAAGAAAAACCAGGTGAGGCAGAGGCCACAGACAAATTACAGGGTCCCAAGAGCTTCCCCAGACTTGATAGTTTGTTTTCGGAGTTCCCGTTGTGGCTCAGCGGGTTCAGAAACCAACATTGTGTCCATGAGGATGCGAGTTCAATCCCTGGCCTTGCTCAGTAGGTTAAGGATGCAGCGCGTTGCCACAAGCTGCGGCTTAGGTCACAGACACAGCTTGGATCCTGCATTGCTGTGGCTGTGGTGTAGGCCAGCAGCTGCAGCTCTGATTCGACCCCTAGCCCAGGAACTTCCATATGCCGCAGATGTCACTGTTGAAAAAAAAAAAAAGAAGAAGAAGAGGGAGTTCCCATCGTGGCGTAGCTGAGAGGAACCTGGCTAGGAACCATGAGGTTGCGGGCTTGATCTCTGGCCTTGCTCAGTGGGTTAAGGACCTGGCATTGCTGTGAGCTATAGTGTAGGTCACAGATGAGGCTTGCATCCTGAGTTGCTGTGGCTGTGGTGTAGGCCGGCAGCTGTAGCTCTGATTAGACCCCTAGCCTGGGAACCTCCATATGCCTAAAAAGCAAAAAAAAAAAAAAAAAAAAAAGAGTCCTGAGGTTTCTCCAGCTTCCCCTAGATGCTGTGTGTCATCCTAGACCTCAGTGGTTGGCCTTTCCTTGCCCAGAGACTGGGGGTGGGGGGGTGTCCCCTGTTAGGAGATCATGTGACTTGAGAGGTGTCATCCTCACATCCTTGGGCCAGAAGAGAGGGGAAGCGAATCGGCCTCAGGAAGGACAAGGAGCAAGAGTGTGTGGAGTTCCCACTGTGGCGCAGTGGGTTAATGATCCCGCTTGTCTCTATGGCGTCGCCAGCTCCCTGGCTTGGTGCAGTGGCTTAAGAATCTGGCATTGCCACATCAGTGGTGTAGGTTGCAGATGAGGCTCCGATTGGCTCCCTAGCCTGGGAACTTACATGTGCCACCAGTGCAGCCACAAAAGAAAAGAAAAAACAAAACCAAAAACGAATCGAGAGTGTGAATGGGGCTTGCTGTGGAGTAGGTGTAAGGGGGGATGTAGGGAGAGGGGACCCCTTCGCAAGCCTTTCAGCCTTTCCCCTCCTATTGCTCCGGACAGACCCTGCAAAAGGAGATACAGGGTCACGAGCCTCGGATCGCGGACCTGACAGAGCGGCAGCGCGCTCTGGGTGCGGCCGCAGCAGGCCCGGAGCTGGCTGAGCTACAGGAAATGTGGAAGCGCCTGGGCCACGAGCTGGAGCTCCGAGGGAAGCGGCTGGAGGAGGCCCTGCGGGCACAGCAGTTCTACCGCGATGCCGCAGAGGCGGAGGCCTGGATGGGAGAGCAGGAGTTACACATGATGGGCCAGGAGAAAGCCAAGGTGAGGGCCAGGGCAGAGCTCAGGCTGCTCTTTCCTCCCGCACCTTGACCCCTGCACCCTGACGCCACTGTCCCCTCCCCCAGGACGAGCTGAGTGCCCAGGCAGAGGTGAAGAAGCATCAGGTATTGGAACAAGCCCTGGCCGACTACGCCCAGACCATCCACCAGCTGGCAGCCAGCAGCCAAGACATGATTGACCATGAGCACCCAGAGAGGTGAGCACTGTGGACAGCAAGGGAGCCAGTTCCTGGGGCAGAGGGGAGCCCGGTCCGGGAAGGCGCAGAGATGGCAGAGCCTTAGGGACTCGGCAAGTAGTGGGGCGCGGGGTGGCTAAGAGGGACAGGACTCTACGGGATCGGCGAGGGGTCAGAGCAGTGCGTCCTCCCCCACCCGCCGCAGCACGCGGATATCCATCCGCCAAGCCCAGGTGGACAAGCTGTACGCCAGCCTGAAGGAGCTGGCGGGAGAGCGGCGGCAGCGCCTGCAGGAGCACCTGCGCCTGTGCCAGCTCCGCCGTGAGCTGGATGACCTGGAGCAGTGGATCCAGGAGCGAGAGGTTGTGGCAGCCTCACACGAGCTGGGCCAGGACTACGAGCACGTGACCGTGAGTGTGGGGAGGGGGCCGGCCACGGTCCAGGAAGAGTAGAGGACCCGGTGGGAGACCTGCGCCTCGCCCTGAGCAGAGCGCCAGTGGGCAGTGGGGCGCAAGCCCAGGTTGAGCAGACGTGGTCCTCCAGGTTTTGAGGTATTTAATGTGAAGAATTGTGCAGGAGATCCTTTGGGGCACAGAGGGTTAAGAACCTGGTGTTGTCACTGCAGGGTTTGATCCCCAGACCAGGAATTTCTGCATGCGGTGGGTGCAGCCAGAAAGAGGAGGAAAAAAAAAAAAAGTGCAGAAAGGAGGGTGTGGGTGGGGCCGTGCACAGACGTGGGCAAAAAGCAATGACCAGTCACTCTTTCCAGCAGAACTCAGTATAGGGGCGACTTGAGATTCCCCTTCACCTTTTGGGGTCTGGACCCTCACTGGTGTAGAAATGCGGCGCATAGTTCGGGTATCCTTGTCTGAAGACTTAAAGGTTGCAAGCAGCCTGACACCTTAGCTGGGGGCTGGAGGCTGGGGCATCAGGCACATCCAGGGTCATTGGGAAACCTCTCTTCCCCACACTAACTTGGCCCTGCTGCAGAAACCGATTTTGGCCCCGTGTGGCCCCGGGGAAAGAAGTGGGTGCTCAGTCTGGGGTGAGAGGACTTGTCCACAAGGCAGGGAGCGCATCCTCCAGTATCACAGCATTGACTGTGCAACTGCTTCCGCCACCAGATGCTGCGGGACAAATTCCGCGAGTTCTCCCGGGACACGAGCACCATTGGCCAGGAGCGGGTGGATGGCGCCAACGCCTTGGCCAATGGGCTCATCGCTGGGGGCCATGCTGCCCGGGCCACAGTGGCCGAGTGGAAGGACAGTCTCAACGAGGCCTGGGCTGACCTGCTCGAGCTACTGGACACGCGGGGTCAAGTGCTGGCAGCTGCCCACGAGCTGCAGCGCTTCCTGCATGGGGCGCGCCAAGCCCTGGCACGGGTGCAGCACAAGCAGCAGCAGCTTCCCGACGGGACCGGCCGGGATCTCAACGCGGCCGAGGCCCTGCAGCGCCGGCACTGTGCCTTTGAGCACGACATCCAGGCCCTCAGCGCCCAGGTCTGACCCAAGCACGCGTGGGGCTGGGGGCTGGGGGCTGGGGGATGTGGACGAGGGGTGCTCAGAGGAGACTCTGCACGGAGTGCGGGAATGTGAAGGGATGCCGTCCCCCGCAGGGACACTTAGGGATGGTTAGAATGGTTCTAGGAAACCATCTCTGGCCAGGGGACACCTAGCTACCATGTCCACACCTTTGACCACCAGACTCTTTAAGGGCCTGTGACATTTTCCGATGTCTCTATTCTTCATGTTGTACTAAAATCCATCTGTTGATCCCAGATGGATCAGGGATTAGGCGTTAGACCCACACAAAATAAGCATAGATCTTTCCTCCAGCTGTTTCAACCCAGTCGGCTCCCCACCCGGTCCTTTCTTGAGGCTGAAAATCTCATTCTAGCAATCTTCGAGGTCCCCCATGCGCTGAATGGGCCTCTGAAAGTTCAACTGGCTAGCGGCCCTTTTAAAGGGTTGACCCCCAGGCTAAGCCCAGGCCCCCCAGGTGAGACCCAGCAGGGTGGAGTGTGGCAGGACTTCCTCCCTCCCCCTCTCAGCGCCCCCTCCCCCCCGCTGCTCCCCCTCCCACTTTTCCAGCTAGTCAAATGGACAGGAGGTGGAGGGCAGAGGCCTGGACAAGGCAGGCCTTTGCAGCTCCTTAGTCTCCCAACTCTGCTGACTTTGACCTGGGGCCTTGCAGGTCCAGCAGGTGCAGGACGACGGCCACCGGCTCCAGAAGGCCTATGCCGGAGACAAGGCGGAGGAGATCAGCCGCCACATGCAGGCTGTGGCCGAGGCCTGGGCGCAGCTTCAGGGAAGCTCTGCTGCCCGCCGCCAGCTGCTGCTGGATACCACGGACAAGTTCCGCTTCTTCAAGGCTGTCCGGGAGCTGATGCTGTGGATGGATGGGGTGAACCTGCAGATGGACGCCCAGGAGCGGCCCCGGTGAGGCCCACAGTGCCTGGCGGCCTCCAGGGGTTGCGGGCTGGTGACCAGGATAGAGTTGCAGGCAGTGGATGATTTGGTCTCTGTACCCCCAGGGATGTGTCCTCCGCAGACCTGGTCATCAAGAACCATCAAGGCATCAAGGCAGAGATAGAGGCCAGGGCTGACCGCTTCTCCTCTTGCGTCGACATGGGGCAGGGCCTGCTCGCCAGGAGCCACTATGCGGCTGAGGAGGTGGGAGAGGCCTGGCATGGCTGGTCCTCTTCATGGGGAGGCCTCGAGGCTGATGTCTCCTGTCAGTCTTTGGGCTTCTTCTCAGTCTTCCTTTGTAGAAAACTTTCGCTCTCTCTCCCCTCAACGATCTTCGGGGATCTCCGCCCCCCTCCTTTTATTTTTTTGCTTTTTAGGGCCGCACCCACGGCATATGGAAGTTCCCAGGCTAGGGGTCTAATCGGAGCTACGGCTGCCAGTCTACACCACAGCCACAGTAACGCCAGATCCAAGCCGCGTCTGCGACCTACACCACAGCTCATGGCAACGCTGGATCCGTAACCCACTGAGCGAGGCCAGGGACCGAACCTGCATCCTCATGGATCCTAGTTGGGTTCATTAACCGCTAAGCCATGAAGGGAACTCCCACGGGATTTCCCCATTTTATCTTTCTTTTTTTTTTTTTTGGTCTTTTTTGCTATTTCTTGGGCCGCTGCCTCGGCACATGGAGGTTCCCAGGCTAGGGGTCTAATCAGAGATGTAGCCGCTGGCCTACGCCAGAGCCACAGCAACGCAGGATCCAAGCCACGTCTGCAACCTACACCACAGCTCACGGCAACGCCGGATCGTTAACCCACTGAACAAGGGCAGGGACCGAACCCACAACCTCATGGTTTCTAGTTGGATTCGTTAACCACTGCGCCACGACGGGAACTCCCCCATTTTATCTTTCCCCAGGACTGTCTGCCTCTTGCAATAAGAAATCACTAGTTTCCCCCATGTGAGAAAGGCCCTGCTGGGTGCTAACTCCCATCTCTACCCCTCCTCCCCAACCCCAGATCTCAGAGAAGCTGTCTCAGCTTCAGGCACGGCGCCAGGAGACAGCCGACAAGTGGCAGGAGAAGATGGACTGGCTCCAGCTTGGTGAGCCACCGTGAGGGGCAGGAAACTGAGGGCTCCAGGCCAGGGGGGAGGGGCTGGGGGTCTTGCGCCCTAGAGATTCCAGGGTAGGTAAGATCAGGGGGCCTGGGCACGGAATTCAAGGCACCCAGGCATGGCACTGCTGGGCTCTGCCCTGAGTTCTTGCTCTGGACCAGTGGCTTTCTCTGTGCCCTGTCCCTGCTGTGTCCCACTCTGATTTGTCATCTCCCTGTGACCCCCGATCCCTGCAGTTTTGGAGGTGCTCGTGTTTGGGAGAGATGCAGGAATGGCGGAGGCCTGGCTGTGCAGCCAAGAGCCACTGGTGCGAAGTGCTGAGTTGGGTTGCACAGTTGACGAAGTTGAGAGCCTCATCAAGCGGCATGAGGCCTTCCAGAAGTCTGCAGTGGCCTGGGAGGAGCGTTTCAGCGCCCTGGAGAAGCTCACCGCGGTGAGGGCTACAGGACCCCAGGGACACCGCCCCCTCCCCCCCCTCAGGCCTTGTGCGCACTGCTGCCTGCAGGAGCCATTTCTTCTCCCATTGCCCCAGCCTGTCCCACATGGGAGCCGTGCCCCATTGTCCCCTCAGCTGTAGGAGCCATCAGTTCCCCTGGGTGGCCCTAAGAGACACACATCCCTCTTTTTTATTTCCACTTGTGGCCGCCCCACAGCAAATGGAGCTCCCAGGCCAGGGATCCAAGCCACAGTCTCCACTAACCTGAAGCTGCGGCAATGCCAGATCCCGAACCCACTGTGCCAGGCCAGGGATTTTTCTTTCTTTTTTTTTTTTTGTCTTTTTACCTTTTCTAGGGCCGCTCCTGCGGCATATGGAGGTTCTCAGGCTAAGGGTCTAATCGGAGCCCTAGCCACCGGCCTACACCAGAGCCACAGCAACGAGGGATCCAAGCCACGTCTGCAACCTACACCACAGCTCACGACAAGGCCGGATCCTTAACCCACTGAGCAAGGCCGGAGATCGAACCTGCAACCTCATGATTCCTAGTCGGATTCATTAACCACTGCGCCACGATGCGAACTCCCAGGCTGGGGATTGAACCCGCGTCCCACCACTCCCAAGACACCACCAATCCCATTGCACCACAGTGGGAACTTCCCCCGTTGCCTCTCATCCTCACCTTCTTCTGAAATTCTATTCTCCATCCTTCCTGTTTCATCTGACTAGAGCTGGGATGGTTTCGGCTTCCTTAATGCCCTGGTCCTCTTAGATGAGACCTTCTATGCTCTGACCTCAGAAATTTTTGACAGCTGGAGGAGCAGGAGAAGGAGCGGAAAAGAAAGAGGGAGGAAGAGGAACGGAGGAAACAGCCTCCTGCTCCAGCGCCCACAGCCAGTCTGCCTGCAGGGGACCTGGTGGACAGCCACGCAGCCCCTGAGGCTACTTGGGACGGGTGAGAGTGGGGACCCTGACGGGGGAGGAAGACGAGGCTGAGCCTGAGCAACCCGAAGACTTAGCATTCCCTGTCCCCTTGTGCCACTCCAGAGCCCACCCCTGCCTACCAGCATCCTCACAGCCAGCCAGCGTGAACGGAGTCTGCACAGATGCCGAATCCCCCCAGGTGACCCCTGCCGCCCCGAGCACCCCCATCAGGATCTCAGCCCCTCCCTGTGTGCATCGTCTTACGGCTTCTTGTCCTTGTAGCCCCTGATGGAACAACAGAGACTCGAGCAGGGCAGCTTCCCAGAAGGGCCTGTGAGTTTCTCCTGGAGGCATGGGTGTGATACCTGGGAGCAGAGGGGCGACGAGGGGTATGAGCTGGGTGGTGGGGCTGCCGGGGTGAGGAGAGGAGAGAGACTCAAAGGCAACGTGGTGGGGGCAAGACCAGCTCTTGGACATTCAGCCTGAGAGTCTAGCCCCCCTCTGAGCTTTTGCCACAAATACCATTTGCTTCCCAGGCCTCTGGCGCTGGCGACGAAGCCAATGGGCCACGAGGAGAGAAGCAGACGCGGACAGGGGGCCCAGCCCCTCCTGTAATGCCCCAGAGCAGGTCGTCCGAGTCAGCCCGAGTTGCCACGTTGCCCACTCGAGGCCCGGAGCTCTCTGCCCAGGAACAGATGGAGGGGATGCTGTGCCGCAAGCAGGAGATGGAGGCCTTCGGCAAGAAGGCCGCCAACAGGTACTGGCTCTGGCTACACAGGCCGGCAGGGGGGGCTTGCCCAGAACCCCTTCCTAGATCCAGGCGGGAGGGGGAGGGCTCGGGAGCAGAGAGGGCCCTCAAGCAAAGGCCAGAGGGTACAAAGAGGATGGGCCCGGCGACAGGCGTGGCGCTGGGAGTCCCCCGACCCCCAAGCTGTTCCCAGGGTTACCGGCCCCTCAAAGGCCCTCCAGTCACCTGCGTCACCTGCACCACGTCCCTCCCAGGTCATGGCAGAACGTGTACTGCGTCCTGCGGCGCGGGAGCCTTGGCTTTTACAAGGACGCGAAGGCAGCCAGCGCCGGAGTGCCCTACCACGGGGAAGTGCCTGTCAGCCTGGCCAGGGCCCAGGGCAGCGTTGCCTTCGACTATCGAAAGCGCAAGCATGTCTTCAAGCTGGGGTAGGACCAGAATGTGCCCTCAGGATGGGAGGGGACGTTGCAGTGACATAAGGCCTGGGAGCCATGAGCTAGATCCGGAGAGATCAGAGTTATAGGGCCAGGCATTTGGGGACAGAGACGTAGCTGAGGTGGAGGCGGGGGATCTGGTTGTATTCCACGCCAGGAGGAGCAGGAGCACCGAGATGCAGGCCTGTGAGGCTGAAAACCTCCTGCGTGGGATCTTGGGCAGAGTGCTGGCACTCCCCCGTCTCCAGGGACTCCGGGGGCTGCCCGCACCTGCCAGCAAGCAGGAGGCAGGGCCTGGGATGGAAGGGAGCTTGCCCTGGTCCTTGGCAGCTAGTCAAGAAGGATTTGCACGGTCCTGGGAATCTGAAGAATGCGCAGAACGTGTCCAGTCTGGCTCTGAGCGCCCAGGGCATGTTCTCCAGCCTGGTCTCAGGGTGGTAACTGCACGCTCACCAGCCCCGATCTGGCCAATCAGATGCTCAGTTCTGCTCTGGTTTCTCTCACCCAACAGCTTACAGGACGGGAAGGAATACCTATTCCAGGCCAAGGACGAGGTGAGCTGTCCCTTCTCCGCCCAGGGCCCCGTCTCTCCGTGCATGCTCAGACCCTCCGGGGGACAGCCCCCTTTCTTCCGGCTCCCCTTTCTCCTTGTCTTAAGCATTTCATTCTCAGATATCAGATGGCCCACCATGTGCCAGCTGAATGCTTGTGAAGGCCACCCCAAAACTCATCCCCTACCTTAAAGGAGTTTGTTCCTCCAATGAGATGGAACAGTCATCTCTGCCACCTCCTTTCACGTTGCCCCCAGTTCTACTCCCTCCGCACCCCCCCTTCCCCTAGCCTTACACCCCTGTCCCCCTTTCATGCTGGTCTTTATTTATTTATTTATTTATTTATTTATTTATTTTGTATTTTTAGAGCTGTACTCGCCGCATATGGAGTTTCCCAGGCTAGGGGTTAAATCGGAGCTGTAGACACCAGCCTACGCCACAGCCACAGCGATGCCAGATCCAAGCCACGTCTTTGACCTACACCACAGCTCACGGCAACACCAGATCCTTAGCCCACTGAGTGAGGCCAGGGATTGAACCTGCGTCCTCGTGGATGCTAGTCAGATTTGAGCCACGGCGGGAACGCTCATGCTGGTCCTTGAAGTTGACCAGCTGTCTTTCCACGCCCCCTGCAGGCAGAGATGAGCTCGTGGCTGCGGGTGGTGAACGCGGCCATTGCCACTGCCTCCTCTGCCTCTGGAGAGCCTGAAGAGCCAGCGGTGCCCAGTGCCACCCGGGGCATGACCCGGGCCATGACCATGCCCCCGGTATCACCGGTCGGGGCTGAGGGACCTGTCGTACTTCGCAGCAAGGATGGCAGGGAACGAGAGCGAGAAAAGCGCTTCAGCTTCTTCAAGAAGAACAAGTAGTAGAGGCGAGACTCCCGGCCAACTCCCTCCCTCTGTCCAGGAAACTGCCAGGGACGTCGACAGGGACCACCCTCTTGTTGGGACAACTGCCTGCTGCTAGGGTCTGTTGCCAAGGTCAACCCATCACCAGGAACTGTCTCTGGGGACAAGTCCGTGTTCCCAAGGGCAGCCCTTTTCTTCCGCTATTTAATTCCAGACTGGTGGTGGGACCCAGGCAACCCCCAATTCCACTCCTTCCGTTCCCCCCTCTCCCCCAGCCTTACGCCTCCACCCCCACCACAGCGCGCACAGCGCTGCGCCCTCAATGTAGGCCATGCGGGGAATGGCTGTCCCCCCCTCAGGGCCATCCTCCCGCCACAGCTAGGGCACGCCATCCATTCCTTGCCCCTGGGGACCAGCTAGGAACCTCAAAGAGCTGAAGCAGGACCTGGGGGCAAGTTTGCCAGGTGACGAGTCAGAGATGCTGAAGCTCCCCCACCCCGCCCTTCCTCATCCTCTGGCTCAAGCGGCCCCTCCATCTCCAGCGATTCTCAACAGCTTCCAGGTGTGAGTTGTTCAGGGGCAACCACAGCCTTGAGTCTGGCCAAGGAGGTGATTAAACAGCTCAGCTTCTCTTACTGCCTCGGGGTGTCTTTGCTTTCCTGACCACAAGCCTCTCTGCCTTTGCCCGTGTCTCCACCCCCACGTTCCACCCCATGAAAGTTGGGCACCAGGAAGGGAGTTGTTCACTGCCTTTTAACATTTATACCCCTTGTTAACACCGTCCTGACCCGTGCTGAACGTCTTGGTCTAAAAAGAGGCTTGACAGTGGGCAGCCCAGCAAAGTGGAGGTCATCACCATGGGAAAATGAAGCCAAGGTAGGGAGGCTCTCAGATCAATGTGTTTCTCGGGGGGCTCGAATGCTGTGGCCAGAGTGGAACCCGGACACAGGAGACCAGGGCCGGGAACTACTTCCTGGTGCACAACTTTCTTCACTCATGATTCTCTCAACTGTTTTCAAAACCGGAAGTCTTGTCTCAGCCATTTCTCAGCCTTACGGCAGAGAGTGGAACACACAGGCAGGGAACACTGACCCCTCTTTCTCCCCCGCTTCTGTCTCAATAGAGAAGACCCCAAAAGAGGATCAAGAGAGTTCAGACAGGGAGTTCCCGTCGTGGCGCAGTGGAAACAAATATGACTAGGAACCATGAGGTTGCGAGTTTAATCCCTGGCCTTACTCAGTGGGTTAAGGATCCAGCGCTGCCATGAGCTGTGGTGTAGGTCACAGACGCGGCTCGGATCTAGCGTTGCTGTGGCTGGGCTGTGACTGTAGCTGGCAGCTGCAGCTCTGATTCAACCCCTGGCCTGGGAACTTTCATATGCCATGGGTGCAGTCCAAAAAAAAAAAAGGAAAGAAAAGTTACAGAAGAGTTAACCCCAAAAACTTACGAGGAACAAGAAGAGATGCTTAAAATCTTTAATAATCAGATGCAAATTAAAGCAAAGATGATATATCACTTTATACCTCTTATACTGGCAAAATTAGACAATTGGATAATGTCACACATTGGTAGAGACCTTGAGATGCAGGGCCCCTCAGGTGCTGCAGGTGGCAGAGTCGCCTGGTTTCCAGAGGACAACCTGGCATGATTGGACGGTTAGTCCCACATGCACCCTACAAGCCAGCAACCCAACAGTTCCACCCCTGGGTTCATCTCCCCTCAAATTCTCACACCAATCCATTAGAACACACATAATTAAAACAGGATGTTGACTGCAACCTGGTTGACAACTACAGTAAGGAGTCGGAGGCAACCTGAGTGTCCCATGCTGGGAGATGGCTTCGTCAAATACGGTGGCTGCACACCAGGGAGTATTACTCAGTTGTTAGACACCGCACAGTAGCAGTGCTTAGTGAAAAAAGGAAGAGACAGGAGTTCCTCCTCAGAAAACTCAATATAGAACTACCACATGACCCAGCAATCCCACTCCTGGGCATATATCCCGACAAAAGTACGATTCAAAAAGGTACATGCACCTTTCTGTTCGCAGCAGCTTTATTCACAATATCCAAGACATGGAAACAACCTAAATGTCCATCAACAGAGGACTGGATAAAGACAATGTGGAACATGTACACAATGGAATGTTCCTCGGCCATCACAAAGAGTGAAATAATGCCATCTGCAGCAACATGGATGCATCTAGAGATTCTCATACTAAGTGAAGTAGGTCAGAAAGACAAATACCATATGATATCACTTACATGTGGCATTTAAACTATGACAAAAATGAACCTATCTACAGAACAGAAACAGACCCACAGGCACTAAGAACAGACTTGTGGTTGCCGAGGGGGAGGGGGGGGGAGGGGAGGGAGTGGGATGGACTGGGAGTTTGGGCTTAGTAGATGCAAACTATTGCATTTAGAATGGATAAGCAATGAGATGCTACTGTATAATTCAATCACTTGTGATAGAACATGATGGAAGGTAATATGAAAAAATATGTGTAAGTATGACTGGGTCACTTTGCTGTACAGCAGAAACTGACAGAACATTTTAAATCAACTATACTTTAATTTTAAAAATTAAAAAAAAAAGAAACAGGAGTTCTCCACTGGCACAGAGGGTTAAGAATCCACTGCTGTCACTGCAGAGGCCTGGGTCACTGGTATGGCTTGGATTTGACCCCTGGCCCCAGTTTCTACATCCATCAGGCATGGCAAAACAAAGCAAAACAAAAACCCAGTGAACTATACAGCACAATTTACATAAACATTTGCATAAATTAACTTACCCAGATGCACAATGGGTGGGCTTTGTCTAGATCCATATTAGGAGCAACCAAATGTAAAAAGATACACTTGCAACAATCTAGGAGAAATCTGAATACAGATATTAGATGATATGAGCATAGCATGGAGCTTTTTAATTAGAGGCGGGTAATGAAATCTTTACAGGGGAAATGACATTATGCCTGGGATTTGCCTTTTAAAATCTCCAACGTGGAGTTCCCATCGTGGCTCAGTGGTTAACGAATCCGACTAGGAACCATGAGGTTGTGGGTTCGGTCCCTGGCCTTGCTCAGTGGGTTGACAATCTGGCGTTGCCGCGAGCCGTGGTGCAGGTCGCAGATGGGCTCAGATCCCGCGTTGCTGTGGCTCTGGCGTAGGCCAGTGGCTACAGATCCGATTAGACCCCTAGCCTGGGAACCTCCACATGCTGCAGGAGCGGCCCCAGAAATGGCAAAAAGACAAAAAATAAAATAAAATAAATCTCCAACGTACCCACCCACCCTCCCATAAACACCAACAAAAGTAGAAGGATTACATGAAATAAGATCAGCAAAATGCTGATAATTGTCAAAGCTGAATAAAGCGTCCATAGGAATTCATAATACTCTTTGTGCCTTTTGAAAATGTCCACAATAAAATGTTTTATTTTATTTTTTTTTGTCTTTTTGCTACTTCTTGGGCCGCTCCTGCAGCATATGGAGGTTCCCAGGCTAGGGGTCTAATCGGAGCTGTAGCCAGCGGCCTACGCCAGAGTCACAGCAATGCGGGATCCGAGCCGCGTCTGCAACCTACATCGCAGCTCACGGCAACGCTGGATCGTTAACCCACTGAGCAAGGGCAGGGATCGAACCCCCAACCTCATGGTTCCTAGTCGGATTCATTAACCACTGCGCCACGACAGGAACTCCAATAGGATGTTTTAAAATGGAAAAATTGCCTACCAGGATGGAGACCCCAGACCTGTTGGAACCATAAGGTGGATGATGTTGACTCCTGATGCCTCACCACCAGCCAATCAGAAGAATGTCCATGTGCTGGCTGATCATGCAACCCACAAGCCCCTTCCTTACTCTGTCTTTAAAACCCTTCCCCTGAAAGCTATTGGGGAGTTGGGGTGTTCTGAGCACCAGCTGCCTGGATTCCTTGCCTGGCACCTGCAATAAACACCTGCAACTCCCTTCACCAAATAAATAAAATAAAATAATATAATTAAAAATAAATAAAATGGAAAAAGCAGATGTGCACTAAAAAGACATGCCTTGGGAGTTCCCTGGTGACCTAGCAGTTAAGGATCTGGCACTGTCACTGCTGTGGTGCAGGTTCAATCCCTTGCCCAGGAACTTGTGCACGCCATGGGTGCAATTGAAAAAAAAAAAGACATGTCTTGTAGATAACAAACTTATGGTAACCAAAGGGGGGTTGAGGAGATGGATAAATTAGGAGTTCGGGATTAGCAGATACAAACTATTATTTTAAAAATAGATAAACAAGGTTCTACTATATAGCCCAGGAAACTATATTTAATATCTTGTACTAACCTATAATGGAGAGGATATGAACAAAGTATATATAACTGAAATCACTTCGCTGTACACCAGAAACACAGCACTGTAAATCAACTATACTTCAATTAAAAAAAAAAAAGACATGTCTTTCAAGAACACAAACAAATAATACACACTAAAGTCATTTAATGGTTGCCTATGGGGGAAGGTGAAGGAAGGTAAAAGGGAATAAATGAGAACAGGGAACTAGGAGTTCCCATCGTGGCTCAGTGGTTAACGAATCCGACTAGGAACCATGAGGTTGTGGGTTTGATCCCTGGCCTCGTTCAGTGGGTTAAGGACCTGGTGTTGCCATGAGCTGCGGTGTAGGTTTGCAGACGCAGCTCGGATCCCGAGGTGCTGTGGTTCCGGCGTAGGCCGGCAGCTACAGTTCCGATTCGACCCCTAGCCTGGGAACCTCCATATGCTGCAGGTGTGGCCGTAAAAAGACAAAAGACAAAGAAAAAAAAAAAAACCCAGTAATGGTGAAGATGACTGTAAACTATTTCAGAAATGGGCAAGGAGGTCCCTACACATGTTTCAAAAGTCTGAGCGTAGAGAGAAACTGGAAATGACCGGGAAGAGGAGAGAGAAATAGAATTAGGTGGGAGACAAACATGAGTGTTGTCAGAATTGGAAGAACAGTGGCTCTTCTGAAATTGCCGGGATTTCAAAAAGAATTCAGGGAAAGAAACATAACAAAGTAGTTGGGCAGGAAGAGAGCAGCCTGGAGAATTTGTGCCTGATAGTATCTGAGAGGATATCAAGGGAGGAACGGTGACTGACAACCAACCTGGCATGCTCTACCCGGAGATAAGCTCAGGCCATCCATCTCCATAAATGTCTATTCTTTGTTCAAAGCTAACAGCGAGTAATTCACATTAATAACTTCCCTTCTTGCCACCAGGAGGTGCCCTTGGACCACAGCTGAGTTCTGAAAGCGAGGAAGTGCCAGGGAACTCAATTTCCCAGCCCTCCAGCGGCTTGGTGTGCACGTGGGGACGCTGGGCTACCCCTGAAACAGAACCCTCTCTGGGCCTGCACACCAGGTATTCCTTTGGTGTGCTCGCCAAGGACCAGAAACGCGAATGACACACAATTAGGGCCTAGTTCTCTAGCTAGGGAGGGAAAACTCGCCTTTGAATACATACGACAAACGAAACTTAACTGATTAAGTTAGCCTCTTAGAGCTACTCAGCTCTGCCATTTTTAGTCCTCCGTTTCCTCACCAATGAATAATGTTTGCAATTAAAATTTTTTAATTATGTTTAAAAACTCTACAAAGAAAGATTAGGTTTGCCTAAAATGTGGCGCGCCCGTATTTCTAAAACGTTCTCCCAAGCGGCCGTAGAGGATGGCCAGGCCTCTGAGAAAACCGCCTTTTAGCGGACCCAGTGAGATAACCCTTTGTCATCAGCCACTGCCCTCCTCCCCCACTCCCATGGCCCAATAGCACGATCCATTGTGATGCTTAGTGACTCTCCCGGGCTTCTGATTTCACCCAGCCAGTGGTTGCGTCCAGAGCCCTTCTGACGCAGGAGCGCCAACCCGCCACCTTCCAGGGTGGTGATTGGCTACCGGGGGGCAGGGGGCGGGCTGACCTCCGCGCCGCAGCGCCGTCACCAGCTGGCCCCGCCCCTGTATCGGGGCGGCTGGGAGCCGAGCCCCGGGCAGCCATTTGTATGCGGCCGCGGGATTGGTCGCCCGGCTCCCGCGAGGGGGAGGGGAGGGAGGCAGCGCGCACTCGCGCGTGCGTGAGCTGGCGCGCGAGAAAGGGCCCGGTCCCGCCGAGGCTCGAGCGGCCGTCGCCATTTGTAGGGTTCTCTCTGACGCGGGAGCCGCCGCCACCGCCGCCGCCACCCGGAGGTGCGAGGGGTTCATGTGGGTGTGGGGGGGGGCCTGGGAGCGGGCCGGGCCGGGTCTCTGGCGGACGGGGATGGCCTAGGCTTTGCCGTTCTCCTCACACTGCGAGAGGTCCGGGAAGACAACGGGAGGAGGCGGGGCCGGGTCTCCGGAGGGGGCGGGGCAGGGGTCGGGTCGAGTCTTTGTTGGGGCGAAGGAACTGGAGTTGGGCCGCTGGAAGAGGGGTGGTCCTAGTTTGGGGCCAAGGAGGCCTTTTTATTCCTAGAGTATCGTGAAAGGTGATGCTGCACGGAGGAGAGGTACCCAGATTTCCCTCCAAAACCGTGTTACCAGGGACAGTCAGATAGATGCCTCTTGCTCCCAGCTTGGAGTCTTCTCGTACCTGCTCCCCCTAAAAAGAGTATTTTAAACAACCCTGTGCTTAGAATGTTGCCTTATTTTACAGAGATGTTGGACTATGCAATGCATGCTGACACCCGATCTGTTTGCACATTACACAGAGCTTACACTACTCTTTCAAAGCAAATCTTTTCCCTCCGCTCTTGGAAGAATAATGAATGTCTATGTGAGGATCTTGAAGATGCCAAGAACTTCGGAGGATTAATCCCAAATGCAGTGTACCGAAAATTTCTCCCCCACCGCTAACTTTTGGAAATTTCGTTTCTTTTCTCCCAGGCTCTTGTCAGGATGGTAAAGCTGTTCATTGGGAACCTGCCCCGGGAGGCCACAGAGCAGGAGATCCGCTCACTGTTCGAGCAGTATGGGAAGGTGCTGGAATGTGACATCATTAAGAACTACGGCTTTGTACACATAGAGGACAAGACGGCGGCCGAGGATGCCATTCGCAACCTGCACCACTACAAGCTGCACGGGGGTGAACATCAACGTGGAAGCCAGCAAGAATAAGAGCAAAGCTTCAACCAAGTTGCATGTGGGCAATATCAGTCCTACTTGTACCAACCAAGAGCTTCGGGCCAAATTTGAGGAGTACGGTCCAGTCATCGAATGTGACATCGTGAAAGATTATGCCTTCGTACACATGGAGCGGGCAGAGGATGCGGTGGAGGCCATCAGGGGCCTTGACAACACAGAGTTTCAAGGTGAACTGCCCTGGGGCCTGGGTGGCAAAAGTGAGTGGGGTCTAGCTCTAGACAGAGGCAGAAACACAGGACCGTGGGTCTGGTAGGGTGGTGTCTTCCATTCTATTTCGGTTGGAAATAATAGATTGTGTGTTTACCACACTTCAGCACAACTTACTCTTGGAGAAGCAAACACTTCTCCTTTTCACCTTTGCCAAGATGTTCCTCAGCAACTTTGTAGAATCTCAAACAGTGGGGGTTCCATTATCCTGCAGCCTTCATTCACTTAAGTGCTGTTGGAAGTTTAATCTGCCTGGGCCAATGAGTACCTCATGGGAGAAGGGAGGACGAAGGCCTGTGGCTTACCTGCTTCTTTTATGATATGATGGAAAGTGTTATATTAGAGAATTTATTTAATTTTTTAGACTGCAGCCACAGCATGTGAAAGTTCCTGGGCCACGGATCGAACCCACACCACAGCAGTGACAATGCCAGATCCTTAACTTGCTGAAGCACCAGGGAGTTTCCTTTTAGTTTTATTATTTTTATTATATTTTTTTTGAGATTTTAAATGGTTAAGATTTATACTCTTACTGCTTTGAGGTATGAGTTATGGGAGAGGAGAACCGAGACATCTAGAGGTTGTTCCTGGTGGTGACTCTGGATTGTGGGGAGTAGCTCTTTGCTCAGATTTGCTCCAGTACTTGTGAACTATACAAGCAGGTCCAGAGACCATGGCAGGGACTAGACTGTTCCACTTACTGTTATTTAACTCGAAGGGGAAAAAGGAAATTTCTAAAAATATTAGGTTGAATGGGAGTGATGGTCCTGCTTGTGAGATTTGCAGTAAGGCTGCTGTATTATTTTGTTTATTAATAAGGTACATATGTTGTCGTTAATGTCAGGAGGTTGTCCTGAAGACTCTAGAACTGTGCTCATGTGTAGCCAGTAGCCCCATGTGACTTTTAAATTGAAATTAAATTTTAAGATTGGTTTCTCATTTGTGCTGCACACCTTTTAAGCATTCAGAGTCATATGAGGTCTAGCGGTTGCTGTATTAATGCAGATATGGAACATTTCCGTCATCACAGAAAGTTCTGTGCATAGCGCTCTTCTACAAGTTTCTTGTTGACAGCATCATCTTGGACCACGGTTTACAGCCACTTTTCAGGTTTGTAAATTAAGACCTTTTTTCTCGAGTGCCGCTAAAGGGGTTGTTAACACTTACTTAAGAGTCCTCTACTAAACCTAGAAAACAGAAAAGAAATGGAAAGGAGAAAAAGGTGACCAGAAAAGGGTAAGAAAGTTTACCAGTAGTAGAGATTGCAAATAGTGTGTCAGATATCTCTGCCTCAGCCAGTGGTGCCCTGGCCTTTAGCTACTCTTTAAAGCACAGGCAAAAGTTGTAACTTGTGTAACTTTGGGCAAGTGTCTTAACCTTGCTGTGTTTCGTTTCCCCACTTAGAAAGGAGAGTTAATGACCCCTGCCGTACCTCCCTCACAGGATGATAGTGAGCCCAGAATGAGGTGCTAGGCGTGAGAGTGTTTTGACAGTAAAAGCACTGTATGATGAAAGGTGAGGGGTTCCCTTCATAGCTCAGCTGTTAATGAACCCGACTAGGAACAATGAGGACGTGGGTTCGATCCCTGCCCTCGCTCAGTGGGTTAAGGATCTGGTGTTGCTGTGGCTGTGGTGTAGGCTGGCAGCTGTAGCTCCAGTTCGACCCCTAGCTTGGGAACTTCTGTATGCCGCAGGTGTAGCCCTAAGAAAAAAAAAGGTGAGTGGTGTTGGCAGCAAGGAGTATATTTCTGTTATGGTTAAAAAACTTCTTTAAAATGTGGTAGTTAGCTTTCCTTATGTATATTTTTCTTTAGTATTCTGGAAGCTGTTGCACTTCATATAGCTTTAAAAATATTCTTAATTACCAACATTTGATGAAGGAGAAGACTATGAATGGACACAGTGTTGGGAACTGGTGTTCTCTTTTTACAGGCAACAAGCAAAATGTAAAAATGCAGTCTGAGTTAGGTACCAACTGCAGAGATATTCTAGATAATGCTGCATGTCCTTACCTTTTTTTTTCATCTTGTATAATGAACTTTTATTGACATGGAAAGTAGTCATTAAGAACAGGGGTTTTCATGAGTTGCTGTCGTGGCTTAGTGGTAACAAATCCAAGTATGCATGAGGACTGGGTTCGATCCCTGGCCTCACTCAGTGGGTTAAGGATCTGGCGTTGCTGTAAGCTGCAGTGTAGGTCACAGACCCGGCTGGGACCTGGCATAGGCTGCATGGCTCCGATTTGACCCCTATCCTGGGAACTTCTGTGTGCCACGGTGTGTCCCTAAAAAGACAAAAAAAAAAAAAGATACCATTTGTTGAAGACATGAAAGCTGATGTCCTCAACATAAGGCTTAAAAATTTTTTTGTTGTTGTTGCTGGGGGGGGGGGGCGGGGCGTGCCCATGGCATGTGGAAGTTCCTGAGTCAGGGATCAAACCTGAGCCACAGCAGCCACACGAGCTGCTGCAGTGACAACACCGGATCCTTAACCTGCTGCACCACAGGGGAACTCCCATAAAGGTTTTTAAAATTTTTTTGTTGTTTTTTGGCCGCCCTGCAGCATATGGAGTTCCTGGGTCAGGGATCACGTCAAGCCAAGCACAGTTATCACTTACACTTCAGCTGCGGCAAAATAAGATTTTTAACTCACTGTGCCAGGCCAGGGATCCACCCTCCATCCCAGCACTGCAAAGAAGCCGTCAATCCCATTTTGCTACAGTGGGAACTCCAAGGTTTATTTTTCATGCCATAATGCATTCAGCCTGTGTTTATCAGAATTAAGTTTTTCAAGTAATATAACGAAATGATTTATAAGATGAACATTTTCCCTTTTTTTTTTTTTTTTAGGGCCCCACCTGTGGCATATGGAAGGTCTCAAGCTAGGGGTCGAATCAGAGCCTCAACTGTGGGCCTACACAGTCACAGCAACGCAGGATCCAAGCCTCATCTGCAGCCTATACCACAGCTCACGGCACCACCAGATCCCTGACCCCATTTTTGCTTTTGAATCAGCATAAAGACTATCCACTATTTTGGTGGGGGGGGGGCTCTTAATGTTCCTTATTCTTAAGATTTATTATTTCTCAAAATGATGAAAGAGTTTCTTTTTTTGTTTTTTGTGTGTGTGTGTGTGTGTGTGTGTGTGTGTGTGTGTGTGTGTGTTTGCATTTTAGGGCTGTTCCCACAGCATATGGGGGTTTCCAGGCTAGGGGTTGAATCGGAGCTACAGCTGCCAGCCTACACCACAGCCACAGCTACATAGGGTATGAGCCTCATCTGTGATCTACAACACAGCTCACGGCAACGCTGGATCCTTAACCCACTGAGCGAGGCCAGGGATTGAACCTGCACCGTCATGGATGCTAGTCATGTTCGTTACTGCTGAACCCACAGCAGGACCTCCTAATGTGTGTGTTAATGCAGTGGGTTTAATTACTTCAGGAAGTGGCTGTCTGAGTAACACAATGATCCATAATATTTTTTAAAGTGTCATTATTGGGGGACAAAAGGATCCTTTATCTGGTTTTCATGTTCTTAGCCTGGACCCTCTGGAGAAAGCATTCGACTTGTCGGTTATACATACAGACATTTTTGTAACCAGCTGTTTTTTCCCAGATGACAAAAGAAAGTTTAGCATTGGATAAGAAGTTGAAGTTTTACAGAAAATACAATCTAGATATCCATTTGTTACATTTTTTCCATGAAGCCTTTGCAGCTTCCTAATGAAGAGGGACACCTTTGTATATTGATAGCTGTCCTTTAGCGTTCCTCATTATATGGCTTCTTAAAGGAAGCAGCAGAATCCGAGTTTACCCGGGTCTTCCAGGATCTGTTTCATCTCCACAAGCAGCAATGAACTGGACTGGTATTGAGTTAGCAACCAGTTTGAAGACCCTAAAGAAGCTATTCCCAAGTAACAATTCAGGTAGCTGAATTGGGAATGAGATGTAGGAGTCAAATGCTTGAGTGTAAACAAGCGTTAAATTGGAGTACAGTTGTGTACTGGCCACATCCCTAATCTCTGGATCCTGGCATTTGTTTTTTTTTTTGTCTTTTTGTCTTTTTTTGTTGTTGTTGTTGTTGTTGTTTTGCTATTTCTTGGGCCACTCCCGCGGCATATGGAGGTTCCCAGGCTAGGGGTCGAATCGGAGCTGTAGCCACCGGCCTACGCCAGAGCCACAGCAACGCGGGATCCGAGCCGCGTCTGCAACCTACACCAGAGCTCACGGCAACGCCGGATCGTTAACCCACTGAGCAAGGGCAGGGACCGAACCCGCAACCTCATGGTTCCTAGTCGGATTGTCAACCACTGCGCCACGACGGGAACTCCTGGATCCTGGCATTTGAAAGGAGCTCAGCAATGAGGACCCCAGGTTGCCCACCTCTTAGCATTTTTTTTTTCCGGCATATGGCGTTTCCAGGCCAGGCATCAGATCCAAACTGCAGTTTTGATCCTTACTGCAGTTGTGGCAACACCGGATCCTTTAACCCACTGTGCCAGGCTGGCACAGTGAACCTGCATCCTGGCGCTACAGAGACACCATCAATCCCATTGCACCACTGTGGGAACTCCTCTTAGCATTTTAAAAATGTTGGCCGCACATCTCAGTAACTTTTGGAGCTCTCAGAAAATCTTTATGCTTTTGGCCTCTCCAAATGTAGTAGAGTGATAAAATTTAATCATTCAGTCTTCTTCGCTGCTTCCTTAAGGGAACAGAAAAGCACAGTATTTTGCAATTATTATAAGAACTTTAGAAGATTTAAATGAAAAGCCTAGGTATAACCTTTAGAAAGATTATGTTAAAAAAAACAAAACAGGAGTTCCCGTCGTGGCGCAGTGGTTAACGAATCCAACTAGGAACCATGAGGTTGCGGGTTCGGTCCCTGCCCTTGCTCAGTGGGTTAACGATCCAGCGTTGCCGTGAGCTCTGGTGTAGGTTGCAGAGGCGGCTCGGATCCCGCGTTGCTGTGGCTCTGGCGTAGGCCGGTGGCTACAGCTCCAATTCCACCCAGCCTGGGAACCTCCATATGCCGCGGGAGCAGCCCAAAGAAATAGCAAAAAAACAAAAACAAAACAAAAACCTGTCACTTGTATTGCAGGTCTTTTTTTTTTTTTTTTTGTCTTTTTGCCATTTCTTGGGCCGCTCTCGAGGCATATGGAGGTTCCCAGGCTAGGGTGTAATCAGAACTATAGCTGCCAGCCTACTCCACAGCCACAGCAACTTGGGATCCAAGCGCGTCTGCAACCTAATTTTATCACAGTTCATGGCAACCGCCGGATCCTTAACCCACTGAGCCAGGGATCAAACCCACAACCTCATGGATCTGCAACGGGAACTCCCTTTGCAGATCTTTTAATTAAAAAAATTTTTTTTTACTTAAGTCCTATTCACAGCTAGTACAGAGGTAGCTTTTGCCACAGATATTTATAAACTTTTGAGTTCTACACTAAGTAAAGCAGGGGCGAAGATTAGATGCAGTAATAGAAACACCAAGGGGGAAAAAGAAAAGACCATTGGGTTTTGTTTCTCAAAAAAATGGACCCATCGGAGTTCCTGTTGTGGCTCATCGGAAATGAATCTGACTGGCCTCCACGAGGACACGGGTGTGATCCCTGGCTATGCCCAGTGGGTTAAGGGTCCAGCATTGTTGTGAGCTGTGGTATAGGTCGCAGGTGTGGCTTGGATCTGACATTGCTATGGCTGTGGTGTAGGCCAGCGGCTAAAGCTCTGATTCGACCCCCTAATCTGGGAACTTCCATATTCCACAGGTGTGGCCCTAAAAAGACAAAAAAAAAAAAAAGACCCATAATTTATAAAAGCATGTTAAATTGAAATCTTTTCCTTAGTAATGTACTTTTTTTCTTCAGAAATACTACATAGGTATTTTTTTTAAGATTTTTATTTTTCTATTATAGTTGATTTACAATGTTCTGTCAATTTCTGCTGTACAGCAAAGTGACCCACTCTCTCTCTCACACACACACACACACACACGCATATATATACATTCTTTTCCTCACATTATTCTCCATCATGTTCCATCACGAGTGACTAGATGTAGTTCCCTGTGCTATATGTATGTATGTATATGTGTGTGTGTGTGTGTGTATAGCAGTGCCTCATTGTTTATCCACTCCAAATGCCATAGTTTGCATTTACTAACCCCAAACACCCAGTCTATTCCACTCCCCCCCCCACCCCTTGGCAACCAAACCATGTACTTCTAACAGTCTCTGGATGGGCTGTTTTTAGATTGGCATGGTTACACTGAGTTCAGAGAGCACAATTCATGTCTATCACACAGATAAATGTCACCATGCACGTTAGGAAGCCATGTAACTTGTAATCCTCCAGTCTAAATTATAGGGAACTCTACATTTGGGATAAAAATTGGGGCAAAAACCCATGTGTTTCTGTTCTAAGCACAGTTAGCATTAATAGTTTCTAAGAATGGGAGTATAAATCTGAAAACAGTGGGATGGCTAAATGCCGCTTTCAGAGAATTATTGTTGTTTGGTATCTGTTGACTGATGGATGATGGTGGTGATGGTGGATGCTGCCTCTCTGCTAGCATCTGGAAGTAAAAACCTGAGCATCTTTGTTCCTGCTAGAGAAATAGTTTTAAGCTTGAGGTGGCAACCACTAGAAACTGCGGCGGTAGGAATGTTAAACATTGGGCAGAACTGAGCTTAACTAAAGTGATACGCTGCACTAACCCGCTCCCCTCTCAGGGTCAGTGCTTGGTGCTGTTCTGGCTGCCGTCCTGAATCAGGCTGTTTCCAACAGGATGGTGGAGCACCAGGCCTCCTATTGCATAGCTGCATCCAGAACAAGGTCTGTTAAAGAGAGAGCAACCTGCCTGTTGGGGGGGATTTGTTCTGAGCAGCCCACAAGAGTGCTATGAAGCCCCTGTTCTCTGCATGTGCACTGGCTGCCTTTTGGCTACAATTTGTAAAGCATTGACTTGATCTCCAAGGTCTTAGGCAGTTTGGCACTAAATACTACCAAAAATATGCCTTTTCTCAAACTGCTTTTAAAGACCTTGGATGCTTTCATTAGTAAGAGTCCCTGGGCTTGATGGTGCACAAGCCCAGGGCAAAGACTGTTTCTTTTCCTAGCTGTTCCTAGTGCTGGTCATTTCCTGGAAGAATGGATGTGCCTTGTTTGTATGGGTGCCCAGAAGCCTTTAGGCAAATGCTGCAATTTTTAACATCCCCTATAAAAAAACTGTAAACTACTTTGGCAGGATGAAATGCCAGTCATTTCATTATCTCGAAACATACTCAGTTTACCTAAGAAACCAGTACTGCTTCAAGATCTAATATTGCTGTTGAGAAACCTAAATCAAGTAGTTTTCTTTGCCACAGCAGGCATGGATTCACCCTTGCTAAAGAGGTGGGGATGGGGTTGAAATCTGGAGTGTCTTATAATTCCTAGAGGTACTAGAGATGAAGCAGATGATGAACCAAGTATGAATTCTTTACCCAGCATAGCCATCTGGTGACACCTGCAAAAATGGCTGGAGGAAACAAGATGGACAGAGTATTGCTGTAAATGCTTATGTTGCCCCACGTAAATCAGGGAAAGGTTGGTAAGATGCTTTCCTCTGGCATAACTGAGGTTTTGTTGGATACTTGATTTGGAAAAATTGTCAGGTTTTGAATTGTTAGAATTAATAATAGTGTCAGTGAAAAGTGTAAACTCTCATTTGCTGTGTTGAAGGAGAAGAAAGTTGTGGAACCGGAAGTAGGAAGGAATCCCAGTCTCCTGGTGCCAGTAGAAAGTACTGGCTGGTCTCTGAGGACTCACTTTCTAGCTCTCCTCTGTTACAACTCTTTTGGAGGTGACTGCCGAAATAGGGTTGTAGGAGTGTGTGTGTTTGTGTGTCGTTTGCCAATTGTGTTCACTTTCATTTTTGAAATTTTGGGGATAAAGAGTGTCAGTGAGCTATAATAAATCTTACGTCTGTTTCTTCAAGGCAAACGCATGCACGTGCAATTGTCCACTAGCCGGCTTCGGACTGCGCCCGGGATGGGAGACCAGAGCGGCTGCTATCGGTGCGGGAAAGAGGGGCACTGGTCCAAAGAGTGCCCAGTAGATCGTACGGGTCGTGTGGCGGACTTCACCGAACAGTACAATGAACAGTACGGAGCAGTGCGTCCACCTTACACCATGGGCTACGGGGAATCCATGTATTACAACGATGCATATGGAGCGCTCGACTACTATAAGCGTTACCGAGTCCGCTCTTATGAGGCAGTGGGGCGGCGGCAGCAGCTTCCGCGTACAACTACGCAGAGCAGACCATGTCCCATCTGCCTCAAGTCCAGAGCACAGCTGTGACCAGTCACCTCAACTCCACTTCCGTTGATCCCTACGACAGACACCTGTTGCCTAACTCAGGCGCTGCTGCCACTTCAGCTGCTATGGCTGCTGCCGCTGCCACCACTTCCTCCTATTATGGAAGGGACAGGAGCCCCCTACGTCGCGCTGCAGCTGTGTCCCCACAGTTGGAGAAGGATACGGTTATGGGCCAGAAAGCGAGTTGTCTCAGGCTTCAGCAGCTGCACGGAATTCTCTGTATGACATGCCCGGTATGAGCGGGAGCAGTATGTGGACCGAGCACGGTACTCAGCCTTTTAAAAACTGGAGGTGAGAGTGGGGGGGTGCGGTGAAGAGATTCCATTTAGTTTCCCTGAAAGGAGACCTATGGGCATAGAGGAGGCTAAAGCCACCTGTTTGCCGACAGGACAGTATCTGAAAGGTATAAATCTCATGTTAGTCTTAATGTTTTTCTAGCTTAGGCCAGGGTGCATTGGCTTGTCGAGGTTTTAATGTACAACTCCAGCCAACTTGTTCCTTCTGAGAGAACAACCACAACTCAGTTTGTTAGTGAGAATATTGTTCTTTAATCAAGTGTAAGCAGAACTAGATTACAGAAACATAATTAAAAGTTAATAACATTTGTTGAGTGCCCTCTTTGTACATTATATCACTTAATTATACACTGAACCTTTAAGATATTTTCTCTTTGACAGAGAAGGGAACTGAGGCTCAGAGAGGTTAAATACTTTGCCTGAAGTCATCTGGTAATTGAGAAGTGTAAGAGCCAGAATTCAAACCCAGGCCTGGTGGACTCTTTCCACCACAGAAGTCATTGTGGTGTAAGCTGAAGAGTACAGGTTCAGGAGTTAGTAGTATTAACTATAATTTTAGACTTCCAATTTGCTAGTAAAACTGTTTAAGTCATGAGCTTTTATCAGAGGAAACTCTTCTAATACAACGATAAGCCAAATAAAATCCTTTAAATTTAGGTGTTTAGTTCTAAGATACATGCTTGAAAGCAGAATATTTTGATGCCACTGTTTCATGGAGTCCTTTCTCATTAGTAATCCAAAGCATTCATTCTACTTGGGCACTTGAGCTGTATTTCTGCACAGCCTATGATGCTGCTTTCATTTAAAGCCTAACATCCCATTTCTTCCAGCAAATTTGGGTTTTGTTTAAGAGAAACATTTAAGGAGATAGACAAAACAGGTAATTTTCTGACACGTATAAAATACCCATTGGGGGTAACCCTGGAAATTTAATTTTTCCTAATTCAGAAAATGTATAGCAAAGATGTTGGAATGATAGGAATACTACTATAGGACTACCTAGAGATTGGTAAATCTCTCATTTGAGTGGAAATTGCATCATATCAACTTTCTATTCTCATGGTTTTCCTTGTACCTTGAAATTGAGCATCACTTGAGCTGGAGGCCTTGTAGCAAAGTTAAAGAGAGTTTCCATTGTTCCTACCATACCTCTTTGGCGTATGTGTAGAGGACAATGAAGTGACAGGAAATTTTGCCCTTTTATGTTGTGAGAAGCAAATATGATAGAGACTTGTGTTGTGTCCCCTACGACCACAAGACTGGGATCTCCTGAGACCCCTGTGTAGCAGTGTGTTCATGCATGGAGTGGATAATCTTATAACTAGTGCCACTAATTTTTATTTTGATCCTGCTGGATCTACCATGAAGTAGGATATGCCTATAAAGGTCATATCTTCTATTGGATAACTTAAATTTCTCTCAGATATGTTCCAGAATTAATATTAAATTAGTATATTGTGGTCTTTAAAGGATATTGCTAAGGCATTTTAAAGTGATTTTTGACTGCAAACAGTGGTTGTTCAACTAACTTCTTTTTAGTGATGACTTTTAAAGAAACTTACCTTCCAGGTGTGAACCTCAAATGGACTGAATAACCCTGAGTTGGTTGCAGTCCCAGGAGCCTGATGTTAATGAGGCTGCCAGGATGAAATACTCCAGAACTGTTGGGGATCCAAATTCGGGTTTCACCCTAGCAGAACTGATTCAAGAACGTCACAGCTTTTGAAGTCGATTGGCACAGATCAAGACCAAGATTTGGCCCTTTGTCTGTAATAAGTAGAGGAACTTGGTGTGAGTTTTAACTTTTTTTTTCCCCCAGCCATTAGTGTCTGGAGTTATCAATGGAAGAATTAGAGAATTTAGGATTTCTTCCTTTGATTTGGTAAGGGAGATTTGGTTTGCTGGAATTATGGCTCTAAATATGATAGTGTGATATGCACGTATGTTGGAGGATGAATGAACCACTCCTTGATACCTTTTTGTGACTGTCATTTCTGAAAGTTTACTGTAAGTTTAAAGTGAAACAAATTTAGAATATAG
Source organism: Phacochoerus africanus (assembly GCF_016906955.1). Taxonomy (NCBI): domain Eukaryota; kingdom Metazoa; phylum Chordata; class Mammalia; order Artiodactyla; family Suidae; genus Phacochoerus; species Phacochoerus africanus. The sequence continues at coordinate 5,733,663 of NC_062547.1, forward strand.
TGCAATTGGCCATATTTGAGACCTTGGCATCTTATTTTTCTGGACCCCAAAACTAAATTATAGTTCTTGATAATATCTGTATGCCCTCTGTTGCAGTGACAGTAGCCTTGTATCACAGAACTGGTTTTGCCTAAAAGATGGGTAAGAAAATGAGAAAGATGTATTTATCACCATCACAGCAGTCTTCTGGATTGATTGCTTCTTGTTCTATGTATAGCTATAAATAGATTCCTATATATAGCCATAGTAGACTCCTAGGTAATTATATGGGATATAAGTTTGATCCAGTCTGACTTGGTTTTGTTTTGTTCTTTTTTTCCCCCTGTAATACAGGACGGGACCAGGGCCCTTGTACTCCAAGCCAAGCTGCTCTCCAGGCATTGTGTAAGCCTCTTGTGTTGTGCTCTCTTTCAGGTAGGATAATTGCGGACTGAACCCTCGGGCTGCGGTCATATATGAGAACTTGCTCCGCGCGGTCCCCTTTGCCGGGATGTTTCCATTGCTTCATGTTTCAGTAAACAAAGGAGTTTGTGACCAACTATGTTTTCTTTCTTAATTTAATTCTTCTAAGTTGACTCTTCTTTCCTCCTGATACTAGTCTTTGTAGCCTTTCACTCTGTTCCTTATATTCTCAGCCTCTGAGCAGCCCTAGGTAAGGATTATGCTGGCATCCCCTTTTTCCTGTACAGTGGAACCCCTCTTATCTTGCTTTCCTTAGGAGTTGAACCCTTCTCCCTATCTACCTGCAACATCTCCTTTCCCTTATTAAAATGACCATGTAGTGGCAAGCAACCTTTTGCTCTTCTCTGTTAGCTCTGGGCTCTAACATTGAAGCTAATCTTCTGAAATTGCTAGGACCATTGGGGTTTTGGTTGTTGTTTTGTTTGTTTGTTTTGTTTTCTTTGTCTGACCTGTGATCGTGATGCAGCATTAGCTGAAATTTAGCCTTGTTTTACTCCACTCCTCCCATTTTTTTTTAATATATTTTGACAAATAAACGTTTCTAACACTTAAGTATCTCGTTGTGTTTTGTGTGACTATTATTCAGCAGTATATTCTGATTCTTTCTTCACTGTGCTCAAACTAAAAAATTCAAGTGAAGAAGTATCTGGGAGTTCCCGTTGTGGCTCAGTGGAAGTGAATCTGACCATGAGGACACAGGTTCAACCCCTGGCCTCACTCAATGGGTTAAGGATCCGGCAGCATTGCTGTGAGTTGTGGTGTAGGTCACAGATGCAGCTTGGATCTGGTGTTGCTGCAGCTGTAGCATAGGCCAGCAGCTACAGCTCTGATTCGACCCCTAGCCTGGGAACCTCCATATGCTGCGGCCCTAAAAAGACAAAAATTTTTAAAATCTGAAAATTAGATACAGGATTTAGTGAGATAATAAATAATATGGCCTTAGCCATGAGTGACAATAAGTTAGCCAGCATCTTGAGACACTGATAAATGTCTCTAGTAGGCTCCTTCTCGCTAAATAACCAGAGCGCTTTTTTCTGTTTATAGGCCAACAAACCCAGGTTAGTCATGGCAGAGGCCAGCCCTCACAGAACCTTGCATCAAGAAAAGGAGTCAGAGCAAGGACCTGTCAGATTGACTCAGTCTGACTTTATAGCATGTGTTCATTTAAATTCGTTAAACTAGGATAAGACTTTGACTAAAATGAGTAAGACAGTTATGCCTATGTGAGGAAACATCTGAGCAGAAAAGCAAGTAGGATATTTATGATTGGCAGTGATAATATTCCACAATAAAATGTGTCCTCTAGAACTTTTTAAAAAGACTTGAAGACATTTTTTTAACATTGTTTAGAGCCTCATAAAACCAGTTTAATGATGGGCTCAACCCCAGTTAAGCTTTATTGTATCCTGCATGAAAATGGTGAACGGTAAATTCTGTGAACTTTTTTTTTTTTTTGCTTTTTAGTGCCAAACCTGCAGCATATGGAAGTTCCCAGGCTAGGGGTTGAATCAGAGCTGCAGCTTCCCACCTACACCACAGCCACAGCAATGCTGGATCCTTAATCCACTGAGCAAGGCCAGAGATTGAACCCAAATCCTCATGGATACTAGGCAGGTTTGTAACCCGCTGAGCCATAATGCAAACTCCCTCTGTGACGTTTTAGCTAACAATTATACAGTGTTTTCCCCCAGATATTTTGTACTTAAAATAAGAGGTGAAACAAAAACTCTTCCCTGCTCTTGGGGGGTAGGAGACAATCACCTCCAGAGAGAGGTTAGCCTCCCCATATACTCCAAATAGTGATGATGCACAACGAAGCCCATGTTGGCCCCAGCAGTCCTCAAGGAAGCAGGGTTGTCCCCTTTTTAAAAAAAGAAAGTAAGGCAAAGATCCTGGCATTTCCTTGTGATTATCTGCAAGGCACCAGGCAGAGCAAAAAAATACCTATGTATAGGCTTTTTCAGCTTCACCAAAATCTCTGGGCCTCCTCTGCTCCAGTTGACACAACAATTTTACATATTTTGATTTCCATCTTACTGGCAGGACAAGCAAGGAAAAAAATGGATTCTACAGAAGTTTGTTTTATCTTTTCTAGGGCCCCACTGGCGGCACATGAAGGTTCCCAGGCTAGGGGTCCAGTCGGAGCTGTAGTGGCTGGCGACAGCCACAGCCACGCAGGATCCAAGCCGCATCTGCGACCTACACCACAGCTCATGGCAACGCCAGATCCTTAACCCACTGAGTGAGGCCAGGGATCAAATCCACAAACTCATGGTTCCTAGTCGGAATCGTTAACCACTGAGCCATGACGGGAACTTCACAAAACAGTTTTACATCAGAATTGTCCAATAAAACTTTTGGCCATGTTGGGGGTTTTCTTTATTTGTGCCGCCCAATTTGTAGCCACTAGCTACATGTAGCTATTAAACTACTTGAAATGTGGATAGTGAAACTGAGAAACCAAAATTTTTATTAGCCTCACGTGGCTAGTGGTTGTTATTGGACAGCACAACTTAAATGGTAAAATAAGTTTATGAGGAGATAAAAGCCTTGCAGAATCATGTAAAATATTTTTCCCTTAGAAAATCCTTTCCCTCTCCCTAAAACAGGTAAGTGGGAAAGGAATTGATTTTCAGCCAATCTAAGAGGACTGTTGAATAGAAACAATGTTTATTCCTGAAGCTCAGCTTAGAAATTGTAGTGTTGTGAGTACAAAATTCCTTTTCCTCCCCACACTTCTTCTAATATAGACCATCCTGGAGTCCCATGAGGCTTCTCACACTAAGAACTGAATTCAATGATTGGAATTACTAGTGAGCCAGGATTTGAGTGAGGAATGAAATGTGTGTGATTTCTCATTGAGAAGCAAACTTTGATCACATCTGTGATATGTACTACAAAGTACAGGATGCTTTGAAAACATACAGTGACTGACGCTGGGGGATGGGTGGAGGGGGGCAGTTGCTATTTCCAAGTTGAGCATATGTGAGAGTGGTGCCCATTAGGAACCAGAAAGGGAACTCTGGCAGGAGGAAATCTGTACAGTAGAAATCTGAAGAGGTTAATAAGTTTCAGAAGAATTCATGAGAGCCTTGGCTATGTTAAAGGGATTGCATCGTTAAGAATAACTGGAAGCTATTAAAGGGCTGTGTTTTGTTTTGTTTTTCTTTTTAGGCTGCACGGCAGCATATGGAAGTTCCCAGGCCAAGAATCGGACCCAAGCCCCAGCTGCAACCAGTGTCAGTCACAGCTGCAACACAAAGTCACACCAGATCCTTAACCCACTGTGCCAAGCCAGGGATCAAACCTGCACCACAGCAGAGACATTGGGTCTTCAACCCTCTGTGCCACAGTGGGAACTCCTAAGGGGTTTTAAGTTTGAGAGTAACAGGATCAGATTCATTTTTCTTGAAAGATCATTGTGATTGGGCAGGAACAAGAGTGAAGAGCATTATACCCCAGTGTTCATAGCAGCATTATTTACAATAGCTAAGGTATGGAAGCAACTTTAGTGTACATTAAGAGATGAATGGATAAAGATGTGCCATATATGTAATATGGGTGATATTTTATACTATAAAGTAGATAATGGAATACAAATAAGCCATAAAAAAGAATGAAATTTTGCCATTTACAGCAACATGGTGGACCTGGAGGGCATTCTGCTAAATAAGTCAGAGAAAGACAAACATTCTATGATACCACTTTTATAAGGAATCTTAAAAAACAAAAACCACCACCACCAAACCAGTGAATGAAACAAAGCAGACTCACAAAGAACCAGCTAGTGGCTACCAGGGGAGAGAGGGACAGGAGAGGAACAATACTGGAGGGGAGGAAAAAAGGATTACTATAAGATTATATGAAATTGTGAAAAAAATTTTTTTTCCATTTTTAGCCACCCAGTGGCATACAGAGTTCCTACGCCAAGGATCAGATCTGCAACTGCAGCAATGCCAGATCCTTTAACCCACTGTGCCAGGCCAGAGATAAACCTGTGTCCTGGTGCTGCAGAGACCCCCATCAATCCTGTTGTGCCAGCAGGGACTCCAGTATCATTCAGTTTTTCTAAATTATTTTTGAGGAGTTCCCCTTTAGCGCAATACTGCAGCAGCTTGGGTCTCTGCTATTGTGCAGGTTTGATCCCCTGGCCTGGGAACTTCTGCATGCCACGAGCACAGCCAAAAAGAAAAAAAATACCTATTTTTTGAAAAGTTTTTTTTAAAAAAGTGACTAGCACTATAGATATGAGATTTGCCTGAGATGTAATAGGCCAATCCCCTAATCATGAAGCTGATGTTTTGTTTTAAAGGAATACTGCCTTAAAGATAGGAAAAGAACCATGCATAAGTATATGTGACTCAAGGGGGCAGGAGTTTTTTAAATCCCTGAGGTTGACTGACTAAAGCTTTCCAGAGGATCGGTTGTGCCTCTCCCACCCTAACATTGCTGAGCACCTGTGAGCCAGGCTCTGCCTAATGGCTTTACACCAGGCACCACTGAGTGCTAAGGGGTCAGGGAGATGAGATAATCGGCCTCAGAAATCTTGAGAGGGGAAAATATGAACAAAACAGTAATTACTATAAGAAATGTAAAAGCACTATGAGAGTTCAGAGGACAATTATATAATTAAACTCCAAAGCTTTTTTTGGGGGGAGGGACCCACACCCACAGCATGGATGTTCCTGGGCCAGGGATCAAACCCATCCCGCAAGAGTGACCCAAGCGTCTGCAGCAACAACACTGGATCCTTAACCCACTGTACTGCAAGAGAACTCCAAGAGAGTTAACTTTTTTCTTAAAGCTTATTCTTTATGCCTTAAGATTAAAACTCTCTTTTCGTGTTTCTTTCCTTTGAAGTAAAAATATACTTATCAGGGAGTCCCCACTGTGGTTCAGTGGGTTAAGAACCCAACAGTCTCCATGAGGATGGGGGTTTGATCTCTGGCCTCGCTCAGTGGGTTAAGGATCTAGCATTGCCACAAGCGGTGGTGTAGGTGGCAGATATGGCTCAGATCCGGTGTTGCTGTGACTGTGGTTACAGGCCTTAGCTGCAGCTCCTATTCGACCCCTAGCCTGGGAACTTCCATAAGCCATGGCCATAAAAAAAAAAAAATAATACACACACACACACACACACACACACACACACACACACACACACACCAGTCCACAACTTCCATAAGCCATGGCCATAAAAAAAAAAATACACACACACACACACACACACACACACACACACACACACACCCCAGTCCACAAAGAGAATGAAATATTTGTGAGAGATGATGGTCAACATGTCCCTGTCCCATTTTGGAGAAAAAAATGAATTAATACCCAAAATACCCAAGGCCTTCCATCTCCATGGATTTCTTCCTGGACAGTCAGCTATTTAGGATGAAATTCTGGGCACCACGCAAGCAAGGACCAGCCACAGCAGCAGCATTCTGACACACTTCAAGTACAAGGCAAAATAAACCCCAGCATGATTTAAATATTGTTGCCAGGAGAAAAGCATCCAGGTCCCCCAAGGTGGTGTCTCTGAACTCCCTGACTTCTACTGCAACACCTTCCCTGCAGAGACAAAGACCCACTGAGCCACAGCTCCAACTTGGCAATAGCTTAGACTACTGCAGTCCAAGTCCTGCTCTTTTTAGGCCTGAGACAGCCCCAAATCTATACTTTCCTCTAACTGCCAAGCCACACAGTGAAGTCAGTGTGGCATAGAAAGGGCACTCAATACACTGCACAGAGCCTGTCCACAAGGCAGGAAAGGAGGGTTAGTTGGCTGCAAGATAGCCCTGAAAAGGGAAACAACTTGCCTAAGACTGGTCTCATGGCTTGTTAGAATTTGGCTCACAAATCTGGTCCTCTGAGATACTTAGGAGGAGGAAGGAAGAAATAAAAATACATTCCCAGGAAGAGTTGTCAGCTCTGTCAGAAAAACCCATCTCAAGGCTTTAAGATCAAGGCTCTATTGCCGAGAAGTGCAAGAAATGAGAGATCAGCCACAGGAACCCACAAATGGAAAGGTTGGCAAAATGATCTCAATCAGTAGTGCCTTAGGTTTGCAGGCCTTCTGAGGATCCAGGCAAAATTTAAATCACACAATTATGGCGCTACAGATTGAATGACTCACTCCGGTCATTCTCTCTACTAATCCACAAGAACCAATAAGGTAGCATCCTTTGGCTCCCCTGGTAAAGCCAGGGCAGTTAAATGACTTGCCCCTGCCCCCAATATACATACACAGTAGGTGATTCCTACTGTGTGCTCGCCACAGCAGAGAGATGAAGAAAGAAGCTACTGAAATGGAGAAGAGCAGCTGGCAGAGGCACCCAGTAGTCCTAAGGCTAGACCCTACTGAGTCTATAAGGAGGGGGTGGTGCAGGGGTTAGCCTCTGCATTTGGCAAGGTGAACTACATTTCCAGCAACAGTGGTCCTGGCCCACCCTTGGCTCTGACCTGAGAGGCAGGACAATGGCTATGAGAATTAGGAAAATGAGTGGTTAGGGAAAGGCCCTTCCCACCCTAAGCACCACTATCCTCCTTCTACACTGGGGCATGGCCAGTGGTTTCAGGGCTATGTTGGTGAATCACACCAAGCCTCTCCATAGGACGAGAGTTTGAGGAACCTGGGCGAAGACCATCTAAGCTGGGCACGTGGTCAACACCCCAGGGACCACAATGCTGTTGCCACCTTCCCCACCCCCACCTGGAACAGAAAAAGGTGATTCAGGATCAAGATGAGCAGAGGAGGAGGCTCAGAGATGTGGACCCTGCAGGGAAGTCAGAACTGGGACTGGACCACACTGTAACAGGCCTCAGGACACTCACTAGACTAATGGCTGAAATTTAGGCTCTGGAGCTCGAGGGCCAGAACTTAGATACAAGCTCTTTCTGTGGCCTTAGACATGTTACTTAATTTCTCTGAGCCTGTTTCATCATAAAATGGGAATTTTAGGAGTTCCCGTCGTGGCGCAGTGGTTAACGAATCTGACTAGGAACCATGAGGTTGCGGGTTCGGTCCCTGCCCTTGCTCAGCGGGTTAACAATCCAGCGTTGCCGTGAGCTGTGGTGTAGGTTGCAGACGAGCCTTGGATCCCACGTTGCTGTGGCTCTGGCGTAGGCCGGTGGCTACAGCTCCGATTCAACCCCTAGCCTGGGAACCTCCATATGTCGCGGGAGCGGCCCAAGAAATAGCAGCAGCAACAACAACAACAACAAAAAAAAGGGAATTTTATTGTGTGAAGTAAATGTAAAGCAGTCAGTTCGCTATTACTACCACAAACTGATGTGTGCAAGCAAAAGAGAGGCTTCCACTCTATCCTTGAAGGGAATTACAGGGAGGGAGCTGTCATCACTTCTTCTTCGGTCTTCAAGGAATCCAGCCCCCGCCGCCCCGGTTCTTGCCCACTGTGGAACCTAGACATACCCACTCAAGCTTCGCCTTTAGGGATCACCAATCTCCAAGCTAAAGGGCCTTCCTAGATTATCATTTCTACCACCTCTGCTTTTTTTTTTTTTGGCTTTTTAGGGCCACAGCTATGGCACATGGAAGTTCGCAGGCTAGGGGGAAAAAGAGCCATGGCCACAGCCATAGCAACTTGGGATCTGAGCTGCATCTGTGACCTACACCACAAGCTCATAGGAACGCTGGATCCTTAACCCAGAGTGAAGCCAGGACTCAAACCCGCATCCTCATGGATACTAGTCGGGTTCATTACCACTAAGCCACAATGGGAACTCCTTTTTTTTTTTTTTTAAACATCTGCCTTTCTTGACGGCTGACATATAGAGTGGAACACAACTCCAACCCTAATGGGCCATCTGGGAATCCTCTGGTCCTACCCAGGGCCTGGTCCTGTGCTGGCACTCAGTTTCTTAAGCAACTGATAGCTGCTAAGGCAGTGAATGATGGGGACAAGGGTAGAGGATAGTATGTTCCTAAGAGAAGCACAACATTCAAATAGCTTACATATAAATACACATTATTAAATGCCCATTACAAGTCAGACACTGTTGCCAGGCACTGGGGCAGCCCCCTTACTTACAATTTATGAGGAAAATATTCAACGCATGAGTAAGCAAAGAAACTAAGTACCACAAAATACACAAACTGGGCACAATGGTAGGGAAGAATGGGGGTGGGGGTGGGGAAGCATCTCTTAAAGGTTGTCAGGGACCTTCCACTGAAGCTTGATCCTGAAGCGAGGACCTGAAGAGTAAATCAGCCCTGGAGTTCCCGCTATGGCGCAACAGGATTAGCACCATCTTGGGGCCACTGGGACACAGGTTTGACCCCCGGCCCAGCACAGTGGGTTAAGGATCCAGCGTTGCTACAGCTGCAGCTTGGATCTGATCCCTGGCCTGGGAACTCCATATGCCACAGGATGGCCAAAAAAAGGCGGGGGGGAGGGGAATAGCCCTAAAATAGTCAAGAGAAAGGTCCTTTCAGCTAGAAAGAAGGCCGTGAGGCAGGGAAAGTTTTTAGTTAACAGGATCTGAAAGGAGGGCGTGTGGTTAGAAAAAGGTGAGTGGGGGGAAAGGGATCTGAAATGACACCGGAATGTGGGGGAGAGACCAGACATTTCCAGGCCTAAGGACTGACATTTTATTTTTTCTTTTTCAGCTGCACTCATGGCACATGGAAGTTCCTGGGCCAGGGATCAAATCTGAGCTGGAGCTGAGACAGCTGCAGCAACACCAGATCCTTAACCCACCGCACCAGAGCGGGAACTCCCAGGACTGGCATTTTAAATACACTGGGAAGTTGCCAATAGGTTCTAAGTTACAGAGTGATAACCTATATGATTAACAATATCATCTCAGCTTACTGAATGTAAATTAAATTGAAGGAAAACAAAGAAAAAAAAGGAAGATGAGAAGCCAGAATGCCACTGCAGTAGTCCTGGTGGGACATGACTATGGTTTGACTATGCTTGTGGCAGACATGGACTTAAGTGGCAACATTTGACATAAAATGTGCTAAAGAACAGAAGAGGGGAAATAATAAATGAGGGAAGAATCAGGACGACTACCAGGAATCTGGCTGGAGCAGCTATGTAGACACAGCACCATTTAAAGAAATGGGGAAGGGGGGGTGGGGGGATGTGCTTGGGCTGTGGGATGGAAATCCTGTGAAACTGGATTGTTACGATCATTATACAACTACAGATGTGATAAATTCATCTGAGTAATGAAAAAATAAAAATAACGATTAAAAAAAAATAAATGGGGAAAGTTATTTTGGAGTGGGGAGACTCAGGAATTCCATTTCAGACGTACCAAGTTTGACCAAGGAGAACTCTAAGAGCTCCAGTGTTAGCATCTGCTTTAGGCATAGTATAGTGTGCATGGGGCATTAAAGGAAGTATCCTCTGATTCAATTTTCTAGGCAACTGAAAGGATGGGGTGATTTCATGTGAAAACTGCACAGGTCCAGTTCTAGCACATGAAAACACACAACCAATGTCTGTAACAACAACAGCAAGAAGTCTTCCCCTACCGTAACATCTTATATAATCAAGTTTTTCTCGTCTTATCCCTTCCTCTTGACAAGTGGTAGCATTTAACAAGGACCACTGACCTCAAAGAAAAAGTCCATGTAACTGGAGACTGGAGGTTATCCAAATTAGAGGAAACCAGGGGTATAGATTCAGTATCAGGCTTCCATGGCCTCTTGGCCAGACACACAGCTTGCTTGAGAGAGGAGAAAGTTTGGGACTGGAATCTAGATGGTTGGTAAAGCCAAGGGAATTGATGATACCATCTAATAGAGAAATTCTAGCCTCAATTTTAACTCTCCTGAAAATTTATCAGCTTCCTTTCTACTTTGAAAACCCTAATCTGTTTTTAAAACAAACAAACCGGGCTTTTAAGAAATATCTAGAGAATTAGCTGATGCAAACACTAAGGTAAAGAAGGAGTCTGACCTTGAAAAATAATCTCTTGGAGTTCCCATTGTGGCTCAGCATGTTAAGAAACCGACTAGTATCCATGAGGATTCTAGAAACTGACTAGAATCCATGGGTTCGATTCCTGACCTTGCTCAGTGGGTTAAGGATCCGGTGTTGCCATGAACTATGGTATATAGGTCAAAGACAGGGCTCAGATCTGGCATTGCCATGGCTGTGGCATGGGCTGGCAGTTGCAGCTCCAATGTAACCCCCAGGCTGGGGACTTCCCTATGCCACAGGTGTGGTCCTAAAAAGAAAAAAAAAAATCTGTAAAAAGTCCACTGTACAGTGTGGCTAAAGCGAAGTGAGCAAAGGAGAGCAGCACCAACTCAGAGAGCTAAGGGGAGGAGGGCAGATCATGTAGGGCTTTACAGACCTTTCCATGGGTTCTTACTCTGAATGAAATGAAAAGCCCCTGTTGAGGAGGGAAGGGTTTGAGATGAGTTGTGACATTATCTGATTTCCATTTTTAAAGGATCACTCTAGCTGTCATATTAAAAAAAAATTTTTTTTTGGATGCATCTGCAGCATGTGGAAGTTCCCAGGCCAGGGATCAAGCCTGTGCCACAGCGGCGACCCAAGCTGCTGCACTGACAATACTAGATCCTTAACCCACTATGCCACAGTGGGAATTCCTGTTGTATTAAATAGATGGCAGACAATGTAAAAGCATGTTCGTTAATTAGGAAAGAACTTGGGAAATCCAGGTGAAAGATGTTGGTAGCTCCAACTAGAGTATGAACAGGCAGACTGTAAGTCAAGCCAGTAAGATCTCCTGATGGACTAAATGTGGGTGTAACAATCATTTTCAGCCAGAGTGCATCACATCACAATACTCCTCTACCTAAAAACAACACAAGACTACTTCATTCAGAGTAAATGCCAAAAGGACCTCAGATGATCATTTAACCACCTGACCTCTTCTCCTACGACCCCACCTTCCCCCATCACTCCACTCTTGCCCCTGGCCTCCCTTACTATTAGAACAGGCCATTCACAATCCCACCTTGAGGCCCTTACTCAAGCTGTTGTACTTGAAACATTAGAAAGCTGTCCCACCTCATTCGAGTTTGCTTAAACCACAATTTCTCAGTCATCTGTATACACACACATTGCTCTAGCATTCCCAACCCTCCTTACTCAATTCCACCCTTTTTTAATACAAGGCTCTCATTTCCTAACATGTGAATTACTTATTTACTATGTTCACTGCCTGTCTTGAGCTAGAGTGGGAAGTTTCACATGGTGGAGCTTCCATTAGTTTGGGTTGTGAGACTAACATAGAAGAAACCACCACACAACCATGATGGACATGCGGCATGAACAAGAAATAAGCCTTGATCTTTTATAGTGGGAAAAAAAGGTGACCACATGATTTAGCAACATGAAATCACTACCAACATTCCTATGGAACAGCAGGGGTAAAAGCCTGATCAAGAAAGGTTTAAGAAAAAATGGAAAGTGATCATTAGAAACCATATAAAACTTTTGAGTTTTACTACAAAATGAATGAAAAAATAAAATGGCAGGAACTGGCAGGGGAAACAGAGTCATGACATTTTTGAGATGGGAATAAGACTGATCCAATAGGGGGTCCCCTGGTGGTCTACCACTGAGCATGCAGTGTTTTCACCACTAGCCAAATGCAGTCCCTGGTCTGGAAACTGAGATCCCACATCAAGCCACTGCACATTTCGCCTCCCACCCCCAAAATGGATGATGCCAAAGGAGAAGAACTAACTACTGGAGCAAGAGGATGGGCCCTAATGAGTAGCAGAGCCACCAGTCTTAGATAAATGCAGTTAGTTGGGATGCTGGAAGGTGAGTGTGTATGATGGGAATGCTTACTCTCTTCTGATTGCCTCAGGTTCTACTGCAAGGTAGGAAGCAGGTCATTCATTAGGTAAGCGAGGAGAGAGGAGGTGAATGGAGGGCAAATGACAAGGACCTATTCTCTGTGTGGCAGAATTGTGGGTCTAGACAAGATACAAGGTTTGCAATCATTTATTTTTTAGAGCAAGAACAGTCATTGAGATTATTTTTCTCCAGTAAACTTCAGACTCACCAGTCACAATGAACAGATGAATTAGATTTAATCTGGCTGTGGTTCTGCCAAGTATGATATAGCTGGAAGACTGCATAGCCTAAGAGCTTGCCAAAAAAAAAAAAAAAAAGATGGTGTCGCAAAGGAATGACAGTGATTGGCTTATGGTTCTCAAGTTGAATAAGGACAATGCAAAGTTAAATCAATGGACTGAGGGAGTTCCCATCATGGCTCAGCGGAAACAAATCTGACTAGTATCCATGAGGTTGTGGAGTCAATCCCTGGCCTTGCTCAATGGGTCAGGGATCTGGCATTGACGTGAGCTGTGGTGTAGGTTGCAGATGCAGCTCAGATCCCGCCTTGCTGTGGCTGCGGCTGTGGTGCAGGCTGGCAGCTGTAGCTCTGATTGGACCCCTAGCCTGGGAACTTCCATATGCCATGGGTGTGGCCCTAAAAAGAAAAAAAACAAAAAAACCCACAATGGATTAAAAGTCACAATGGGATCAAAAGGGTTGGAATATTAGGAAAGCAATCCAGAAGGACAGAGGATGGATGAGTTGAGAAAAAGAAGTAAAAATTAAGAGGTGGGAATTTTTGAAGCATTGTCTCCAAAAAAAACACACTTCCACATCATCTGGTGTTTAAGAAAGATACACCCCTCAGGTGATTTATCCATTCCCCCTTGGTGAAGGAGAAAAACACTGCCAGACAGATTTCTTACCCACCTGCTATCTCAGGAGATATCTGATACTAAAAACCTAAAGGAAGCTTGTTTAGAGGAATTTTTTTTATGACTAATTCAATTCATGACTGACTTTTGAAGATGCCCAGGTACTATTTATATTTCATTCTTTACTTTGGTAAAGCTAATCAGTATGGTTCTAACATGACACTTTCTAAATCCAAAGTTATATTAACCACATAAGAAACTCATCTCTGGTGAAAAACTGGACCAAACAATATGAATGTTGGTCTATATATACGAAGTCATGTAAGGTCCAAAGAGTTTAGTGAAATCATAAGGTTAAAAAAAAAAAAAAGGGCCGTTCTCATTACAGCATAAGAAAGTATCAGAAGAGGACACCAAGAGGAGAAAATAAAAACAAAAATCCCACAGCTTCGGACACCAAGAAAGTAAGAAATCTATCTGCTAATGATAACATGTAGATTGATCCACAACCATCACAGAAAACCAGCTGGGTAAAGGTTCAGCTAAGCCTTCCATCCAGTAGGGTACCTGCGGACAAGATCTCCACTTAGGCCAACATAATGGCATTTATCTGATAAGTCTAAAGTATGTCTTGCAGCCAAATAACATACATATTATAAAAGGCTACCCAATCTTGAAGCCTAAATTCAAGGAAAAGGCCATGGGACATAAGTAAAGAAAACTAATAGAGCAAATATAAGAACAGGCCAAATAAGGCAATACACCTAGATGAACTGGAACGGATTTACTGCAAAGCAAGTAAGAGTTCTTTCACCAAATATGAGGCAATTCTAAAAATCACAAACTTTGTTTCGATTTGTCATGGGGGATAATTCACCAAAGAAAATTTTTTTCAAAAATTAAGGCATTATAAAATTTGTGTCTGTCCCCAATTGTTTGGAATGCTGTCTACCAGAAATGGAAAGTGTTTTAAGACAGAAGGAACAGGTGAGGAGAGAAATTTCATTCTCACCCATCTTGACAAATAGAGGCAGCGGGTCCCTGTAGGTTCAATCCTGATAAAGTCCTGGGTATTGTTGCAATTGGATTGAGGAGCACTACCGGTTTTTCCAAAGGTTCTATAGACTGATCCCTACAGATTGAATCCCTGGAGGGCACACATGCCAAACCACAACAAATCTGATTAACACCCCATAAAGTAAGCCCAACCAAAGCACTCCAGGCACAGATTTACAACAAAGGTTGATTCTGCACCCCAGAGCCTACTATTTAATTGGTGTAAGGCAGTGGTTCCCCCTCCCCATTAGCAGTTTGTTACAGTAGGTAAGAGAAATCTGTGTCCCACTCCTTCCAATCTTTCATCAAAAGTGCTAAAATTTCTTGCTTCTTTTAATCAGAAAAGGAAATAAGATGTTCTAATAACATCACTTTCATCCCTTCAGTTCTATTGCAATTAAAATGAGACTTCAATTTTGTCCCTGAGTGGCCATCTTGAAAGCAAAGTCAGATATCTACCTCATACTTTATATCAAATAAATTCCAAGTAAATTCTTACACTTAAATAATGAAACCAAAAATGTACAGGAAAAAAAGTAAGAATTTTCTTATATTCAAGAACAGAGATCTCAACTGTGATGCAAAATCCTGAAGTCCTAAAGACTGGAAATTTAACTACCACATATTTAATTTTCCTGTGTGGCAAAAACATGAAATAAAATGACAAACTGGAAAAAAACACTAGCAACTCATATCACAAAGAGCTAATTTCCTTAATATATACAAATTAAGATGAAGACCCACCTTTTTCAGAAACATGAGAACAAAAGATATGAACAAACAAAACAAATAAATGGCTCTTAAAATCACAGACGATCAATCGCACTCGTTTATAAAAACAGATGCCAAGGAGCTCCTTGGTGGCTTAGGGGTTAAGGACTTGGCATTATCACTGCTGTGGCTCGGGTTCAATCCCTGGCCCAGGAACTTTCCCCATGTCAAAGGCACAGACCAAAAAAGCACCCCCACCCCTAATGCTAAGTACAAAGATCAACAAAGGTACTGATGAGAGTTTTAAGGAAACACTTGAAAAACCTGAATAACTTCTGAAAACAATTCGTAAAACTATAAAATGCCACTCCATTTCTAGGAATCTAACTTACAGATAAACATGCACTCATGCAAAGTAGTAATATTACATCTAACGCAAAATGTAACTGATTTTAAGGTCATTATTGATTTTTAAGATGCATCATTATTTTACATACTACTAAAACCAAAACACTGCCAATTAAACTATGGATAAAGATACATCCAAACTTCAGAGATATTTAAAAAATGTGGGGGAGGAGTTTCTGCTGCGGCTCAGCAGGTTAAGAACCTGACTAGCATCCAGAAAGATGTAGGTTCAATCCCTGGCCTCGTTCAATGGTTTAAGGATCCAGCATTGCCACGAGCTTTGGTGAAGGTCATAGACAGGGCTTGGATCCCACCTTGCTATGGCTGTTGCATAGGCTGGCAGCCACAGCTCTGATGCAACCCCTAGCCTGGGCACTTCCATATGTGGCCGATGAGACCATTAAAAAAAAAAAGAAAATGTGGGAGAAAAAAAGGATTAAATATATAAATATACTATAAACCTCATATTAATTTCTTCCCATAAAATCTTAAAATTGAGGTACATATGCAAAATCTTGCAACTAGAGATTATCATACTAAGTGAAGTTAGAAAGACAAACAGCACAGTCTATCACTCATAAACAGAATTTTTTTTTTTGGTCTTTTTTTGCCTTTTCTAGGGCCGCTCCTGAGGCATATGGAGGTTTCCAGGCTAAGGGTCTAATAGGAGCTGTAGCCGCTGGCCTGTGCCAGAGCCACAGCAACTCGAGGTCCAGGCCGCGTCTGCGACCTACACCACAGCTTACAGCAACGCCAGATCCTTAATCCACTGATCGAGGCCAGGGATCAAACCTGCAACTTCATGGTTCCTAGTCAGATTTGTCAACCACTGAGCCACGATGGGAACTCCTAGAACATGACACAAACAAATCTATCCACAAAACAGAAACAGACTCACAGATAGGAAGAGACTTGTGGTTGCCAAGGGGTGAGGAGGAGTGAGATGGACTGGACATTTGGGTTTAGTAGAGGAAAACTATTACATTTAGAATGGCTAAGCAATGCGTTTCCTACTGTATACCACAGTGAACAATATCGGACTCCACAAGTTTTTATTTATTCTGGAATTAGCGTTTAAATTTTTTCATTTATTCTCTATGTAATTCAGCTCTAACTCTTCCAACGAATCAAATATTTCCTCAAGATATTCAAATACAGGAAGTTCTTAATCAGCCTTCAAGCCATCTCATTCTAGAACTCAACTTTCTTATGCTTCAACCTAGACTACTGTTCTCCAAGCCCAAGTAGAAAAGCAGTTCTGGGACTTTCCGCTGTCATTATTGTGGGAACTCCTTTGGCCTCAGCATGAGACCTCATGAAAAACACCAATACTAAACACTTTACTCCAGTAATTTCTATCAGAACTATTGTGGTATCTATTAATACCACGATGCAAATGGTCTACCTATCACTACTCCACCCCCCTAGAGTCCAACTTACAGCTGATGGAGCTCTGGGATAAACAGCAGTTTAATTTAGCAATCACTCAACTCATCCCCAATTTTGAGGGTGCCTAGAAGACTTAGTAAGTCAAAGCTGAGAGGTCTAAAACCAAACCAGTGTCATTCTGAAAACTGCCCTAAGTTCTTTGACCCATCCAGAATCAGGCTGGGCCAGATGCCATGACAACAGAACAGTGTAACCACCCCCATCCCCACCTGACTTACATTGATAGTACCAGTTATCTGCACACCCAAACTGCCTAGACAGAAAGCTGCTTTTGGAGGCAAAGCAAAGACAGGCACCTATTCATCTTTGTGTTCTCCACATAGTACTTACACATAGTTGGCAACTTGTGAGTACTTTATCAAGTGCAAAGCAAGCTTTCAGGTGGATGCTAACTACACTCAACAAAATGAAAAGGAGAAGGCTACTGAAAACCAGTATATTATAGCATTACCTTTGAAAAAACTACTGTACAACTCTTGAGGCTAAGTGATGGTAGTATAACTTTGTCAATTACACAAAGCAGACCACGTGGTCTCAGAGATACACTTGATCAGAAGCTTACACAAAAATAATTCCAAAAAACTTAATGTTATTAAAACGTCAACAAATTAAAATTCAATCATTTCAAAACACCTCTTTAAAATTTCAGCACTTGCTATTTTCCCCAGTTCTTAATAGTATTTTTCTCAGTCAACAAGTAGTTTAAAAAACAAAACCAAAAACCAAAATGATGGTAGGAATGTAGCATTAAACCAGCCCAAGAGCTGGTGGTTATGAAAAACTACTTAAGTTTCGTTACAGGAAAACTGTGCTCTCAAAGGGAGAAAATGACTCCCTTTTATCACACACCCCCCCCCCGCCCCTTTTCTTGGCTGTGACCATGGCACGTGAAGTTCTGGGGCCAGAGATCAAACCCATGCCACAGCAGTGACACCACCAGCTCCTTAACCCACTGTGCCACCTGGGAACTCCAAAAATGACTCCTTTTTAAATTTTAACCACACAGCATGCTCTGTAATGCAAAATCACCCCCAGATTTAATCCACTGTGACATGTCGCCACCTTCACTGACCATTTCCACCTAAGTTCAGTTCTGAGTTCTCTACTTGACATTCTGTACTATCTCCCTTTCTTAGACTATAAGCTCCAAAACTACACCTAGAACATTATCTTGAAAAGTATGGCTCAAAATTTTTATTTGTTGAACCAATGAATACTGTTAAGTCTCCATCTTTTGAAACTTGCTAACCCCACCCATCAGAGCAAGGGGTAATGTTGAAAAAAGTACTGATCATAATGAGTTCATTTTTTGATGAAAAAGGAGACCAAAGCAGACAAACCCTCTAAAAAGTGACAGTGGCAGAAAAGTAACCCAGCCAGAGAAGAGAAACCCAAATGCAAGGAAAGCAGCTAGCCTCAAGGTCCTTTTTGTCGACCACCTCTCATCTGCAGGAGTTGGTAGCTCTTTCCCACCCCTAATCCCAACTCCACCAACATCCTTCATTACCTGACCTCTCACCAAAGACAACGTCCATATTCGGCAACTATCTGGAGTTTGAGGTGAGAAAATGTTTTAACTGACAGGAATTTAAATAACACATAAAACACCTACCACAAGGTGTCATTTAAAGTAAGATATACAGATAGTTACTCCATCTCAGTCTCATCTATGAATTAGACACAGAGTCATTAAACAGTAAAATATGAGAAAACACCTAAAACCCCGCTCCTTTACAAAATCTCTACAACCCACCCTTCTAAAAGCATAACACCTGTTGAATGATGCTGGGACATACCCTAACCACACACAGCCCCACTATACATATGTTAAAACTGAAACACCACCGTTAAATCAACTATACTTTTTAAAATTAAAAAAAAAAAAAAAAAACCTGTAAGAAGATACAAACAAAAAATATCTGGAAACCAGTCCATTTTGATAGAAGCAGTGGCTCTTTCTTGTACTCACCCCCAACCCCATCCTTACTGTTAAACCATTTAAGCTCACTGCAGGGTCCTTTTGCTATGCCTATCATTCTAAAGGAAATGAGGTACT
The DNA here is from genome assembly GCF_016906955.1 of Phacochoerus africanus. Taxonomy (NCBI): domain Eukaryota; kingdom Metazoa; phylum Chordata; class Mammalia; order Artiodactyla; family Suidae; genus Phacochoerus; species Phacochoerus africanus. The sequence continues at coordinate 5,752,478 of NC_062547.1, forward strand.
AGTGGCACCACTGATGTATTCTTTAGATGTTGGCAGAACTACCCAAATAGATGATGAAAGGCATCAAAAAGTATTACTTACTGACCTAGGAAAATAGCAGAATGCTGCTGGAGTCACAATTTTTCCATCTGGCATGAAGTAAAAGCTGACCAATCTCCTGTTCCCTCAAACACTTGCTTCTCCTAGATCTCGTCCTTGGAGATAAGCCAAGCTAGATGTACTGACTGACTGGGAAGTTGGAATGGTAGTAGTAAAAGTGGGTGACAATTGACTGTTTCTCAAGCAGGCAAAGTCCTACTTCTCAAAACCACTAGCAAGTAGCTGTTTTCAATAGCAGAGATGTACCAGAGGGAGAAAGTCTTTAATGGAATGAGGCTGCCTGCCTGGGTTATTCTATATAATCCCTCTTTTTTCTATGTACCTATAAATCTTAGCTACAATAAAGAAAATCACTGCAGTGATTTTCACCCAGAACTGAATGTCGGTCAAACTCTATACCCTCCCCTTCTCTTCCAGGGACAAATAAAGAACCCAGACACAAGCCCAAGCAAAAACTCTCTAGAAGCACACATTCCCTAAGTTGAAAAACCATTTATTTCACTGGAAAGAAAAAAGTGATCCAACTCTATGTGTCTACTCGCCGTAAGTCTTTGGGCCAAAAAGACTTAGGAGTAGTGACACTCTCACAACACCCACTGGAAGCAGGAGTTGGGGAGACAGCACAACTCCCACAAGTTTCTGCACACAATGAGGCCTGCTGGGAGAACAGAACGTGATGGGAAGCTAAGGAAGTATTGAAGGACAGGAAGAAAGGGGAGAGAGGAAAGGAAGAGGTGTTCTGAACTTAGCAAGGTAAATTAAGGTCCACGGTTCCTGAGGGACTGAACGCACAGAGCCGAGAACGTCCCGGAGACGCAGTACCACGAAGGGTGTATTCTCATGCACAACCGCAGCTCGGAATTTCAGCCCACACACATCCCACCTGAAAGAGAGCACAATACAGGGGCTTTACAGCAAAGCTCAAAAGGGCTTTTCCACTTAACACTTCAAAAAACATCTTTACAAAATATGGTAATTTGACACTTCTTTTAAGTTTACTTGTATCCATCCACACTATCACAATACTCTCTAAAAGTGAAAAAAAGCTTGAAGGCCTGAAAGTAACTGGGAAAGTCAAGCAATCCCAGACTAGGGCTTTTCTCTCAATTAAATAACAAATTTTCTTTCATGAGAGTAGGCCGACACTGTATTTCTCTTGACATTAACACATTAGCATTCCTCAGAGAAGGTAATTCCACATTTACAAACTGTCACTGGAGGAGAGGAAAAAGGGAAAGGTGCCAATTAACAATCTGGAGTAAAAAGTATGCCTGAATCTTGGGAGTTCTAAGTTAAAAACCATTTAAGGTCTAGGAAAAAGTAGCACCACCTAAGCTTTGAGACCTGAGGGCCTCCAAATCTGCCTAGGGAAGAAACTAAAAGAATGTACTGGAGGGCATGTATAAGCCACATATCAAGTCACTCAAGTTTCTTGTCCAGCCCTAACAATAATTTCCACCCAATAACCCCAGGCAAGTCACATACCTTCTGCCCTAACCGAAAAGATGACAGTATCAACCACTCTTTTACTATAGGATTACAGATCAATGGTAAAGTCTGGGACAGAATGGGAGCTACTCAAGACAAAGGGTGCTGTGAAACACCCTTTATACAACAGCAATCTCAAATACCTGGAGCCCAAAGCTGGCAAGAGTCGGAAGACAATACACTCAAGCAGAGCCAAATGGATCATGAGGCTCAAAACGTATAGGGGAGGAAAAAGCCAGAGGACTCAAGGTAGAGCTGGTGGTTGAAGAGTGTTAAATTACTAGTGGGAAGATGAAGGGAGTGATCTGCTTAAGGCAAAGCTCCCAACCCTGGATTTCAACATTACTGAAGAGTAGGGTTAACAGGGGTGCATACATATTCATATTACTTACACCTTGAAGAAGTGGAGAGGATGTCAAATCTAACACTGTGGGGACAGTTAAAAAAATAAATTAAAAAAAAAAAACTGAATGAAGCAAACAGGCTCTTACAGGAAAGACTGGAAGATAAAACAATTGAGTGGGCATTCTATTCAGCTCAGGGAATGAATGTGAACTGAGCAGAAGTTCAATCTAAGTCTATGTCCCAGAATCCTTGTTGAAATCAACTTTATAAATTAAGACACCTTTTTCTATTCCTCTCTGCCCCAACTTATCACCAAATAAGTTTTTTTCTATAAAGTTGGGGGTAAACTGTTCAGGAATGTCAAAACACGTTGCTTCAAGATTAAGACGATGCTATTAGGGTAGTTTCATAGTAACTGGGACCTGAGCAGTGATGACCGATTAACTACAATTACATAGGCTTTATCATTTACAGGTCACATCAGACCTTTCACATAGCATGAAGCAGAAGAGCAAACTTGTAGACCTTAGATGTCACACACCTAGGAATGTCAATAAAGTCTCTGAGAAACAGCACACCTGAGTCTGAATGTCTGGGTTCCAGGTTCAATTCCATTAGAGCACACAGGTGTGACCCAAGATTAGTCACACCACTGTTTGCTTTTCCAGGCACAAATAGAATCAGATTGACTCCCAGGACTAGAAGCCCTGAAAAATCGGCCATGAGGTTTCAGGATGTTTACGTATTTCAGAAAGTTTAGTTAGAACTTCTCCCTATGCTCTGAACCATGCTAGCAACCTTACCCCAACTTTGCAAAAGCAAGCAAGCAGGGCAGCCTAACTGGAGCCTTTAGGCTGCAGGAGGGATGGCAAAACCAGAACAGGGGACACCCCACCACTCTCACCTCAAGCTTTAAAAGGCTGAATACCGCGCCCGATCCGCATACTGCTCCCGCTCATACCGGGCCATGTCGTACAGGGAATTCCGCGCGGCCGCTGAAGCTTGGGACAACTCACTCTCATGCCCGTAACCGTAGCCCTCTCCAACAGTGGGGACTGGGGCTGTAGCGCGACGCAGGGGGCTCCGATCCCGCCCGTAATATGAAGTGGAAGCTGCAGTAACAGCAGCAGCGGCTGCTGCAGCAGCAGCAGCTGTAGCAGCAGCAGCTCCTGAGGTCGGCAACAGGTGTCTATCGTAGGGATCGAGAGAGGTGGAGGTGAGGTGACTGGCCATGGCTGTGTTCTGGACTTGTGGCAGCTGAGACAAGGTCTGCTCTGCGTAATTATACGCAGAGGCAGCTGCAGCAGCCACTGCCTCATAGGACCGGGCAGCACGGCAGCGCTTGTAGTAGGCATCGAGCGCTCCGTACGCGTTGTTGTAATACAACGAATCCCCATAGCTCATGGTGTAAGGTGTGCGCACTGCTCCATACTGCTCATTATATTGCTCGGTAAAGTCTGCCACTCGGCCCGAACGATCTATCGGACACTCTTTGGACCAGTGCCCCTCTTTCCCGCACCGATAGCAGCCGCTCTGGTCTCCCATCCCGGGCGCAGTCCTAAGCCGGCTGGTGGACAACTGCACGTGCATTCGTTTGCCTTGAAGAAACAGACGCAAGAAGGGTTGCTATCACTCTTAGTCATAGCCCCAGCCCCTACCCCAGACACTGGTCATAGCAATGGCTTTACCTAGACAACTCTAATGCAGGACTCATTGACTTTCTAAAGTTTTTCTTTAAAAAAAAAAAAAATCCAGTACAAATTCAATATTACAACCTGATTTAGGCAAAGATCAATTAAATGAAGAAAATGTTTCAGTTCTAACACCAGCTCCAGGACTAAGAAACTACTCTTGCTCAAAAATAAGCATGTAATCCTTTGCCACGTAACTGGACAAAAACTACTCTGAATGTCAAAAGAAACCACACCAAGAGTGCTCCACAACATTCTGATACCTCCAATCTCCACTATTAAGACTCTTGATTTCATTAAGCAGGAGAATGCAAAGGCCAATCCCCAACTTAACCCCAAAAATCAAAGAGAATAGAAAAGTTACCATTGATGGTGATCCAGACTTGATCCATGGCTGAGTGTGGTAGGCAACTTTCAAGATTTTTTGTGGAAAACACCCCTCGTGAATGGGGGAAGAGGGTGAAATATGAGTTGAAAGACTGCTTTCCTCCTTAAGTGGGTCCTTTAACCTACTAGTTCTGATACTGATTCTAACAAGAACTCTTTATAATCTTTAGTGACCCTTTATAACAGAGTTGAAGAAAACAGGGCAGGCCATTTACAAGACACCTGAATTTTCAGAAAGAATATTATGAAAAATATGGAAGATAAAGGGGAATGAGAAAAGTAGAGAATGACCAAAGATTAATCAATGGATTAAACTGTCCATTTTAGCAAGATTAAATAAAGTACTTTTCCTCTTTAGAGATCTGAGATCCTTAGGGCATGAACCTTTTTTTTTTTTTTGCTGAAAATTACAATTTATATTCTGGAAATGAAAAATATTCATTCTGAAAATTTAACAAAAGAAGAAACATTTCTGGAGAAGTTTAAGTTTCTTTTTTTTTTTTCCTTTCTCTTTCTTTTTCAGCCACACCCACTGCATACTTAAGTTCCTGGGCTAGGAATCTAATCTGAGCTGCAGCTGTGACTCACAGCTACAGCAACACCAGATCCTTAACCTGATGTACTACAACAGGAACCCCAAAAAAGTTTAATGGTAAGCAAAATTCCAGGAAAAGCTTTCCAATACAATTGGCTATCATGCACCCAAGCATGCAGATGTCAAAGAAGTGAATGCTTAGAACCAAGGAAGTCAACAGATAAGTCATCTATTCATCTAACATTACAGAAAATGGTAAATATACAATTCCACCTACAAAATTAAAATTAGGTCCCGGGAGACTAGGAAAGAGAAAGAGAATGAAAGCACCAAAAAAAAAAAAAAAAAAGAAAGAAAGAAAGAAAGAAAAAAAGAAAAAGTCCTAGTTTAAACATTATATCTGGTAAGTGTCAGGTGCCAGAGCTAAGATGTGCAATTAAGTACTTAAGTGCTAACCTGTGTCACTGTAGCATCTGCCCACGTGGCCACTTTGGCACCTAACAAAACCAGAGAAAACAAGGGCAACTAAGCAACCAACCATCCCCCTTTCAAGACATAAAGGTCATTAATCAATGTCCTTATCTAAGGATTTGCCAGAAAGGATTCCAAGGCCAGAAAAAACTTAAGTCTTTAAAAATATCTAAAATGAATGTTCTTTAAATGGGCAGATAATAAAAAGAATATACCCAACAGTGAAAAACTGAAAGGGAAAGGGACCCCCATAATAAATACTGCTACTCTCTAATAAAGAACCTCTTCTAAACAATATTAAGGACAATAACTAATAGTAAAGCAAATAAAGCTAAAATAACTAAGCATCATGAGAGCCCAGACTTCAGAGGCCAAGAGTTATGGTCCTCAGACAGTTTGTATATATCGATCCAAACTATCCTTCCCTCACATATGTGACTGTTACAGTCACCACCACCTCTTCCACAGCTTAGAGAAGAATGTCCAAAAATTAGATATCATAAACTCTCCACAAGGCAGCCCTTGCTCCCAATTAAGTTGTTGACGCAAAATAATTCTCAACTTACCAATTAAAAAAGAAAAACAAACTAGACCTGAGAGACCTGTGACATTATTTCTTAGCAAAGCGCAGCCAATACCCATGACACAGGGCACCCATTAACTTAAGAGACTGATGATCAGACTTCCAGGTCTAAGAAGGTTCAAGTTAAGAGAAGTAAATACCAAAGATGGCAGCAATGACTCTTAACAACTGAGTGTTGCTCAGGAGAAGGAGCAGCCACTGCCTTGTCTGGGCTAAAAAAAATGTTAAAAATGTAACAAGGCATTGTGGGAATACCCCATAATTTAGTAGTAGTTACACCAAAGGAGAAAGGCTTTTTTGACACTGGAAATCCAAAGTGAGTGAGAGAAGAGTTACCAACTCACCATGGTTACCACCCCCTTCACTAATGCCACTCTGGCCATAGGAACTTAGATCTTAAAGCAAGAAAATAAAATACCTTCCAAATGAACTATCTATCCATAGTATCACTCATGCTCCCTTCCAGGCACACTAATAATTCATCTAACAAGGCTCCAAGGCAACACCCATCCAAATGCTCTATTCACCAAGGATATTGAACCAGTCAAAAGGTATTGTCATCACTGCCCCCCAACTCAGAAACTCCTGAGATTAGCCTCAATTCTAAAGTGTTCTCATCCTCCAATCAGAACCTCTTAGTACAAGCATAACAGAAAAGCAGTAAGTGCTATAGCTCTTAAAGACACTAGTTCTCTAAAAACTAGTTTAACAACTAATTACATTTACTGGGAAGCTATAATTGGGATGAGGTGGGGAGTTTAACAGATAATCTTAACTCTTAAATAACATCGCTTAAGCCAGCTTTTGCCAGGTCCTCCAAATGCAAAATAACATGTGCTAAAGCAATAAATTTCAGAGTGGACCACTGCTACACGCTCCACTCAAAAAAAAAAAAAAAAAGACGACGACAAAACAACTAAAGAACTCTTCACAGAAAAGGATTTCTGCACTAATAGGCATAAAAGCCTAGGGGCTCCAAACTATAGCCAAGTGGTTCTTCTCCTAGACTTGATTTGCTCTAAGTAAAGCCTCTAAATCACATGCTTTCTTCATTTTAAATCCATCACCCACACTTAATCTTCACCATTAGCCTGCCAACAGCTGTATCTCTACCCTAGACCTCTTCCTTTACTTATCCAACCTATCTTCTACACAAAAACTTGTGCTCAGTCCTCTTCCCAAAGAGGGTGGTTCACCTTGAAACTCTGTGTTGTCAAGGCCCCTGATGGCCTCCACCGCATCCTCTGCCCGCTCCATGTGTACGAAGGCATAATCTTTCACGATGTCACATTCGATGACTGGACCGTACTCCTCAAATTTGGCCCGAAGCTCTTTGTTGGTGCAAGTAGGACTGATGTTGCCTACGTGCAACTTTGTGGAGGTTTTGCTCTTATTCTTGCTGGCTTCCACGTTGATGTTCACTCCGTGCAGCTTGTAGTGGTGCAGGTTGCGAATGGCATCCTCGGCCGCCGTCTTGTCCTCTATGTGTACAAAGCCGTAGTTCTTAATGATGTCACATTCCAGCACCTTCCCATACTGCTCGAACAGTGAGCGGATCTCCTGCTCTGTGGCCTCCCGGGGCAGGTTTCCAATGAACAGCTTCACCATCTCGGACACAGCCTAGGCGAGAAGAAACAAAAATTCTAACAAAAGACCTCAGGCCCACATCAGTTACCAATTTCGGTCTGACAAATATTGCCAGTTTTCCCCCTCTCACACACTTCACACGCACACCTCTACATCATCATCAAAAGGAAATGGAAATAAGGAGGCCCGTTAGACTTCCAGCTGTGGAACCTATAAAAACATGAAAGCATCTATAACAGAGCTCTTTAGTAGACATAGACAAAGGATTTGCTAAGAGTTTCGTAGTTCTTCCAAACGAGAATGGAAACGAAAAGTGAGGGCATAAATGTAGCCGCGGGGGGGGGGGGGGGTTACTGGGCTTCCTATCCACTATAAAAAAGAAATCTCTAACTATCCTGCTAACTGGATTGACTGTCTGAAATTATGAACTGAGTCGTCTTCTCATAACCAAAGAATTAGCCACCATTTCCGGAAAAATGGACCTTGTAATAGCTACGTTTTAGGGCTTCCCTTGGAAGCAGTGAACCGGTGGCTTAGGCCGGAGAGCGAAGCGTTCGGGGACCACAGGAAGTGCTGGAGCGGGGAACGCCTCTCTAGGGGCGCCGTCCTACAAGCTCCTGCAGAATAGAGAAATGCATGGCCGGAGAAGGGGGCTTCAGACTCACCAGCCGGCCAACGTCTCGAGGCTTGAGAAATTCTCGAAAAAGGATCTTAATTTCTAAGTCTAAGGGAAGCGCGGTTATCTCCGTGGAAACCTCGAGGCTGTAAGCCAGGAAGAGAGGGCTAGGTGGGGAGAAAGCAAGGTATTCTCTGAGGAGACCGTGGGGGAAGGGCTGCTTCAGGCTTACCGCGCAATGCCGAGCACCGAGGTCGTCTCTCAGTGACGGGTGCGGAGGCCACAACCCCACTAGGACAGCCCTGAGGCGCAAAGAAGGAGTTAAGATTTAACGAGACAAAAGAAAGGCAGTGGAGGGGCTCGGAGTCTCTCACCCGCACGAAAATCAGCAGGGGCTCTTCCTCGCGGCGCGGACGCTCCTGACAAAACGCTAAAATGGCGGCGGCCGCAGAAGTGACTCTGGGTAGAGGGAGGTGAGCCTATCACAGGATTGGCTGCTCAATAAAGTAAAAGGCAGGCGTTCCCGTAGATCCTCTTCCTGATTGGTTACCACGAATGCCAATTACCTGAGGCCGGGAAGAGGTGTAAACGTCAGTAACCCCGAAGCGTTTAGACGAAAGCCAATGAGCACCTCTCTCGAGAAGCCGAAGTCATTGATTGGGTGAGAGGACGGCGTGAAGGCGGAACTACCAACGTGGGCTTCGCTGGCGGGGTTCCGCCCGCCATTAGGCGGAGCGAGTTAGAGCTCTGGTGTGGCGGTGTTTAGCTTCATGGCGCCAACTTTGTCAAGCTTCCACATCTCGCCAATCCACGTGCGCTCCGTTTTGCCTTCTCCTCCAAATTAAAACTCCCGAACACCAACCCCTTGCAGCCACGATGCTGCGGATGGTAGCTTACGCAGACTCAAAAACCAGGTAAGAAAAATACAGCGTCCCACCTAAAAAAACCAGCCTCCTCCTTTGGCCAAGAATTTACACCGGATCCCGGAGCAAACCCCGAATTGAAACTATTTTCATGGGTGGTGAAAGGAACGCTTAACGGGTTCAGCTTCAATTAGGGTATAAAGCCCCCGAGGCGGGCTCGGTTGAAGGCTGCATCACTCGGGAGGCACCGTGGAAGCAAGTTCCCTCGAGGAACCAACCTCCCAGGGTCCAAGACGAAGAAAAGACTTCTCTGTGTGACCGTGGAGATCGAGCAAACACCCCCACCCTGCCCTGAGGAAAAAACTGGAGCAGAAAAGTTTTTTGCTTTATTTTATTGGGCGCCATCAACCAAAGCTGTAGGTTTATAACTCCTAGAACCGATCTTAGAGGGAAGAGCCTAATCACAACCAGCTATAAGCAAAATACAGTAACAGCACTCTGGATCCAGAGTCCAGCTTCCCTTATCACTTTTCAAATCATCTTTTGGCTTCTTCACATAATCCCATATTCATTGAACAAGCAATGATCCTTATGCAAAGCAGCTTTTGAAGAGGTAGTTGGGTGGGGGGGGGGATGGAAGAACTTAAGATAGCACAAGTAGAACATACCACCCCTTCCATGGGGTGTGGATCATAAAAATGGTGAAGTCAAAGTTATTTTAAAACCTGACATAATTTAAGTCAAATGGTGGGAAACTGGTCAAGAATTTATTCTAGAGTGGGAAAAGGTAAGAACCTAAAAATTAGAACAATTACACGAGGTAGTAGTGGTCACTACTCTTGGTCCATTTTCATTGTGGATCCTGATGCTGACTGCAACCTTACCAGTAAAGGCCACAGGGATCAGCGATGAAGAAAGCCAACTGCATGTTAGCTGCAAGTGAGCCCTTTTGAAGGGGGCCTGCATCAGGAGGTGATCACCTCTCAATTTGTGTAGGGAAACACATCTAGTATAGAAATCCTTTCATCTTCTTGTTCCTCCAAATGTTTTATCTTAATAGCCCTAGAAATAGAACTTTATTCCAAAATACCAAAGCATATGAGATCAATTCACTCTATAAAACTAGGAATGTCTCCAAATCCAAAGGGAGAAAGCTGGGAATAAAATCTCAGGATCACAACCCAGGCCAGTTTGCTGACCACCGTCCACACTCACCCCCAATCTAAGTACTTGATTTGCTTTCTGAAAACCCTCAAAGTAGAATTATATTTCTTTCACTTTGCAAGTTCATACAACTGAGTACACCATATTAAATCAATACCCTTTTAAATTAAAACCCATAGCACCTGGAAGTTTCAAACCCATGCCACATAATCTGATTCTTGCCAGAATCTCCCACTGTAAGAACTCTCCTCAACACCCAAACACACACCCCACCCCAACTATGCTCCAGCACAATGGCCTCTTTGTGCCAAGCTCATTCAAATTGAAATATTACTTCTCCAGGTTCCTCAACGGCCACCCATCTCAAGACATCCCTCCAACTCCAACCCTACCTTGGAACTCTATCCCATGACTCAATGATATTTTTCCAAATACTTACCACCACTTGAAATCCTATTTGTTGGTTCATTATCTGACTTCCTTCCATCCCCTGCCCCCAGCAAATAGTTGTTCTACCGGGGCAAGGACCTTTTCTAGTTGCCTATTATCCTATCTTAAAATTGCACCTGTCACAGAGTAGGCAACCAAATATTTGCTAAGAAGTGAATAAGTGAACGCATGAGTTAACTTCTTGACAACCAAAAGGAGAGAAATGACTTTAGATTTTTCAGTCAATAGCAGCTTAACAACATGGACACTTAGTATTAAAAACAAGCAGTTTTACTCTTATCACGTATATTCTTTCCAGTCTCCCTTAAACATAAAAAGCAGGTGCTCAAAAGCTGGGGAACTGCTTTTGATCACCAGGATTACATCTGACAAATGTGCAAAGTGAAGCTTGAAGTAGGGAGATTTGTAGCTTCATTATCTCCATATTCATGGTCATTTACCCAACTGTATTTACCAAGAACTAAAGAAGCTTAGTGTTTGCCCCTTAAAAACAATTAAAGGTTTTTAAACTAAAGGTATCGGGTCCAAATCATCTACCTTACCACCCCCACTACAGAGAATGGGATGTTTTAAAGGCACCTTGTCTGGAACGCTGCAGGTGCCATTTTGGTGATTCTTCTGATCAGGTTACCAAGCCTCTAAGTTAAAAAAAGATAAAAGTGACCTGTCCAAAGTCATCTAGAAAGCTGATGTTCTGTCAGGGCCAAATATATTTAGCTGCATAAGTATAAATATAGTCTGGCTGCAGATCTTGAAGAGATAAGAAAGGCTGGAACCTGATTCTTGAAAGGAAAAGGGAGATGAGAGACAAAGCCAAATTCAGGGGAAAAACACTGGTGTCAGTAAAAACCACTCAAATGCAATCAGCAATGTGCATTTGTTTTAAACCCTTTCACACCCTTAAGAGTGTACATAGTATACAACTCATATATCCAGTGACCCTGCTTCTGGTCCAGAAATGAATTACTGGTCTAATGGGAGCTCAAATTAAAAGCAAGTCTTCTGGAGTTCCCATCGTGGCACAGTGGTTAAGGAATCCGACTAGGAAGCATGAGGTTGCGAGTTCGGTCCCTGCCCTTGCTCAGTGGGTTAACGATCCAGCGTTGCCGTGAGCTGTGGTGTAGGTTGCAGACGCGGCTCGGATCCCAAGTTGCTGTGGCTTTGGCGCAGGCCGGTGGCTACAGCTCCGATTCGACCCCTAGCCTGGGAACCTCCATATGCTGCGGGAGCGGCCCAAGAAATAGCAAAAAAGACAAAAAAAAAAGTCTTCTCCGGGCTGTTCAGAGGGAGAAACTAGGCCAGTCAGCAAGCTTCCTAGGCCTCCAGTCCCACTGCCAGCTATACACTCTAAGCCTCCCCTTCATGTCTGAGCTGGTCTCCTACCTTACACCTTTCTTCTCCTAAACTAGAAGAATCTGATCCCGGGATACAACAATGTTGTCTGAGACCAGAGGTGGCCAAAACTGGTATGGTCCATTGGCCTACATCACACCCAAGTACCACTCATCACAGAAATCCCCTTCCTGGGAGTTACCATTTGTGTGGTGCAGTAGAAACGAATCTGACTAGAATCTATGAGGATGTGGGTTCGATCCCTGGCCTCACTCAGTGGGTTAAGGATCTGGTGTTGCTGTGAGCTACGGTAGTTAACAGACGCAGCTTGGATCCTGAGTTATTGTGCCTGTGGCATAGGCTGGCAGCTGTGGCTGATTTGACCCCTACCCTGGAACTTCCATATGCCGAAAGTGCAGCCCTAAAAAGCAAAAAAAAAAAAAAAAAAAAAAATCCTCTCCCTCCACTCTTACTCATTTTTGCTGCACTAACACCTACACTTAAAGTCCTTTCCTCAGCTGTGTCCTCCAGTAGGCCATTCCGATCTCCCCAGAATATTCTAACCCACTATTTCAGAAATGACTAGCATTTAATAGGCAGTGACTACATATGAGGCACTACACTTGATACCTGTTATTTGCCCTCCCAACAGTAGCACTGACTACAAGCAAAAGTTCTGGGTGGTTCAAAATGGCTGGTTCAGTTTCTTCATCCACTTGCTTTCTACCCATGTCATCTTGAGAAGTTATTTAACTTAGAGCCTCAATTACCCAACTTATATAATAGGTTTAAAAGTACCTAACACGGGATGTTCCCTTGTGGCACAGCGGGTTAAGAATCCAGAGCTACTGCAGCTGTGGCATAGGAAGAACTGCAGCATGGGTTTAATTCCTGGCCGGGGAACTTGCACATACCGCAGGTGCAGCCCCTGCCTCCCCCACCCCAAGTACCTAATATATTTGAATTGCAATGAAGACAAAATGAAATTAATGTAAAAAGCAGAGTTCCCACTGTGGCACAGAGGGTTAAGGATCAGAACTGCCACAGCTGGGGCAGTTTATAGCTGTGGCTCAGATTCGATCCCTGGCCCAGGAACTCTGTGTGCCATGGGTGCTGCCAAAAAAAGGAAAAATAATATATTATACATGAAAAGCACTTTTATCAATTCTTAACATGTGTTCAATAGATGTTTGTTATTATCCCCATTTTACAGATGAAGTTGAGGTAGAATTCCCAACATATCTGAGATCACACAGATAAGTGGCAGAACCAGGATTCAAACTCAAGCAGCCTGATTTTAGAGCCAACACTCTCAGTAATTCGCTCGATGCCAAGTCAATTTTCAAATCAAACAAATCCCATCTCCACAGTTTTCTCTAGTGGGATTGTCCCATCCTCTCCTTCCTTACCTACCTCTTCCCTGGCATTGCCTAACTAGTTCATCAAGGTAGGTAGTACTACATCCTCCAGACTATAAACTCCCCAAGGTCAGCCCAAGGGTTCAGCTATCCGAACAGAATACAGTATGTCTAATGATTTACAGCTAGCTTTGAAATTACCTTAAGAACCCCTTCACCCCATGCCCGGAAAACTCTAGATTCTACCCTTTACGACCTTTTTAAAGATACCTACAAAATTCAGGTGAATAGGAATTTTCCACCTATCACATCCATCTTATGTTCTTTATTACCCAAACTAACGTTACACACTGGTCCATAAATCTAGAAAATTTATTTCCATTATGACCACAGCCATCCCATGTTACAGTCAACTTACTTGGCTTCATAGGACAAAATGACTAGAGAGCCAATAGTCTGTGCACAGACATTGGTAGAGCTTAACTGATGGGCACGACCAGAAAGGCAGCCTACCCGTAGAGGCTGACCACTCAGTGATGTAGTCCAAAGCTTACAAGAAAACAGGCTGACAAAGTGAGAAGCCTTTATGTGGTCTTATTCCGGGAATAAACCATCTCAACCTTCTCCAATGAAGGCCAAGTTATAGAGGTGACAGATACGAAGTGCAAGATCTGAAGGACACTGGGAGCCCACGTTCCCACCCCTTTCCCCAAAACACACATTAAATGTCTACCCTCCCAATCATCAGCCCAACCACCTCCAAGTGATGTGACCTGGGAGATCAGAAATCCACAAAAAGCAAAGTATGAGGAGTGGGCTATAGGACTGACACAAGTGACATAATTTAAAAGAGAGAGGGGGGATTTTAAACCGATCAGCGAGAAAGAAAAATGACAAATGATTCATTTAGCTTTAGCTCCTTCTAGCTTTGGCAGTGGAGGCAGCAAGGGCATCAGGACCCAAAGACGATGAGCAGTGATCATCTAGGCCAGGTCACTCTGAAGAACCTGGGCTGCAATAAAGAAACATCAACATGGGCCCCAAGAGCACATCGGGCTATTTTTCACAGGAACCATGGGACAGTGGCAGAACCCTCACTGGACAGAAAGGAAGACGACAGAAAGCCACACTGACAAAGAAGTAATTAAAACACAGAGGCCACAATCACAGACCTAAAATCAGCCAACCCTTGATTTTCCAGGGAAATGACCAGAGTTAAAAGCCTACTAACTTGGCCCTGAGATAACCCCTCCTTAACTGTAGAAAAGTGACAAGAAACCTAACAAACTCCCCCTCCTCCAAGTCTTGCAAAGAAATGAAAAGGAGCAATAAAGCACCTGAAGGCAAAGCAGTGAGCAGAAAGGAAAACAAGGAAAAGAGCTACGGCCCCAATACCCCTGAGATTATCCCAGTTAGCATCCACAAGAAGGAGCCTATAGTTACGTAAAGACCATATGCTTCTGCCCACTGGGCAGAGAAGGAAATAGCTGGGCAAACTACTGTCACAGGCAAGTTCACAAAAAACCAAGGAAGGAGGCAAGAGAACCCATGCGAATTCCACCTGACACACACACACACCCCTCCCCAAAAGACTCCCAAATCACATCTCTAAAGCCCCCTTTCCCAAAAGAACATGGTAGGTTTCCCGTTACCATCCTACCCAACCAGTCTTCCATTCACCCATCAAAAAGCCCAAGCCTCCGTCTTGTCCACAGCTGGAATTACTGTATTTTTCGCCCAGGTCCTTTGAACCCCTGGGTCCCAGAATAAAACTATCAATTCCTCACCCTATCCCAGCATCCGTACTTGGTCATGCTCGCACCTCACCCCCTTCCCAGAGTCCATTTTAACACCAAGAACCCGACTTTCAGGTGACTACGATGGCAGGGGTTGGCAGGACGCAGGAAGGATGCTCCATGGTGATGTTCAACAGGCAAAACACCAGATCTATGGCTAGAATGCCCCATACCTTCTTCCAACTGTCCCATCCATGGGGCATTACCAGTGACATGACCCCCACCCCAACTACTGGCTCCTTTGCAGGTCCCGGCCTGAGTACTCACTGGCGCCCATTATGAGGACCCACTAGCCTCATAAGCACCAAAACAGCCCATCCCCCACTTCTCACTTGAGAAGCCAAACCCCAGAACCACCCAGCTGGAGCCCAGGTTGTTTCTGAACCGGAGACAAGTCAAGGAACATGGCCAAGCACAGGCAGAGGGAAACAGGCAATAAATTTACTGCATTTTGATGTGATTAATCCAAGTTGAAGCAACTTGGCCCGGACTCTCCAGTCCTAAAGATGGCAGACTAGCAGGATGACAAGGGTAAATCCCTCTGGCAGCAGGGAAATCACTCTAATTCCCACATTTGAACCCCTTTCCTCATCTGCCCTGGGTTCTCTGGCCACCTTCCCTTTAGTTGTCATGTCTTCCTGGATGTCAAACTGTCTTCTCTGAAACTGAGTGCAATCAAGACAATGACAACCAGGTTTCCAAACTGCAAATCGCCCCAAGTTTTATTTGTAGTCCATACAAAAGGGAAAAAATTTAAGGTTTTCTAACACCACCTACTTGGGGAGATGGGGAAGTGGGACTGTGCCGCTCAGCATCAGCTAGAACATCAGGGGTCAGTAGGGATTTGGACATAAACCAACCGACTGTCCCAACAGGAACTCAGTGTCAACACAGTCTATAGAGGGACAAAGTCAGGGCCCCTGGACTGCTGGCACAGCTTGGCGCATAGGAAATGGTTAAGCTAACCCTTTCCTGGCCTCCTCACATCTAGAAAGAAAAAGGCGCCGCCGACCTCAGCTGCAGGTTGCTTCCCCATCCAGACGACCTTAAATATCGCGCACAAAAATAAAAGGGAGCTAGGAAAAAAATAAAAACATAAAAGAAATTCCCATCCAGGAGAGATGGGAAGCAGGGGAGAGGGGAACCGCACATCTAGAGCCAATAGCAAGATTTGCTGCTGAGGCGAAGGAATAAAGTAAGTTACTGCCGAACACTCAAAAGGATCGTCTCCTGGGGAAGGCCCACATGGTAGAGGGAATGAAAAACCGCAAACAGGAAGGACGTGGGCCAGTGGTGATAACCTGGGTCTGCACCCTACCCTACCTCTCCTCCCCTCCCTGTGGTGCCCCGTCCCAGGATGGCCCTACATGCGGCGCTGGTAGCCAGAGTGCATCTGAGCTGCCCGCAGGTAATCATTATAGGAGCCCGAATAGCGTGCGTAATCGGAATGGGCATCGGGCAGGCGACGGTAATCCAGCGAGGACTTTGTCGGCGAGCGGCGGAACGAAAGCTGCGACTCTGATAAACGGCGGTAATCAGAGAGCTCGGCTAAACGCCGGTCGGAACCATACCTAGTCGAGAGAAGAAGACAGTTGGTGAATGAGACAATCGAGGGGAGAGCTCCAGGTGGGCACGGGGAAAGGGAGGGTTGTAATCAGATTGGTCTCCAACAAACAAGATTTTGTCAGAAGGCTCATCACCCCATCCAGGGCAAGAAACCAAGCCTGGTCCAACTCAGTGGAAAACCAAGCCCACCACTGAAGCCCTCCCTTCTAAACTGGCCAAGGTGGATTCTGATCTACATTCCCAAACCACAAACAATCCCCACCCCTGGGCCCTGCACAGAAAGACCTTGGTTGTTTACCAACAGAACGGCGGACGGAAGCAAGGTCCCCAACTTCCCCAAGAGTGGACGCACCTCAAACACCCTGCCTTCAGCCGGTGAGCGCCAAAGGGACCACTCTTTGAAACCACCCCCACCAAAGGCCAGGACAACCATGTAACAGGCTTAAGGATCCTTCAGACAGTGGGAAAGACCATGGGCCACAATCTTGCCGGCAGTAGCTCCAATGGCACCTGGGTTAGCCCAGGCAGGTGACACTTTTCCCGGGCTGACTAGCTGGTACCACCCCAGGCTGAGCACTACGCTCCACCTGAACACTGCTGACCAGGAAAGTTCACAGACATTACCCCCCTTCAGCCTCTGGACATCCCACGGGAGTAGAGAAGACCAAGGGAGGGGCCGATGGCTCCAGTTTCCCTCCCATGCCAACCTCAGCCCCTTGCCCTGAGCCCCAGCTGGGGGCAGAGGCGGGGGGGCATACAGTACCTTTTCGACATGGCGACAGCCTTTTTGTAGGGATCGTCGTAGCTGGCCCGGGGTGGGGAGAGGCGGGTACGCTCATAGGGCGGCGGGGTGCTGTTGGCGTTGGCAACGGCCCCCTGGGACATGGACAGATAGGTTGCAGACGGCTGACCTGCCCCATCGTAGGCATTGCCTGGCTGGCCACGGTAGGAGGCAGCAGCCTGGGGATGCTGCTGTGCAGCATAGGAAGCAGCCAATGAGGCTGACGACTGAGTGCGGTAAGGAGCTGCCAGGGTGGCAGAAGGTTGGGCCCCGTAAGCAGCTGCGGCGCCATAGGAGCCAGTGGCCGCAGCGGCTGACTGAGCCCCATAGGAGCCTGACAGGCCCATTGATGCTTGAGCCCCATAACTATTCAGCTGGGTCTGAACTACTGGCTGGGCCCCATAGGAGCCAGCCATCGGGGTAGTGGCTTGTGCAGCATAGGCAGCTGGCTGGCTAGCATAAGCAGCAGCTGTAGCTGGTTGTGCCACATAGGCAGCAGGTTGAGAAGAGTAGGAAGCAGCCTGCTGTGCAGCATATGGGGCAGACTGGGCATTATAAGAGGCCGAAGGCTGGGCATTGTAAGAAGCCGCCTGGGCCCCATAAGCTAGTGAAGAGGCTGCAGACTGAGCCCCATAGGAGGCTGCCTGGGCCCCATAGGAGCCTAGGGAGGAAGCTGCTCCCTGGGTGTTGTAGGAGGAGGCAGCAGCACGAACCCCATAGGAAGAGGCAGCCTGCGCCCCATAAGAGGATGGCTGGTTACCATAGGAGGCAAGGGAGGAGCCCTGAGCCCCGTAGGAGTTGAGCGAAGAAGCCGCAGCTGGCTGACCCCCATAGGAGGAGAGGGCCGAGGCCGAGGGCTGGGCTCCACCATATGGGCCAAGCGAGGAAGCTGCGGCAGACTGGGAGCTAGGGCTAGCCAGCTGGCCCCTATATGGGGCCCCAAGGGACACAGAGGGCTGAGCGCGGTAAGAGGCTGCCTGGGCTGTCATGGGCTGAGTCCGATAGCCGACACCCAAAGAGGCAGAAGGCTGGGCCCTGTAGGCAGCTCCCAGTGACACTGAGGGCTGGGCCCGGTAGGTGGCTGGCTGGGCCGTCAGAGGAGCCACATACGAGGCTCGGGGAGGTGAACGGCGCAGGGGGCTGCGGTCGCGACCAAAGAAGGGTGGTGTGGGCTGACGGGCTTGCCCATCAAAGCCACCAGTGCTGTTGCCAAAAGCCTGCTGGTAGTCGAAGGTGGCAGAGAAGCCACCAGTTCCGGGGAATGCCGTATCCCCAGCCCCTGGTTTCTTGGTCTTGTCCCCAGACTGCATAGCCAGGCCAGGCCCCTTCTTCTGACCCTTGGTTGAGAGTTCCACGTTGATGCGCTTGCCCTTCACTTCTTTGCCGTTGAGCTGCGCGATTGCGGCTTTGGCATCTGCTTCTTTCTCCATGTGAACAAACGCGTAGTCTGATAAAGCAGCAGACAGAGGGTTAGCAATTAGGGGGGCAGGGCATGCTACCCGATGGGTCCCAAACTGGACACACCAACAGCACCCAGCTGTTGTCAGCTACCTCCAGGCCTCCAAACCCTCCTCTCCAGGAGTTGGTCATAAAATGTGACTCCCATATGACAACACTTCTGACTTTCCCAGGCAGTCACCTTTGCCTACGGCTTTCCTTCCATTCTCCCAATTCCCTCTGCCACCTCACCCAACTTCCTGGTGAGAGAAGAAAGAGCAAAGATGAACTGCAACACAGGAAAAAAATCTTCACAGCTCCTATAAGTATAAACCAGCAGACAAAATGCAGAAAGCATTCCTGGATCACTCGATTTGGTATTCTCTAACTCAAGGTCACCAAACACTACTGTTCACCTTTAAGGCTTAACTCTCAAACACTGGAAGTGACCACTTATGTCTTGGCATGACCCATCTCTCAGTCCAATTAAGGCAGGACAGCTAGACTGCCATGCACAGTCCACGCAATTCCTCCAATATGATCTCCCCTTTCCCCACAGTACTCTCCAGTTTCCAAAGCACTTCCACGTACAATTCCACGTACTTCATTAGGGCCTCAGAACACTTCCAGGAGGCAAGCAGAGCAAAGGATCATTATCCCCATTTTACAGGTGGGCAAACGCACTCAGAGAACTTATATGGCTTGCCCCAAATCAGTGTCAGAGTCAGGAACAGAATCCCAGTTCTCTCCTTGCCCCCTCACTATACCAATCTAGCCCTGAGAAGTCAATGTGTCAGGCAGGACTGTGTAACAAGACTAGACGTTTAGTCTTAGAAGGGGAGAAGCTGGACCCCATGTAGACCAACGAGATGTGGGAATGGAAACCGAGCCTGCCGCTGGCCCAGCCACTCCCTCTCCCCACCCCTGGCTATGTTATATCCTCCACTGGCTACTCAAGAGAGACAGAAGTATTCCTTACCCCTCAGGCTTCTGTTCACAGAAAAGATTTGGTTTCTCAGTTTCAAGGCAAGAAGCTACAATTACTACAACTAGCAGGCTCTGCTAACCAGGCTATCCCTGAAGTACTCCTCACTCTGGATCTGAATGAGCTGTGGTGGGACAGGCTCTACGACAGGATGTTGATCTCAAGTCTACTCATCTACCACACAGGACAAGAAAATTAGGAGAGGAGTGGGAAGAAATTCTTGATCACATCCCCACTCACACACCACAACGGTGCAAGCAGAATTTGAAGAACAATGAGATCATGCTGGTGGGAAATAAGGCCATGCACTTAACCCCATCTGGACCTATGGCTACTTTTAACATCCAAGCACCAGGACCCCATCTCTCTCACATCAGTTTAGGAAATAAATTACCTGGATGAAATTACTAAGATTCCATTCCTGATAAGAAGTCCTTTTAAATGGCCTCTAAACAAGTGTCCTAATTTCTACCCCTCTAACTACTCCTAAAAGTCAGTCATTTTCCTGGTTGTAAGGCAATGCCACCAACACGACTCTCACACACTTGACAATAAAAATATAATCATTAGGCAGAAATCAGAAGTATGGTATAGCAAAAGGAATCCTAGGGCTAGGAGCTAAAATGCCTCAAGTGAAGATTCAGATTACTGACTTGCTATAAACTCTTAAAGAACTTATAATTTACTTCTCCATCTGATAATCTGTCCTACTCATGTCAGAAGTAGGACATTCAAATGAAATGATGAAAAATGCCTTGTAGGAATTCCCATTGTATCTCAGCAGGTTAAGAACTTGGCTACTATCCATGAGAACTCGGGTGTGATCCCTGGCCTAGCTCAGTGGGTTAAGGATCCAGTGTTGCCATATCTGGCGCTGCTGTGGCATAGGCCAACAGCTGCAGCTCAGATTTGACCCCTAGCCTGGGAACTTTCATATGCCGCGGGTGCGGCCCTAAAAAGACACACACAAAAAAAGAACAAAATGAACTACGACTGACTTCATACCCCCAACAGCCAGAATCTGATTCCTCACCTACAGACTGTGAATAGCAAGTGTTTCTTTCTGCCTAGCCACAGGGCACTTGAACTATCCTCTGATCTCTCACATCCACTTTGGGTACAATAAGCAAAAATCAAGGCTGGTGGTCCCAGACCTCTTTAAAGGTGGAAGCTGACTGACCCTACCACCAGGAGAATGCAAAGGCAACCAGAAAGCAAGAGAGTGTAGGAAAATTAAAGGTAATTTTAAAAAATGTCCAGGGAGTTCTCGTTGTAGCTCAGTAGGGTTAAGAACCCAACATGGTATCCATGAAGATGTGGGTTTGATCCCTGGCCTCGCTCTGTGGGTTAAGGATCCAGAGTTGCCAAGGGTTGCAGTGCTAAGTTTCAGAAGTGGCCAGGATCCCGAGTTGCTGTGGCTGTGGCATAGACCAGCAGCAGCAGCCCCAATTTGACCCCCAGCCCAGGAACTTCCATGTGCCACAGGAGGGGCCTTTAAAAAAAAAAAAAAGAAAAAGAAAAAGAAAACAACAAACAAAAACTTCCAGAAAGAAACACGTGTGTGTGTGTGAGACTCGGTCACTTTGCTGTACAGCAGAAATTGGCACAACAGTATAAATCAACTAAAAAAAAAATTTTAAAGTAAAATAGTAATAATAAAGAAATGCAAAACACACCTCTAAAAAAATATTAAGAACCATACTATATTCCTGGTCAGCCTATCCACAAATTCCTAAGATTGGAATGAACCAGGAAAAAACATCCAACAAAAAATTTCTACGGGTTTAAAAAGCAAGAGGATATCACATTATCTAATCCCCTACTTAGATGAGTTTTATTAAGAAACCAACTTGCGAAATTTGAAAACTGAGATTCATATGTACAATTCAATCGACCACCCAAACCAGCTACATAATAAGAAAGCCATCAGGTAAAATTACAACCAATTTACATCAGAAAGTTCCTAAGCCCAATACTGGAGGGAACTGTGAATAGGTTGTCCAGCTGACTCAATCACAAGAGGGCTTAACCAACCCTTATCATAGTGAACAGGCAAACCCAGACTGAGCCTTATCAAAGATGCCTATGAACCCAACTACTTCTAGGACAATAAAGAAAAAAAAGAGATCTAGCAAGCTCCAGGGACCCACCTGCCTGGCGAGCTACTTCAAGGAAACATTGACCTCTGAAGGAATTACACTTAAAGGGACTGCAAGCAATGGAGATCTCCTAATGGCCTGGAGGCATCACAATTCTTTCAGTACCAAAGTTAAGAGAATCCAGAAAAATTTGTTTTCCTTTTCTCAGAAGAGTAAAACTTATAATTTGAAATCACAGTGTTGTATATAAGAGGAAAGAATGGCCGCCCACCAAAAACGGGAGGAAACAATTTCCTCTTCTGCCTTTCAGACTTCCAGGAAATCTAAATGGTTCCTAAAGCTGTCAGCAACTCTCAGAGGAACACCCAATAGAATGTAGCTGTGGAGAGTGGTTACAATCTGCTGCTGCTATGGAGATTTTTTACTCTACAAACAAAATCTTATCTAAGCTCCTGGAACAAAGCAACTAAGTTTTTTTCCCCTGTGAAATGAAACAGAACTAGTTGTCCCATGCAATGCCAAGCACCAGCAAGAACACAAGACAACTCAATCAAATGTCCATTGCCAGACCAAGAAATGGATAGCTCTTTAAGGGGCCAGAACCAGGCTCTTCTACTACATTCCCAACTTTAAAACCTCACTTTCCTTCACTCCAAATACAAAGGCATCAAAGGAGCATATGATCCTCAAATCTTTCCCACAGTCCCTTACATATACTGGGAGCTCTCTTACGTTGTCAGCATAACTACAAGTAACAACCATCACTCCCTGAGGAAGTCCATGCATTTCTGCCAAATGTTTACAAAGGGACAAAATTCACCAAACTTTTGTTCGTTAGGATTCTCACAAGGAATCAGCCAGAAGTTCTAAAAACCACATGCAGTTACACACTTCACCCCACCGCCCGCGCCCCCACTACTGTCACTTGATGTCAGTTCCAAGCACTCAGGCAAATTTTCGGCTTTCTCTACCACCCCAAAGGAGGCTTCTTGACCAATGAGTTCCAGAGACTGTCCTCTCAGATGCTGCTTTCTAGACTCCCAATCAAGTAGCCACCCTACCAAAGAACAACCACCAAAAAATAAAAATTTAAAAACATAAAACATACTAGGTCAATTAAACACAGAACTCTCATGAGTCATATACCCCCATCCATTTCCTGGTCAGGTGCCCAACTGGAGGCCCTCCCCACTCTTTCAGTGTAAACAAAAGCAGAAATCTATGCACCATACAGCCTGCCTCATCAGAGCACCCAGGAGGAAAGCCTGATTCTGGTTAGTCGTGGATCTGCATAGCCTGAGTTGAGGAAAACAGCTTGCAGTACTAATGCAAAAGAATGAATTACGCCTAGTGGTGGAGACTTTATACTTTACACTTCCCCAGTTACAGAAAGAATAAGGAACAACTTAATAGATGCGCCTTTCCAGGACAGCAAATGATGTATCTTGATGGAAATCAAGATAAGCATCTGCTCTCAAATGTATTTCCTATCCTCAGAACTTCTCACATAGGGTATAAGCAGGTGTGAATCCAACACCAAAAACAAGGGATCAGATACTCACTCCCAGATTACATCCTTTAAGACAGCAAGGCAAAGTTAACTCTGATCTGTTCCCAAGTGGAACAGAAACCGGCCATATACACAAGGGCTGTACCTCCAAATCTTGCCAACGAAAAAGAAAAAGAGCTTAGGGGATAAACCCTCAGACTATGAAAAAAGTCAAGAGAGTCCCAAAAAGGAAGTCAGGCCTAAATTATGGTGATACAGTCTTCTTGAAGCAAACTAGGGCTCTCCCCTGACAACTAGACTATTTCAGCCAAGACGACTAGTAAGTTAGGGTCCCATGTCCCCCTCAGCCACAAAGTGTGCTACCTTGCAAAACCACCAAGCTTATAAAAGAAGGACACTGCCCTGGGGCACCAGCTTGGATGCTCAGAGGGAGACTTCACAAAACAAGCCTCCTTCCACACGTGAAAGGTCAGGGTTTCCAGTTAATAGATGTAAAGTCGATTCCAGAGGACAAAAAGAACAAGTTTGAGGGAGTTGGAAAGCGCAGAGTTGCCACGCCTAACCCCCCTAACAATACTGAAAGGCCAAAGTGGTTCAGAAGGGGCCCCTCCTGTACCCAGGAGTAACTATACCTATGAATAGACCCAAACCACACAATACTAGAAGATCCCAGCCCCAAAACGTCCAAGGGCCCCGTTACCTTCCGCTCGGGAGCACTCATCGGGAGGGAACACGAGGGTGGCCTTGGGGCGTCAGCCCTCACCTTTTCCCTTTTCCCTTCCTCTGACCGACGTCTGGAGAGGAAGTGGGGAAGTGGCGAAATCTTCCCCGCTCCATGATCCGGCTTCTGCCCGTCACTTCCCAATTTCCGCTCGGTACCAGGCCCAGGAGACCAGTGGAAGGCGCGCCCCCGGTACCCTCCCAAGTCTCTCAGGCGCGTCCCCGGCCCCGCAGCTCGGCTCACAGTGGCCGCCGCACCCACCCAGAGCCGCTTCCTCCCGTTTGGTTAATGGTGCCTGGACCGCAAGGGAGGAGGGAGTCTCTACCCAACGCGCCCCCAACACCTCCGGCCATCTCCCCACCGCCAACCGCTCAGTGACCGACCCCCGGGAAAGGGGCGTGGCTAAGAAGCAGAGTGCCCCGAGCGCGCCCGCGCCCCCCCCCCCCCCCGCCTCAGCGTTACCTTTCACCACGTCACACTCGATGACGCGTCCACGGCGCTCGAAGAGGCTGCGCAATTCCTGGCTCGTGCACGCAGCCGACACATTGCCCACGAATATCTTCCAAGTGTTAAGAGGCCGTGGGCGCGACATCTCCACTACGAGCGCGCGCCCCGGCCGCAGCTCGTGGCCGTGCAGGGCCTCGATGGCGCGCAGCGCGCCCGCGTTCTCGCGCATGTGCACGAAGGCGAACTGTTTCATGACGGCGCAGCTCATGACCGTGCCGTAGGGCGCGAAGAGAGCTGCCAGCTCCTCCGGCGTCGTATCCGCCCCATCGACGTTTCCCACGAATATCTTCATTTTGCCGCCGCAGCTGCCCTCCCGGAGAGCCGGGACCTCTCCTCCAGCGACTGGCGAGACGTCCGACCCGCCGGCAGTCCTCCCCAGGAATGGCTGGCGACCGAGAACCCCGCCGCGCAGGCGCTCTTACCTGGCCAATCGGAGCCCACATCCTGTGCGGCCTACAGCCAATCAGAGAGGCTGAAAGAAGATGCTCTTAGGCGCAGCCAATCCCAGAGGACCTGGAGCCCGCTCGTTAGCTGAGGGGGTGGGAGAGGGACGGCGGCGCGCGACCAACCGCCACTGCCGGGGGGAGGCGGGGGAAAGGGTTAGAGAAGGGAATACGCGCGCTGGGAGCCGCTGAGCGTCGGAGAGGCCTAGTCGGCGTGGTGGCCTCTGACCTGGGTGGGGCCGGGGTTGGCGGGCCCCAAGGAAAAACTTTGTTCAGTCGGAAGTCAGAGCCCCTCCGCGTCTGGCAGCCTAGGCCAAACCCGCGCCTGGAGGTGGCAGTGAGAGTGTCTTCGGGAAGGCCAGGCCTGGCGGGAGAAACCAGTACGAACGCCTTCGGTCAGCGCACGGCTCCCGGGAGTGCCGCCAGTGCTGCGCGGTCTGAGGGGACCTGAGAGGCATCTGCCCGGGAGAAACCCTCGTGCCTTTAAATCCGTCTTTGGGAACACATTCCCAGAGGTTGCTTAAAAGTCCTAGCAGACGGTGGAGACAGTTTAAAGAAAAAGAAAATCAGAGCCACCGCTGCCTTTAGGGAATTTCCCAACGAGGAATGACTTCTATCACTCTTGTATATGCTTGAATTTTTCCACAATAAAAAGTTGCATAAAGTAGGAAATGAAGTCAAGAGAAAGGTCCTTGAGGGGGTAAAAGTTGAGACTTTAAATAAAAGAGGAAAAACTTCAAAACTGACATGTATGTAAATAAAAAGATTGGGGAGTTTGGGTCGTGGCTCAGAGGAAATGAATCTGACTAGCATCCATGAGGACGCAGGTTCGACCCCTGGCCTTGCTCAGTGGGTTAAGGATCTAGCATTGTCGTGAGCTGTGGTGTAGGTCGCAGATGCAGCTCAGATCTGGCATTGCTGTGGCTGCGGTGTAGGCCGGCAGCTGTAGCTCTGATTACACCCCTAGCCTGGGAACCTCCATATGCCTTGGGTGCAGCCCTAAAAAGGCACACACACACAAAACATTTTGCATAGCAGAAGGCATCCAAAAGATAAGAACATGTGATAAACTCAGGGAAATATTTGCTTACAAGTTCAAATTTTCTTGAGCACCTACCCTGTGCGGTAGCACCAAGGATGTAGCAGTGAACTTAAAAAATGTCAAAAACTGGAGTTCCATGGTGGCTCAGCGGGTTAAGGAGCAGATTTTGTCTCTGCTGTTGCTCTGGTTACAGCTGTGGCTTGGGTTTGACCCCTGGCCCAAGTATTTCCACACACCTGCAGGCACAGCCAAAAAAAAGTGACAAAAATCTCGACCTTGGAGCTTATATTTTGGTGGGGAGAGACAGATAATAATTATCAATTAAGTAAAACATATAGCCTGTTAGTGATAAAGACTTGAAGTAATGAGGGGAGCAAACAACTCATCTTCTGGGGGAATCATTCCAGCCAGAAACTACGTCTCAAAGTTCTGGGGCACAGCAGCATGTGTCTGTTCAAGGAATCACAAAGAACTGGTACAGCTAAGAGGGGAGCAGATTGAATAATACATCATAAGGTTGAGGAGGAGGTGTAGCCCCTTATGAGCCATTGAAATAACTTTGGATTTCACACCTTTTTATTATTTATTTATTTTTACTTTTTAGGGCCGCACCCGCAGCATATGGATGTTTCCAGGCTAGGGGGTGGAATCAGAGCTACAGCTGTCAACCTACACCACAGCTCACAGCAACACTGGATCCCCGGCCCACTGAGCAAGGCTGGGGATCAAACCTGCATCCTCATGGATACTAGGCAGATTTGTTTCCACTGCACCCCAACCGCAACTCCGGCTTTCACTCTTAATGAGAAGTATAGAGAGCAGAGATATTCATCTGATGTGACTTATCTTTCATAGTTTTATTAGTATCATTCTGGCTGCTAGTGAAATGGACAAAAACAAAGAGAAAATAGTCCTTTGCTCAGAACAATTGTCACTACTGCAAAAATCCAGCAGGGAGGTGATGGTGACATGGATCTGGATGGCCGCAGTAGAATTCAGGGGAAGTGTTCAGATTTGGATATAGTTTTAGGGCAGAGCCAACGCAGTGTGTGATCAGATGTGAGCTGTGAGAAAAAGAAGTTAAATATGACACCAGGCAGGTGGAAGCACCTAGTTGCCGTTAACTGAGATGGGGAATGTGATGGATGCCAGAAATTCTATTTTAGACCTAATAAATTTGAGATGCCTCTCCAAGTGGAGATACCAATGGACAACTAGCTATGTATCTGGAGTTCAGGGCAGAGGTCTGGGCTGAAGATACAAATGTGGGAGTCTAAAGAGTTAATATCTATACTGTACAAAGAACTCCTACAAACTGACAGGGAAAAAAGATGAGATAAATGGGCCGAGAATGCTAGCTGGCAGTTTTATAGGTAAAGAAGTACAACTGGCCAATAAATAAGAAACTTCATTGCTAGTCAGGGAAATACAATTTCCTGGGAAAATGAGAATATTTTCACCCCTCAGATTAGCAAAAAATCAAAAGATTTTGATTTTTTTTTAACCACCATCTTTTGATGGTAAAGGTGAGGAAAGCTAACTCACACGTTGTGATGATATTGTGAACTCTGAGTCCTTCGTGGTAAGTATATTGGCAATAGCAAAATTTTTAATGTAGTGAGTCTTTAATATAGTAATCTCACTTTGAAGAGCTAGTCTTTAAAAAAAAAAAACTCATCAATAGGGATATTGGTAAAAATTTGAGTTCCCACTGTGGCTCAGTGGTTAGCAAACCCAGCTAGTATCCATAAAGATGCGGGTTCAATCCCTGGCCCCGTTCAGTGGGTTAGAGATCTGGCGTTGCCATGAGCTGTGGTGTACATTGCAGACTCGGCTTGGATCTGGCATTGCTGTGGCTGTGGTGTAGGCCAGCAGCTGCAGCTCTGATTCGACCCCTAGCCTGGGAGCTTCCATATGCTGTGGGTGTGGCCCTAAAAAGCAAAAAATAACTATAGAAAGAAATTTTTTTGTAGCATTGTTTGTGGTAGCAAGCAGTGGAAGCAACGAGACTGTTCACAAGTGAGGAAATAGATAGTACCTTATGTTATGTTGCTATTAAAAGTAGGTCAAGGGGGAGCTCCTCTGCGGCTCAGCAGGTTAAGGTCCTGGCATTGTCACTGTAGGGGCTCCAGTCACTGCTGTGGTATGGGTTAGATCTCTGACCAGGAACTTCTGTGTGCCATGAGTGTGGCCAAAAAAAGTCAGGGGGCATTCCCTGGTGGTCTAATGGTCAGGATTTAGCACTTTCACTGCAGCTGCCTGGGTTGGACCTCTGGTCTGGGAACTGAGATTCCACGTTAAGCCTCTGCACACCACGGCCCAAATTAATTAATTAATTAAAAATAGGTCAGAGTCTATTGATATGGAAGGCTGACTATAATTTAAGAGGGGAAAAAAGATGTAATTGTATAACATTACATCTTTCTAAGCTCTAAGTGGGAAAAACTCTCCCTATATGTGCCTATGTTTTTTTCAGCATCGAGAAATAACATTGGTTACCTCAAGGGGATGAGAGAGCGGTTCAGATTCTTTTACAATTTCTTAAAGTACCTTTTTCTCTTTTTTTTTGCTTTTTAGGGCCACACCCGATGCATATGGCTAGGGGTCAAATCAGAGCTACAGCTGCCAGTCTACGCCACAGCCACAGCCACGTGGGATTCTTAACCCACTGAGCAAGGCCAGGGATCAAACCCACGTCCTCATGGATACTAGTCAGATTCGTTTCCACTGTGCCACAACAGGAACTCCCTAAGGTACAGTTTAAGGAGGAAAGGAGGGACACCACTCTGATACTTTCACAAATCCAAAATGCTGCCAGTATTCTCAGAGCAGGGTATCAGCAGGCCTCTAGGTACCCAGGGCACATAGCCATTTTAAAGGGGTCATGGGAGGCAGTTCCATGTTTGTGCCAATAATGCTGGTAGGTCTTAGAGGCAGAACACAGCAACAGAAATATAATGTGGAAGCTCCCATCGTGGCTCAGTGGTAATGAACCCAGCTAGCATCCATGAGGACGTGGGTTCAATCCCTGGCCTCGCTCAGGAGGGTTAAGGATGCGGCATTACCATGAGCTGTAGTGTAGGTTACAGACACAGCTTGGATCTGGCATTGCTGTGGCTATTGCGTAAGCTACAGCTCCAGTTGGGCTCCTAGCCTGGGAACGTCTATATACCACAGGTGTGGCCCTAAAAAAGAAAAAAGGAAAAAATAAATATAATGTGAAACCTATATGTGCTTTTAATGTTTCTAGCATCTGCTTTAAAAAATAAAAAGAAATGGTGAAATTAATTTTAATAATGTATCTTAAACCAATATATCTAAAAACCTATCATTTCGCCATATAATCAATATAAAAATTACTTTTCTTTTGGAGTTCCCGTAGTGGCTCAGTGGTTAACGAATCCAACTAGGAACCATGAGATTGCAGGTTCAATTCCTGGCCTTGCTCAGTGGGTTAAGGATCTGGCATTGCCATGAGCCGTGGTGTAGGTCGCAGACAAGGCTCGGATCCCACGCTGCTGTGGCTGTGGCATAGGCCAGCGGCTACAGCTCTTATCAGACCCCTAGCCTGGGAACCTCCATATGCTATCAGAGCGGCCCAAGAAATGGCAAAAAGACAAAAAAATAAAATAAAATAAAAAGAAACTGGTAAAATTAATTTTAATAATGTATCTTAAACCAATATATCTAAGAACCTATCATTTCATCATATAATCAACACAAAATTTACTTTTTTTGGTGAGTTCCTGTCATGGCCCAGTGGAAACAAATCCGACTAGGAACCATGAGGTTGAGGGTTCGACCCCTGGCCTCGCCCAGTGGGTTAAGGATCTGGCATTGCCATGAGCTGTGGTGTATGTCGCAGATGCAGCTCAGACCTCACATTGCCAAGGCCCAGCTGTAGGCCAGCAGCTGTAGCTCCGATTCGACCCCTATCCTGGGAATCTCCATATGCTGCAACTGCTGCCCTAAAAAAGCAAAAAAAAACAAAAAACAAAACCTTTTTTTTTTTCTTTTTTTCTTTTTACAGCTGCTCCTGCATCCTAAGGAAGTTCCAGGCTGAGGGTGGAATTGGAGCTGCAAATGCAGGCCTCCGCCACAGTCATGGTGACACTGGATCTGAGCTGCGTCGGCAACCTATGCCGCATCTTGTGGCAGTGCTGGATCCTTAACCCACTGAGCAAGGCCAGGGATCGAACCCACATCCTCATGGAGGCTATGTTGGATTCTTAACCCACTGCGCCACAATGGGAACTCCATTTTGATTTTACATTATTTTCCTTCAGCTGAGTCTCTGAAATTCACTGTGTATTGTACACTTACATCTCAACTTGGACTAGCCACATTTCACATGTTCAGTGAGGCCTGCCGTATTGGCTGGTGCAGGTTGAGCCCTCCTCTTCAAATGGCCTTTAGATCCTGAAGAGAACATCAACACTGGGAAGGCATCTGATTTTTGAAAAAAGCCCCATATTTTTCAGAGCTAAGTGTGAGGAATGAGGGTGGACAGGAAAATGTCCATCAACCATGTCAGAGCTGCCAAGGATTCTTCAGGCCAGGCCAGGCCAGGCCAACCCAAACACTTTAAAGATCAAAGACTCAATCAGAGTTGGAGGAGAGGAACTTGTGGCCCACCCTCCAGTTGGTAGAATGAGAGCTAAACTGATGCTCTTTCCGTTACCCCAGGAGAAGGAGTTAGATCCCCGTTCAAATCTCAAGTCAACTTAACTTTGCGTAACTTTGAGGTAACGTAATTTGGGATAAAAACCAATTTCTGTAATAAAGCAACCTGAGAGGAAAAGTCCTTCTCTTTTTACAATGAGTGGAAGGAAAAGTTAGAAATTCTGTCCTGGGGTGTGCCCCCTGTGGTGCATCAGGTTAAAGACCCAGAGTTTTCTCTGTGGCAGTGCTGGTTTGATCCTCGGCCTGGTTGGTTAAGGATCCAGCATGGATGAAGCTGTGGTGTAAGTCACAGCTGCAGGTCTGATTTGATCCTTGGCCAGGGAACTTCCATATGCTGCAGGTGCAGCCAAAAAAAAGAAGAGTTCCCGATGGTTGTGGCACAGCTGTAACGAACCCGACTGGTATCCATGAGGACTCGGGTTCTCTCCCTGGCCCTGCTCAGTGGCTTAAAGGATCCAGCCTTGGTGTAGGTCACAGACTCAGCTTGAATCTGGCGTTGCTGTGGCTGTGGTGTAGGCTGGCAGCTGCAGCTCCTATTCTAGGCTGGGAACCACCATATGCCATGGGTGCAGCCCTAAAAAGAAAAAAAAAAAAGAAGGAAAAGAAAAGAAATTCTGTCCTGTGAGCTACAGCACAAAGCCCAGTCAAATTTATTTAAAAGACCTTCGCCTCAGTCAATTATAGTAACAAACCAAAACTTTATTGGTTTAGTTGGTGACTGTACTAGGCCAAAGATATCAAGTCCTAATCCCTGGAACCTGTAAACATCACCGTATTTGGAGAAAGAGTCTTTGCAGATGTGATGAATTTAAGGATCCTGAGGTGGACGATTACCCCGGATTATTTGATTAGGCCCTAAATGCAAGTACATGTATCCTCATAGGAGGGAGATTTGGCACAAACACACAGGAGAAAATGACAGGAAGACAGAGCAGAGTTTTGAAGACACTGGCTCTGAAGGCTGCTGTGATTGGCCACAAGCCAAGGAACGTCAGCAGTCACCAGGCAAGGAATGGCAAGAATTTTTCCCTAGAGCCTCTGGAGAGAGTAGGGCCCTGCTGGCACCTTGATTTCAGCCCAGGAATCTAATTATCAATGTCAGGCCTCCAGATCTGTGAGAAAATAATGTTCTGGGTTTTTTTTTGTGGTTTTTTTTTTGTCTTTTTGGCCATTTCTTGGGCCGCTCCCGAGGCATATGGAGGTTCCCAGGCTAGGGGTGGAATCGGAGCTGTAGCTGCCGGCCTCTGCCAGAGCCACAGCAACGCAGGATCCGAGCCGCGTCTGCAACCTACACCGCAGCTCACGGCAACGCCAGATCATTAACCCACTGAGCAAGGGCAGGGACTGAACCCCCAACCTCATGGTTCCTAGTCGGATTCGTTAACCACTGCACCACGACGGGAACTCCTAATGTTCTGTTTTAAGCCACCCAGCTTCTGGTAATTTGTTACAGCAGCCACAGGAAATGAATACAGTTGTAAATTGTTTTGTTTACAACACAAATGGAGATATTTTTGTAGCGTGGACTCGTATTATTTTGTTCCATAGGTGTTCCTTCCTGATAAAGAGCGAGAGCTTTTCCCCTTTCAACCCCCTTCCCTCCTGTTCTCCACCCTGTCCTGTGTGAGGTGTGAGGAGCAGAGGCTTGGGATGTGGTAGCGCCCCCTGCAGCCAGAACAGGAGAAGGGATGCTAAGAGAAACATACTGGTCAGGGCCACACAGTGTCCTGACACTGCTGAGCCCCGGACCAACTCTGAATGCTCAAACCTCTAGATGGCTCATCTTATGAAATACTTAATTGTCTTCATTGTCTGGACCACTATTAGGACTCTTGCAGCGGAATTCATCCTAATATAGGACTCAACAGACAATATCAAAGCTGCAGCTAAGAAGCAGCAATACATTTCCCTGATGATGAGTGATGATTTGATTCACTCATCATCCGGGAAATGCAGATCAAAACCAGAATGAGAGGAGTTCCCATTGTGGCTCAGTGGGTTAAGGACCTGACATTGTCTCTAGGAGAATTCGGGTTTGGTCCTTGGCCTCACTCTGTGGGTTAAGGATCCAGCATTGCCACAAGCTGTGGTGTCAGTCACAGATGCAGCTCGGATCCTCTGTTGCCGTGGCTGTGGCTTAGGCCTCAGTTGCAGCTCCCACATTCGACCCCTGGCCTCAGAAACTTCCATATGCCACAGGTGCAGCCATAAAAACAAACAAACAAGCAAGCAAAACCCCCAAAATACTGCAAGATAGTACCTCATACCTGTTGGAATGACCATCATCAGAATGGCTGTGGTACAATGGGATCTCTGATCTCCGGAGCACTGAGATGAAGGTTCGACCCCTGGCCTGACCCAGTGGGTTAAGGATCCAGTGTTGCCACAGCTGCAGCATAGGTCACAGCTGAGGCTTGGATCTGATCCCTGGCCTGAGAACTCCATATGCAATGGGGTGGCCAAAAAAAAAACCCACAAATAAATGTTGGCAAGGATATGGAGAAAAGGGAATGTTGGTGGGAATGTCAATTGGTACAGTCACTGTGGAAAACAGTATGGAAATTTCTCAAAAAACTAAAAAGAGAGCTACCATATGATTTAATAATTCCAGTCCTGGGGGTGGTATATAACCCCCCAAAACAAAAACACTAATTTAAAAAGATACATGCACCCCAGTGTCATGGCAGCATTATTTACAATTGCTAAGATATGAAAGCAATCTAGGTGTCCATCAACAGATGAATAGATATATACAGTGGAATACTACTCAGTCATAAAAAAGAACAAAATTTTACTCTTTGCAGCAACATAGATGGACTTGGAGGGGATTCTGCAAAGTGAAATAAGTAAGTCAGACAGAAAAAGACAAATACTGTATGATATCACCTATATGTGGAATCTGAAAAATACAACAAACTAATGAATAAAACAGAAAAGAAGCAGACTCACAGATGTAGAGCACAAACTAGTGGTTACCAGTGGAGAAGGAGGTGGGGGAGTGGGAGGTACCAACTACGAGGTATAAGTAGGCTAAAAAGATATATTGTATGACGCTGGGAATATGGTTCTTTTTTAATAACTGCAAATGGAGTGTATCCTTTGAAAATTGTATAAATTTTTTAAATTTCACTTGATTTTATATATATATATATATATATATATATATATATTTTTTTTTTTTTTTTTTTCCTTTTTGGCCTCACCTGCAGCATGCAGAAGTTCCGGGCCAGGAATTGAACACATGCCACAGCAGTGACCCAGGCCACTGCAGCGGCAACACCAGATCCTTAACCTACTGAGCCACAGGAAACTCCTACTTATATTTTAAAAGATCAGTTTTACACCTTAAAAAGAAAAAAGAAAAAGCAATATAGTTACGTTGTCTAAATGTATGGAAGTAAATCCCAGAAGAAATGGTTGAGGTTGATATCTGCTGTCTCTAGAAAGTGGATTTGGGAAGAGATGCTCTTTTACATTATAAGACTAGTAATTCTATTTGACTTTTTAAGTTGTATACATGTTACTTAGATACCAATAAAGATAAAAATTTCTAATTTTCAAAGTACTTTGAATAGCCTTAGTGAAAAAAATTAAATCTACAGAATACAATGAACATTTTAAAAAACCTTTGCATTTAATTTTTTTTTTTTTTTTGCGCTTTTTGAGCCCACAGAACATGGAAGTTCCCAGGCTAGGGGTTGAAACGGAGCTACACCTGCCAGCCTACACCACAGCTGCAGCAACACGGGATCCAAATTGAGTCTGCAACCTACACCTCGGCTCATAGCAACACTGGATCCTTAACCCACTGAGCAAGGGCAGGGATTGAACCCTAACCCACATCCTCATGGATATTAGTCAGACTCGTTTCAGCTGCGTCACAACAGGGAACTCCCTGCATTTAATTTTTTAATTTTTTTTTTAATTTTTAAAAATTTTAATTTTTTTTTTTTGCTTTTTAGGCCTGCACCCGAGGCATATGGATATTCCCAGGCTAGGGGTCTAATTGGAGCTACAGCTGCCGGTCTACGCCACAGCAACGCCAGATCTGAGCTGCATCTGTGACCTATACCACAGTTCACGGCAACACTGGATCTTTAACCCACTGAGCAAGGCCAGGGATGGAACCACAACCTCATGGTTCCTAGTTAGATTCGTTTCCACTGCGCCACAACAGGAACTCCTCCTTGCATTTAATTTTAAAAGTACTCTTCTAAGTACTTTAATACATGAGATAAGATTAGAGAATATTTACGTTCTGCTGACATCACAACCACAGGAGCAAAGTGACTGGAACTACACAGCAAAGCTCTTTGTCTTCCCTCTGTATCCTTAGAGAATTTTTTTCTAGGATCTCCCTCGAAAACCAAAATCCACCATCCGTGAGAATGTGGGTTCCATCCCTGGCTTCACTCAAGTGGGTTAAAGATCTGGCCTTGCCTCGAGCTGCAGTGCAGGTAGCAGTTATGACTAAAATCTGATCCCTGGCCTGGGAACTCCATATACCTTGAGGCAACCAAAAAAGAAAAAAAAAAAAGAATGATTATGGAATGTGCTCATACACAGAACATGAGTATATAGCTTTGACGACACTAACAAGGAGCTCATCCATTATGCAAAGATACGCCTTTGTGGCAAATACATTTCAGAGCCAGAAAAATATTTATTATTATTATATCTTTAGGATTATGGCCATTAGAGCAAGTGAGGGGGGAAAAAAGGAA
The DNA here is from genome assembly GCF_016906955.1 of Phacochoerus africanus. Classification (NCBI taxonomy): domain Eukaryota; kingdom Metazoa; phylum Chordata; class Mammalia; order Artiodactyla; family Suidae; genus Phacochoerus; species Phacochoerus africanus. Next base: position 5,787,741 of record NC_062547.1, read on the forward strand.
GAAAGAAAAAGCCAACTTCTAAGACACTATATGGCTCTAACTTAATCAAATGGTGACGAAAACTACAAGGGGGGAGGGGTTACACAATTTTTATTACCTAAATAAGGTAGTAATGTTAAGAGATTATGAAAGCATATCTTACGGGCTTAATTTGAATTGAGGGATCATGGTTTGTAAAGCCAATGCTATCTGAAGGGTTTGGCCTTGGAGTTCCCTGTTGTCACAAGAACAATTTGAGACCTACCAAGTACACCTGCTACCCAGGAAGAATTGCCCTTGATACATGCAGCCCCAGAGATAAGCTGCCCCAGCCTTGAGGACTATAACCCCAGTTCCTATTCAACTGGAAAAGTGTTCCCTTTATGGGTAATTTATCTTTTCCTGGGAAGGTTTAGAATTAAAACTAAACATGATTAAGGAAATGAAACTCACTGTAGCAATACTTTTTTTTAAATTCACAGCTACAGAAGGAGATCCCGGTATGGCTCAGTGGAAATGAATCAGACTAGTAGCCATGAGGATGCGGGTTCCATCCCTGGCCTTGCTCAGTGGGTTAAGGATCCAGTGTTGCTGTGAGCTGTGATGTAGGTCGCAGGTGCAGCTCTGATTTGACCCCTAGCCTGGGAACTTTGATATGCCACAGGTGTGGTCCGAAAAAGCCAAAAAAGAAAGAAATTGATTTTAGGGAGTTTCCTGGTGGTCTGGTGGTTGGTCACCCCTTTCGTTACTGTGGCCAGCATTCAATCCCTGGTTTGGGAACTCAGATCCCACATCCAGCTGCTGCACAGCACAGCCAAAAAAAAAAAAAAAAAAAAAAAGAAAAAAAAAGAAAGGAGAAAGGGAAGGACGGAAGGTAGGAAGAATTGATTTTATAAACCAATCACGGGAGTACAAAAACTGTGTGATTCTACTTATACGGGGTACTTAGAACAGTCAAATTCATAGAGGCAGAAAGTAGAATGGTGGATGTCAGGGGCTGAGGAGAGGGGGGAACAGAGAGTTCGTGTTTAATGGGGACAGAGTTTCAGCTGAGGAAGACAAGAACGTTCTGGACACAATGGTGGTGATGGTTGCACAACATTGTGAATGTATTCTGTGCCACTGGATTCTACTCTTAAAAATGATTGAAATGATCGATTTTATGTATGTTTTACCACAATAAAAAAAACAAAAAAAGGAGAGAGGAGTTCCTGTCACGGCTCAGTGGTTAACGAATCCAACTAGGAACCACGAGGTTGTGGGTTCGATCCCTGGCCTTGCTCAGTGGTTAAGGATCCGGTGTTGCCGTGAGCTGTGGTGTAGGTCGCAGGTGCAGCTCTGATTATACCCTGGGAATCTCCATATGCCGCAGCTGCAGCCCTAGAAAGACAAAAAAAAAAAAGAAGAAGAAGAAGAAGAGAAATGTGTTGTAGATGCCAAAATCAGTGGGCAAATTTTGACGAGAAACAGGACCTTCCAATCGTTTCCAAGTAGCTCCCCCCAGGATAACTGTTTGCAAAGCGAAAAGTCCTGAGGTTACCGTGGAGAAACTCAGAAAACACCACCTTAACCAACTGAGCACAGTACATCACACCACGAGTAAGATACGTCAACGCCATGGACAGAGAGGGCCCAGCTTCTCTTCTGTGGTATTCAAGCCAAACATGCACACCCTCAGCCTAATCACAGGGACACCCAGGCAAACTCATCCTGAAGGACATTCTACGAAGTATCCGACCAGTTCTCATCCAAGGAGAGAAGGACCAGCCGGAGGCCACCAGGGAGATGTGGTGGCTAAAGCAATGTGCCATTTAGGATTAGATCCCGAAACAGAAAGCAATCCTTAGTGGAGAAGTTGGCAAAATTTGAATATAGTCTGTAGCTTAGTTACTAGTACTGCCTCAGTGTTAATTAACTGTTTGTTTGGGGGTTTTTTTTTGGTCTTTTTAGGGTCACACCTGCAGCATATGGAGGTTCCCAGGGTAGGGGTTGAATCAGAGCTGTAGCCGACGGCCTACACCACAGCCACAGCCACGCGGGATCTGAGCCATGTCTGCGACCTACACACACAGCTCAAGTCAAGGCCAGATCCTGAACCCACTGAGCGAGGCCAGGGATTGAACACGCATCCTCATGGATGCTTGTTTTCGTTAACCACTGAGCCATGAAGGGAACTCCTTAATTAACTGGTTTTGATAACTTTGCACTATACTTATATATAAACTGTGAACATTAGGGGGAGCTGGAGGAGGAGTATGGTGAAGTCTCTCCTGTGTTTTCTATGTAAGTGATTTTTTTAAAATATTGAGACAATTCATATACTACAAAATTCATCCCTTTATTATTTGTCTTTTTGAGGCCTTTCTTTTTTTTTTTTTTTGAGGGCCACACCCATGGCATATGGAGGTTCCCAGGCTAGGGGTCTAATCGCAGCTACAGCTGCTGGCCTACATCCACCAGATCCTTAACCCACTGAGCAAGGCCAGGGATCGAACCCGCAACCTCATGGCTCCTAGTCAGATTCGTTTCCTCTGCACCACGACGGGAACTCCCTTTTTTTCTTCTTTTTATGGCCAAACATGCAGCATATGGAAGTTCCCAGGCTAGGGGTCAAATCTGAGTTACAGCTGCTGGCCTACGCCCCAGACAGGGCAACTCGGAATCTGAGCCAGATATGTGACCTCCCCTGAAGCTTGTAGCAACACCAAATCCTTAACCCACCGAGCGAGGCCAGATATTGAATCCAAATCCTCAAGGACAGTACATCAGGTTGTTAACCCGCTGAGCCACAACGGGAGCTCCCAGGAAGTTTCTTTAGCTGTCCACAGCTCTACAAACCCACAATGTGGAAGCCCAGGCAGAGCTGAGAATGGAATGCCAGAAGGGAAAACTCAGGGAGACGAGGTCAGAAGAGACAGGAGGTCCCAGGATGTGGGTTGTGAGGCTGGGTTCAGGCGCCACTGAGAAAGCGGTTGGAGAGGAAAGAAATTAAGTGGCGGCTGAGAGAACAGGAGGCAAAAGTCTGGGTCCCCCAAAGTGCAATGCAAAGACCGTAGGAGTTCCCTATACCTTTGAGCAATTCATGGAGGAACAGGTTTGTTTGTTTGTTTGTTTGTTTGTTTGGCTGTACTTCAGCATGTGCCAGTTCCCAGGCCAGGGGATCGAACCTGCCCAAGCTGCCCCACAGTGGTGATAACACCATGGATCCTTAACTCCCTGCACCACCGGGGAACTCCAGAAATTTTTTAACAGCTATGTATGTTCTTTTGCTTGTGTAATTCTATTTATGACAAACGACTCTTGCTTTTCATGCTTTACAATGAGAACCAATATAGACCTAGAGCCAGACACCCTGGTCTGAATCTAGACTCGGCCACGTCATTAGCTGTGTGATCTTGGGCGAGTTACACAACCACGCTGTGCTTCACTTTCCTCCTCGTAACATAGGATCATAACAGGCCTTACCTTGTCGTGCTATCACGTGGACGAAGTGGATTGCCGCATGTGAGATGGTCAGAATAGGGCCTGGCACTTAATCCTCATTATGTAGGTACTAGCTAATGTGATTGAATTTTCCTTTTTAAGTAAGCTTAAACGCAGTCATCACTGTAGCGGAGCCCCGGCCGCTGTCGGCTCCTGCTCCTGCCTCACTGTCTCATAGGAACAAGTTGGTCAGGGAGCTGCACCGCAGCCATGGCCTTTAAAGACACCGAAAGACTCCCATGAACCCAGAGGTCGCGATTCACGGGATTAGAATCACCGTCGCCAGACCCAACATGAAATCTTTGGAGAAGGTGTGCGCTGACCTGATCAGAGGCGCAAAGGAAAAGAATCTCAAAGTGAAAGGACCGGTTTGGGGGCCTGTCAAGACTCTGAGAATAACGACAAGGAGAACGCCTTGTGGTGAAAGGTCCAAGACTTGGGGTCGTTTTCAGATGAGGATCCACAGGCGATGCACGGACCTGCCCAGTCCAGGAGTCGAGGCTGAAGTCACCATCGCAGATGCTTAAGTCCCACTTTTCAATAAATTGATACTCAGTTGTTTAAAAAAAAAAAAAAAAGGAATTTAAAGGAGTTCCCTGGTGGCCTAGTGGTTAGGACCTGGAGGTTTTACTGCTGTAGCTCAGGTTCAGTCCCTGGTCTGGGAGCCAAGATTTTCACATCGAGTTGCTGCACACTGCCACACACAAAAAAAGTAAATTAGTTTAAGGAACAGTATCTGGTAAATGATAGTACAGATGGTTTGTGCACAGGGCAGAAGTTTACAAGTAACACAAAAATGCTTAAACGTGGGAGTTCCCGTTGTGGCGCAATGGAAACGAATCCAACTAGTATCCATGAGAACGTGGGTTGGATCCCTGGCCTCGCTCGGTGGGTTAAGGATCCAGTGTTGCCATGAGCTGTGGTGTAAGTTGCAGACAGGGCTCATATCCCGTGATGCTGTGGCTGTGGCTGTGGCGTAAGCTGGCAGCTGTATCTCCAATTCGACCCCTAGCCTGGGAACCTCCATATGCCTCGTTCAACCCTAAAAAACAAAACAAACAAACAAAAAAGGCCTGAATTTGGCAAAAGTTTCCCAACTATTCTCCCTGGAGCCCCAGGGCTCTCAGGAAGCCCTTAGGATTAAGCATCTTTGGCTGCAGTTCTGCTTCTGCTTCACAGATGGGGCATCAAGATATGTGAACAGTGTTCTGCAATTTAATTTATTTTATTTTTTTATTATGGCTGCACCTGCAGCATGTGGAAGTTCCCAAGCCAGGGACTGAACCTGCACCCCAGCAACTACCCAAGCGGCTGCAGTGACAACTACAGGATCCTTAACCTGCTGTGCCACAGGAGAACTCCTCTTCCGCTGCAACTTTATTTTATTTTTATTTTTTGACCTGCAGTATATGGAATTCCAGGGCCAGGGATCAGATCTGAGCCACATTTATGACCTCCACTGCAGCTGTGGCAACATCGGATCCTTAACCCACTGTGTCGGGCCGGGGATTGAACCTGTGTCCCGGTGCTCCAGAGATGCCGCCAATCCCATTGTGCCACAGTGAGGACTCCTGTTCTGCGATTTTAAAACGAAGTTGGCTGTACAGCAGAAATCGGCACAACACTATAAGTCAACTACACTTTAATTAAAAAATAAAAAAGATTTTTAACAAATGAAGTTGGAAAAACACACGCTAAGGGTTTCGAAGAGAGAAAAGCTAATGGAGATGTTGATCCCTTAGGAGTAAAAGCAGACTGGTAGGGGAGGGTGAGCAGTTTAGCCACAAAAGAGTTAAATCCAGCTATAATTCCAGAGTGAAAATTGAGAGGTCAGGGGTTGGCTGAGGGCAGAGTCCAGGAGGAGTTCCTGCAATGATCCTGAGATGGAGAAACACAGCTGGGGCCCAGGGCTTGAAAGGACTTGGTTCCCCAGGAATCAGGGGGAGCTGGAACGCAACCAGTGTAGGTTTGGCAAGAAAGAGCAGGACTAGAGGCAGAGCCAGCATCTTGAGGGGGAAACAGGCAGGGCCTGGGGAACGGGAGCCGGGCCAGGTGCATGAGCCAAGGCCATCTGACTATAAAACCACCCACCTGGTTCCAAGCAGGCAGCGTAAGGGGCAAAGTTTGTACTGTGCCAGCCCACCATGTCACAAAAGCAGCTTTGTCATGGATGAACAAGCTTGACACAGTCCAGTGGGGGGAGGGGGGCAAAACAGATGAGCGGGGAGCCCTAGAATTCCCAGCACCCCCTCTCCCCACTGGTCCTTGGATACCAGCCATCCCTGTGAGAAGGGAGCTTGGCTGGGTCTGCCTCCAGGGGCCCCATTTGGCCTCAGCACAGCTACTGCCTCCCTTGACTTACCACGTGCCAGGCCCTCTGCCAAGCACTTGATTTATTCAATTAAGAGTCTTTTACTTGTGAGTAAAGAAATCAACCCAAGCCAGATGGATTTTTTTCTTTTTTCTTCTTTTTTTTTTTTTTACAGTGGGAGATGATGCTTTGGGCAGGTGGTGGGGCAATACAGGGCTGTCTCTTGACTCCCAGGTCAGGAGGTAGCTGGCCTCAGGAAAGGCCGGGAGCGTGGGCCCTGGAGCAACTGGAATTCTCCAACAACTTTTTTTTTTGGCTGTGCCTGCAGTATGCAGAATTTCCCAGGGCCAGGGACAGAACTTGCTCCACAGCAGCGACCTGAACCACAGCAGTGGTTTGACAATGCTGGGTCCTTAGCCCACTAAGCCACCCAGAAACTCCTCCAGCAACTCCTAGGTTCTCTCTGTGGGTTTGCCTCATTCCTGCTCCTCAGCAGACTGGCTTTTTCTGACATTCAGTCCATAAGGCAGGGAGAAGAGGGCCACCCACAGTTCCCATATTCCCATGTTCCAGATCCAACCTCACAGAGAAACTAAAGCTGCATCTGCTTTGATTTCTCCAGGAAAGCAAGGCCCTGCATGGCTCTGGTGTCCATTTTGGTCCCAACTGGACATGATGAAGGAAGGGGGACAGGACACAAGGAGAGAGATGTCTGCTATGGCCCTTCAATGTGACCCTGAGAAGCATGTGGCCCTCGAGAGCTGGGTGAATTTGAAGCTAGTTTCGTTCGCCTCCAAAGCCAAGCACTGGCCCTAGACAGGAGAGCAGAGGCAGAGGGACTGCGCTCACGAAGCTGATTAAAGGACACGAGAGCACAGACAGAACACACAGTTCTATATGAAAATAATACTTTAATTTGCCAAGGGAAGATCACGGCCACCTCCTGCACACTAGGTCTCCTGGCACCGGGCGAGCAGGGCCTCTCTCTGGAAGTGGACAGCGCTCGGCAGGGTGGACAGAGAGAGTGACAGGCTGTGCTCAGAGGTGGGCGGGGGGCTGGGCTGGTTCCTTCCGGCCCTCGCCAGCGATGGGCCGGCTTCGCTCCTCCCAGATGGTGAGGCCGTCGCAGGAGCAGATCTGCTTGGGGTTCTGGAAGAGGCCTGCGGAGCGAGCGATGATGCCACAGGCCAACCTGCGGAAGAGCACGCGGTCCAGGTGAGCACCTGCCTGGCCCCTCCAGGTCTCCGCGTGCACTGCGGGCGGGCAGAGCGCTCACCTCTCTCCCGAGTTCCCTGTGATCTTGGATAAGGGATGGCCACCCCGGCCCAGGTCGTCTTCTCCCTCATCGATGACCAGGCTTCGGCCAATCACATCCCACACCTTTGAGGGGAGATAACGGCCTCAGACAGTGGACCTGTTAGGAAAGGTCCCCACCTTCTTTCCCACCTCACCTTCAGCAGCTCATCCTCCATCCTGAAGACAGCCCGGCCATCAGCATCAGCACGGACGTTCCCTAGGTCCCCGCGGTGCTGCAGTGAGACAGGGCCGGGGGGGAGGGGAGGGGCGTACAGCTGCTACCTTTTGGCTTCCCAGAATCTGATTCCCCTTCCCCAAAGTACCAGCATCCCGCGGGGACAGCAAGGTAGGATGAAGGCACAGCTCAGGCCACAAGGAAGGCAACTGGACTCTCCCTGCCTGGAACTAAAATTCTGGGCGGAATGACATGGAAAATAGCTGTGAGCCCCTTCCTAGGAAGCTGCGCCCACCTGACCAGGCTGCTTCTCCTACAAGGCGGCAGCCAGGGTGCATGCCAGACTAGGATCTAGCCTCGTTCCTGCTTCTTTCCAAGCCCAGTTCTCCAGCCTCCCACTGCCTCTGTGAGCCCCTGGCCGCTTACAGTTTCCTTGGGCCTGAGGTGGCCAAGCTTGGCTTCCTACCCTCAGAGACAGCTGACCTTTCCCTGCTGCTGGCCTCCGGGAACAGAGAGAAGAAACACAAGGGGCAAAGGGCGTCTCCTGCCTCTAAGACCCGGCTCTGCCCACCTTTATTACTCTCTTGAAGGTAATAAAAATGTCCTAAGGCAGCTACAGGGCACCTCCTGCATCAGACGCCCTCTGCCAAGCTGGGTGGGGGCAGGCATATGCACTATATGGTCAACCACCCTCGAGGGGGTCAGAGACAGTGGGGAGCCAGACCTGGGACAGACCAGTGATTACAAAGCACAGGGTTAGCACAATAGTGAGTGGGTTTTCTGCCGATAAGACCCTACCAATGAGTCATGGAGACCCACGTCTTGCTGTGTAAATAAACTGTCCCCAACCTGACACTTTGGGCAGAGGTAAGAGCCTATGCCAGTGTGGGCTGGTACACCCGGCTTTGCTGCAAAGCACCGTCACAAAACATGTCACCATGTGATGGGGCTGACAACAAGCTGCAAGAAAAGCCACTCTGCTTTTTCTTTTTCCCTCTTTTTAGGGCTGCACCCATGGCATATAGAAGTTCCCAGAAGAAGGGTCGAATTGGAGCTGCAGCTGCCGGCCTACGCCACAGCCACAGGCACAGCAACACCAGATCTGAACCACATCAGCAACCTACACCACAGCCTGAAGAAACCCTGTATCCTTAACCCACTGAGTGAAGCCAGGGATCAAACCTGTGTCCTCAGGGATACTAGCAGGGTTCTCAACCTGTTGAGCCATGACAGGAATTCCCGAGCCACTCTGCTTTATCTTGTTCTCCTGAGGGACATCTGCTGCTTATATCTGGCACTTTTTGTGATGCCTGGTGTTGGGCCTTTTATGGGAGAAAGATAAAGGAAGGGGAGGCTAGTTCCCACTGTGGCGCAGCGGGTTAATGGTCTGACTTGTCTCTGCGGTATTGCTGGTTCAATCCCCAGCCCGGCGCAGTGGGTTAAGGATCCAGTGTGGCTGCAGCTGTGGTGTCGGTTACAGGTGCAGCTCAGATTTAATCCCCAGAACTTCAAAATGCCACGGGTGTGGCTGAAAAAAGGAAAAAAAAAAAAAAGGAAAGGGAGGTATTTCCAGGACTGGGCAGAGGGAGTGAGTGGCCTGGTGTGTGGCTCAGAGGAGTAACCTGGGGTGGCAGGGGGTCGGGAGAGGCAGCCTTTCTAGTCCCTCACCTGCCCACGGGTGGGAAGAACTGGGCCAGGTGACACTGAATGTCACACCAAGCAGCCATTGCAGGGTCTGTACCCTCGGGCACTGGGGGGCCAAGAAGGTTTCAGGCCAGGGGCATGACAAGGAGCACTTCCTCCAGTACAGTGTATTGGAGGGACTAGGGGAGAGAGGGGATGGAAGCTTAGAAACCAGTTAGGAGATGTGCAAAGGGACAGCCAGGCTTGGATGTGAGCTCCCACACTGAATTCACTTCCGTCTGGGCAAAACCAGAGGCAGAAACCCAAAAGGAATGTGCCAGTCATCCTGGCGGCCTGGACACACAGCTCTTGCTCAAGTCTTCCTCCGTCCGAATCAAGGGCTTGGGTCCAACAGAGAGGGGCCCAAGCCAAGCGATAGGTGGCAAGGTGGCCTCTTGCACTTCAGAAGCTCCACTTCCTAAGAGGCCCAGGGCTGCCCGTTTCCAGACCGCCTTCTTGCCGGTTCAGGCCCCCAGGGCTCTGTCTCTGGAGCACCCTCTGCTGAGCCTCTGTTCCCACTCTGCCCTCTCCACCTGCCTGCTCAGCACCTTTCAAGGCTCAAGGAGGAAGACAGCTTCTAAGATGCACCCCCTGGGTTCACACCATGACACTCCACCACTTAGTGTGGGCCAGACCTGGCACCACCACCAAGATTAGCTTACAAGATAGTGTGGCTTCAGGGAGTTCCCTGGTGGTGCAGTGGGTTAAGGACCCAGCATTGTCACCGCAGTGGCTTGGGTTGGCACGGATTCGATCCCTGGCCTGGGAACTTTCACATGCTTCACGTGTAGCCAAAAAAAAAAAAGGGTGGCTTCAGACTTGGATGTCCTTTCTCTCACTCACTTGCCCTGAGGGAAGCGAGCTGCTGGGCTGTGCGCTGCTCTAGGGAGAGGCCCACGTGGCAAAGGACAGAGGTCTCTGGCCAACAGCCAGGGAGGCCCTGAGGCCTGCCAAGAGCAATGTGCATGGGCGTGGAAGTGGGTCCTCCCCACACTGAGCCTTGAGAGACTCTCATCCAGAGGCCCCCAGCTAAGCTTTGCCCTGAAAACTGCCCCAATGAAAATGATATGACAAATCCTTGTTGTTTTAAACCCCAAAGTTTGGAGTCATCTGATTCTTATTTAGAGGTAACTGATACACAAATGCTAGCACGGTGCTGCAAGATGGACCCAACAGAAAGGCCTCCCCAGCTCTCGAGGGTCAGGGGGTGGAGGTGAGGAGTAAGTAAAAACTTTTGACCATTAGAAACATGATGGAGGAGTTCCCATTGTGGCTCAGTGGGTTAAGAACCCAACCTGCATGAGGATGCGGGTTCAATCCCTGGCCTTGCTCAGTGGGTTAAGGATCTGGCATTGCCGCAAGCTGCAGTGTAGGTCGTGGATGCTGTGGCTATGGCACAGGCCTGCAGCTGCAGCTCTGATTTGACCTCTAGCCCAGAAACTCCCATATGCTGCAGGTGCACCTATATTAAAAAAGAAAAGAAAAAAGAAAAAGGAAAAGAAAAAAAAAAGAAATGTGACAGAGCTATCAAAAGTTTAAAAAAAATCAGTTACATGAATTAAGAAACACATCACAATGCAATCCTGCTGTATACCACTGGGAACTATATCTAGTGACTTGTGATGGAGCACGATGGAGGATAATGTGAGAAAAAGAGTGTGTGTGTGTGTGTGTGTGTGTGTGTGTGTGTGTGACTGGGTCACTCTGCTGTACAGTAGAAAACTGACAGAACACCGTAAACCAACTATAATAGAAAAAATAAATATCATTATAAAAAAAAAATAAGAGGAGACTCGGAAGGGGGTTGGGGTGAAAAATAAACACTGACACCCAGAAAAAAAAAGAAAGAAACACATATCCTGCTCTCGTTTGTCTGCCCTGGTGCCGAATCTCCATGACAGGGAACACGAGGCGGGGACAGAATCAGGTGTGTGTGACACGGCGTCAGGAAGCACCACACACATCCCCGAGCGAGGCGGGCCTCCAGGAGGTCATCTAGGACAGTTTCAGGGTGACACTGAGACATCTTTAACGCCTCGCTAACATTTGCTAATCACTAGCAAAGATAATATAGCAGGCTGCAGTTCCTAGCAGGTCCCTGTTTTGGGTTTTTTTGTTTTGTTTTGTTTTGTTTTGGCTGCTTAAGTTCCTGGGCCAGGGATTGAACCCTTACCAGCAACGACTAGAGCCCCTGCAGTGATAACACCAGATCCTTAACCTGCTCCTACATTGAGGAGCACGAGGGAACTCCTACAATGATTTATTTTTACAAGGATTCTCCGCTTATGGCTAGAAGCACTGGTTTTCTGCTCTCTGTTGCAATACTGAGTTTCTTGTTAGAAATAAATCCAGGGAGTTCCTGTCGTGGCTCAGCGGAAATGAATCTGACTAGCATCCATGATGACAGGGGTTCGACCCCCAGCCTCGCTCAGTAGTTTAAGGATCCGGTGTTGCCGTGAGCTGTGGGGTAGGTCACAGATACGGCTTGGGATCCCGCATTGCTGTGGCTGTGGCATAGGCGGGCAGCTACAGGTCCGATTCGACCCCTAGCCTGGGAACCTCCATGTGCTGCAAGTGTCGCCCTGAAAGCAAAAAGAAAACAAAACAAACAAAACACAACGCTGAGTAACTAAGAGAACAAGCAGTACTCAGAGAAGACAGAAATCATCAAGGCGGCACGCGACTCTGCCGATGGGGAAACAATCTTCTGGTGCAAAATGACTCCAGGGTCAGGAGCTGCAGCTTCAGGGATGGGTGTGTGTGTGTGTGTGTGTGTGTCTGTCTGTCTGCAGTGTGCAGTGGCTTCATGTGGGGGATCTTAGTTCCTAGGCCAGGGACTGCCTAGGCTGCAGTGGTGAAAGTGCCAAATCCTAACAACCAGACCTCCAGGGAACTCCCAGGGCTGGCCTGTTTTTTTTTTTTTTTTGGCTGCACCCAAGGCATTTGGAAGTTCCTGGGACCAAACCCATGCCACAGCAGGGACCCGAGCCATTGCAGTGACAATGCCAGATACTTAATCTGCTCAGCCACACAGGACTCCAGGATGGCCTTTTTCAGTTTAGGCAAAACGTTTAACTTCCCCACTATCACCTTCTCCAGGAAGCTTTCTCTCCCTGCCGTGCCCCTCGGGCTGCATCAGGTGCTTGCTCTGGGCCCCCAGGGCCTCCCTGCACTGCAACCAGCAAATTCTCCGTCGCCTCTCTCACCTAACTGGGAGTCTTTATTTATTATTTTTTTTTCAGGGCTCTACCTGCGGCATATGGAAGTTCCCGGACTGGGGATTGAATTGGAGCTCCAGCTACCAGCCTATGCCATGGCCCCAGCAGCACCAGACCCAAACCACATCTGAGACCTACACCGCAACTCATGGCAACACCAGACCCTTAACCCATTGAGCGAGGCCAGGGATTGGCCCCGCATCCTCACAGACACTATGTTGGGTTCTTAACCCACTGAGCCACAACAGGAACTCCCCAGACCGTGAGTCTTAAGGGGCAGGCCTTGAACACAGAAAATGTCAATAAATGTTCCTAAAGTGAACAAAATAAAGTGAGGGAAAAAGACCCACCAAAAAGGAATTGCATTCTCAGGACCCAAGAGCTGCCTGCCCTGCCTCTGAGACCCTGGGTCCTCTCTCAGCCCAAGGCTCACCCAGACCAACACTTACCCGGTCAGAGTCCTGGGGGCCCCCGTGAGACATCCCATCAGGGTTAAAGTGGTCCCCACAGCTAAGAAGAAAAGACAGCACGTGCGCAGTGAAACAACGGCTCACGGGCCAGGTGATCCAAACTCTTATTTGAGCTACATTTGTTCCATTCATTCATTCATCCATCCGTTCATTCAACAAACAGGCCCATTCTGTGCCAGGCTCTGGTTTGAGGGCACTAAGAATTGGTTATGGGACCTGGCCCTCAATAAGCTTCCAAGGGAGACAGAGATGAGTAAACAAGTCATTGCATGACAGGGTGACACACACTGGGACATGGAGATCTGACCCCGCTCTGTCCAGGAGTCACCTGCCACCTTGGAGGCAGTAAGGCGGCTACGAGCAGGAGTGTCAAGGTCTGATTCTCGTTCAAATCCCCACTCTACCATGTACATGCTCCAGGGCCTTTTAACCAGCCATTTAACCTCTTGGAGCCTCAGTTTTCTCATCTGTAGACTGGGCCTGTGTATCAGCCCCTGAGGGTACTTGAGAGGGCCAGATGTGAGAGTGTGTAAAGGGCTGAGGACAGCCCCCTGCGCACAGTGGGTGCACCACTGGGGCGAGGATGATCCTATCAGGAGGTGACAGAGGACTTGCCTGTTGCAGTTCCTTGTGAGGTCCCCGAACTGATGGACGTGGAGTCCGTGCAGCCCAGGCTTCAGGCCATCAATGGTCCCCTCAATGAGGCAGCGTTCAGGGGTCAGCTGTAGGAAGCGCACTATCCCCTGCACAGGGCCAGAGCCCCCCAGAATGGCCACCGCGGCCTCCAGATTCTCTGTGGGGTATCAGACACCAGGGCTGGCTCACCACCTCACCCAGCCCCACCCCTTCATCTGCTTGGAAAGGGCACGGGGAGCCCCACCTAACTTACACATGGTCCCCAAACCGACCCCAAGCCAAAGCCCCCAAATCCTAGCGTTAGATCTGCATCACACCCAGGCCACTTCCTTCCCAGAGAGGCCAAGGCCAAGGCCATAGTGTACTCACGCCAATGGCCACTGCCCATGCCTTTGAGCACTGCCTGCCGCCCGGTGTCTTCTAGAAGGGCCTGCACCACCTGGCTGGGCAGGGTGGTCTGTACCAGGACCATCTGGTTCTCCAACTGTACCTCCACACTCTGGATACCTGGGAGAAGAGAGGGGGCAGAGGGCAGCACCTATGGCCCAAGGCAAGTTCTGAAGCCGCCTTCTAGCTGTATATGGCACTTGACCCGTTTCTTTATAAATAAACTGGGGATAACGCCGCCTCGCCCCTGGGGATTGGTGAGTCCTTATTACATGCCAGGCATTATTTATAACTTTTGAAATATAGATTAATTCTTTTAAAAATGTTTTTTTATAGGAGTTCCCATTGTAGCTGAGTGGGTGAAGAACCCAACATACTATCTCTGAGGATGTGAGTTCCATCCCTGGCCTTGCTCAGCGAATTAAGGATCCAGTGTTGCACAAACTGTGGGTCGTTCACAGATGTGGCTCAGATCTGACATTGCTCTGGCTGTGGCGTAGGCCAGCAGCTGCAGCTCTGGTTCAACCCCTAGCCCAGGAACTTACATAGGCTGCAGGTGCAGCCCAAAAAAGGAAAAAAAAAAAATTAAATTAGGGAGTTCCCATCGTGGCGCAGTGGTTAACAAATCCGACTAGGAACCATGAGGTTGCGGGTTCGACCCCTGGCCTTGCTCAGTGGGTTAAGGATCCGGCGTTGCCGTGCAGGTTGCAGACATGGCTCAGATCCCGCGTTGCTGTGGTTCTGGCATAGGCCGGTGGCTACAGCTCCGATTCAACCCCTACCCTGGGAACCTCCATATGCCTCAGGAGTGGCCCTAGAAAAGGCAAAAAGACAAAAAAAATTAAATTAAAATGTTTTTATAGAAGTAGGCTATCAGGAGATCCCTGGCGGTGCAGTGGATTGAAGCACTGGCATTGTCACAGCTGTGGCTCAGGTTGTTGCTGTGGCGTGGGTTTGATCTCTGGCCTGGGAATTTCCACATGCCGTGGGCTTGGCCAGAAAAAAAAAAAAGTGCGCTATCAATGGCCACATTATTCATGGTAGTCAAAAGATGAAAACAACCCCAAAGTCCATCAACTGATGAATGGATAAATAAAATGAGCACCCATACAGTGAAATAGTATTCAGCCATAAAAAGGAATGAAGCACTGATAATGCTACAGCATGGATGAAACTTGCAGACATTATGCTAATGAAAGCCACTCACAAAGACCACATATTAGATGACTTCATTCTGGATGAAATGTCCAGAATCGGTAAATCTATAGAGCTAGGCAATAGATTAAGGACTAGGGGAATAAGGGGCTGATAGCTGAAGGGTGCAACTTGCTCAGGAGGTGATCAGATGTCACACTGATGGTGGTAAGGGATGCACAGCTCTATGAGATCACGAAAGCCACTGCATTGTATACTTTATCGGATGGATTGTACGACGTGAATTATATCTCTATGAAGCTGACGCACATGCAAAAGGGGGCTCTCACCATCGTCATGAAAGCTAACATTTACTGAGCAGGCACTGTGAGCTTTTTCTTCCTTTACCTGCGCTAACTCAAGAAACCTTGTGAGTTGGGCACTGTTATCCCCACATTACAGGTGAGAAAACTGAGGCACGGAGGAATTAGCTGCTTGCTCAAGTCACACTGCAGCAACCTGCAGGACCGGGACTCACCTGAGCACTTCTGCTGAACACAGGTCACCCTGAGAAGCAGCTCCCTGCCTCCAGGCTTGGGGGGGGGGCTCCTCAGGGAGCTCACAGGCTAGGGGAGAACCCAGACTCCACTTGGATTAACCCTCAGGCAGAGAAGGGAATAAGAGTCCCTGTGGTACAGACTAGGAACCACAGCTGTCAGATTCCTTCCAGCTCCGGGCAAAAAGGGGAGATGCTCCTGGGAGGAGGTAGCACCCAAGAGACCTGAATATTAGGCTTGGGGTTACAGATGGTCCCTCGGGCTGGCCTCCGGGTTGGCCTCCACACTGCTCAGTGATCCTGCTGGGGGAGGGGACAGAAGCCGTAAACCCATCTCCTCCACCCACACCCCCGCCCCCCTGCAAGTACAGGGCAATTCTGTGAGAAGGAAAGCCTCCGAATAACCCAACTGCCAGTTGCTTCACACAGCCTTGGAGCCCTGAGTCCACCCAAGGTGCCTCTGGATGCGAAGGGGTGCAGGGAGGATGGCCTGAGCCTCTGGGGAATGCCCAGAGCTGTGGGCTCAGCGTCACACACATCTAGATGGTGATATTGTCCTTCTCTGGCAGGTGAGGACATGAGGCTGGAGGGTGACACAGCTGGCTTCAGATCACAAAGTTCAGAGGCCTTTCCAACTCCACAGCTAAGGCTTGCTCCTCTTGCCCCACAGAAAGTAGGGCTGGGCCCCAGAAAACTGATTGTCTAAGGCTCCCAGGGCTCAAATAAGCATGCAGCATGAGGGACTCACTTGCCTCCTCAATCATGTCACAGATGTACAGTAAGCACCTGCCACACGCCCCGTTCCAGGCAGTGGGGATATAGCAGGAGAAAGCCAGCTTCCCCATAAAGCAGCCTGGGCTCCAGTGCAGGCACGCGGACAGCAGTGCACGCAGAGGAAGGGTGGGAAAGTGCAGTGTGGTCAATGAAATGGGTCTTAGGGAACAACAGGGCGTGAGCCAAGGAGGCCAGCTGGTCGAGGAAGGTCCCTCTGAGCATTAAAGCAAAGGCCGAAGGGCAGCCAGGGAAGAGCATTCCAGCAGAAGGCACAGTTTGGGCAAAGACCTGGAGGCAGAAACAACATCTATTGAGTTTTTTTTTTCCTTTTTTTTCTTTTTAAATCTATTGCATTCTAAGAAGAGAAAGGGCAGAGTGGCAGGAGCTGGAATAAAAAGAATAATAAGGAGTTCCCGTTGTGGCACAGCGGAAACGAACCTGACTAGGAACCATGAGGTTGCGGGTTTGATCCCTGGTCTCGCTCAGTGGGTTCAGGATCCAGCATTGCCATGAGCTGTGGCGTAGGTCACAGACACAGCTTGGATCTGGTGTTGCTGTGGCTCTGGCATAGGCCGGCAGCTGTAGCCCCGATTCAACCCCTAGCCTGGAACCTCCGCATGTCGCGGGTGCAGCCCTAAAAAGACAAAAGACAAAAAAAAAAAAAAAAAGAAGAAGAAGACGACATAAAGTTGTAAGCGGAGACCAATCAAGCCCAGTCCTGCAGGAAACAGGAAAGAATCTGAATTTATTTATTTATTTTGGCTGTGCCTGTGGCATACAAAAGTTCCCAGGCCAGGGTTTGAACCCAAGCCACTGCAGTGACAATGCCGAGTCCTTAACTGCCAGGCCATCCGGGAATCCCGGGAATTTAATGTTAATGCAAGGGGAGGCTACAGAGTACAGCGGTTGAGGGTGTGGGCTCCGGAGTTGAAATCCTGAATCTGCCACACACTAGCTGTGTGGTCTGAGACAACTTACTCAACCTCTCTGTTGAGTTTTCAGTTTCTTCATCTGCAAATGGAGGTACCAATACTACCTACTTCAGAGGGCTATGGAAGGCCTAAATGAGCATCTCACGTAGAGCGCCTAGAACAGTGCCCGGCCCACGGGAAGCTCTTAAACATTCCTACTTTTAGAAGACTTTAAGCAGGGCAGTGACAATATCTGATGTACGATTTTAAATATCGCTCTGGCTTTTATGTGCAAAAGCTATTCGAGGGGGCAACAGAGGCAACAGGGAGCCCAAAGATGAGGTTCTCCTTAGGTCTGGGAGCGGGGAAGTGGCTTGGATGGATGTGAAGAACAAAGCAGGGAAAAAGACACAGCAGCCAAGACTTCCTGATGGACTGGCTCTGGCACAGGTGGGTTCCTGCTCTGCACTGGGGTCTCCTAAGAAGAGCTGCTTCTCTGCAGCTAAAGTGTGAAGGCTCCAGTGAGCAGCTCCTTGTTAATGCTGCATTTCCTGAGCCCTTGACATGAGTCTGAACCAGGAAGACTGGCTCCCCAGGTGAGCGGCCGTTTGGTTGGGCAGGTATGGAGTGTGGCCAGGCCAATATCTGTTTAGTTCAGAGCCCAGAGAGGGAGAAAAGATAAAACCGCATGGTTCTAGGGTGGGTGATAAAGGCTCAAGGAAGTGAGCGTTGGGGCTGGGAAGTCCTCCCACTTACCCGTAGGAGGAGAGCAGAGCCCTCTTCCCCAAAGCCCAGGCCTCCCGGAGAAGGCAAATCAACCCGCCTCCATCCCTATCTCCTCCCTATCTCTTTCTCTATCTCTATCCCTATCTCTCCATCTAACTCTATCCCGCCTCCTCTCTCACCTTCTCTCTCCCCCCCCACCCCACCCCGGACACTACAACTTCCCTGTCAGCCCATGAGAAAGCCAAGCTGATTCCAGTTACCCAGGCCCCAAAATGTAGTCACCAGAAGTCTTTACCTGGTTCCTAGGAAACCTGCTGAGAAAACTGTCCCAGGCTCTGGTTTTTGTGTTTTTTTAGGGCCACATGTGCATACAGAGGTTCCCAGACTAGGGATCGAATTGGACCTGTAGCTGCTGGCTGACACCACAGCCACAGCAATGTGGGGGAGCAGCGTCTGAGACCTCCACACAGCTCATAGTGATGCCAGATCCTGAACCCACGGAGAGAGGCCAGGGATCGAACCCGTATCCTCACGGATGCTAGTCAGGTTCATTACCACTGAGCCACGATGGAGCTCCAACTTTGCCCACTTAAACGCTGAAGAAACAGAGGCACAAAAAATCATATGCATGAGGTCTTGGTGCCATTAAGTGGCAAAGAGGGGATTTGAACCCAAAACAGTCTGACTTTGGAGCACACGCCACCTAATACTGATGACACACTGCTGCCTCGAACAGAGCCAAGTGCCACCGCTGTCCTCAGAGCCCATCACATCTCATCTCCTGCTCTTCACAGCACAAAGCCTGTGTGTTCATCTTCCCTGAGGGCAGGGGCTGTGCCTGAAACACCTGTCAACCCTCCTCCCTCAGAAGCCCCCAGTATCTGGTCTATACCTGCTGAAGGACTGGATAAATCTTTTTTTTTTTTTTTGTATTTTTGCCATTTCTTGGGCCACTCCCATGGCATATGGAGATTCCCAGGCTGGGGGTCGAATCGGAGCTGTAGCTACCGGCCTACGCCAGAGCCACAGCAACGCGGATCCGAGCCGCGTCTGCGACCTACACCACAGCTCACAGCTCACAGCAACACAGCTCACAGCTCACAGCTCACAGCAACGCTGGATCCTTAACCCACTGAGCAAGGGCAGGGACAGAACCCATAACCTCATGGTTCCTAGTTGGATTCGTTAACCACTGAGCCACGATGGGAACTCCAGGACTGGATAAATCTTTAACAGAATCAAAGGCAGGCAATTTCCAGGGCCATGCTGGTGGCTCTGCCTTCACAGATCTTTCCAACTGTGCCAAGTAGGCACCAGACCAGTTAGCTGGCTTTTAAGAATCAGAGCCACCTGGAATGGAACATGGCCAGGGCAGCTGTTTACTCTGTCAAGAACACGCTGTTGGAGTTCCCGTCGTGACTCAGCGGAAACGAATCTGACTGGCATCCATAGGGACAAAGGTTCGATCCATGGCCTCGCTCAGTGGGTTGAGGATCCAGTGTTGTCATGGGCTGTGGTATAGGTTGCAGATCTAGTGTTGCTATGGCTGTGGTTGTGGTGTAGGCTACAGCTCCAATTCAACCCCTACCCTAGCCTGGGAACCTCCATATGCTGCAGGTGCAGCCCACAAAAGGAAAAAAAAAAAAAATCACGCTGTTTCTCAAACAAGAACTGCCTGTTTTCCAGGGAACGTCCCCTGCAGGGGGCTATGCTCTGCCTACCTCCTCACTCTCCAGGCACCTGAGGTTTAAGACACCAGTGGGGCAGACAATTAGAGGCAGTAGAAGAATCTGGCTGGGCAAGCCTGAGCCCTGCACTCCAGCCTCCGCCTCTGGTTCTCTGAAAACAGTCTCTCCCCAGGTTTCAATTTCTGTATCTGTAAATGGGAGTAGGGTTGGTCTAAGAGAGCTTCCTGTCCCTCCCAGAGGCCTCCAGACTGGAAGAAAAGTTTTTCGGATCTGGCTCTTACCAGCCACCCCTTGCAGGCTCCTGCTCACCGCGTCCACACAGCTCTGACAGGTCATCTGCACCGCGAACTCTAACTGCAAAGGTAGCAGGGACGGGTCGATAAGAGCTGGGAAATTCCTTCTTGCGTGATTTTGTTTCACTATCTCCCCTATGACCACCCCCAAAGGCCTGGAGTAATGGCGCCCCACGTGATTCCTCCTCAAGCTCCTTCATTATCACTCACGATCATTCAAGGACCAACACCCCCCAACATTAATGCCAAGGGCTCTGTTGGTCTCACATTCCAGTTTCGAGCCGGGGCCCCAGGCCCCAACCCAGGCGTCCGCTCCTTCCCCCATTCTCAAGTTAACGATCACCCCAGACGCCGAGGCTCTGTGCTCTGCGAGGCCCCCACACGAGGCCTCGACCCTCACCATGCAGGCAGTCTCGCGGTCCCCCGAGTCTGATGCCATCCTGGACCCAGGCACCTGCCGAAGGACCCGTTCTGTCCCGGTCGGCAAGCACCAACCCAGAACAGCGCCGCGGGGAGGCGGAGCCCGGGAAGACGCTCCTTGCCCCGCCTCCTGGTGCGCGCGCAAACAAGGCACCGCGCCTCCCCACCCACCACCAGGCTGCGGCGGGCATGGGCCGCGCAGGCGCACTTGGGCATCCGGGCCATCGTTGCCTCAGCAACCGCCAGCTCCGCCTGCCGGGCCCGGGATGCCAGCCCTGAGATGGAGCCCAATAAGCCGGAGCCAGAGCTCCAGAGGTTTTACCACCGGTTGCTGCGTCCACTGTCTCTCTTCCCCCGCAGGGCGACGCACACAGAGTCTGAGAAGCGCCTCCCGAAGGAGGTCCCCATGCTGCTGCCCCTGCCCGTCTCCCGACTGACGGTGGCGTCCCTCTGCCGCCAGGTAACGGAGCGGCTGGCCAGCAGCGGGCTGGAGGCGCGCGCGCCTGCGAAGGTACGACTCTGTTTCACCCAGGTCATCCTGGACGAGCTAAAATGCAGCTGGCAGGAGCCCCCCGCGGAACCTGGTCTGAGCCACTTGGACAATCAGAGGCTGCGGAAGCGGCTCCTGGTCTACGTGCTGCTCAGCAGCGAGCTGCTCTTCGTACGCTCCCTGCACCTTCAGAAGATGCTGTCGACCCCTGCAAGTGTCTTCACTGAATCAGCCACGCTCACCCGGTTGGCCGCCAGCCTCGCCAGGGAATGCACAACCTTCCTCACCAGCCCCGACGTCTACCGTGGGCTGCTCGCTGACTTCCGCGCCCAGCTGAAGGAAGAGCAGGCCCAAGCCCGCGGGTCCAGGCTGCGCCCGGGCGGCTCCCCTGAGGCTTTCAGGCTCTGCCCTATCCCGTGGTATGAGAGCCCTAGCTTTGCCCAAGTTCCGAATTTCAACCTCAGCCTGAACGATCTCATCCAGCTCAGCCGCCCGCGAGAGTCTGTCAGTGAGCCTGAACTGGATCCGGTAAAGGAACTGAAGTCCATTCCCCAGCTGAAGAGGAGGAAGCCTCTCCGCTGGCTGTCCTCCGTGCAGAAGAAGAGAGAAAGCAACTTGGGTTCTCCACAGCCTGCGTCCCTGCCTGCGTGCTCTGTGGCTCCCCCCAGCCGGGCTCCCGCCCCCTCCCACTTGCCCCTCTCCTTCCAGCTCCAGAGGGGCCAGTCCTTGCCCTCTCTGCGTGAGGGCTGGAAGCTAGCAGATGAGTTGGGTCTTCCTCCGCCCTCTCCTCGACCCTTAACCACGCTGGTCCTGGTTGCAGAGAGCAAACCTGAGCTGGCAGGGGACACGGTGGCTGAGGACCTGAAGCAGATAATGAGGAACATGGAATTGCATCGGACCCGCTGCTCACTGGTGGACTCAGGCCTGCCCCCGCTCCTGGGGGCCCTGACCTACCGCCCTCGCCCAGGACATCACATGGAAGAGCTGCAGAGAATGTTGAAGGGTCTGGAGGAGAATGAGGCGGCTGGGCAGCACTCCCCCACATCCCCTCCACTTGAAGCACAGCCGGTGACCGTGACTTTGAAGCTAAGAAATCAGGTGGTCCAGGCAGCCGCTGTACAGGTCTCGGGGCGAAACTTTGTGGATTCCTTCCACGTTGACGGGGCCGGAGTCTTGTACAACCACTTGACTGGCGAACTGGAACCCAGACTTGTCGAGGAAATGGATGTGGACCTCTCCGTCGGCAGTAGCATCGGGGAGATCTACAAGGAGCTGATGACTCGTGTCTCCAAAGACCACTTCTCTTTCGACCAGGGGCCCCTGGTGGAGCCTGCAGCCGTTCAAGACTGGTCGGCCTTCCTGTCCTCAGCTTTTCTAAATCAAGAAAAACAGCCTCGCGGCATCAACACCAAGCTGGCTGGGCTTTATCCCCAGGGAGCCAACACCTTACAGCACCCCCCGGATAAGATGGCCTCCCTCCTGTCACTGCAAGCAAGAAAGAGCTGGGAGAAGCGGTCCCACGGGGCCTTGTGGATGAACTGGTGGAAAACCGCTTTGTCTGTGGACGACTACTTCAGGTACCTCACCAACCAGGAGACAGATTTCCTCCATGTCATCTTCCACATGTATGAAGAGGAGGTTCCTGCGGAGCCCGTGACCCCTGTGCAAGAGACCCTAAAGATCCAGCTCCCGCCTCCCTTGCTGGAAGACGACGAACCAGACTTTGTGCCAGGAGAGTGGGATTGGAACACGGTGCTGGCGCACAGGCTAGGACCTAAGAAGAACAACCTGCTGGAAGACTCTCCCAAGATCCTGAGCCTGCAGAAGCGTCTGGAGCGGCTGTGGTCCATGCTTGAGGTCCGTGACAAGGACCGGCTGGACATGGCCGTCAAGTACAGCTCCAACGCCCGTCTCAGGCAGCTGCCGTCCCTGGTGAGTGCCTGGGAGCGGGCCTTGCAGCCCATTCAGCTGCGGGAGATCTTGCTCGGGAGACTGGAGTGGTTTGAGCGACAAGCCTCCGACCCTAACCGCTTCTTCCAAAAGACTGCCATGGGCCTGAGTCGCTTCCTGGAGGAGAGTCAGATCCGCAGCCATCTCCACAGGAAGCTCCGTCTAGTGGAGGCTCCTTTGGTTCCGCTCCTGGAGGAGATCGAGTCAGTCTTTGGCGAGCCAGTGACCTTCAAGGGGCGCCGCTACCTGGACAAGATGAAGCAGGACAAAGTGGAGATGCTCTACTGGCTGCAGCAGTGGCGGCGGCTCCGCCACCTTGTCCGGGCCGGGAGGGCCTCCCACCCACCCACCCTGTCCAGGAAGCTCAGCAGCCAGTCTCTACCAGCCCCTGGGAACACTCCCAATGCCCTTTGACCAGGCCAGGTGCCCTCAGAACCCACCCTCACCGCCATCCACCCAGCAGCTCATCCGGGGCCTCTTGACGGCTTTGAAAGAAACGCTGTCTGGGAGTGCAGGGTTCTGAAAAACGGTACCTCCAACCACCAAGGGACTGAAACTAACACTTTCTTTTGACCATGAAGTTCTCAGAAAAGAAGCCCCAAGCACAGTATTCTCATTTCTTCCAAGCTCTGCACAGTACAGCCCAAACCTCATATTTGCAGATGAACTGAGACGTCCCTTGGAGTTCCTTGCAATGGGAAATGTCAGACAGATGCAAACCATCCCCTTTGGAACACCCCACCTCAATCTAGCACACTGCACTTGATTGGCGAATTCGGGCCCCAGACCCAGAGGCTTTATGGCATAAGAGCTAAGAGCAGTGCTCTGGAGTTAGTCCATGTGAGTTTAAATCCTGGCTGTGTAACTTTAGGCAAGCTACCTAACTGTTCTGCATCTTTCCCTTCCTCCATCCAATGGAGGGGTTGGGTCCAGCTCGTCCCTCCTTCCAGTTCCAGCAGCCTGTTGGTAGAGCTAAAGTGTTTCATTAAATTTGTATCAGTTCGGGAGTTGCCGTTGTGGCTCAGTGGTTCACAAATCCAACTAGGAACCATGAGGTTGCGGGTTCGATCCCTGGCCTCGCCCATTGGGTTAGGGATCCTGTGTTGGCCGTGAGCTGTGGTGTAGGTCGCAGATGCGGCTCGGATCCCAAGTTGCTGTGGCTCTGGCGCAGGCTGGCGGCTACAGCTCCGATTAGACCCCTAGCCCAAGAAATGGCAAAAAGACAAAAAAAAAATTGTATCAGTTCATACAAGCGCATGGTTCGCAAAGTACTCGAAGGTCTTACCATCCTAACCTCCAGGATCTCAGCTCTCCTCGTAGGAAACGCCTGTTCCCAGTTTCTTGAGTGTCTTTCTGTTCCCTTGGGTGGCAAATATTGAGCACCTGCTAGGTGTTCATGTTTGGTCTTTTGTCACCGAACAAACCAAAGGCCCCTGCCTTTACTGCAGAGTTTACGTTCTACTGGAGGGAAACAGACCGTAAACACAGTACCTGAGCACACGAATAACCCTTAGAGGGTTATAAGCACTGTGGAAGAAAGAAAAAGCAGAGGGAAAATGGGCGAAGGAGGGGAGTTCTCTTGTGGCACAGCGGGTTGAGGATCTGGCATCTTCACTGCCGTGGCATGGGTTCCATCCCTGACAGGGAACGTCCACATCCCAGGGGCATGGCCAAAAAAATTAAAAATAAAATGGGAGTTCCCGTCGTGGCGCAGTGGTTAACGAATCCAACTAGGAACCATGAGGTTGCGGGTTCCGTCCCTGCCCTTGCTCAGTGGGTTAACGATCCGGCGTTGCCGTGAGCTGTGGTGTAGGTTGCAGACGCGGCTAGGATCCCGAGTTGCTGTGGCTCTGGCGTAGGCCGGTGGCTACAGCTCCGATTCCACCCCTAGCCTGGGAACCTCCATATGCCGCGGGAGCGGCCCAAGAAATAGCAACAACAACAACAACAACAAAAAGACAAAAGACAAAAAAATAATAATAATAAAATAAAATGGTGACGGAGATAGTTTTTTAGGGTAGTCCTCTGCAGGCTTCACTAGGAAGGGGAGATCTGAGCAAAGGCTTGAAGGAGGGGAGGAGGGAGCGGTGGGCGTCTGGGACGGCAACTTTCCTGACAGCGATCGTGACGACTAAGGCAGGCGGGTGCCTGGGATGTCCAGAAAAGCAAGGTGGCCAGTGCGGGCGGAGCAGAGCCAGCAGGAGAGAGGGGTTGGAGGGTCCTGACAAGGTGCTAAGGGGCAGGTTAGATTATGTGAGAACTAATTCTATAGCTTATATTCCGTGTAGCGTATGCATATGTTTGTAAGTGCACCAGCTGTCCCATTTTGGTTTGGTTTGGTTTGGGTCACACCCATAGCATGCAAAGTTCCTGGGCCAGGGATTGAACTTGAGTCCAGCAGTGACACCACCAGATTCTTAACCTGCTAGGCCACCAAGGAACTCTCCCCTGTTTTTCCGATTCCTTTTGTCTCTCTTTTTTTTCTTTTTACGGCCATATGCATGGCATATGGAAGTTCTCGGGCCGGGGGCTGAATGGAGCCAAAGCTGTGGCATAGGCAATGCCAGATCTGAGCCACATCTGCGACCTCCGCCGAAGCTTGCAGCAATGCCAGATCCTTAACACAGTGAGGCCAAGGATCAAACCCACATCTTCACTGACGCTATGTCAGGCTCTTAACCGGCTAAGCCACAGTGGGAACGCCACTCCTTCCTTTTTTTTCACCTAACTTGCCTCAAGCTCATTCCATAGCAATACATATAGAGCTGCCGTATTCTTTTTGATTACTATATAGTATCCTACTGTGTGGGGTTTTTTTTGTTTGTTTGTTTTTTGCTTTTTTGGACTCTACCCGCAGCATATGGAAATTTCCAGTTTAGGGGTCAAATCAGAGCTATAGCTACACCCCACCAGCAACGCAGAATCCGAGACGAGTTTGCAACCTACACCACAGTGCACAGCAACGCCAGATCCATGACCCACTGAGCAAGGCTAGGGATCAAACCCACATCCTCACAGTTACTAGTTGGATTCATTTCCGCTGTGCCACTGCGTAACTCCGCGGTGTGTGTTTTAATTGTGTTTAACCAGGTTCATATTATTGGACATTTACAGACAAAAGCAGTGCTCTAAAAATATCCTTGTTCATCTATTTAGCATGGGCAATTATTTCTATGGTTTAATTTCTTGGAGTGGGATTATAGCTAAGCATAAGCATTTGTGGAGGGTCCTTTGTAGCACAGCAGGTTAAGCATCTGGCATTGTCCTTTTAGCAGCTCTGGTCACTGCTGTGGCGCAGGTTTGATCCCTGGCCTAGGAATTTGTACACGCTATGGCCGTGGCCCAAAAAAATAAGCATAAGCATTTGTAATTTTAATGGATATTACCCTTCACGAAGGTTGTAACAGTTTGCATCACCATCAGCATTGCATGAGTATCCCTTTTTCCCCACTCTCACCAATAGTGTTATCAATTTTTTTTTCTTTTTTTTTTCTTTTGTCTTTTTTGTTGTTGTTGTTGTTGCTATTTCTTGGGCGGCTCCCGCAGCATATGGAGGTTCCCAGGCTAGGGGTGGAATCGGAGCTGTAGCCACCGGCCTACGCCAGAGCCACAGCAACGCGGGATCCGAGCCGCATCTGCAACCCACCCCACAGCTCACGGCAACGCCGGATCGTTAACCCACTGAGCAAGGGCAGGGACCGAACCCCCAACCTCATGGTTCCTAGTCGGATTCGTTAACCACTGCGCCACGACGGGAGCTCCAATTATTTTTCCTTTTTTGGCCACCCCACGGCATAGGAAGTTCCTAGGCCAGGGGTCTCAGATGCTGTTGAGACCTATGCTGAAGCTGCAGGATACTGGCTCCTTTAACCCTCTGTGCTGGGCCAGGTATTGAAAGGGAGATGCCACTGATCCCATTTCACCACAGCAGGAACTCCTGCATTCTCCTCTGTAATACCTCCGCGATTTTTATTTTTTGTTTTTTGGGTTGTTTTTTTTTTTTTTGTCTTTTTAGGGCCACATCCTCGGCATATGGAGGTTCCCAGGCTAGGGGTTGAGTTAGAGCTGCAGCTGCCTGCCTACACCACAGCCACAGCCACGCCAGATCCGAGCCTCAACTGCGACCTACACCACACTCACCGCAACGCTGGTCCTTAACCCACTGAGCGAGGCCAGGGATTGAACCCGGGACCTCATGGATACCAGTCGGGTTTGTTAACTGCTGAGTCACGACGGGAACTCCCACATTTGTTTTAATATAAAAATGTGTGGAGTTCCTGTTGTGGCTCAGCCACAATGAACCCAGCTAGTATCCATGAGCACATGGGTTTGATTTCTGGCCTTACTCAGTGGGTTAAGGGTCTGGCGTTGCCATGAGCTGTGGTGCCGACCTACACCAGAGCCATAGCAACGCGGGATCCAAGCCGAGTCTGCGACCTACACCACAGCTCAAGTCAAGGCCGGATCCTTAACCCACTGAGCGAGGCCAGGGATCAAACCCGAAACCTCATGGTTCCTAGTTGGATTCGTTAACCCCTGAGCCACGATGGGAACTCCAACAGGCCTTTTCTTTGAATTGAACTGGCCCTCCAGGCAGATATGCTATCGTTAGCATGTATAATATGGCTTCTCTCCTGGCCTACTTCTGCATTCTCCAGGAATTACACATAACCCAGGTAAGAAACACGGCAACAGGGCCAGCGAACTTTTTAAAGGGCCAGGTGGTACTAAATATTTTAACCTTTGTGAGCTGTATGGTTTCTGTCACAAGCCTTAGCTTTGCTTCAATTGTGTGAAAGCAGTTAGAAACAGCATTTAAGTAAGTGGGAGTGCTGTGTTCCAAGAAGACTTTATTTGCAAAAACAAGCCGGAGTAACTGTTGTTGCTCAGCCTGTTAAGAACCCGACACGGTGTCCAGAGCATGCAGGTTCAACCCTGGACTTGCTCAGTGGGTTGAAGATCCACTGTTGCCACAAGCTGTGACATAGGTTGAAAATGTTCCGATCCAGTGTTGCTATGGCTGTGGTACAGCTGTAAAAAGAAAAACAAAATGGAAAAGAAAAACAAGCCGCTGTCTCAGGCTGTAATTTGCTAACTGAAATGCTACAGTATCAGCCTCTTAAAAAGCAAACGGGGGGGGGGGGGGGGGGTTCCTGCTGTGGTAGCAGTGGAAACGAATCCAGCCGGGAACCATGGGGTTGCAGGTTTGATCCCTGGCCTCACGCAGTGGGTTGGGGATCTGGCGTTGCCCTAAGCTGTGGCGTGGGTCGCAGGTGCAGCTCAGATCCCGCATTGCTGTGGTTGTGGTTGTGGCCCAAAGCTGTAGCTCCAATTTGACCTCTGGGAACTTCCATATGCCTTGGATTTGGCCCTGAAAAACAATGCAAAAAACAAACAAAAGCAAACACAGGAGTTCTCCGGTGGTGCAGTGCATTAAGGATCCCGTGTTGTCACTACCTCAGCTCTGCCTGGGAACTTGCCTTGGGCGCAGACCAAAAAAAAAGCAAAGACGTTCAGGACGGGATGAGGAAGCTAAGTGCAGCATTCCCCAAAATGTGTGCCCTGTAAGTTAGTCCTGGGTGATAGTCCTGGAAAAAGAGTTCCGTGGCCAGATAACTTTGGGGAACATTACATCCTGCGTTCCCGAATTCCCTCTGGATTCGAAGTACATATTGGCATATTGAAAGCTCTGGTGGGTCTTGGAGTTCCCATCGTGGCTCAGTGGTTAATGAATCCAACCAGGAACCATGAGGTTGCGGGTTCGATCCCTGGCCTTGCTCAGTGGGTTAAGGATCTGGCGTTGCTGTGAGCTGTGGTGTGGGTCGCAGACGCGGCTCGGATCCCAAGTTGCTGTGGCTCTGGCGTAGGCTGGTGGCTACAGCTCTGATTGGACCCCTAGCCTGGGAATCTCCATATGCCGTGGGAGCGGCCCAAGAAATGGCAAAAAGACAAAAAAAAAAAGAAAGAAAGAAAGAAAGAAAGTTGTGGTGGGTCTTAAAAAAATGAATCTGCTTAACTTTGACCAAAGGACCCTTTTATTCCTTCACAGCCACTAGGATCACCGGGAAATAAGGTCTGGGAACATTTCTAGATGGGGTTTGTCCACAGAGGTAGGGCAGGGATGGTACAGTCCTAGACACACAGGCACAGTGGGGACATCTGGACTTCAGGCTGCATGAAAGGGCGTCGTCAAGCCCAGGACAGGCTCGAGAAGGGAAGCCACAGGCAGTGGGGAGACTCTTGGGCCTGCTTCAAAACACTGCCTGAGTGAGTCCTGGGATGTGGAAATCTAAAGGGACCTTGGTCCTGGGATGTGGAAATCTAAAGGCCTCCTGACTTTCCCAAATTTCCAGACTTGGACCCACGGCTGTGCGATCTCTCACTGCTGATCCTGTTTATGGGTTGAGTGAATACAATAATGACAATGATAACTAATGTTCAGCCACAATCTACTGATGATAAAATGCCTTTTCACGGTCGTTTAGCAGAGAATCAGCTGAGTGTACTTGCCTCTAAACCAGTGGAGTCGTGACTTAAACCCAGATCTGGGGACTACAGATCCTGTGCCCCAGGGGTCTGGCTGCAGTGGGGACCCCTGCACCATGCCGGCCTCCATGCAACCAAAGCTCCCCGGTTCCACCCAGCAAACTCAGTTGTGTTGAGAATCAGCTGTTCGCCCAGCATCATCCTCAGGTGCTTGAAGGATGTTATTTCTTGTAATCCTCAAAACAATCTTGCAGAGAAAGAGAAGGCATTGCTACCTCCCTCTGGGGAAATTGGATCCTAGGATAATTGGACAAAAAACAATTCTCTAACGGCTGAGGGTTTTTGTAGATGCTTGAGTTTTGTGCCTGCTCTGGATCCAGAGGCCATCAGACATATAATTTACTCCAGGCTCTGATGATTTGCTACAGCCCTTTTGCTGCCCAGGCAGGGCAAGGCCCAAGCCCATAAAAGTCCAATACTGTCTCCATTTGCTATTACATTAAAGTCATGACTTTGCACATTTAAATATTTGTTATTTAAAACCAATCCCCTTCTATGTTTAGAGAGATAATATATGTTATGAAAAATATTTTTTTTTTTAAGAAAAAAGAAGACATGAATGGAGTTACCATTGTGGCAGGTTGAGAATTTGACGTAGGATCTGTGAGGGTACAGGTTGGATCCCTGGCCCTGCTCAGTGGGTTAAGGATCTGGTGTTGCCGTGAGCTGTGCTATAGGTCACAGATGCAGCTCAGATCTGGTGTTGCTGTGGCTGTGGCATAGCCTGGCAGCTGCAGCTCCAACTGGACCCCTAGCCTGGGAACTTCCATATGCCACAGGGGTGGCCATAAAAAGAAAAAAAAAAAAAAAAAAAAGAAAGAAGAAAGGGAGAAAGAAAGAAGAAAAGAGATTAAAAAAAAAAAAGTCAGGAAGTGGGAATTCCCTGGTGGCCTAGCAGGTTAAGGATCCTGTGTTGTCACTGCCATGGTTCTGGCTGCAGCTGTGGTGCAGGTTCGATGCCTGGCCCAGGAACTTCTGCATGCCACAGGAGCAGCCAAAGAATAAGAGAGTTGTGAATTGTGGCTGTTTTGCAAATCTCCTGCATGGCTGGCCTAATAGGAGAGAGCTGGATTCTCATTTATGTTTCTGGGGCATCACACGTCACACAGCCTCTGGAAAACACTACTCAGGAGACAGTGAAGGTAGAAAAGGCAAATAACACGTCAGAATATTTTGAAAATGGCTGGAGTTCCCTGGTAGCCTAGCAGTTAAGGCTCCAGCATTGTCCCTGCTGTGGCTCAGGTTACTACTGCTAGCACGTGTTAGATCCTTGGCCTGGGGAACTTCCACATGCCATGGGTATAGCCTAAATAAGTAAATAAATAAATTTTTTAAAAAAGAAAATGAACCCCCAGAAAAGGTCTAGGGGGACCCTAATTTGTATTCTAAGGAGACGAAGGGGCAGAAATGGGGGCAAAGGCAATAGTGGGTGAGGGTGGGGACAGTGAGATGCGAACTGGGAGTGGGCAGTTGGTGAGGGAGGGGCAATAAAAGTGAGTGAAGGGTTGGCTGACCCACTGGTTTGCTTACACAATGTCAAGGGCAGAACCAGAGGTAAAACTACCATCCAAAAAAACCCCCAAAACACCACAGGAGTTCCTGTCTCGTCTCAGCAGAAACAATCCTACTTGTATCCATGCGGATGCAGGTTCGATCCCTGGTCTCGCTCAGTGGGTCAGGGACTCTGCATTGCCGTGAGCTGTGGTGTAGGTTGCAGATGTGGCTGGGATCCCATGTGGCTGTGGCTGTGGTATAGGCTGGCAGCTGTAGCTCTGATAGGACCACTTGGCCTGGGAACTTCAATATGCCATGAGTTTGGCCCTAAGAAGCAACATAAATAAATAAGTAAATAAAAATAAAATCTATTAAAACAACAACACATCTTGCTGCGGCGAGACGGGGTCAGGGCATGTCTGGAGAACTGGGACGCACATTCAATCGGCCACCCGGCACAATGGGTTAAGGATCAAGCATTGCCGAAGCTGCGGCATGGGTCGCAACTGCGGCTCAGATCTGATCCCTGGCCTGGGAACTCCATATGCTGCAGCGGGGGCTAAAAAAACAAAAAAAAAACCCAAAAGACAAAAAAACCCTAACAATTAGTAATTCTGCAAACTGGTTATCTAGCTGCTAGACAAGCAGACTGGCTTTTGTCATCTGGCCCCTCTGGGAAGGTGAAAACCACACAGAGCTGAAGCTAAGTTCTGGTGGCTCGCAGGTGCTGGCAGGGACTGGGTTTGGGCCCAGATGGTTCCATTTCCACTCAGCCTACAGCCCCAACCCTCTTGGGCTTAGGTTTCTGCTTTTGGCTCACCTCTTCTTGCTTATACTGCTGTTTACCAAACATTTTTCTTTATACTGACTCACTTTTAACACTCTTAATTTAATTTTATTGGCCACGCCCATGGCATGCAGAAGGGCCCAGTGCCAGGAATTGAACTTGTACCATAGAAGCAACCTGAGCCAGAGCAGTGACCACGCTGGATCCTTAACTGCTAGGCCACCGGGAACCCCAACGCTAATTTTATTTTATTATTTTTTATTTTTTTAAATTGCTTTTGTCTTTTTACCTTTTTCTAGGGCTGCTTCCATGGCATGTGGAGGTTCCCAGGCTAGGGGTCTAATTGGAGCTGTAGCCACCGGCCTACACCACAGCCACAGCAACGCAGGATCCAAGCCTCATCTTTGACCTACATCACAGCTCACGGCAACGCTGGATCCTTAACCCATTGAGCAAGGGCAGGGATCGAACCCGCAACTTCATAGTTCCTAGTTGAATTTGTTAACCACTGAGCTATGAAGGGAACTCTTAATTTTAAAAGGTAATTTTAATTACACTGGCTCATACTATATGGTGATTACTAAGTGCCAGGCTCCATTCTAAATATCTTTCATGCAGTAATTCGTTTAGTCCTCATGGCAATGCAGTGAGATAGGTACTACTCTTATTTTAAGGTCCAGATGAAGAAACAGAGTGGTTATGTAACTTGCCCAAGGTCACACAGCTAGGAACATGGTTGGCTCCAGGTACATGCTCTTAAATACTATTTCTTATAAAATATCAGAAACAAGTCTGCCCAGTTGAGGCCCACGGGAAGAAGCTGAGTATGATCCGATTTTCGGCTTTCGTTATTGTCTAAACCAGGAGGAAATCAGGCTTTCTGCCAGCCCTCTTGATTCCCAGCAGTGACTCCGAGGCCACATCGTTCTTCTTTCAGGCCCAAGCACAGTCACCAAAGTCCTCCCACGAGTAAAACACTGCTTGGGTGGTGGGGGCGGCGGGGGGCGGGAGGTGGAAACCAGAGAGAGAACCAGACCCTGTCGCTGAGGAGTTTAAGGTTTTGTAGGGAAAGTAAATTCAATAATACGGCAA
Source organism: Phacochoerus africanus (assembly GCF_016906955.1). Classification (NCBI taxonomy): domain Eukaryota; kingdom Metazoa; phylum Chordata; class Mammalia; order Artiodactyla; family Suidae; genus Phacochoerus; species Phacochoerus africanus. The sequence continues at coordinate 5,820,240 of NC_062547.1, forward strand.
GTGAGGAGTTCCCGTCATGGTTCAGCGGAAACGAATCTGACTAGCATCTACAAGGACGCATGTTTGATCCCTGGCCTCGCGCAGTGGGTTAAGGATCTGGTGTTGCTCTGAGCTGTGGTGTAGGTCACAGATGTGGCTCAGATCTGTCGTTGCTGTGGCTGTGGTGTAGGTAGGCCGGCAGCGATAGCTCTGATTCGACCCCTAGCCTGGGAATCTCCATATGCCACAGGTGCAGCCCTAAAAAGTAAAAAGACAAAAATATATATCTATGTCAAGTGAAGGCTACAGCGGGAGGCCACGAAAGGAACACTCAACAGAGCCGAGGGGTAGAGGGGAAGGTGAGGAGGGAGAGCTTCCTGGAGGAGGCCACACTCAAGTGGAGTTTAAATTCTAGAAGACTGAGTGGGAGTTACCAGAGAGGAGAGGTTTGGGGGCCCAGTCTGAGCACAAGTCTGAAGAAGAGCTCAGTGCATGCGGGAGAACTAAAAGCACCTGGCCTTCCTGGAAGGGAGCGAGGCTGCAGGGGGAGGCAAGGCGGGGTCAAGGGTGGGCTTTGTTCTGTGAGTGGTGGGAAGCCCTGTGTTCGTCAGCAAACACCCCTGAGCACCTGTGCCAGGGGCTGGTCTGGGCGCTGAGGATGCCACACTGAACACCACCGACAAGGAGTCTCACGTCCTGGTGGGGAAGACACAGCAGTCATGCAGGTGAAGCAACTGGTACGTGAAATGGTGACAAATGGGAAAAAGTCAAAAGGACAAAGAAAGGGAAATTCAGAGAGGAGCAATTCACAACAGGGGGTCAGCGGGAGTTCCCGTCGTGGCTCAGCACTAACGAACCCAACTGGCATCCATGAGGATGCGGGTTTGATCCCTGGCCTCATTCAATGGGTTAAGAATCCATTGTCGCTGTGACTAGTACCTGCAGCTCCAATTCGACCCCTAGCCTGGGAACCCCTAGATGCAGGCGTGGCCCTAAAAAAATAAAATAAAATAAAATAGGGGATTAGGGAGTTCCCACTGTGACACAACAGGATCATCAGTGGCATCTTTGGAGCCCTGGGATGCAGGTTCGATCTCCAACCCGGCATAGTGGGTTGAGGATCCGGTGTTACCACAGTTGCAGCATGGAAACTTCAGCTCAGATCTGATCCCTGGCCCAGGAATTCCCAAGGGGCAGCCAAAAAATAACAATAAAATAAAATAGGAGATCAGGAGTTCCCCTGTGGCACAGTGGGTTAAGGACCTAGCGTTGTCACTGTAGCAGCTCGGGTCACTACTGTGGTACAGGTTCGAAACCTGGCCCAGGAACTTTCACATGTAGGTGCATTCAAAAAAATCCCCACCATAACTAGTAATAGCTAAATACAAAGTTCACCTAATACCACCAAATTAGGCATTGCTATGGACAAAATGTTTGTGTCCCCCTAAAACTCATAGGCAATAGTGTTTGGGGTCTGGACTTTAGGAGGTATTCAGGGTTAGATGAGACCATGAGGGGGCGCCCTTTAAGAGGCAGAAGAGGAGTTCCCATCATGGCGCAGTGGTTAACGAATCTGACTAGGAACCATGAGGTTGCGGGTTCGATCCCTGCCCTTGCTCAGCGGGTTAAGGATCCGGCGTTGCTGTGAGCTGTGGAGTAGGTTGCAGATGAGGCTTGGATCCTGCGTTGCTGTGGCTGTGGTGTAGGCCAGTGGCTATGGCTCCGATTAGACCCCTAGCCTGGGACTCTCCATATGCCGAAAAATCGGCCCTAGAAAAGGCAAAAAAAAAGACAAAAAAAAAGAGGTGGAAGAGACCAGAGCCCCTTCTCCGCTTTGTGAGGTTAAAGCAAGAAAGCAGCTGATGGCAAACCAGGAAGAAGACTTCCCTGGCGCTGAATCGGCCAGCACCTTCATCAGGACTTCCCGGCCTCTTAAACCGCGAGAAGTAAATGTTGGTTGTTTAAGCCAACCCGACGGTCTGAGCAGACTGAGACGGGCATCGTGCGGTGTATTCCGGCCAGGGGGTCCGACGTCCCAGCTTTCCATTCATTGTCTGAGGAGCCTTGGGCAAGGACTTCCATCGCCTTTTCGCTCATTCATTCGTGCATCACATTTTCAATGAGCACCCTCGACATCTGTGCTTAGGCACCAGGGAGAAAACAGCCAGTGAGCAAGGCTGACGAGGTTTCTGCTCTCAGGCAAGAGTAGAAGCAGAAGTTCCCTTTTGGTGCAGAGGGTTAAGGAGCCAGGGTTGCTGCAGCAGTGGCATAGATCACAACAGCTGTGCCAGTTCAGTTCCTGGCCTGGAGACTGTCACATGCCATGGGTGCAGCAAAACAAAAAAAAAAAAAAAGAGAGAGAGAGAGTTCCCATTGTGGGCATTGCTGGCCCTTGGCTCTGTGCGAGTTGGCAGTGTGTCATAGGTGTTGGGGGGCATGTTCTCTAGAGTCAGACTGTGTTCAAGTCCCCTCTTTCCCACTTCATGGCACTAAGACTTCATGCATGTGACTTTTTGTGCCTCCATTTCTTCCGCATTTAAATGGACAAAGTAGGAGTTCCTGTTGTGGTTCAGTGGTAACAAACCTGACCAGTACTCATGAGGAGGCGGGTTTGATCCCTGGCCTCGCTCAGTGGGTTAAGGATCTGGTGTTGCCGTGAGCTTTGGTGTAGGTCACCGACTCTGCTTGGATCTGACTAGGCTGTGGCTGTGGCGTCAATCATCAGCTGCAGCTCCAATTTGACCCCTAGCCTGGGAACTTCCATATGCTACAGGTGTGGCCCGATAAAAAAGGCAAAAAAAAAGAGTTATATATGATAGAGTTACCGTATGACCCAGACACTCCAACTTCTAGGGGTAGACCCAAGAGAAATGCAAGCATATGTCCACATAGAAATTTACATATGAAATGTTCATAGCAGCATTATTCATAATAGCCAAAAATGCAAATAACCCAAATGTCCATCAACTGATGAATGGATACATGAAATGTGGTACCTCCACATAATGGAATATCATTCAGCAAAAAAAAGAAGAATGAAGCACTGATACAATATGAATGAACCTTGAAAAATTATGCCAAGGGAAAGTAGCCAGACACAGAAGACCACATATTGCATGATTCCATTTGTATGAAATACCCAGAGAGAGAAAAAGTAGACCAGTAGTTGCCAGAGGCTGGGAAAGATGGGGGAAATGGGGAATGACTCTTAACGGGTAAGGGGTGGACTTTGGGGGTGATGAAAATTTTTAAATTGGTTGTGGTGATGATTGGATAACCCTGAGAATATACTAAAAACCATCTGAATTACACACTTGAAATGAGTGACTCGTAGAGTATGTGAATTATACCTCAATAAAGCTGTTACATAAAAAAATTTAGTGGTGGAAACCAGGTGACTCCAGAGGCTGTAATTTTCCGCTACTGTTGGGGGAGGGGAGAACAAGGCCCAGAAGGTCCTTTTTCTTTTTTTAACTTTTTAGGGCCCCACCTGCAGCATATAGAAGTTCCCAGGCTAGGGGTCGAATCAGAGCGGCAGCTGCCTGCCTACACCACAGCCACAACAACACTAGATCCATCGTGGGGTGGGATCTGCGACCTACGCAGCAGCTTGCGGCAATGCCGGATCCTTAACCCACTCACTGCGGCCAGAGATCTAACCCGAATCCTCGCCAACGCTATGTCAGATTCTTAACCCGCTGAGCCACAACAGGAACTCCCAGGACGTCCTTTTTGAGATTGGTACCTCCGTACCTCTTCCAGGGCCCTGTGCCCATTGCCTGTCCAGAGCTGAAATCAAATGAGAATGAAGTTCAGAGGCTACGTGAAGACGCAGATTAGGGCTGATTTTCGGCAAGTGATGCTGGATTCTTCTCTGGCCCTGCGTCCCAGGCCCAGTGGCAGTGCTCTGAGGGCATTGCGTGGCTGGGTGGGAGGTAGGAGGGCGAGGAGAGAGCGCCCCTCAGCATTTTCTAGGGCTCCAGACCCAGGAAGTGTCCAGGAACAAGCCTCAATATCGCCATCGTGTGGCGATAATTAGTCATAACAGAGCAGTGGATTCCAGACTTCAGCTGCCTGCATGGTGGGGAAAAAGGTCAGACCACAGAAAACAGCCTCACCGCTCCGCTTTCCTGCTGAGTAAATCACAGCGGATTTTGGGTGACTCAAAGTGGGAGGGAGACGATGAGCCTCAGAAGAAAAGAGATAGCTAGGCAGTGGAATTTGAGGAATTAAGACAGTTAAATGATTTTATTACCTGTGCCATAAATGAATCAATTGACATAATAATATTGACAGCTACCATTCAGTGAGCAGGTAGGAGGAGCTGCACGATAATTATAAAATGCATCGGTATCAGGAGGCTCAGAGAAGTGAAAAGATGTGTCCCCGTTTACATGGTAGTAGATGGTGGTGGAATTACAACCCAGGTCAGCCTACCGGTGAAACTCAATTTTGCCAGATCCAAAATGCCATTTTAACAACAAATATTCTTTAAGGCCCTCTTTACATCCCCCAGTATCTGAGTTGTGCCTGATGCCTATTATGCACTCAGAGAATATTTGTTAAACGAATGAAATGAAATTCATAGATAATATCCTTCCCATGGATATAGTTTTAAAATCAAGGCAAAATAAAATGGAAGTAATCTATGCTAAAGAAATCTGCATTTCAGGAGTTCCCATTGTGGCCCTGTGGGTGAAAAACCTGACATAGTGTCGGTGAGGATACCGGTTCAATCCCTGGGCTTGCTCAGTGGGGTAAGGATCCGGGCGTTGCCATGAGCTGCGGCAGAGGTGGCAGATGCGGCTTGGATCCGTCACGGCTGTGGCTGTGGCTGTGGCCAGCAGCTGCAGCTCTGATTCCACCCCTAGCTTGGGGACTTCCATATGTGCAGGTGTGGCCATAAAAAGAAAAAAAGAAAAAAGCAATCTGCATTTCTTAGGTCTACGTATACTCAGTCAGCCTCACACTGGGAGACAGCAAAAAGATTACTATGAACTGGGACCACCCCCAAGACTGACAGAGGCATGTTGCCTTCAGGGACATGATCTTCTTTGCGTGTGTGTGTGTGTGTGTGTGTGTGTGTGTGTGTGTGTGTGTGTGTTTAGGGCCGCACCCGTGGCATATGGAGGTTCCCAGGCTAGGGGTCCAATCAGAGCTGCAGCTGCCGGCCTACACCACAGCCACAGCAACGCAGGATCTGAGCTGCATCTGCGACCACTGAGCAAGGCCAGGGATCGAACCTGCATCCTCATGGACCCTAGTCGGGTTCGTTACTGCTGAGCCGTGACAGGAACTCCAGAAGCAAGATCTTCTGAAGGGGTGAATGCCCTTTGTAAAGACCTGAACTCACATAAGGGAAATTCTTCCCTGGATTTCGTCTTCAGTAGAATTCCCAGAAAAGTCAGTGTGTGCTAACACTGGGCACGTGGCCTTATGTGTTTACAAACGCAACAGAGTTAGGGTTCTCGGTGCAGAGAATTAGAAACAGATTTTTCCACTTACGCAAATGACCAGTGGGACATTAGGCAGCAGTGCAGGACCGAGACCAGCACTCGATGACGGCGGACTGTCCTGAACACTGGAGGGTGTTGAGCGCCTCTGGCTCCCGTCTGCTAAGGACCGGATAAGCCCCATCAGTGTGATGACCAAAAATGCCCCAACAAATTTCCAAATCCAGACTTCCAGACACAGATCTCCCGTGGAGACTTCCGGTGTAAGTGAAAGCCTAGCCACCTGAGCGTTGCTTTTTTGGCTTTCTCCTCGTTCCGAGCCCTCCCGGGGACAGAAGCCCTGGGCATTCACGCCCTCACTTCTCACCTTGCCCTTTAGGACTCTCTCTGCAAATGTTTGTTGCTCGATGGTTAGAACTGATGTGCTAAATAAGGTATGTTTCTGCCTCTTCCTATGTCTACAAAAAGGCTCAGAGAAGTGAAGTAACTTGCTCAGAGTCACACAGCCAATTTGAAGTGGGCTGAACCAGAAATAAAGCCCAGTCTGACTCTAAAGCCTGTGCACTGGCCTTCCTTTCACTGCCTCCTCCCTCTCAGTCCCAGGAAAAGATTTTTTTTTTTTTAATGGTGGGGAAAGAAGTCTTTGGAAATGGAGGCATTTCACGTACTGGGTAAGATTTATTATTGTTCACCATTCCTGAAGGTCAGGAGGTGAAGTGAGAAGGTTTGGAGTGGATTCAGACCGAGCAGCTGTTACTGCCATTCTCATAAATCAGGTGAAATTCCTGGAAGGGAAGCCTGCTATTTGCTCCACCTTGTCCTAGAAAGGTCAGTTCCACCTGGCCGCATCCTGGGTGTTGGGCCATCCCGTAGACATTTTGCATGTCTGGGCGGCCTTTGCCTCAGTGTACGTGGTGCAGAGCTTCTCAAACCCTCACGGCAGAAGGGGGTGAGATCAACCTCTTATGCTGGGAATAGGGATGAGCTGCAAGTGCCTGCCCTTTCATTGAAAATTCAGGTCTTTAAAGAAATGCTGCAAATGTTGCACCCCATCCTGAATATCTGGGGGACATGTTCAATAGAAAGTCAATTTAAAATAAATTCCATCTCAGTATAGAAATGGACATATAAGGACCTACTTTTCAAATATAAGTGCTTCTGGAGTTCCTGTTGTGGCTCAAGGGGTTAAGAACCTGACTAGGATCCATGAGGATGCAGGTTCGATCCTTGGCCTCACTCAGTGGGTTAAGGATCTGGTGTTGCCACAAGATGCGGTGTAGGTCACAGATATGGCTCGGATCCTGAGTTGCTGTGGTTGTGGTGTAGGCCAGCAGCTGCAGCTCTGATTTGACTCCTAGCCTGGGAACTTCCATATGCCTCGGGTGAGGCCCTAAAAAGAAAAAAAAAAAAAAAACCAAACCAAAAACCGCAAGTGCTCCTAGGAGTCACCCACATATTTGAAGTTCAAGTTCATTACCTGGACCTACTAAAGCAGAAGCCAGGACCACATTGTCGTACTCCCCCACCCCTCACCCCACCCCCTGCCAGTGAGTAACTGATCTATTTAGTCTAGGAAGAAGGCTGTGTTTATCCTCTGGCTTTACATGGCAGACCTCCTGCACCCCAGGGGGTCCGCAGAGGCCAGTCTGAGAAGCAGAATCTTTTTCTGTATTAGAACTGGATTGGGGGAGTTCCCATCGTGGCGCAGTGGTTAATGAATCCGACTAGGAACCATGAGGTTGCGGGTTCCATCCCTGCCCTTGCTCAGTGGGTTAAGGATCCGGCGTTGCCGCGAGCTGTGGTGTAGGTTGCAGACGAGGCTCGGATCCCGAGTTGCTGTGGCTCTGGCGTAGGCCGGCGGCTACAGCTCTGATGAGACCCTTATCCTGGGAACCTCCAAATGCCGCAAGAGTGGCCCAAGACATGGCAAACAAACAAACAAACAAACAAAAAACTGGATTCAAACCCCGCCTCCAGCATCACCATTTCTGCAACTTGGGCAAGCAACTGAATCTTTTGTTGCTTTAGTTTCCTCGTCTGCCTGATACCTGTTTCACGGGGATGTCGTGGGGTTTAATGGGCTAAAATATGTATGTGCTAAGAATGTGGAGTGCATAGCATGTAGCTAGTGCTCATTAAATGTTAGCCATTCTTTTTATTATTATTTATTTATTTATTTATTTTTGTCTCTTGTCTTTTTTTAGGACCTCACCCTCAGCACATGGAAGTTTCCAGGCTAGGGGTCAAATCAGAGCTGCAGCTGCCAGCCTACATCACAGCCACAACGCCAGATGTGAACCATGTCTGCAGCCTACACCACAGCTCACGGCAACGCCAAATCCTTAACCCACTGAGCGAGGCCAGGGATTCCAACCTGAGCCCTCATGGATGCTAGTTGTGTTCTTAACCCCCTGAGCCACAATGGGACTCCAACCCACCACTCTTTAAAAAAATTTTTGGCGCACCCACAGCCAGGGATCGAATTACCACAGCAGGGACCCAGCCACAGCAGTGACAACCTCAGATTCTAAACTGCTAGGCCATCAGGGGACTCCCTCAACCTACCACACTTAATGAGGCTGCTGAAGATCTACTGTTGCCCAGTCCCAAGGTCACGTCTCTTTTTTAATCTTACTTGCCCTCTCTGTGGCATTGGACACAGCCAATGTATTTCCTCTTTCTTGCTTTTTTTTTTCTTTTTATGGCCATACCTGCAGAATATGAAAGTTACCAGGCCAGGGGTCAAATCAGCTGCAGCTGCATCTTATGCCACAACACCAGATCCTTAACCCACTGAGCAAGGCCAGGGATTGAACCCAAATCCTCACAGACAGTATTGGGTCCTTAATCTGCTGAGCCACAATGGAAATTCCAAAATTGGTTTGTTTGGGTTTTTTTTGGCTGCACCCATGGCATGTCGAAGTTCCCCAGGCCAGGGACTGAACCTGTGGCACAATAGTGACCAGAGCCACAGCAATGAAAACACCAGATCCTTAACCCACTGGGCCACAAGGGAACTCCATTTCCTCTTCCTTGAGATACTTTCCTTTTTTCTACTTTCTTTCTTCTCCCTCTCTCTCTCTCTCTCTCTCTCTCTTTTTTTTTTTTTAGCTTTTTAGGGCCGCACTTGTGGCCCATGGAGGTTCCCAGGCTGGCGGTCTAGTCAGAGCTATAGCTGCCAGCGTACACCACAGTCATAGCAACTCGGGATCTGAGACACATCTGCAAGCTACACCACAGCCCATGGCAATGCCGGATCCTTAATCCAGTGAGTGAGGGCGGGGATCGAACCTGCAACATCACAGGTACTAGTCGGATTCATTTATACTGCACCACCATGGGAACTTCCTCTTCTACTTTCTTGACATCGCCCTCTCTTAGTCGCTCAATGTCCATTTCTTCCCAGTCTCCTCTGCTGCCTCCCTCTTTTCAGCTCAGCTTCTGAATGTTGGCATGCCCCTGCTTCACTATCCTCATGGGTAATTGTACAATTTTTCTCTTGAAGGTGGTTGTGAGAATTGCCCGAGATAACATATGTGTGACTTTTTTTTTTTTTTTTCCCCAGAGGCATATGGAGTTCCCAGGCCAGGAATCAGATCCCAGCCACAGTTTCAACCTAAGCCAAAACTGCAGCAACGCTGGATCCTTAACCCACTGTGCTGAGCCCAGGATAGAACCTGCATCCCAGTGCTCCCAAGACGCTGCTGATCCTGTTGCACCACAGCAGGAACTCCAACATGTGTGACTTTTAAAATATCCTTCCTTTTCCTCCATGAATTATAAGTATGTCTCTTGCCTCAGTCTGATGAGAAGATAAGTCCCACTTTCTTCCAGACACTCATCAGGAGGCTCCAGTGTCCAGGGAACAGGCTTTGGGGAAGATGGTTTCCCACAAAGGTGAAATACGACACCAATGTGGATCTCTGGAAACCTGGATCTAAGAAAAGTCCCAATGCCTTCCCATAGCTGGTCACATCTTGGAGGAAAATTCCTTTCTCACCTGTCTCTCCACTACACTGGAAGCTTCCAATAGGCAGCACTATGCTTAGTGCATCTGCGCTTCCTCTTGTTGGGCCCTGGAACATAGCGGTGAATGCTTACAAAAGATCAGTCCCAGCCCCCTGCACTGTTTGCACATTTGCCTCTGATCCCCATAACAGCCTGAGGTACTGCCAGTCCAGAGAATATTAGGTGCCATTTTACTGATAAAAAGAGAGGAACCGGAGTTCCCGCCATGGCTCAGTGGTTAACGAACTTGACTAGCATCCATAAGGATGCGGGTTCGATCCCTGGCCTAGCTCAGTGGGTTAAGGATCCGCTGTAGCTGTGAGCTGTGGTGAGGTCGCAGATGAGGCTCAGATCCAGTGTTGCTGTGGCTCTGGTCTAGGCCGGCAGCTACAGCTCTGATTTGATCCCTAGCCTGGGAACCTCCATATGCCCTGGGTACGGCCCTAAAAAGACAAAAGACAAAAAAAGAGAGAGAGAAAACGAAAGAGAGGATCAAGCTGTGAACTCAAGCTCTGAAGCCAACTCCCTGGGTTCAAGTCCGGCTCTTTCGCGTAACAGATGTTTGGCAAAGCCATTTAAATTCTCTAAGCCTCCATTTCCTCACTGATTAGATGGGGGTAACATCTACTTCGCAGGATGGCTACCGTGATTAGAGAGGGATGGCATAAACCGTGTAACATATAATAAGCACGCAAGAAATGCCAGTTATTATTTCTATTCTCAGGCCAGCATCCTCTCCCCTCCCCAAACAGCAGATCCAAGGCCTAAAAAGATTACTTCAAGGCTGCAACTCCGGGCCCCTGCCAGTCCCGGCTGCTGCTACGCCGCTTTAGGGCGCGATTGCTGCGCGGCCGGCGCGCCCCACGTGCCTCACGTAAACAAGCTAGTGCGCAGGCGCACCCCGCCGGCGCCCATTGGCCGGCGCCCCCGCGGTCTCGTCTCTGGAGCTGGGGGTGGGGGACGAGGGCCCTCCGGCTGCGGGCGGCTCCGCCCGGTCGGTTGGTCCGCGCGTTGCTCGGTGCGTGAGTCCGGGCCGCCGGTTTCGCCCTCGCCATGGTCCCCTGGCTGCAGCTGCTGTTGCTGCTGGGGCTGCTCCCGGACGCCGCTCCCGCCCCCAAGAAGCCCCGAGCGGCCGGCCCGCAGGCCAGGGAGCTGGCGTCCCCGGAGCTCCTGGCGCCTGCCCGCTTCGCCCTGGAGATGTACAACCGCGGCCGGGCTGCCGGGACGAGGGCCGCGTTGAGGGCCGTGCGCGGACGCGTCCGCCGGGTGAGGACCCACTCGGGGCGGGAGCTCTCCGGTCCGGAGCGAGCGGGGCCCTCGTCGGAGGGCTGGGAACTTGGGGCGAGGGCGTTGGACGTCAGACCTGGGGAGGGGGCTAGACTTGGGGCGGGGGCGTTGGATCTCTAGTGATTGGGAAGAGGAAGGGACATGGTGGGTCTGTCGACCCGACGAAGGCCGGACGAAGGAGGGAGTGGCTCTGGCTGCCTCATCCTTCCTTCCATCCAGGCGGGCCGGGGGTCGCTCTACTCCCTGAAGGCCACTCTGGTGGAGCCTCCCTGCAACGACCCTACGGTGTGCCAGCTCCCTATATCCAAGAAAACCCTGGTGAGTGATGGGGTTCCTGCGCTTTCCTGCCCCCGGACTGAGTCTGGCAGTCCTTTGGCTGATGGGTCAGGTTTCTAGAGGGAGCTTTTGAGGCCTCGGCTACTCCACCCTGAGTCCCTAACCAGACCTGGACGGCTAGAGACCAAGATGCTGTGAAAGGGAGGGTGTCTGCCCGGCTCTCCACTCTGGGGATGATTGCCTTGGAGCTGGTCTTCATCTGAGACCCCTCCAGCTCCATCTTGCCGAGGCCTTGCTCCCAACCCAGTCCCCTGACTGGCTTCCTCATCTGCCTCCAGCTCTGCAGCTTCGAAGTCCTGGACGAGCTGGGAAAACACATGCTGCTGAGGCGGGACTGTGGCCCAGTGGATACCAAGGTTACAGGTGCTGGGACAGCCCAGGATGCTGGGAGAGCTCAGGTCAGACCTCACGGAGGGTTCAGTCCTAACTCTTCTCTGTTGGAACCCTCTCCAGATGACACAAACGAGACTTTCAGTTCATTCCTCCCACTGTTGAACAAGGATCCCCTGCCCCAGGTGGGAAGCTGGCTGCTGCCTTATGTCCCCTCTCTTCCCCTCCCTGGTCAGTCTGAGAAGGACTCCTTGAAAAGACCCCTCTGCCTTTCCAGGACTTTTCTGTGAAGATGGCTTCGATCTTCAAGGAATTTGTCACCACCTATAATCGGACGTATGATACAAAGGAGGGTGAGGACCCAGCCTTGGCTGTAGCTGTCCCAGTCAGGTCAGGGCCTTCCCCCCCACTTGGCACCGTGGTGTTGGAGAGGGGAAGGGCACAAGAGATCCTTTCAAGGACGCCCTAAATTCCCGAGTTCTTGCTCAGCCTCCCAGGACCTGGCATCTGTCTCGGGTACCTGGCCCCTTCTCCCATCTGGTTTTCAGAAACCATAGGTCTCCATCATTCTGGATAAAGTGGGGTGGGGCGAAGGCCACATTTTCTCTGTTGGGGGACCCCCAGCAGGGTGGCCTTTGCCCACAACCTCCTGTCTGGGGGTGCCCTTAAGAGCCCGTGTTGGTTTTGTTTTCATATCTGGCAAGTCATCACCCCAGTTCGGCCCCCCTCTTAACCCACTTGCAAGTCTGGCCCCCACCCCCACCTGCCCCAGGGTGCCACCCTTTTTGAAATAAGCTTCAGGCCCGATCCAGAGCCCACCTTTGCCCCAGGGGAACTTCTGCCTCTTCTTATCCCCAAGCACCTCTCCTGCTAGGATCTGGGGCCCAAGCTTCTCCTCTCCTCGGCCCACAGAAGCCAGGTGGCGCATGTCCGTCTTCGCCAACAACATGGTGCGAGCGCAGAAGATCCAGGCCCTGGACACTGGCACAGCTCGGTACGGGGTCACCAAGTTCAGTGACCTTACAGGTAGGGGTGGCGGCCAGAGCCCTCATGGTGCCTGGAAGCGACAGGGCCTGCTCCCGAGGCCCCCAGCCAGGACCGGCTTCCAACGCTCTTCCCCATCCCCCGGCCCGCTCGGCCCGCAGAGGAGGAGTTCCGCACCATCTACCTGAATCCCCTCCTGCAAGAGGAGCCCGGCCGGAAGATGCGCCTCGCCAAGTCCGTCTCCGGCCTTCCTCCCCCCGAGTGGGACTGGAGGAAAAAGGGGGCTGTCACCAAAGTCAAGGACCAGGTTGGAGCCCTAGAAGCCAGGGCGGGAGGCGAGGCGTCTGGATGGGACCCCGCCTGACTCCGCCATCTCCGCAGGGCATGTGCGGCTCCTGCTGGGCCTTTTCCGTCACGGGCAACGTGGAGGGCCAGTGGTTCCTGAAGCAGGGGACGCTGCTCTCACTCTCGGAGCAGGGTGAGCCTCCCGCGCCTCCGCCCTGTCCCCGGCCCAGCTCCTCCGGCGGGCTCCTCGGGACTGGCCTTCTGTCTCCTAGAGCTCCTGGACTGCGACAAGGTGGACAAGGGCTGTATGGGCGGCTTGCCCTCCAACGCCTACTCGGCCATAAAGACTCTGGGTGAGCGTTCCTGGGGCTCAGGGTGGGGGGCAGCAGGCGCCACAGTGCTCCCCTCAAGCAGTCGCGCTCCGGGGCAGCGTGTGTGCTGGGGTCAGGTCTTCACGCTGACCCTCACCAGCTCAGACCTTGGGCACGTCAGCTCCCCTCAGAGCCTCCGCTGCCTCATCTGTGGGCCGGGGTGCCTCCCGTCCCCCTTAGCCTTGAGGGCTGCGTGAGGAAATGCCTGCGGAGGGCCTGGGACACAGCAGGGGGTCTTGGTCCCTTCACTGCCGGGACCTCTGTGTTTCTGCACTGCTGCTAAACCAGGTGGCGGCCCACACACCAATCCCTTGAGGAGAGGTGTTGACCTCAGTTGGCAGTGGGGGAGTTGCCGTCGTGGCTCAGTGGTGAACGAATCTGACTAGGATCCATGAGGACGCAGGTTCAATCCCTAGCCTTCCTCAGTGGGTTAAGGATCTGGTATTGCTATGGCTGTGGTGTAGGCTGGCAGCTATAGCTCAGATTTGACCAGTAGCCTGGGAAACTCCATATGCCGTGGGTGCGGGCCTAAAAAGCAAAAAAAATTAAAAAAAATAATAATACATTGGCAGTGGGCTGTGGGCTACAGCGGCAGGAGGATGAGCACCGAGGGGTTGAGCTGGCTCTGAGCCTGGTGGGGGTCTGGTCAGAGCGGGACAAGCAAGCCAAGGTCAGGCGTCCTAGAAACACTGGGAGAGCAAGGAGTCAGGAATACTGAGGGAGGTCCCTGTGGCCTGGTGGTTAAGGCATTGTCACTGCTGTGGTGCGGGTTGGATCCTTGGCCCGTGAACTTCCCCCTGCCTGGGGCATAGCCAAAAAAAAGTGGAGAGTTGAGTCCCATCCCTGCCGCATTTCTCAGTGGTGGCTCCCTCTGGGCCTCAGTTGTGCCATCTCTAGACTGAGGCCATTTCTTGCAGAGGAATGGGGCCTGGGGTGGGTGAAGAATGAGGGACCTTGTGGATGAGGCTTAGCACAGCCCCTGGCTGGGAAAAGACGAGTCTGGTGAGCCGGGGCCCACTTTTCCTCTAACCCCCGGTCCGTGCCCCCCACTCCCCAGGAGGGCTGGAGACGGAGGACGACTACAGCTACCGGGGCCACTTGCAGACCTGCAGCTTCAACGCAGAGAAGGCCAAGGCCTACATCAACGACTCGGTGGAGCTGAGCCAGAATGAGCAGAGTGAGTGAGGGAGGGGAGAGGCCAGGCCAGGCGGGGCTGGGGCCTGGGTGCCCCTGACACCGCCCCTCCCCTGTCTCAGAGCTGGCAGCCTGGCTGGCCGAGAAGGGCCCCATCTCCGTTGCCATCAACGCCTTTGGCATGCAGGTAAGGTGCCCTCCCCCCGCCCCGTCTCATACTGACTCCTCTCCCCCTTCTTGGAGCTGGCCCCCCACTCAATCTCCCCACAGTTCTACCGCCACGGGATCTCCCACCCCCTGCGGCCCCTCTGCAGCCCTTGGCTCATCGACCACGCTGTGCTGCTCGTGGGCTACGGCAACCGTGAGTCCCACCGACCCCTCTCTGTCCAGTTGGACCACAGCATCTCAGGACCTCTGGAGAGGGAAACCAGGGGAACGCCAAGGAACCTGTCCTCACCCGGCCTCGGGCTGTGGACCAGGCAGCCTCAGCCATCCCTCCATGGATGGGAAAGCCATCCCTCCATGGTGGGAGGCTGAGCTGTTACTGGATAACCTGCTAGGGCAGGCGGGTGGGTGCCCTCCCCAAACTCCAGGGCTGCAGGAGGCTGGGCAGTGGGTCTGTCTAGCTTTCTGCTCTTTTCCTAGTACCTGTCACACAGTAGGCCCACAGCAGGTGCTGGAAGGGGGCAGAGTGCTTGGGCCCTGACTCCCTGTGCTCTGCACTGCCCCCCAGGTTCTGCCACTCCCTTCTGGGCCATCAAGAACAGCTGGGGCACTGACTGGGGCGAGGAGGTGAGTCTTGCCTGCTTGGCCCCAGCCCTCCAGCCCTGAGCGTGCCCTGCTGACCTCACCAGCACCCCCTCTCTCCCAGGGTTACTACTACTTGTACCGTGGGTCCGGGGCCTGTGGCGTGAACATCATGGCCAGTTCGGCAGTGGTGAACTGAGGCGCACGACCAGAGCAGCCCCTTCCCCTGCCTGACCTGCATGACCAGGCCCCTCCCCAGGGGGCACAGCCGACTGAGGGACAGCCACCAGGTACCTCAGGGTGAGCAAAGGCCACTGGACTAGGGGCCCAGCCCCCCCCTCCCCGAAGCTCCCCATCTGCACCTTTGTTAACCTGTGGTAGCTAGGAGGATCTTGGGGTGAAGGGTGATTGTCTCGGCCACCGAAGCCAGGGCGAGAACACTGGGCTGGGGTCCGGAGCAGGTGGGAAGAAAGTACCCTGGTCCCAAACCCAGCTGTGTCCTCAGCAGGCTCTGCCTTCCTGCCCCAGCTTTTCTCTGATGCTATAAATTTTCTGGTCCCCCTGGATTTGGGGACAGTGTTGCCTTCCACATCTAGAGGCTGTTGTAACCAACCTTTTCTAGCTCAATAAAGAGGTGTCCTGGGCCCCCATGTGGTGTGAATGTTTGGTCTCTGAGGGCAGGGAGGGGTGGTGGGGACCCTTGGAGGGTCAGGGTCAGGCAGCTGGTTCCGTCCAGCAGCCCGAGGGCCCAGCTTCTGCTTCAGGAACCAGAAGGAGATGGAGCGAGGTCCCCGATGGATCTTTATTCAGAAGCACTTGGCTGGTCCTTCTCCTGCTGGGGGATGGATGGGCTCAGCCAGAGGAGGCAGCCATCTCTGGACGTGTGGCGCTTTGGGGTCCAGGTCAGAGGTCGCTCTCCCCGTAGAGGGCACTGGAGAAGGCCACGTAGTCCAGGGCTCCAGCCGGAGCCCCAGCCCCCTTGTAGGGCGCCATGCGGCGGATGCAGTACTCGGCCTGCTCCGCCGGGAGTTCCCGCCGCAGCTCCTCAGCAGTGATGTAGTTCTGGGGAAGAAGCAGCGTTGAGGGCCCTCCGGTCCGGATCCCTGTCCCGTCCCGCCAGCCCCCTCCACTGCCGGGGACCCACCTTGTCTCCCGCCAGGATCTTGAAGGAGGCCACGACTTGCTCAGCCGTGTCGGTCTCGGCTGTCTCTCGGGTCATGAAGTCGATGAAGGCCTGGAAGGTCACGACCCCGGCCGCGTTGGGGTCCACCATGGTCATGATTCGAGCGAACTCCACTTCCCCCTGCAGGGTTAGAGGCCGGGCATCGAGCCTGTGTGTACTTGAGCCCGGAGGCCCATGTCCCCCCTCCTGGGGACTGTCTAGCCTTGGCTTGACCACCCCAGGGACGAGGTGCCCCCTTTCTCTGTAGACTGCGCTGCTGCAGCCTCATTCAGCTCGCGCTTCAGGGACTCCCCTGCCAGGCTGAGCTCCGCTTCCTGCAGAGGTGCCCCCCGCTGCCTGGTTCCTGGGCCTCTTATAAAGATGTTGTATGCTCAGGCTTTGGAGTCACACAGAACTAGGTCCAGACAAGTACCTTTGAACAAGTCAATTCACCTCTCTGAGCCGTTGGGAGCCTCTGTGTGAAAAGGGGTGATCCCCAGCCCCCAGCCCCGCGGGTGTGATGAGGAGGAAGTGAGATCATGTGTGTGATGGGAGGAGGGACATGTGGAGGACCAGTATGTAGGAGGGGGCGCCGATGGGACTCCTTGGACAGGGGCTGGGGGACACTCACCAGGTCATAGCCCATGGAGATGAGGCAGGCCCGGAAGTCGTCGGGCTCCATCATACCGTTCCGCTTCTGTAGTGAGGACAGGATGTCAGGCCCAGTCCCCAAACGCCACCAGCCCCCAGATCCACCAGCCCACAGGGCCAGGCCCCTGCTGACCCGGTCAAAGTGGTTGAAGGATGCCCGGAACTCGTTGAGCTGCTCCTGGCTCAGGCCCTTGGCGTCTCGGGTCAGTACCTGGTTCTCCACCTCATTGATGGTGCGGGCAATGGAGGTGAGCAGCTGCTCCCAGCCCACACGGATGTGCTGGAAAAGAGGGAGACAGGCCAGGTCTGTGGGCGGCCAGGGCCCGGCCCCTAGCTGGAGCTCCACCCCCAGTTCACTGTATGACCCTGGGCAGGTCCTCTCCCTTGCGGGCTCTTCCTGCCTTCAGGTTTGGTGATGGATATTGTGTACTGATCAACCAGCTGTGGCCATGGACTTGGGCTGCCATGGGACTCTGGACAGGTCACTTGCACTCGCTAGGCCTCGGTATCCCCATAGGTACATTGGGGGACCTGGCGCGCTGAACGGGGACCCTCCTGGGGCAGATGTGCTGTGTCCCGCTGCGGGCGCCCCAGGCCCCCCAGCCAGTGCCGCCTCCCCGCCTCCTGAGCAGGCGAGGCCCCACCTCCATGCTGTACACGGTGTGCTTATTGTCGAACACCAGGCTCTCCTGCAGCAGCTGGTGGTCACCCTCGAGCCGGTCGATGTTGCTCTTGTAGTTGATGATGTTCTGCTCCTGCTGCCGCAGCCCAGCCATCTGCTCCTCCAGAGAGCCGGCCATGCCCGCTGCCAGGCGCCCCACTTCCTGCAGGGGGACCGGGCAGGGTGAGGGCCCCCAGCTCCCAGTGGCCCAGCCCTGGCCCCATTCTCCCAGGCTGGCACCATGATCCAAGCCTTACCTCCACCTTCCCCTGGATCCAGGGCCCAATCGCATTGGCCTGGGCTGCAAACTGTCTCCGGAGCCTCTCGTTCACCTGCTGCCGTGTCAGCTCCTCCTGCAGCATCTGATCCCGGCTGGGTACCAGCTTTCGGACCTGGGAGGGAAGGTGGTTGTGCCAGGGGCAGCACTTGGAGCTGAGAGGTGGGCTCTAGCCCCTCACACAGCTCCTGCTGCTCTGAGCCAAGGTGTTGGGTCTCTAGGGCAGTGGGGCTGGGTAAGTCACTAAGCCTCTGGGCTCGTTTCCTATTCTGTAAAATGGGGCTCATGACATCCTTTTTTTTTTTTTTTTTTTTAGGACTGCACTCATGGCATGTGGAAGTTCCTAGGCTAGAGGTTGAATCAGAGCTACAATTGCCCACCTACAGCACAGCCACAGCACCACAGGATCCAAGCCATGTCTACCACCAACACTACAGCTCACAGCAACGCTGGATCCTTAACCCACTGAGCAAGGCCAGGGATTGAACCCGCATCCTTATGGATACTAGTCAGGTTCTTAACCCACTGAGCCATGACAGGAATTCTCCCATGACATCATTCCTAACAGGCTTAGATTTTTTTGTAAAGGGTGTCCACACGTCAGATCTAATTCTACTTCACATCAGGCCTGACAAGAAAACGCTGCTGTTATGGTCATTTAACAGATGTGGCCGAGTCAGGCACTTGTCCAGCGCCACGTGGAGTCTGTGACAGGCCATGTCTGCAGGTGGACTTGATTCTCCATATCTTGGGACGCTAACGTTCTCAGGGTGGTCAGGACGCAGGGGAGCGGGCGGGAGGCGGGAAAGGCTGCAGGCGGCACTGACCGTGTCCCACTTGGTGTTGATGTCCTGGGGGCTGAGGGCTATGTAGGGGTTGGTGGAGCTGGGCCGCAGCCCGTACGTCTGGCAGATCTTCTGGATCTCGCCCTGGATGCCCAGGATGGCACCCCTCTCTCGATCGGCCTCAGGCAGTGTTGCCTTGAACTGCTCATGTGCTGTCACCAGGCTCTGGGGACAACAGGCAGGAAGCATCAACCAGGGCCCCTACCTCCCCCAGGGAAGCAGAAAGGGCAGCGGTGCTCCAGGCCACCCAGCGGCTCCAGGGCAACTCTGGCCGAGGACCCAGGCCTCCCGTCTCCCAACACAGGGGAACTGGAGTTTTCCTCCTGCCCCCATTCCCCAGGAACCCAAAAGGGTGGCGGACAGAAGACCAGCCACTCTCCTGTCATCCCCTCCAACCTTCCACAACTGGAACCCCTGCACCCACCTGGGTCTCCTCCACCGAGTGCACCAGCCACACGTCCTGCAGGTCCTCCACGGCACCGTCCAGCCAGTTGTTGAAGGGCGCTGCCCGCCGGGCAAACTCTAGCTGCAGCTGGTCGATGGTCTCCAGAAGCTTCTCCATCCGCTAGGGACCACAGTGATGGCCAGTCAGCAGCCTGCCCAGCAGGCCCCCTCACCCTCCTCCAGCGTCCGGCCTCCATCTCCCTGACCCCCTGTCTCACCTCTAGTGCATCCCGCCTCTTCTGGGTCAGTGTGCCCAGGTTGTCCCACTGGTCACAGATGGCCTGGCAGCGGCTGTTCACCGAGGCCGCCTCATGGTAGTCCAGCTCACTGGGGACAGGAAGTGGGGTGACTGAGGGGCCAGACCGCAGGCCAGATTTCTTCCTGACTGCCCTCTGGGGGCTGGAACCCGGGCCCAGTGGTGGTGGGGGGTGTGAGGGCATGGGGCCAGATGAGGGTGATGGGGCCTTTCCTAGAGCAGGGGGTTCCCAGAGGGTTCCCGGGAGAGGGGGGTGGTCTCCTGCTGGCCCTCAGCTCCAGTCCCTGGAGGAGCTTGGATGGAGGAGCAGGGTCCCGAGTTCCAGGGCGGGTGTACAAGAGGTGGGGTGAGGCCAAGGCCTGCCCAAAAGTGAAGGGAGTGGCCAGGTGAGGCGGCAGGTCGAGCGCTAGTAGTGGGTAACAGCAGTGTCCAAACCTGGGGACAGGGTTACAGGAGGAGGGGGGAGGACTTGGGTACCAAGGTGGGGTTACCAAACCAGGAGAGCAAACCAGGAGAGTCTTGAGGGCAAGGGAAGCAGGGCGGGCCGAGGGGCCGAGGGGCGGGGCCAGGCAGGGGCGTGGTCACTGGGGGCGGGGCGGCCGGTAACCCTCCGCGCCTACTTGAGCTCCTGGGCCAGCGCAGCGATGTGCTCCACGCGGTCCTGGTGCGCCGCCAGATCGCTCTCAAAGGCCTCGTGGCGCCGCAGCAGCGCCCGCACCTCCTGCAGCGAAGCCGACTCGTAGTCCCTCTGGCTCAGCATGTCCTCCTTCCCTGCTCCGAGAGAGGCCAGCTCGGGTCACCCAGTGGTGGTCGTGGCAGGAGGAGGGGGTCCGAGCCTGACCGTGTGACCATGGAGCTTCCTCGTCAGTGAAACCCAGGTGATGACACCTGCCCAGCCTACCCTGGGGTTCGCTCAGAGGCACTAGTGTGATAACAGTAAGTGAAGCTCCTGATCCAGGGCATGGCCCGTGAGTGACATCACAGTCCCTGACCCTGCACCATTCAGGTTGGCCCTTGGTACATTTTGGTATCATTTGATGGCAAACTGCCTTCCAGTGCCTCTATGAGGCCAGGGAGCCCTTGGCCCGAATTCTTTTGCTCACCACTTCCCCCAGGGCCTGGTACTTGGTAGATGCTCTATGAATATTTGGTGGATAAATGAATAATAACTGTAAAAGTGCTTTGAGAATAGCAATTACCATAATTATACAAATAAAACCACAGTAACAATAAATGCAACAGTGATCATTTACTGAGTGCCTCTGAGGTTTGGAGGTTCCAAGACCTTCTCAGCGTCACACAAGTGGCTGCGTATTTAAGGAATTATTATATCAAACCATTGTTATTCATTATGCCCATAATCCATTATTGCCTTTTTTTTTTTTTTTTAGGGCCACACCTGTGGCATATGTCAGTCCCCTAACTAGGGGTCGAATCAGAGCTGCAGCTGCTGGCCTGCACCACAGCCACGGCCACGGCAGATCCTTGACCCACTGAGCGAGGCCATCCTCATGGATACTAGCTGGGTTTGTTACCACTGAGCCACATGGAAAACGCCTTTTTTTTTTTTAAAGGACCGCACCTGCTGCATATGGAAGTTCCCAGGCTAGAGGATGAATTAGAGCCACACTGTGGTCTACACCACAGCCACGGCAATACCAGATCTGAGCAGCATTTGAAACCTATGCCGCAGCTTGTGGCAATGCCAGATCCTTAACCCACTGAAGGAGGCCAAGGATTGAACCCACGTCCTCACCGACACTATGTCAGGTTCTTACCCTGCTGAGCCGCAACGGGAACTACTCGTATCAGTATACTTTGAGGATAATAACATAAGTGATGTCAGGGTTGGGGACTCACTTTACTCACATACACAGATGAAATGCTAAATGACAAGTGAATCAGAGCAGACCTACAGTAGGCCAGAGCCAGGAGAGTCTTAGGGGCCTGAGTTTACAGAAAAAGGAACTGTGGCCCAAAAGGAGGCAGTGACTTGACTGCACAGAAAGTCAGGATGGGACTAGAAAGCAGAGCTCCAGCTTCTCTACGAAACACCTGCCCCTGCCCCGCGCATTTTGCCAGGACCCCTTCCCACAGAGTCCACCCCAGGACAAGAAGCAAGCCCCATGGTGCCTACCCCGGGTCCAGGCTTCATGCAGGGAGGCCTTCTGCTGGAACTTCTCAGCCAGATGCTGCAGCCGCTGCAGCCGCCGGATCTCCGAGAGCAGCCAGTCCTCATAGCCCTTCTCCACCTGCTCTAGCCCCCGCCATGCATTGGCGATGTCCTGTGGGGCAGGCAGAGGTGCCCTCCATCATGGCTCACCCATTATACAGAGGGGGACAGAGAGTCCAAGGCCACCCAGAAGATGACCGGCGTAGGGCTGGGGTCACCCCCTCCCCCAGCCTGGCTCACCGAGACCAGCTTGCCCTCAGATGGCATGAAGGCCGGCCGGTGGCTCAGCCGCAGCTTGGTCTGCAGGGTGTTGAAGTTGATCTCCAGCTGGCATTTCTCCTGCACGCGGGGCGGCTTGTGTAGGCGCCGGTAGTCCCGGAAGTCCTCCAGCTTGCGCTGCATGGCACTCATGCTGGGCTCGCCCACGCGGTTCTCCAGCCACGGCACGGTGCGGCGGATCCATTCCAGCAGCTGCCGCGGCCAGGCAGGAACAGAGCAGAGAGCAGTGAGTCCCGCTCATCGCGCCCACCCCTCTCCACCCACACCCAGGCTGTGGCCAAGAAGCTGGGCTCCAAGCACAGTGGGGGTCCAGAGGGCAGAATGGTGGGGGACTCCCCTAGCCTGAGAAGGAGCAGGATGGTTAATGTCGGAGCCCAGGAACCAGTGTAGGTTGGCACAGGGCAAAGGGTGTGAGACAGCCTCAACAGGCGCGAATGGATAGGTAACTGAATGGATGCCGCATGAATGGTGGGAGCTTGGATGGCAGAAGGGGGCAGGAGGCGGCTGGGGAGCCCATGGCTACTTGGAGGAGGGGGGCCTCTGCAGATCCAGGCCGGGGGAGAGTGCAGGTAGAGGAGGGGGCGGCCCTCTCTGGCCCCCATCTCACCTCACTGGCCAGCTTCTCGTACTCTTCCATCAGCTTCTCGTTCTCCTGGTTCACGGCCAGCACTTTGCAGATCCTGTTGGCGGCTGTCTCTGCCTTTGGTGGGAGTGGGCAGGAGGGCCGGCATCAGAAGCTGCCACAGACACCCCCACGCCAGCCCCCCTCTGTAAACCCTTAAAACCTGGGCCCAAAGAGAGGAAAAGAGGGGAGCACATCTTTTAGGGTAAAGAAGGCACTTCCAAGCCAGAGGCCTCGGCTCCTGAGCTCCCAAGAATTGAGTATGTGCAGCTGGGACAGTGGCACTCCCACCCACACAGGGCCTGGCACCTCCAAGTGTTGAGATGCTGCCAAGTGGGGCCCCTGGGTCCACCCTGGCCCAGGCAGCAGCAGCAGCTGAGCCCCCTACCTGCTCTGCCCCCGCGAAGGCGTGGTAGAAGCAGGATACGTAGGTCATGATGGCCTTCTCATCGGGCTTGGGGGTGTTCACAATGTCTGGGGGACGGCAGTGAGGTGGTGATTGGCCAAAGCCAGGGGTGGGGAGGGTGCTCACGCCCCCACCCAGAGAGCTCCCTCGGGATGGGAGGGGGCAGAGACATCTAGTCACGGCCACCAGCCGCCGGATCCCCCACACCCAGTGCCTTCCCCTTCCCTGGAGGCCTCTCTGGTCAACCTGGGGCCCCCACCTCCCCTCTGTGGGGTGAGGGAGCACCGCAGCCCTCATGAGGTGCCAGTCCACACTGCCTGGCGCCTCTAACCACCCCATAAGTCCGTCTGTCTGTCTGTCCCCCCAGTTCATACCTAGGGCACCAGACACAGTAGGTGCCCAGAAAATGTTTGCTGCTTTAATTGACTCCAGACTTTTATGGGCACAGAGACAAGAGGGAGGACCCACCTAAGGGGAGCTTCCAGGATGGGCGACCATCAAGCCCCCAGGTCACCCAGGTAATGGATGGGAGGCAGAGGGTGGGGCCGTTATTTAAGGACAGATGCAGGAGAAGCTGGTTCCACTGGGTGGAGAGGGACGGGGACGGGGTGAGGGCTCCTGGAGAAGGGGGCCTGTGGGCAGGAAGGATTCTGACCAGGGGGCACGGCGTTCCAGGGCGCGGGAGGATTGGGGACAAAGTGTGGAGGTTGGGCCGAGCTGACCAGTGAGTACGTGGATGGCTGGCCTGAACCAGCTCACTCGCCTTCTGCATCCAGCATCTTGGGGATGTCCAGGTACTTTTCTGCCACCTCAAAGGCGGTGTTCAGGTTGCCGATGGGGTCATCCTGGATGGTGTGAGGGGGGGAGAGGTCAAAGGTCAGCTGAGGGCAGAGGTGGGGGAGCCGGAGCCAGGGGTTGGGGGAGGCCTACCTTGCGCAGTTTGGCATAGTCAATGAGGTCGGGGCGGTGTCGGTGGATGAGAGCACAGAGGGCCAGGCCATCCTTCCAGCTGGACAGAGAGAAGCGGGGGTCAGGCCTGGGTTCAAGCTGAGGCCCTGTCCTACCCTTGTCCCAGGAGCACCCCCATCAGGACAGCCTCATCTGGAAAATGGACGGAAGTCCAAACGCCTGGGCTGTGCGTTTCAGGCCCTTGATTACCAGCCTCAGACCATTTCCTCCAAGCGCATGGCGGTCCTTCTCATCGCCTACACTTAGGCCGCACCACTTTCTAGACGTGTTGGGCCCCCAGGTCTTGGCTCACAAGGTTCCCTCTGGCTGGAAGGCCCTCCCCCAGGATGCTCTGACGCCCCCTCCTCCAGGAATCCCCCTGGCCCTCCTGGATCCAATTCAACATTGACTCGAGTCTTCCTATTTTCAGACCTGGTGGCGGGAACTTGGCCGTGACCTCTCCCCCCCCCCCCACCCCGCTGGCCGCCGACAGACCTGGTGTGAAAGTTCTGCACGTTGACGTTGCGGTAGGGCGCCGTCTTCCGCTGACACCACAGCAGCAAGCCTTCCTTGGCCGAGGTTTCTGGGCAGGGATGGGGGTGAGCGTCTGTGGGGGGCAGTCTGGGGGGCCGGCCCGCTCGCCCTCCCCGCCTCCCCGCCGCTCACCTTCCACGGAGATGTCCTGGATGGCGAAGCGGAGGATGATGGTCCAGATCATGCCCAGGGTCATCTTGAGGTTCCCGTCGACAATCTCTGCAGGGCGGGGGGGGGGCGCGCTCCAGCGGGCACTCGGGGGCCTGTACCTTCCCCCTGCTCCGCCCTCTGGCCCTTGTCCCCCATCCCAGGGCTGGCACTTAGTAGGTGCTCAATCATTTTACTTAAGAATGATTCATCCAACACCTACTAGGCGCCAGGCGTTGTTGCCGGCACCATTCGCTCCTTACGGTCCGTCTGGTGGGACACGGATGGTCACCCCCGTGGTGAGATTAAGAAACGCCCCCCTGGTCCCCCAGCCCCCACCCCGGGCCTCCTGCCTCCTCCTCACCTTCAGCACCAATGGACACCAGCTTCACGCCCTTGCTGGCAATGAAGTCGAGGGCCTTGTTGACATTGGCAATTTTGTGGAAACGCATCTTGCCTTTGTCCGGCCTGGGCAGCCTCTCTCCTGGGTGTAAGAGGAGAGGCCAAGGGTCAAACATCATGAGAGGAAGCCGAAGACATAGTCCTCAGACTTCCCCCTCCCTCGCCAAGTCCCCCCCCCACAGCTCTCTGCTGCCACGATTCCCCCAGCTGTCTGGGTTCCCCTAGTGCTGGGGCCCGTAGGCCCTGGTTTGCACCCCTCACCTGAAATGACCTCCAGGAGCAGCATGAGTTTGAGGCCATTGCGGAAATCCTCCTCGATGTTCTCGATCTGGGTGCCAGCCTTGCGCAGGTGCGAGTTGCACCAGGCAGTGAAGGTCTGGGGGCAGAGGACAGCGCTCAGACCTTAGAGCTGAGGACAGCGCCCCGGCCCCTTTGCCAGGGTAGATCTCAGAGCCCAAGGCCCTAGGTTCAAGTCGAGGCCCAGCCACTGACTCGCTGGGCATCTGGGGCCAGCCCCTTTCCCTCTCTGAGCCTTAATTCTCCTGGAAGAGGAGAAATAGGGTCTGGGGCCCATTCTGGTCCCAGTTTGGACTTGGGGTGCCTCACCCTCAGCAGGACAGCTTTGGCCAGTCTCAAGCAATGGCGGGGGATTTAGAAAATTGTAGAGCCAACACTCCCAAGTGTGGAGCCCTCTGAGACATAAGCGTCAATGCAGGGTGACACTACCCTTCTAAAATCTAAAAAGCAAAAAATTGAAAAATAAAATCTGAAAAGCTCCAAGGGTTTTGCCTGAGGGACTGTGCACCTGTGTATTGTCATCTTGGCCCCACCAACCTCCTGGGGCTGTTGTGACGGCCTCCATGGAGACCATGAGGATGCAAGAGCTCTGCAGACAGGAGTTCCTGTCGTGGCGCAGTGGTTAACGAATCCGACTAGGAACCATGAGGTTGCGGGTTCGATCCCTGGCCTTGCTCAGTGGGTTAAGGATCTGGCGTTGCCGTGAGCTGTGGTGTAGGTTGCAGACGCGGCTCGGATCCCCCGTTGCTGTGGCTCTGGCGTAGGCTGGTGGCTACAGGTCCGATTGGACCCCTAGCCTGGGAACCTCCATATGCCGTGGGAGCGGCCCAAGAAATGGCAAAAAGATAAAAAAAGAAAAAAAGAGCTCTGCAGACACTCAGGCCCAGCCTGACCTAGCTTCTGGTCTCAGCCAGACCCAGA
Source organism: Phacochoerus africanus (assembly GCF_016906955.1). NCBI lineage: Eukaryota > Metazoa > Chordata > Mammalia > Artiodactyla > Suidae > Phacochoerus > Phacochoerus africanus. Next base: position 5,846,179 of record NC_062547.1, read on the forward strand.
GTGGGTCTCAGCCTCCATCTGAGATGGGAGAGGTGGGATATGGCAGCACATCTTTAGGGGATGGGAGGGGCCTAGAGTTTGGTGCACAGGTTTCCACCAACCTACGAAGCCTCTGAGCCCTGGATCCTGCCACCAGCTGTAGAGTCCTTGGTGGAATCCATACTTGGGCTCCAGTCCTGGCTGAGCTGCCCAGTCTCTGCAACCTGGGATGTGCCCCCTGCCCTCTCTTGGGCTCAGTCCCCCATTTGCACGATTAAGGATTCAGAGTCCGCCATGTCTCAGGTCCTTCTTCCCCTGACCTTGCAGAATTCTGGAATTCAGAGCATGCTTCCCACCCCAAAGCAGCTACTCCAGGGAGGGGGCCCAGCTGGTCACTTCCTCAGGTGTGGAAGCGGGTGCTGAGCTCTGGCTGATGGGGCGCAGGAGAGGGCAGTTGGATTCTCTGTAATTCCTTCCAAACCCTGGAGTCTCAGTTGCTCTGGGTCTAGACAGGGCAGGGGGAAAGGGAGGTCCCGGGGTGGAGGGCTCCGGGGCGGAGAAGGGTCATTCTTGCCTCTGACAAACGTGACTTTAATGAGATTTGGTTCCCACCTTAAAGGAACTCACAGTCAATCAAAGAGTCGCACTGGCCTGAGAAATGCTGAGAGAGACTAATGTCAGGGAGCCTAGGGGAGCAGTTCTTCAAATCAAAAGGGGGGACCTCTTGGGGGAAGGTTAATAATTGATCAGAACTGTGAAGGAAGAGCAGGAGTTATTCAGGCAGGGAAGGGCAGGCAAGGGCATTCCAGGCAGGGACAGCCACACGGGCAAGTGCCTGGTGATAAGAAACAGTTGCCAGGCTTGTGGGGCTCTAGCTATCTGGGCACTGCTCTGGGGGCGTTGCGGTATAAGTGGTGAGAGGCCGGCCGGAGGAGAGGCAGAAGCCAGGTCATGCATGATCCTGCGTGCTAAGCCAGGGAGGCTGAACTTGATCCTGAGGGCAACGGGGAGGCAGGAAAGCTTTCAGGCAGAGGAGGGAGAGGGGCAGACGTGTGTTTTAGAAAGCCCACTAGGCTTCCAGAGGGGAGACAAATGGCTTGGCCGAGCAGAAGGGAGAATTGAGGAGGCGGCGACTGAGACCAGCGAGGGGGACGGGGCAGGATCAAGTGGATGAGATAGAAACATTTGTCCCTGCTGGAACATAAGCTCCCTGAGGCAGGGGCTTTATTTTGTCCCCTGCTGAATTCCTGGCATCTGAAACCGTGCTGGGCAGTAGGCCCGCTCTAAGACATATTGAATGAATGTTTTTGAATGAAGTGGAATAAGGAGGACTCAGGTGTCGGGCGGGAAGAGACAGGAGGGCTCCAGGACCAGGAGGAGAAGCAGGGATGGGGTGGGGCTAGAGCAGAGCCCAGAGACGTTCATCACATTGCAATAAACAACATTGGCTGAAAAGAAACAACCTGAATGTCCAGGTCCAGGGGATGCCGATGAATGTGCCGAGCTCCTACGCTGTGCACTGCATGAATGGGTGAGGTGAGTGGCTGTAAGTGGGGTCGGGAGGATGCTCTCGATCTTTGAAGTGGTGAAAGCAAGTTACAGGCTGGCATGTGCCTAATGAGGGGCCTGTGACCCTGGATCTGGGAGAGGCCTGGGGGGGGGGGGAGTAGGGGGAGGAGTTTTGCAGGGCAGGTGGCAGCTGGATGACATCACTGGGAGATGGCTGGGTCCAAGGACTGCAGCCCTGCTCAGAGACAGGTGCAGGAAGAGCTGGGGGCGGCGGGGCGTGTCACCCAGGGCACCCTCATCAAGTCAGCTGAGCCTCCCAGCCCCTGGGGTCACCTCCTGTCATCTAACCCAGCGGAAGTGCTCTGATTCTAAATCCTGGGATTCTCAGATCCTGCGAATTCCACTGAGTACCCCGTTCTCGGCCTTTTCCTGGTGTCATACACTGTTGGCAAATGCCGAGTGGGGTCGAATGACCTCATGGGCCCTCCCTACCCCTGGCCTGCCACTCCCCAAAGTTTCCTCACTCCAGTCTGGATCATTTTCTCTTTTAGGTCCCCAGGTGTCCTGCCCTCTCCATTTGGGAAAGTCTGGGAGTGAAAATAGATCGGGGAGGGGAGGCCCGAGCACCCTACAAGGCTGGGCCTGGGTGGCAGCTGCCCATGTGCCCCTCTCAGGTCCTCCAAGGCGCTGCCTCAGCACAGAGTGACCATCTGGTCAGAGAGTCAGGTTACACGTAAGGAAACCCAGGGCTCCCCCCCCCCCCCCCCCCCCGCCAACCTGTGGCCTTTACAGCAGACTCAGGGCCCCTGGGGTGGGGAGGGGTATCCTGGGAAAGAATCGGGGTGGGGCAGGCAATGGGCAAAGACCCTCAGGTTGCGGGGGTCCTGTTTTCTGACAGTGTATGATTTGGGTCCTATCTCGGCCCCTTTCTAGGCCTCAGTTTCCTGATGTGACAACTGGGATAGGTGAGCGTGGACATCACGCTGGAGAGAATGGGGAGAGGGTGAGAGGGGGGTCTGGGACGGTTACCCCTTCCCCCACACTCCAAGTCCACTATTTGCTTGGCTGCAAGTCCTCAGGTGGAGTCTGGGAATATTTCACCAGAGAGTTGAGGGTGTGTGTGGGGGGGTAGTATTCTTCCCCACCCCACCCCCACCCTCAAACTTGGATCTCCTGGGCTTCGCTCACCCCATATTCCTTAGCAGAAATGGAGCAGTAGGCCCCGGGGAATGAACCCTGGGGGGTGGGGAAACTCTTCTTATCCTAAACCACTCGAGGGTCCCCCAGACCTCTCTTCCAGCCCTGGGAGACAACAGGGGCTGATGGGCAGAGCCTCGGCTAAGGAATAACACCAAGGTTTAAGACAGGCTCTGCCCCTCACCTGCTAAGATGCCAAGGACAAACCGCCTGGCTTCTCAGGCCTCAGTTTTGCCATCAGGAAATGGGCTAGCACTCACTTTCCTCTGCTGCTTCTCCCAGGCCGGGTCCAGCAGCAGGTCGCGGTCCCAGTCCTCCTCCTGTTCCATGTACTCGCCGCCCCCGCCGCCTCCGCCTGCGAAGGGCCCCTCCCGGGTCCCCAGACCCTCGGGCTGCATAACCATCATCATCTTGCTTGGGCTCCTGGCTCCGCTGGGCTCCGCGCGCTCCAGAACTTGGGGACCGCATTAAGTAGCCGCAGACCCAGCCCCGGATCGGATTCGCGCTAAATATGGGGGAAGAGGGAGGGGCCGGATTGGGGCGAGGGCGCTCGAGACCAGGCAGGAGGTTGTCCTGGGACTAGGAGACTGCAGAGTTTTGAGGCGCTGGGGTGGATCTAATAGCGGAGATCTGGGATTCGCGTTTTGGCTCCTGTGTGACTTTAGGAAAGTCACGGGCCCTCTCTGAATCTATTTCCTCAGGTATACAACGGAGATGACGATGATAATAGCGGTTGCAGACCGCTCTAGAATCTGCCTTTGGGGTCTTCTCCTGACCCTCTTCCTGTGCCCCCTTGGTGGGAAACAAGGAGCATTATTCCCATTTCACAGTCAGAAACACCGAGGCGCAGAGTTGATTTGAATGTTTTCTCGGGTGACGAGGGGAGACACTAGAGGAGGGGGCGGGGCTTCAAGCCAACTGGATGGGCCGAGGCAGGGCTATTAATATCGGGGCGACTAAGGGTTGAGGGAGAATGTGCTGAGCCGGGAAACCCGGACGCCACTGAGGCTGCAACTCTATCTTCCTCGGTGAGCCAGCCAGCGGGACGGGGACTCAGAGCAACGGCGGGGGGGCGGGGCCTCCGCGGGGGGCGGGGCCATAACGGCACCGCCCTAGCAGGCTCTAGCGCCGACGAGGTTCCAAGCCTTTCCTTGGCTCGTTCGGCCGTCCAATCACATCTCGGTATCTGCCTGCCGCCGCCTGTGAACCGGATGGCTCGCCTCACCTCTTCACAGCTTCTATTGGTCGTGGCAGACGTCCTTTTGACACTATCCCCGCCCCGTTACGGAAGCGGCGGGATACTCCCGATCCCACCGCGGGTGGGCCCAGGCCATGGGGCAGCCCTGGGCGGTGGGGAGCGCCGAGGGGGCACCCGCGCGGCTGCCCCTTGTGCTCACTGCGCTGTGGGCCGCGGCTGTGGGCTTGGAGCTGGCCTACGTGCTGGTGCTTGGTCCCGGGCCTCCCCCGCTGGGACCCTTGGCCCGGACCTTGCAGCTTGCGCTGGCAGCCTTCCAGCTGCTCAACCTACTGGGCAACGTGGGGCTCTTCCTGCGCTCGGATCCCAGCATCCGGGGTGTGATGCTGGCCGGCCGTGGTCTGGGCCAGGGCTGGGCGTGAGTGGGGCACGGGATCTGGCAAGGGTGGGGTGTGGGGCCGGGGGAGCTTGGGGCAGGGGGAGGGCCCTAGGACCTGATGATGTTAGAACCAGTTTACAAAGATCCGCTTGTTGGAGCCAGAGAACTCCTTTAGAACCAGAAGCCACAAGAAGTATCATTCATTCACTTACAAACATTGAGTACCTACTGTGTGCAAGGTACTGTTCTGGAGGTGCAATAAAACTTATTCCTGATTTTAGCGGAGGAGGGGGGCAGATGATCAACTTCAGGTGTAATAAATAAATAATATAGAATGTTAGAAGCTGGTGGTGGTAAAGAAACAAAAAGAGCAGCTTAAAGAGGATGCAAATGGCAGTTTGAAACAGAGTGGCAGGCCTCATTGAGAAGGTGGTATTTGGACAAAGACTTGAAGAGGGTGGGAGAGTTAGCCCCACTCATCTGGGGAAAGAATGTTCTAGGCAGAGGGAACAGGCAGTGCAAAGGCTCTGAGGCAGTTGTGTGCCCAGCATGTTCCAGGAACAGCCAGCCAGCCAGTGTGGCTGACGTGGAGTGAGATGGGGGAGAGGAGAGGTTAGAGATATAAACGTTTGAATTTGTGGCTTTTTACTAGAAGCGAAATGGAGCGCTGTTGGAGGGTTTTGAACAGAAGAGGGGCATGATTTCAATTTTCTTTCTTTCTTTCTTTTTTTTTTTTTTCCTTTTGCGTTTTCTAGGGCCGCTTCCTGCAGCATATGGAGGTTCCCAGGCTAGGGGGTGTAATTGGAGCTGTAGCCACCGGGCTACGCTGCAGCCACAGCAACGCGGGATCCGAGCCACATCTGTGACCTACACCACAGCTCACGGCAACACTGGATCCTTAACCCACTGAACAAGGCCAGGGATGGAACCCGAAACCTCATGGTTCCTAGTCGGATTCGTTAACCACTGCACCACGACGGGAACGCCTCAATTTTCAAAAGATCAGCATTGTCAGGTTCAATCCCTAGCCCAGGAACTTCTGAATGCCACATCCGTGGCCAAAAAAAAAAAAAAAAAATAGAAAAGAAACATCCTGGGGACAAAGGTGGAATCAGGGAGATGGGGCAAGAGGCTGCTGCAACAATCCAGGGTAGAGTTCATGGTGACCGGCCACAGTGGTGACAGTGAAGATGAGAAGTTTGCTCTGGATGTTAGAAGCCAGAGAAGGGGCTCAGGACTGGGGCTGTCAGAGCTGGACGAGCCCTCAGACCTGCTGTTCTAGAAGTGGAAGAAGGGTCTGGGAAGTATACCCAGCGAGGGCTGTGGCTGTGTCTGTTCCCCAGGACAGGTTCAGGGGCTGACCCGGGCATGATGTGGGGCAGTTGGAGCTGCCAGGGGAACTGACCCTGTGGTTCCTTCCCTGCAGTTACTGCTACCAGTGCCAAAGCCAGGTGCCGCCACGCAGTGGGCATTGCTCCGCCTGTCGCATCTGCATCCTCCGCCGGGACCACCACTGCCGCCTGCTGGGCCGCTGCGTGGGCTTCCACAACTACCGGCCCTTCCTGTGTCTGCTGCTTCACGCCGCAGGTGTCCTGCTGCACGTCTCTGTGCTGCTGGGCCCGGCCCTGTCAGCTCTGCTGCGAGCCCACACGCCCCTCCACACGGCCGCCCTCCTCCTGCTGCCCTGGCTCATGCTGCTCACAGGTGGGGAGCCAGGGAGGCTGAGGCCCATCCTGGGGGGAGATGGGATTTCTGGCTGGTTCTCCAGGCAGTGCCCTGGGACCCAGTCCCAATGTCAATGACAGGAGGTGAGGGCAGCCAGGGATTCAGCTGGGTGTACGCGCTGGCAAAAGAGTAGACCCTCCACGCAGGTACAGAGTCCAGGCTGAGAATCAGGGGAGGGTACCTGGGGGCACTGGCAGAGGAGGAAAGACTAGGGGTATTTCACTGCGGGGGTGGGTGGGGGATGGTGAGGGAGTATTGTAAGTCCAGGCGGGGGCATTCTTGTTTTTTTGTTGTCGTTGTTGCTTTTCTTTGTCTTTTTGCCTTTTCTAGGGCCGCACCTGCAGCATATGGAGGTTCCCAGGCTAGGGGTCTGTTTGGAGCTGAAGCTGCTGGCCTACACCACAGCCACAGCAACGCAGGTTCCGAGCTGCATCTGTGACCTACACCACAGCTCATGGCAACGCTGGATCTTTAACCCACTGAGTGAGGCCAGGGATCGAACCCGCAACCTCACGGTTCCTAGTCGGAGTCGTTAACCACTGAGCCATGACAGGAACTCCATGGGGCGGGGGCATTCTGAGCTGGGGAAACAGTGTGACAGAGGCTTAGAGGCTGGGCAGGGAGGGGTGAAGGTGTTTTGATGGAAATTGTGAGAATTGAAACCAGGACAGTTAGGTTAGTTCTGGCTGGTGGAGGCCTCTGGTGTGGTATGAAGAGACGGCCCTTACTGGACCGGGCAGTGGGGAGCCAGTGAAGGTTATAGGCAGGGGACGTTGGGAGGGGAAGTTTGGGCTCGGGAGGCTGACTGAGAAGCTGTGCTCTGGATGACACTCTTTCCTCTGCCACCACCCAAGATAGAAACCCCACTTTTTTTTTTATACTTGGTTATCTGTCCCCCAGAATGCTTTGACTGTCTCTTCCCTGACTCCTTCCTCCTGACCTCTCAGCGGTCCTCTCTGTCACCTTGTCCTGCAGTAGCTAAACCTCCTGACCACTCCGAATAGCGGCTGTGTCTCCCCATCCTATCCAAGGCCAGCTCTGTCCCTAGGACCCCTCCCTGAAGCCCAGGGGCGGCCTTGGGAGGCCCGTAGGACTGTCAGGGTCTTCCTCTGCCCACATGGCCTCCTCTGCCCCCCCCAGTGGCCCCCTGTCTCCACTGAGACTTGAGCCTTCCCCCCCGACTTGGTCATCCACGGCCTCCCACTCACTTCCCGAACCCACTGAAGACTTGGGCTCCAGCGCTCTGTCTCTCTCAGCCCTGGGCCTTGTTGAAATCACAAGTACCTGCAGGTCTGGCTGAATGGCCCCAACCACTTGGCTTCTTGACTTTCTCCTCCATTTGACTTCCTTCCTCTGCTCTGCATCTGTGCCCCAGTCCTGTTGGAATCCAAAATGTGTCACCCGGGAGTTCCCTTTGTGGCTCAGTGGGTTACGAACCTAGCTAGTATCCATGAGGATGCAGGTTCCATCTCTGGCCTCGCTCAGTGGGTTAAGGCTGTGTTGCTGTGGCTGTGGTGTAGGCTGGCAGCTGCAGCCCTGATTCAACCCCTGGTCTGGGAACTTCTGTAGGCTGCAGGTGCGGCCCTAAAAAGCAAAAAAGCAAAAAAAAAAAAAAGTGTTACCCATCAGTCACCCCTCTCTTTGGTCCCACTTCTTCTCCTGTCCATCACTTACTCTTTCACTCTGAGACACCTGCTCCAGAGCCCTGGCCTCACCTTTCTAACCATCAGCACCTTCTGTCTTCACCGCCCCCAGGCCAGCTCGGTGCCCTCATTTCCACTCTTCTCCTGCAACATCTCAAGCCTCTTCGCTCGTCTTCCTTGCACTGTGCCTTCCTGGCTTCTCTGTGTCTGCCCCTTGGCTGCTGAGAGCGGCCAGAGATGCCCAGAAGTTCATGGCAGTTGGTACCATGTCACGTTCATGCTGCTGACCTCAACAGGCCGTCTGTGGTGCCTGGCCACCCTGGCTTCTCATCAGCTTGCTCCCTGTAATGCCTGCAGCTGAAACCTTCCCACTTTCCTGTCCTCTAAGCCCTGCCTCTCTTGAAAATCCATCACTGAGAAAATCAGACATCAGCGGGCACGTCCAGAATTGTCTGTCCTGCCCTGGGGTCAGGAGCTGACTGCCCCCCCGTCTCCCAGGGTCTGGCCCCTCCTCCTCCCTGCTCAGGGGCCCCACACCAGGGGTCGCCTCTCCCCCCGCCAATCCAGGCTCCCTCCGCTGGCTTCCTTCGGGTTTTCCCTTGGTACACACCCTAACTTCAGCCGGCATCCTTCTCCACCTTGTGTCTCTGGCTCTTCGTCAGCAGCCAAGTCAAAGGACGGGCCTGGGCTCATGGGCTGCTTTTCCTCACCTCCCCCCATTCCCCCGTCTGCTCCAGACTGGCCCCTGCCCCCGTCTGTCCCCCCAGACCTCCAAAGTCCCCCTGCCTCTGTCTCCACAAAACCCAGAAGACCCTTCTGAGTTCTCTTCTTGCTTCATGAGACCTGAGACCTCTCAGTCTCATGAAACTGCTGACCTCCAGCCACAGCTTGTACTTTGGGGTTTCCTACTTCCTTTCTGGGTTCCTTATATCTGGTCCCTAAGGACCTAATTTCCTGGCTGAGGTCGAGGCACGGTTCTCATCTCTCTACATGCTCTGCTGGGTCTCGGAACTGTCTTTTGTACCAGCTGCTAGGAAAGCTGCATATCTGGCCCGGGCTTCTCTCCTGAGCTTCCGGAACCATCCACTTGATGTCTCACAGGCATTTCTCCATCCTGTCCTAGGACCTTTAGACAGAGTGTTTCCTCCCCTATTCACCTAGCAAATACCTCCGGAACCTTCAGGTACCACCCGAAACATCATTGTCAAAATAGATGAAGTTGGAGTTCCTGTCGTGGCGCAGTGGTTAACCAATCCGACTAGGAACCATGAGGTTGCGGGTTCGGTCCCTGCCCTTGCTCAGTGGGTTAACGATCTGGCGTTGCCGTGAGCTGTGGTGTAGGTTGCAGACGCGGCTCGGATCCCGCGTTGCTGTGGCTCTGGCGTAGGCTGGTGGCTACAGCTCCGATTCGATCCCTAGCCTGGGAACCTCCATATGCCACGGGAGCGGCCCAAGAAATAGCTAAAAAGACAAAAAAAAAAAAAAAAGAAAATAGATGAAGTTGACTTCCCTGAGTCTCTCTCTCTCTCTTTTTTTTTTTCTTCTTTTCCGGCTGCACATGCAGCATACAGAAGTTCCCAGGCTGAGGATTGAACCCAAGCCACAGCAGTGACAAGACCAGATCCTTCACCACTAGGCCACCAGAGAACTCCCTCCCTGAGCCTTTTAATAAGTTTGAATGTCATCTTCTCCCACCATAGGCTCTTTTTTATTGAAGTAAAATTCATGCAACATGCAACTCAGAATTTTAACCATTTTCAAGTGCACAATTCGGTGGCATTTAGTACCTTCATTCAGTGTTGTGCAGTCATCACCACGGTCTAATTCCGCACCATTTTCATCACCCCCCAAGAGAGACCCAGTATCCTTTAAGCAGTCCGTCCCCCCGCCCCCCACGAGCGCCCCCCCAGCCCCTGGCAACCACTAATCTTCTGTCTGTCTCTATAGATCTGCTTGTTTGGGACACTGCATATAAATGGCACCATACAATGTGACCTTTTGTGGCTGGCTTCTCTCACTTGGCATCAAGTTTTAGGGCATCTTGTAGTTCATATTAGTTCAGCTGATACCCATTACCTACCGGTGGGTTAGGATGGCTCAAGCTGCTATACTTTTCCGTTGTCACACACATCACAGCTGTAATTGAGTAACTGAGACGGGAAGTCTTGAATGTCTTGTCTGCCAGCTCCCTGAGGGCAGAGATGCGCCCTGCCATTCATCCTGGGATTCCCGGAGGCGCTACCCAGTCTGATGTGTGAGTGAGAGTCCCATCTAGGCAGGGGGCTGTGTCTGCCCTGCTCACCACCGGTGTGGTCCCATCAGCCAGCACGGGTCGGCCATGGGGGGCAGCGACTCTGCCGCATGGAGGAGTGAGCCCTGCTTCTCGGTGGTGTGGGGTGTAGGGAGGGGGGGGCGGGGGGTGAGGGGAGGGCGGGGCCCCGCTGCTGCTGCTGCTGCTGCTGCTCCCTGACCCTCTCCGCTCTCCCCTGGCAGGCAGAGTGTCGCTGGCGCAGTTCGCCCTGGCCTTCGTGACCGACACGTGTGTGGCGGGTGCGCTGCTGTGCGGGGCCGGACTGCTCTTCCATGGGATGCTGCTGCTGAGGGGCCAGACCACGTGGGAGTGGGCTCGGGGCCAGCACTCTTACGACCTGGGGCCCTGCCATAACCTGCAGGCGGCGCTGGGGCCGCGCTGGGTCCTTGTCTGGCTCTGGCCCTTCCTGGCCTCCCCGCTGCCTGGAGACGGGATCACCTTCCAGACCGCAGCTGACGTGGGGCTCACGGCTTCTTGACGTCTGGAAGAGCCCGAGCGGCGCAAGGAGCGGGGACACGAGAGGCGACGCATAACTCAGTTCCGGCCCACCCCCCAGCCTCCGGGCGGGGGCAGGTTGGTACTTTCGGCAACTCCAGCCCCACCCTTGGCCTTTCCCTTGCCCAGCTTGGATTCCCAGTGCCCAGGGCTCGGGCCCTGTGAGTCAGCCTTTGTCGACGGCCCCTGAGTACAGTGGAGGGTCTGGCAAGGGGCTGCTCGGCCTGTCCAGCTGCCCCTTCGCCCGGTTAATAAAGTGCCCACGTGGTTCTTGACTCCCTCCATCTTCGTAGGTTTCTGGCCCTTCACTGTTGCCCAGGCTGCTTTTGGTTCCTCTAACCGCAGGCCTGGGGAGCACGGAACGCCTGAGGGCGAGAGGAGCCAGGGCTCTTGGGGTTGGGGGGGGTGGTGCCAAGGCAGAAGGGAGCGAGCCAGGGTATGCGAGTCCAGAATTCTCTCCCAAGTTCAGTGCCCTAGAGTTAGGAGCAGTTCAGCGCCCACGATCTCACTGAACTTCTCTGGGACACAGGACAGCAGTGACATGGGTGATAAAACTTAAAGCTCTGAGACTTATGGGATAAGATCCTGGGGTAGTAAATGGACAAGGCCGGATTTGAACCCAGGTCTTTGTGCTTTGTTACCCTTGCACAGCCCAGGGGAGTGAGTAGGAAAAAAATCAAGGCAGAGAAGTCAGGTGGGGGATGGAGCTGAGAGGCCCCGGCTCCTCTCTGGACCCCTTAGGAGCTTCCGTTCAAACACTTTCATTTAAATATAGTAAAGTAGACACTTCCAGTAAATGAGGTAGGTTTAAACATGTGTTAAACATGTTTGCCTCTTCCCTCTTAAAATCTGAAAAAATAGTAAGGAAATAAAAAAGATGTGAATTTACAAGGAAAAAGAAAAGAGGGAGAGAGCAGCAGACCAAAGAGGCTGATAACATGTTGAGACGTGGGAGGGACCCAGGCCCAGTTCCTGGCTTGGAGAAGGAGCAGCTGAAATTAAAGCATTCCCAGAGGGTGGGGCCAAGGGGCAGCCACAGCGCCCCCCATCCCAGAGCCCTGGAGAGGCTCGGGGGTTCCACCAGCACCTTGGAAGGCAAGGTCTGGGGCTGACAGTAGGGACTGATCCCAAGTCTCTCTGAGGAGTAGCTAGGAGTAGCCCACCTGACCCCTTGCAGCCGAGCAGCTACCCCACTAGGCTGGAGGTGGGGACTTCCATTGCGGAGGGTGGGGGTGAGAGGCTGGACCAAAAATGGGGTGAAGTGAAAAATCAACAGATACTGCTGGAGGCGGAGGAGGTCCTCCAGTGACACAGCAGGCTTGCCTCCAAGAACCCTCAGAGCAGCCCGCCCTTCTGCCAGGCCCGTGCCACCAAAGTTTGAGCTGCTAGGACTTTGTTTTCCCGCAGCGCATGCTCTATTACTATTTTTTAACTCTGTTGGGAACTTGGTGTGCCTGTTACTGTGCTGTACATAAGCTTTGGCAGACTTCCTGCTTCCTCCTCTGCTTTACCCCTCATCCTCCAAAATATGGTTTTTTTTAAATTTTTTTTAATGATTATCAAATAGAAGATGCAAGAAAATGTTTATAAAATAAAGAGAAACAGCACCCTCTTCAGCCCCATTTAGGAAGCGGGTACCATTTCCTTTGAAGCCCCTGCCGTGCCTCCCTGGTAGAGGAAACACTGAACTGGCTTTACTTTGTGATTTTATTACATATGTTTGTATGGGTTTTGCATGTTCTGCATTTTATATAAGTGGAGCCATACCCTGTTTATTCTCCTGTGATTTGCTTTTTCAGTCAATATGAAGTTTCTGAGATTTCTCCAAATCAATGTGTGTGGCTGTAGGGCATTCCTTTTTCTTGCTGTGTAGTGACCCACCAAAGATGCCACTATGGGTTTTTCTATTTTGTCCCACTGATCATTTTATCTACCCGTGTATGATCCCCCAAGTTCTGTTCTTGGCCCTTGCTCTTCTGTATAAAGTTTAGAATTAGCTTTAAAGTTCTACCAATAAAACCCCTTCGAAATTGTGAATGGAGCCCAACCTAATCTATAGATCAGTCTGGGGAAAATCAGCATCTACACGAAATTGAATTTTCCAGTTCATGAGCATGGTGAATCTCTTCATGTAATGTTCTCAATAAAGTTGTACACTTTTTCTCATAAAGATCATACCTTTTTTTTTTTTTTTTGTCTTTTTAGGGCCACACCCGTGGCATATGGAGGTTCCCAGGCTAGGGGTCGAGTTAGAGCTGCAGCTGCCAGCCTTCATCACAGCCACAGCAACGCCAGATCTGAGCTGCATCTGCGACCTACACCACAGCTCATGGCAACGCTGGATCCCTAACCCACTGAGTGAGACCAGGGATTGAACCCGCATCCTCATGGTTTCTGCTGAGCCACAACAGGAACTTCAATATCATACCTTTTTTGGTTGGATTTATTCTTAAGTATTTGATAGTTATGTATTGTTCATGGTTTATGAAGATAATATTTTTATGTCTAGCAAACCTAAAACTTATAATTTACTTGTAAATTCTGAGTTTTCTATATTTATAATCATATCTATGAAAAGATAATTTTGTTCTTTTTTTCATCCCTCTTATTTTTCTTGCCCTTCTGTCTGAGTGAAGGCAAAGGGTGGGCATCTTTGACTTGTTTCCGACCTTAGAGGGAATAATTTCAGTATTTCACCATAGTTTGCTATAGGTTTTGGTTTTTTTTTTTTTTTTGCCATACCCATGTCATATAGAAGTTCCTGGGCTAGGGATTGAATCAGAGCTACAGCTGCAACCTACACCACAGCTGTGGAGCTGTGGGATCACCAGATCCTTAACCCACTGTGCTGGGCCAGGGAACCAACCCACACTTCCGCAGTGACCTGAGCCACTGCAGCTGGATTCTTAACCTACTGCGCCACAGCAGGAACTCCCCTAGGTTTTTTTTAAATTGATGCCTTTTATTAGGCTGAAAGAGTTCCCTCTGATTAAGAATATATTAAGTTTTTTTTTTTTTTTTTTCCTTTTTAGGGCTGCGCCTGCAGCATATGGAGATTCCCAGGCTAGGGGTCAAAACAGAGCTGCAGCTGCTGGGCTACATCACAGCCACAGCAACACCGGATCTGAGCCACATCTGCCACCTACACCACAGCTCATGGCAATGTCGGATCCTTAACCCACTGAGCGAGGCCAGGGATCGAACCATCATTCTCACGGATCCTAGTCAGGTTCGTTAACCACTGAGCCATGAAGGGAACTCCCAAATGTATAACTTTTATTTTTATCCTTTTACTTTCACTTTCTGCCTTTTAAGAATGGGCTGTAGGTGGATTTTTAAAATGTAGGTAACAGTTTGTCTTCTAATGGAAGTTATTTAGTCATTTGTATCTATTGTAATTAATGTTCTTAGATGTATTTCCACTCTTTTATTTTGTGCTATTGTCCTATCTTTTCTAGTTTTTTTTACCTTTTCATTTATTTTTTCCTGGGTGCAGAATTCTAGGCTAATAGTTATTTCCTGTCAATATATTGAAAATGTGATTCTTTTAGTCTCCACTGTTGCTGTAAGTCAACTGTTTTCTATTTTGCTGTTTTTGTTGTTACTGTTCCTTTGAAGATAATTTTTTTGGCCACACCCATGGCATGCAGAGTTCCTGGGCCAGAGATCGAACCCATGCCATAGCAGTGACAATGCCAGATCCTTAACCCACTGAGCCACAAGGGAACTCCTAAAGGTACTTTTTGTCTCCAGCTGCTTTTAAGATTTTGTGGGGTTTTTTTAGTATTCTGCAGTTTTACTGTGCTATGTCAAGTGTGGTTTTCTTTGCATTTACCTTAATGGGATTCCTTAGGTGTCCTGAGTCAATGAATTGATGTCTTTCATCAGTTCTAGAAAATTCTCAGTCGTATCTTCATTTGTTTTTTATGTTTTTTCTTAAATTATAGTTGATTTATAATGTGGCACCAATTTCTGCCATACAAAGTGACTCAGTCATACATAGATATACATTTTTCTTCAAAAAAATATGTATTGCTTTCCACCATGGTCTGTCCAAGGAGATTGGATATAGTTCCCTGTGCCCTACAGTAGGGCCTCATTGTCCCTCCATTCTAAATGTGGTAATTGGTCCTCAGATGTTTTCTCTCTCTGCTGGAACTCTACTAGACCTTCCTACTCTATCCTCCTTGTCTCTTTGTAGCTCTTGTTTTCTGCTTCTGGCATTCTGGATAATTTCTACACACATATCTTCCAGTTAAGTCTTTTTTCAGCTGCTAAACCAATCTATTGAAGGGCTTTGTTTTTTTTTTTGTGTGTTTTTTTTTTTTTAGGGGTGTGTTTTAGAGGTTGTATCAACGCATTCATTGAGTTTTACTTGTCAGATGTTTTATTTTTCATTTCTGGAAGTTCCGTTTGGTTCCTTTTCAAGTTTGCTTGATTATTTTATATACTCTTGCTGTCTTACATTTTAAGTTTCCTTTTTTTCTTCAAATATATTGAAATATTTTATATTTTTTGGTAATTCCAATATCTTAGGTCTTTGAGGCCTGATTATGCAGGCTCTTTGTGTTTGTTCTTGCAATTTGTGAATTTTGACTGAAGTTATAGTTCTTAGAAGTCTATCAATGGGGATGTTTTTTGAGATTGCGTTAAAACTGAATTCCTCCAGAGAGGAAACGTGTTTATCAGTTGCCTGATTACGAACCAAACCTGCACCATCTTAAATTCTCAGCAAGGGGTCTTAGCTACCGCCCAGGTATCAGTAATTCAGGTTGGCATGTGGTCAAAGGTTCTTAGGAGAAGTCTTTCCCCCTCTTCTACCCAGTACTAGTTTTGTCAAGAGGCAATTTCCCTTGCTGATTCTGATACGATTTCAAAGAAATCTTTGGTTTCATTAATTTTTTTTTCCCCTCTGATTTCCTGTTTTTAATTTCATTGTGTTTTTGTTTTTGTTTTTTCATTTTTGGCCACCCCGAAGCACATGGAGTTCCCGGGACAGGGATCAGATCCGAACAACAGTTGCGACCTAAGCCACAGCTGTGGCAACGCCAGATCCTTAACCCACTGTGCTGGGCTGGGGATCAAACCTGCGTCCCAGTGCTCCCAAGACACCACCGTTTCCATTGCAGGGTCAATCCTGTTCTCTCTGGAATTACCATTTATCAGATACTATGCTTAATCGGAATTCCAGAGAGAACAGAGAAAATTGGAGGAAATTTTTTTTTCCCTAGTGACTTTTTAAAAAGTCAGTTTGGATCACTATCTGAAAGTAGTAATCCACTTCTTGCTGAGCCAAGAATTGGGCTATAATTAAATTACTTTTTTGGGGTACTTATTTTTCATGGAGTTAGTAATTACCATTTTTTTTTTTCATTTGCTTAGTTTTCAGTGTATGCCAATTGCTAATTCTTCCCCAACCCTGCGTGACAGTTCCTCTTTTTTCTGGACATTTCCCTTCCTTCCTGCTTAAGTGAGTGCTGTTTGCTGTCTAGAACTGCAGCGGCCACTTCTCCTGGGACTTGTCTTTGCATGTTCTGGGCCAGATTCCCTGATTCCTGGACCCCATGTCTTTTTCATAGTTCTTTTACCCCCTCATTTGGTGAAGCATATCCACGGGTACACTGTCCACACCAGTGCCGGTCACGTATTTTTTAATAATGGGTATGTAGTATGACAACGTGAAATTCACGTTAGGTACTGGGCTTAGGAACAGTTTCTCCACTTTCATTGTCCTTTTCAGGATGATGAAACTACGAAGAGAACCCAGGTCGGACCTCTTTGTTCCGAGTTCGCACAGTTCATCACTTGACTGGAGTGAAAGGGCCTGCAAGGCCGTCTGGCCTGGTCCCAGTGACAGCTCCAGGGACAAGGGACTTAGGACCTTCCAGGGCAGGCCCTCATCTCTGATAAGCTCTCAGAAGACGCTCAGGTCAAGCCGAAATCTCTGACGGCGACACTCCCTCTGGCGTCTCCATCTCCAGATTAAGCCCCGGCTTACTCCGGCTGTGCCTCGGCGGGCTGCATCTAGGAACTCCTGACCACTGACCAACAGGCCTATGTTTGCGCATGTCTGGACCAGGAGGAGAGGAGGGGGGTGGGCTCTTCCTTTGGTCCAGACCCCTTGCTTCTTAACCTGGCCCCAGAATGCCCTCCTTGGGAAGGATGGCGGTGGCTGTGGGCTGTCCCTCAGTGTCTCGGGTACAGAGGCTGTCGCCTGGCAGAATCAGTCAGCTTGGTCTCAAGAGCAAAAGCCCTGCACTTATCCCGTCAAGTACCCCTTTCTGGAGTTAACTCCCTGTTTCCTTAGAGGGGCTGCCAGGCTCTAGGATCTTAAAGAGCTGAACCTGGTCAAACCGCCTCATTTTACACTTGGGGAGGCCGAAACACGCAGGGATTGGGTGACTTGCCCCCCGCCAGAGCTGTTGGCCACGCTGGGCTGCGCCTGCTCAGACAGAGGAAGATGCTGGTCCTTCCTCAGGGAGTAGGGCTTGTGGCTCACAAATGGCTCTGGGGGCCCTGGTGGCACTAACCCAGAAGAAGGCGGTGAGGTGGGCCAGGCAGACCAGCCAGGGGCTCCAGGAGGCAGCAAGGGCTGGACTGTGGCTCTCTGGCCCTTCTGGTCTAGACCTGCGCCTTCATTTTGTCTTCAGCTTCACACCATACCACAGTCTGTGTCTTTGCAGCTAATCTCTCAACTGTGGCCACTGCCCTGGGGACGTGCCGCTCACCTGACTCACCTGGGCTCCAGGGCACAGAAGAGCGTCTTGACTAGCGGTTCTGGGCTTCTGCCTCCTGTGCCCCCAGGACCCCAGAGATGCCTTTCTTGTGTGCTCCTGCCCCACTCTGCTCTGTCTAGCCGAGCCCTCCTTTCCTGGGAGGCTTTCTGGGCCCGAGCCTCCAAGGAGCAGCAGCTGTGTGGTCTGCAGAAGCCTGGTGGGGGCTCCCTGAACGGGCACCCTCTCCCCTCCCGTACCAGCTTCTCCCTTGGCAATCTTAATGGAGCATCACAGGCCTGAGGGCTTGGCTGAGCCCAAGACTTCAGAACAGCCCCCAGGAAGGCATTTATTTTCAGGGCCCCTTGAGCAGCGAGAGGGGCCCCTTGCTGAGGTCACGAAGGAAGATCAGAGCATGTGTTTTGCTTGCAAGCTCAGCTGGCAGCAGCCAAGCCTCTGGAACCCCAGGGAACCAGAGAGGGTTCAGCATCACCCAAGTAAAGCCTATTGTCCAGGCTGGGCCCTTGCCAATTCTGCAGCACAGCAGAGCGAGGTGCCTAGAGGAAGCAGCTGGGCCTATGCCCTCATCTCACCTTAACCACTGGGAACTCTTCCTTCAGACCTGGGTCTGGTTTCTGGGGAAAGTGGGGAGAGCAGAAGAGCAGCAGGAGTCCGAGGGCCAATGTCTGGGCTTCCTGGGGCGCAAAGACCTGAACCTCCCAGGTATTCACTGACTTGCTGCTACAGGTCTCTGGTCAGGTGGTGAGAAAGGGGCACTTAGGAGAGGAGGGGAGGCTGGCACCCCAGCATGCCGCTGCCTGGGAGTGGGCCTGGGGGCAGTGATTCTGCCCGGCTCAGAGGAAGGGGCTGGATCTTCCTGGTCCTGATTCCACAGGGGCTTTAGCATCAGCCCAGGGGTCAGGCGGCTGCCAGCCCCTCACTCACGGGCATGTTGATGTGGGCACTAAGCAGCGGTGCACTCTGGCCTTCTCGAAGCACCAGCACCTGCGGAGAAGGTGCCCGTGGTAGTGGGGGCATTTCTGCTTCACCCCCTGCTCCCTACAGAAGCCAGGCATGGCCCGGTCAGCACTGGCCCTAGTGATGGGCAGCAGGGCTCTGTCCAAGGCACAGGGGAGGCTGGAAGGCCTCTCTGCAGATCCCCACCCCGTCTGGGCGGCCAGCTGGGGACCTTGCCCACACTCACTCTCACTGCCTCCCCAACTGGTCCCCATGGGTGACTTACCTTGATAATGTCTGAGATGCCCTTGTCACTGAGACTCTCCACAAAGGTCTCCAGGGGGTAGCTGAGCCCTGGCACCAGCATGGGGACCTAAGTTTGGGGACAAGGAGGTAAGGCAGTCAGCCCACTTGCCTGGACAGTGTCTGGCAGATTCTGAAGCACTCGCACGCCTGGCTGTAGCCTGGCCAGGTGGGCAGGGATGACAGGCCCGTCTGAGGAGGATACGGGCTGGGGTGGGGGAGGGAAGGCCCCAGGGCTGCGTGCATGTCTGTAACTAGCCCTAGACCTCCTGACCCCTGGCCAAGTTCAGGGCTAGTTCTTTCACATCCCAGAGCCTTTCTCAGTGTCTGGTCCTTCCAACTTAGGGTCAAATCTGGACCTGGGGGAAAACCAGGGCCTTCATTCTGGAAGACTCTCCTTGGGGCTCCCAGGCCTGCTGCGCGAGTGGCTGGAAAGCAGGGCAGGCTCTGGGATGCCCCAGCACCAAAGGCTGCTGACAGCAGCACAGGTGGGCCCGGGACCCACTGTTGTCCCAGAGCCCCTGTGTGCCTCCCCAAGCCTCCCATGGGCTGGGAGAAAAGCAGTGGAGGCAGGTCTCGGGGCTCTCCCCAGGGACCCTCCTGCGCCCTAGTCTGCCCTGTGATGCAGCCACTTGTCTACCCCTCACCCCGGACCCGAGGGCATCTAGTGAGGACCCGCCCACCCTTTCTTTTTTTTTTTTTTTTTTGTCTTTTTGCTATTTCTTGGGCCACTCCCGCGGCATATGGAGGTTCCCAGGCTAGGGGTCCAATCGGAGCTGTAACCACCAGCCTATGCCAGGGCCACAGCAACGGGGCATCCGAGCCGCGTCTGCAACCTACACCACAGCTCATGGCAACACCGGATCATTAACCTGCTGAGCAAGGGCAGGGACCGAACCTGCAACCTTAAGGTTCCTAGTTGGATTTGTTAACCACGGCACCACGACGGGAACTCCCCGCCCACCCTTTCTCGCTCCAGGTCTGTGAGGCGGGTGAGTACCTTGAAGAAGGCCCGGGGCAGGGCATAGAGCACCTCGTTGTACAGGAAGCAGACCTGCAGCCCCACGATGGGCCGGGCTGCAGAGATGTTCTGCAGGTGCAGCGTCAGCTTAAAGGTGGGGCCCAGGCCCTGAACCTGCGGAGGGGGCAGGGGCGGGGAGAAAGCCCTCAGGACCCAGTGGCCCTGGGCGCTGAATACCATGGTCTACCCTGGCCCTGCCCGCCTCTCCCTCATCAAAGCCCTCAGGTCACCTTCCTCCAGCTGCTCTAATGCGTTGTCCCTCTGCCCCTCAATAAACAAGGAGCCCAGCAGCTTCGCTCCACGTGTACAGGGGTCAGTGAAGGCCAGAGGGGAGAAGGACTTGACAGAGGCCTCTGGGCAAGGTGGACGCAGGCCCCCCGCACCGGGTCCCCCCCAGCCCCTGCCCATCTCCTCCCAGGACTGCCTCCAGCTCCAGTCCTCCTGGGTCTGCATGTTCCGCCCTTTTACTCTCGGTGGCTCTGTAGCCTCTGCCTCTCTCCACCTACCCACTTTCTTCAGGGAAAGAAAAATCAGAAACTCAATTGGGGAAACTAACACAACACTGTAAACCAACTATACTTCAAGTGAAAACAAAACACAACAAAAACAACTTACGTTAATAAGCTGGAAACTGAGAGGAAAATGTGATTTCTACTAAATACAGGATACCAAAACTGAATTTAAAAGAATGAGAAACTAAAAAAAACATAAATAAACTAGTATTTGTAAGGAGTCAAATTCGGCTAGGGCTCGAATCCCAGCTGTAGCCAATGGCCTGCATCAGAGCCACAGCAACACGGGATCTGAGCCGTGTCTGCGACCTACACCACAGCTCATGGCAACGCTGGATCCTTAACCCACTGAGCGAGGCCAGGGATTGAACCCACATCCTCATGGATTCTAGTCGGGTTCATTAACCACTGAGCCGTGACGGGAACTCCTGGAAGTATTTCTAACTGCATTAAATGACCCTGTACCTATATCTTTAAGATGTATGGATTCTTTCTTCACATCTATTTTATAAAGCAAAAAAAAGAGAGAAAGAAAGCAAAGCAAGGAAACCCAGTCGGGTCAGACAGCACACCTCAGGGAACCACCTAGAGCTGCAGCCCTGACGACCCGAGGCCACTTTTGTGTCTGAGTGAGGGCTCCTAGCCCCCTGTGTCTGTGCAAGTCTCGGGCGGCCCCTTGACTGTACTGGGCAGTCTCAGCCCTTGGACGGCCTGCAGGTGTCCTCCCTGTGCCAGAGCTGGAAGAAAGAGTCCCTTGGGCTCCCAGGAAGAAATGTCCCGAGGCGACTGCCCATGTGCCCCACCCCAAGCGTGGGGATGCCTCTGAGGCAGCATGTGGACTGAGGGAGCTGGAGAGTGGGCCCCACCCTGCACCTGCCAAGGGGAGGAAGGAGGAGTCCCTGGGCCTGTGGGAAGGTGAGAAGGCGGCTCTGGGGCTGAGGGGTCCCCGCTCACCCTGACCTCTGCCCCTGGCCCTGAGGGGTCCCTGCTCACCCCGACCCCTGCCCCTGGCCCTGAGGCAGCCCGACGCCCCCAGGCCTGGCACTCACCACAGCGTGCAGCTTGAGCGGCTCCCGGGCGGTTGCGGACACAGGGCTCAGGCTGGACTCGAGGGCCTGCACGTAGGCACGGGCGGCCCGGAGGCGCAGCAGGTAGAGGTCTGCCTGGAAGGCCCGGTGCATGGCTGGGGGAGCGACATGAAGCGCTGACGCGGAGGAGGCCACAGGGGCGGGGAGAGGAAGGAACAGTGGGCAGAGGCTGGGGACGTGGGAGACAGGAGGACCCAGGCCCACAGCCAGCCTTTGGTGACGCTGGACGCTGTGGACCACTCCTTGCTCCTTTCTGGCTGCCCGCACAGCCCCAGCCTCCCCCGCTGGCTCCTTCTACTGAGGGCCAGGGTCCCCTCGAGTTTTTTCCTGGCTGCTCTTCTCGTCCTCTCTCTTCCCCGCTGTACAATCCCGCCCTGGCAGTGACCCCAAGAGGAACACCTGCCAGCTCCGGAGGGCGGGGGGTCACCACTGCCGAGTCCTCAGTGCCCAGCTCGGGGCTGGCCCATGTCACCTGGTACTGTCGCTCACCTCCAGCAGCGCAGGGCCCCGCCTGCCTGCTGTTTCCAACCACCTGGACGTCCCATCAACACCAAGAGCTCAACGCTGCGGAGACGCTCCTCATTTCACGGCACCCCCACCCGTCCAGCCACCAAGGTTCCCCTCACATCTAGTCATGTGCCAGGATCGGAGGCCTCTTCCTCAGAGCCCTCTCGAGACCCACGGTTCCGGCTCCACCTCCACTGTCCTCCTTTCCAGACGGAGGGCCTGGCCCGGCCCTTCTGTCCTCGCGCCTTGTGTGTCCTCGCACCTTCTGCCTTTATCCCATCCCTTAACCTCTCCTTTTTGGCGTGCGGTGGGCAGGGGGTGGGGGGTGCTGCTGCTGGTGGCATGCAGAAGTTTCCAGGCCAGGAATCGAACCCGTGTCACAGCAGTGACAATGCCAGATCCTTAACCCACTGAGCCACCAGGGAACTACCACAGTTTATTTTTAATTTATCCAGAATTAACTTTTGTGTTTGGTATGAGGTAGAGGTCTAACTTTTTTCCCCTGGAAACAAGTTGTCCTAACTATGTTTCTTGGACAGTCTCTCCTTTCCCCACTAATTTGAAAGGTTATCTTTATCAGGAACTCACTTCCCACAAAGACAAGGGCTTATTTCTGGACATCCTACATGTGCCACTGATCTGTATCAATTCCTGCACTGATGCCATGGCTGCAGGAACGCCGGATCTTTAACCCACTGCACCAGGCTGGGGATCCAAACCTGCACCACCACAGAGACGATGCCAGATCATTAACCTGCTGCACCACAGTAGGAACTTGCTATTTTCTAATTTATCCTGTAAACTGCAAGCAAGAGCCCTTCAAAGATAGAGGAGGTTAAGTTACTGTATTTTTCTTTTTTTTCTTTTTGTCTTTTTGCCATTTCTTGGGCCGCTCCTGCGGCATATGGAGGTCCCCAGGCTAGGGGTCGAATTAGAGTTGTAGTCGCTGGCCTACACCAGAGCCACAGCAACACGGATCCGAGCCATGTCTGCGACCTACACGACAGCTCATGGCAACAGCAGATCCTTAACCCACTGAGCAAGGCCAGGGATCGAACCTGCAAGCTCATGGTTCCTAGTCGGATTCGTTAACCACTGAGCCACAACGGGAACTCCAGGTTACTGTATTTTTCTGCCTAACATCTTTCCCGTTTCTCCACTAGAAAGAATAAACCAAAACATTTTAACTTTGCATCCCAGGCCCTGTGGGAGCTGGCCAACCTGCCTTTCCAGCCTCCCCTCTGGCCACTGAGCCTTCCTGCACTGTACCCACAGCCACATGCAGATGCTGCTTGAATCAGGATACCCGAGCCTCTCCCTAAATCACCCCTCCCCAGCCCCTCTGGCTGGTGGACTTGTAAGCATCTTTCAGCGTCAAATCCAATGGCATCGCTCTCTGAAGCCTCTCCCAGACTCCCAGGCAAACACACTCTCTCTTGTGTGCCTCTAAGGCCTTGGCAGTGACTTCTACACCTGTCACACAACACGAAGTTAGCAAGGTATACCGAGCTCTTTAGGTAGGGACGAGCCTAATTCAAGGCATCTGGCACAAGGCCTGGCCTAATCACAGGTGTTGAATGAAAGAATGAACGAATAAACAAAAGAGCAGGAAAAACTGAATAGGGAAAGGAAGAACCCTGATCAAATTCTACTTCTCTCATGAGAATTCCTGCATCGAGAAGTGGCCACTCGCTCTGAGTTCTAAGGGCTCTCACCCTCGCCCACAGCGCCTTCCACCCTGAGGTACAGCTCTCGTTGGCAGGAGGCACCTCCGAGGCTGTCCCTGGGCCTCCAGAGGCAAGAGACCCACCCAGTTCACCTAGGTCTCCTCCCACTGCTCAGAGCACACCCAGGCGGTGTTCACCCGGTTCCTGCTGCCTTGAGCAGTGGAGGAAGAAGAGGGGGAAGGACCTGGCCTGGGCCTCACCGGTGCCAGCTTCCCGCTCTCGCAGGGTCTGATCCACATAAAGCCGGGTCTTTCGGGGCACGTTGAGTTTCATGGCCTGGGCTGGTGGGGGGCCGGCCTCACCGCCCCCCTCCGTGAACACTGCTGTGCGCTTCAGAATCTTGATAAGCAGGCCCCCGCCTAGGGAAGAGGGCAGACGGAAGGAGATTTGTCCTCCCCAGTTCCACCCCATTTTCCCATGCTTCTCCCCCAAACGATCTGCCTCATATCAACCCACTTCTGTCTTCCTGCCGAGACTGAGTCTCTGGAGGGAATGAAGTGTGTCCTATTACAGGTTCATCCCCTCCTTAGCTGTTATTTACTGGCCACTGTGATGTTTCTGGCATTGTGGCGGATGCTGGGGATACTGGGGTGAATGGGAGACACAGCCAGGGCCTGGCCCCTGGGTAGGGACATCAAACTGTCGAAGAGCTGTCCCCATCGAAGGCCCAGCCCAGAAAGGACCAGTGTCTGCAGGCCTTGCTTTCCAAACCCAGGTTCCCGGGTCCCCCATCCACCTCTTCTTGCCCAGGAGCTGGCCTGGCCCACGACTCTCTCAAACCCTCGCCAGCTCTGAGTCCCTCACCTCGTGTGGTCATGATGAGGGTGTTGTCTTCTCTCCCACAGCGGCCAAAACAAAGGCTGGTCACTGCATCCTACGGTGGAGACGCCGGAATTTAGTGATGCCGGGAAGATATCTCAGCGAGGAGAGCCAGGCGGGGGTGGGAGGAGGAGGTGAGGCTGGGACACGCCGATGTGATGTAACAGGTGGGGTGTGAGGCGAGGCCTGGGGCACTGCCGCCTCCTCTGCAAGATTCCTATGTTGCTTTTTTGGGGTTTTTTTTTTTTTTTGGTCTTTTTGCCTTTTCTTGAGCCACTCCTGCGGCATACGGAGGTTCCCAGGCTAGGGGTCGAATCGGAGCTGTAGCCACTTGCCTACACCAGAGCCACGGCAACGCAGGATCCGAGCCATGTCTGCGACCTACACCTCAGCTCACGGCAACACCGGATCCTTAACCCACTGAGCAAGGCCAGGAAACGAACCCGCAACCTCATGGTTCCTAGTTGGATTCGTTAACCACTGAACCACGGCGGGAACTCCAAGATTTCCTGTGTTTCTGAGCCCTCCCCAGCCTCACGGTCACGGCCGCAGGTCCAGGCTGAGTATCACTGGCCCCTTGGGGTCAGCTTTCTTATAGGCTCCCAGCCTAGTCTTTCTCCCCAGTCTGTCCTTCACATGGCTGCCTCTGCAAAACACAAACACGATCATGTCTCATCTCTGCTAAAATCCTCCAGTGGCTTTTGCCCCCCTTGTTAAGGCAGTCAAGGCCTTCCACATCTGACTCCAGCCTGCTTTTCTTTCCTTTCTTTTATTTTTTTTTTAAGGGTTGCAGGTGCAGCACCTGGAAGGTCCCAGGCTAGAGACTGAATAGGAGCTGCAGCTACTGGCCTATGTCACAGCCACAGCAACACCGGATCCGAGGCGTGTCAGTGACCTACACCACAGCTCGTGGCAGTGCAGGATCCTTAACCCACTGAGTGACGCCGGGATCGAACCTTCATCTTCATGGATGCTAGTCAGATTCGTTTCCCCTGAGCCACGATGGGAACCCCGTAGTCTACCTTGTTTTTGAATTAGCTGTGTCTCTGGCTG
Organism: Phacochoerus africanus; assembly: GCF_016906955.1. Taxonomy (NCBI): domain Eukaryota; kingdom Metazoa; phylum Chordata; class Mammalia; order Artiodactyla; family Suidae; genus Phacochoerus; species Phacochoerus africanus. The sequence goes on from NC_062547.1 coordinate 5,871,312, forward strand.
GCTGTCACCTTAGAATGTAAGTTTCCTGACAGTAAGGATTTAGTCATTGGTTTTTGTTTTTGTTTGGGCTGTATCTGCAGCATGTGGAAGTTCCCAGGCCAGGGATCAAACCCAAGCCACAGCAGTAACAGCACCAGGTCCTTGACCACTAGGCTACCAGGGAACTCCTCTGTCATTGTCTTATCCTACCAATACCGTTGTGCACAGGAGATGCTCAATGAATATTTTCAAAACGTGGTGAAGTTCAGGGTGGCAGGAGTGGGATCAAGGGGAGGCAGCCGAGGAGCCTCAAAGGCGGGACTGGGGCAAGGAGGAGTCAGCAGCTCACCGGCGTGCGGATGACGTTGAGCAGGGCCTTGTCGTGGTAAATGCGGACCTCCCCATTGGCCAGCCCGGCCATGACGGCCTGCAGGCCCCGGGACTGCTGCTCCAGGAGGTTCATGGTCAGGATGGCTGCAGGCATCGGCACTGTCCACAGCTTCTTACCCTGGGAGGGAACAGCTAAGTGTCTGCGGGGGCTCAGGGATTGAGGGTGGAAAGGAGGGGTGGCTAAGGTGCTGGGAGGGAAGCCCCAGACAGGCTCGCCTACTAAGGGGGGGCGGAGGAGACATGCGTGGAGGGGCTGGGGGGTGGTGCTGGCCCGGGGCACACCTTGTGGGTGAAGCCGTGCAGGCTGTCTTGGTTGCTGCCCACCACCAGGATCTTGTGTACCCGGACAAGCCCCACAGGCTGGGCGCTCAGCTCGATGCAGTACTTGGGGCGCTTGGAGTCTCTGTGGAATAAAGACACAGTCTCCTGCCCCAGAGCAGCCCTCTCTCCCTCCCTGGCTGACCCTTCACGTTCCAAGCCCCTCAGGCCGTCCTGGAAGGAGTCCTGGCCTGCAGCAGATGGCCACGGGGTTACTTCTACCTCTGCGACTGAGCCGCTGTGTGACCCTGGACACAGGAAGGGTGTTTTCCTTCCTAGCCTTCCTCCCAACTGTACTACGGCGACTTGCGTGAGAAGGTGGCATTTAACAGTTTACAGTGAGTGTGCCTCAGGTCAGACAAAGCAGTGGCCTGATGCAGTCTAGTAAGTATCAGAAAAGCATGAGGAGTTCCCCCTGTGTAAACGCACTGTTTTCAGTTTCCTGGCCTGTGCATCTTCTCTTATCCAGAAAGTAGGGATAATCCCCACAGGCTCTGGCCCAACTTTCTTCATCACCAAGTCTGTGCCAGAATCACTGCCCATCTGACAACCCATCTGAGAGTTCCCACTGGTCTCTGGGCCTCCTTCCAATCTACCTGCCACCCAGCACATTAATCTTTTTTTTTTTTTTTTTGTCTTTTTAGGGCCACACCTGTGGCATATGTAGGTCCCCAGGCTAGGGGTCCAACTGGAGCTGCAGTTGCCGGCTTACGCCACAGCCATAGCAATGCAGGATCCGAGCAGCACCTGCAACCTACACCACAGCTCACAGCAACGCCGGATCCTTAACCCACTGAGCATCCTCATGGATGCTAGTCAGATTCGTTAACTGCTGAGCCATGACGGGAACTCCAACTAGTCGGGTTCTTGATCTGCTGAACCACAACGGGAACTCCCCAGTGCAGTTATCTTCTAAAAATGTAAATGGGGAGTTCTCTGATGGCCTAGTGGGTTGAGGCTCCTGCCTTCTCACCACTGTGGCTCTGGTTGCTGCTGTGCGGCGTAGGTTCAATCCCTGGCCCAGGAATTCCCACATACTGCCTGTGTGGCAAAAAAGAAAAAAAAATACAAAAAAAACCCCACAAAAAAACCAAAAAAAACAAGAGAGAACGTGAAATAAAACGTTGCAACTCTCATTTAAAAAAAATAAAAAATAAATAAAAAATAAAAATGTAAACGGATCATGTCATTCTTCTGACTAAAACCCCATAATGGTTTTCCCCCGCGTTTCAGATAAAATTCAGAATCTTGGCCATGTCCTGCCGGGTCCCGCGTGAGTCTTCCCTGGCCCACTGGGCTTGAGTGGCACAGGCCAGCACCGTTCCCCCCTGGAGGCTGCTTATGTCCTCTCTGCACGTAACACTCCTGCTGCACTTCTTGAACACCTGGCTCCTTCTCAGCCTCTGGTTATCTCCATTTGCTGATCAACCCAACCCCATTATTTTTTCCAATTAAGCTTATATTTTTTCCTCCATAGCATGTATTCAATTTGCAATATTATCCGTTGCTTTTTGTTTTGGCCTTATCTGCGGCATGTGGAAGCTCCCGGGCCAGGGATCAAACTCGTGCCACAGCAGTACATCACCAGATCCTTAACCTGCTGCGTCACAAGGGAACTCCTATCTCGGTTTTAGCACCTGTCTTCCCACCACGGCAGGGACCGTGTTTATATTTTGCTCATCGGTACATCTCCAGTACCTTTTACAATGCTTAATACATAGTAGGTCCTCAAAAATATTTCTTTAGGTAAAAAAATGAATGTTAAGAAATACCAAGCAGATGCGCAAGGAACTGTCACATACCTATTAAGCAAGAGAACAAATATGCGAGACTGTTTTTACCTCTTGTACTATCCGGTTGCACTGCTCCAGTCTCTTGCTTTGCCGGACCCCATGGGACAAGCCTCCAGACTGCCCCCTAAGCTCATCTTCCTACCCCAAGTTCTCAGCTCTTTCCAGTCCCACATTCCAACCCCAAAGCCCCCGCTTCTTGTGCAGCCCTTGGAACTACCAGGTTTCTGAGATGTCCCTTCTGGCCCCAGGGATGTGGCTACCTCCTCAGCATATAGATGTTCCCATTGCGGCAGGCGGCGGCAAGACGGAACTCCACGTCGAACTGGCCAGAAACCTCCAGGAAGACGGGGACGCTGGGTAGGCTCATCTGCAAAGAAGACACTCAAACCTCCCGACTGCTGCGGAGCCCCAGCCCTTCTCTAACCTGAAGTTCCCCCAAGTTGGTTCCTTGTCCGAAGTCCCAACCTCCTCACACACCTTGCTGGACACAGTTTAAACTTGTACGGTTTTTCTGGAGGGAAACTAGGCAACACGTAGCAAAAAACTATATCCTTTGACTCAACTACGCCACTCCTAGGAATGCACCCTAAGGAAGCATTTAGATAAGCGTTTAAAGATGTTTGGGCAACAATTAAAGATGTTTGGGCAACAAAGCCCACTGTGGTGGTGTTACTGACAGCAAAAAACTGAAAACAACAAACTACGACAGGTGACAGTGTAAATAAATAAATGGGACATCCCTATAATGGATGCTGCGTGGCCTTAGAAAAGGCCAATGAGTCTTACACAGTTATGGAAAGATAGTGATAAGCTATGAAAACAGTAGCTTTTATGATCCTACTCCATGAGGCCATTTTTGAAAAAAAATTACGTAAAATTATATATCTGTGTCTAAACATGAAAAAGCCTGGGTGGTAGGACTTGGGATTATTTTCCTTTTGTGCTTACCTACATTTTATAGCTTTCTGCAATGAACATTTATGACCAAGAACTAACTGGGGACAGGAGACACGGGGGGAAAGGGGAGGGGGCAGACTCTGGGCCTCGGTGTGCCCAGGGCCAGGGCCCACGCTGACCTGGGCCGAGATGGTGAAGGCCCCCGGGTCCAGCACCAGGAGCTCCTTGTTCTCAGTGCCCAGCACCAGGCAGGACACGGCGTCCTCATCGGCCAGGTTCTTCTTTAAGGTGGCCATGGTGGTGATGACCGTCTGCAGAAGGAGCCCAGGCGTCACCAGGGGCCCCTCACACGACTCCCCCAGACTCGCCCAGGAGGCCCCGGGAAGGAAAAGGGCAAAGGGGAGGAAGAGGATCAGATTCATGTACAAAGGTGTGCACTGCAACAGGCCTAACTTTCTAACCGAAAAGGCCTGCCTAACTACAAATCGTGCGTCTCGTTTACAAAAATCACATTTTAAAAGAAGATTCAATGGCAAGGATACGGCGTCTAACATATCAAGAGAAAACACAGGTGAAAGTTATGTTAATGTTATCCCAGTTTTTAAAAAATATATGAATAAAAAAACAGGCTGGAAGGCTAAATCCTTAAGTAGGAACCTTGGTTATCTCTGGACAATGAGCTCACAGGTGATGTTTAATTCCTTCGTTGTGCTTTTCTATAATTTCTACAGTGGGCATATGCCCTTTTTCTAACTGTGACTGGAGAGAAAACCAGAGAAAAGGGAATGATCCCTTTTTTTAAGAAATTTCTCCCATGGAAATAATTTAGCGGGACTAAAACGTTTCTTTGGATGAAGCCGTTCATTGTGTGATAATCTTTAAGATAAAAGAGAAGAGTGATTCTCAATGCCTAGTGCAAGGAGAAATGGTCCAGAAACATGGATGTTAGGGGCTCCCAATCATGTGACTGTGACGCACACCTGGAAAGCCTGCCTCCCAAAACTGCATCTTTTAAGCAATACTTAATTTACTTCCTGGTTTTTTTTTTTTTTGCTTTTTAGGGCCACTCCCTTGGCATATGGAGGTTCCCAGGCTAGGGGTCCAATTGGAGTTGTAGCCACTGGCCTACAGCACAGCCACAGCAACGCCAGATCCGAGCCACGTCTGTGGCCTACACCACAGCTCACGGCAACGCCGGATCCTTAACCCGCTGAGTGAGGCCAGGGATTGAACCTGCATCCTCATGGATCCTAGTCAGATTCATTTCCACTGCACCACGGCAGGAACTCCACTTCTGATTTCAAAAGTACGCAAGGATACTGCCAACTGTGGATCTGAGGTGCTGGTCATCAGGAGACAGGAGTGTTTCTCAAAGAACTGGTCTGAGGCGAGCCAAGTGTTAGTCAGTGTGTTCAGTTCGAGTGGCCTCTACAGGAAGTGGGTGGTTCCTATGAGGCTTCAGGAAACGCAGAGGTCAGCTTTGGGAGTCCATCTCTGGACTAAGGGTCAGCCCCTAGGTCAGGAACCACTGAAGCTCATCAGTGAATAGGTTCATCCATAAAGCATTAAAATCATAACCAAGGGATTTCCCGTCATGGCTCAGTGGTTAACGAATCCGACTAGGAACCATGAGGTTGCGGGTTCGATCCCTGGCCTTGCTCAGTGCGTCGAGGTTCTGGCATTACCGTGAGCTGTGGTGTAGGTTGCAGACACAGCTCGGATCCCGAGTTGCTGTGGCTCTGGCGTAGGCCGGTGGCTACAGCTCCAATTCGACCCCTAGCCCGGGAACCTCCATATGCCGTGGGAGCGGCCCAAGAAATTGCAAAAAGACAAAAAAAAAAAAAAGATATAACTAAGAAAAATACGAAGTCAATAAAAAGGAGACACTTCTTGTCCAATGATCTACATATGAATAGTTACATAAACTATGAATGAAGTAAGGAAGAATCAATGAAACAATCCAGGGGCCCCTAAAAATGGAGTTATTACAGATTAATGCTCAGGACATAAGGTTACATACTCAAGGGCTCACGGGAAGCAGGAGACGCCAGCGTATTTGTGAAGGAAAGGTACCAAAATGGTAAGAGCAAATACCTCGGAGTAATGAGATTGTAGTCACTTATATTTCTCTTTATTTTCCAAATTTTCTCTAATGAAAATATACTGTTTCCCCCAAGAAGATAAAAGCTGTATAAAGCTACAAAACTGTACATCGATTCAGAGGTGTCACTGTTAACTGGCCTGGAGAAGCCCTGCAGCTTTGTGACATGGACGTGGCGCAGGCTAGAAGGGAAACTGTAAAGTAAAACCGGTTGGGTTGGGCCACAGAACTTACCACTAATGTTACGTGGCCTTTGTTTTTTTTTTTTTACAAAACTGTCCATGTTTTTATTTTTATTTATTTATTTTTTTTGTCTTTTTTTTTTGCTATTTCTTGGGCCGCCCCTGCGGCATATGGAGGTTCCCAGGCTAGGGGTCCAATCAGAGCTGTAGCCACCAGCCTACGCCAGAGCCACAGCAACGCGGGATCCGAGCCGCGTCTGCAACCTACACCACAGCTCACGGCAACGCCGGATCATTAACCCACTGAGCAAGGCCAGGGACCGAACCCGCAACCTCATGGTTCCTAGTCGGATTCGCTAACCACTGCGCCACAACGGGAACTCCTGTCCATGTTTTTAATAAGGAAATAAGAAGAGAAGGGGCATCACCTGCCGCCTGATGGGCTTGGACTTGTGCTGGTTCACGAACGCCTCCATGTCCCTCAGCTCCAGCTGCAGAAACCTGGACACAGAGAACAGACATCTGCACGCCCTGGGCCCAGCCGCCCTCCTCAGGCCACTCTACAGCCACTCCCTTCCCCCCAGAAGCTTCTGGAGCCCCGGCCCTCCAGAGGGCCCTTACCTGAGCGACTGTACAGACAAAGGCACCTCTGCCTTCTCCCTGTAAGGAGAGGGCCGTCACGGCAGGTTTAGTTGAGGATCAGGGCTCTGGGGGTCTAACGGAGGCCTCGGGGATGAAGGAGGGAGAGAGGGCTGGGAGGCACGTGGACGGGAAGCGGGCTCTCACCGGATGCCCTCCAGCATCTCCTTCAGGGTCAAGGGGTCAATGCGGTCCTGTGCCAGCATGGGAAAAAGGCAGGGCCTGTGAGCGCCAGAGCCAGGTGAGGAATGAGGATGAGGACTCCCCACAGCTGCCACCTTGGCCTTCTTGTCCTCACCCGCCCCATCACTTACCTCTTTGGCCTGGTTCCAAAGGTCTTGCTCCAGGGGGTTTGGAGGCAAGTCGGGCAGGCTGAACTTGAAGTAGGGCCTGAGATTCTTATACACATACACGCAAGGGCCCGACGCGAGTGCCAGAGCTGGTGTCCGGGGCTCGTGTTGCTCCATGAGGAAGGTGGCAGCGGCAGCTGGCAGTGCGGGCAGTGGGCTTTCACTCAGCACCGTGGGTCCTTTAAACACCTTCAGGCGGGGCTGCTGCCCACCTGGGCCAAGGTCTCCCACCACCAGCTGTAGAGAGAGGCTGGCTTATTCCAGGGTCGGCGTCTAAAGACCTCTCTATTGCCCCTCTTCTTGGGCTTAGCTTTTTCGCTGGCACACATTCATACACGCTCACCGTGTACCATTGCGGCAGTGGGGGTAGGGGGGGAAGGCTTTGCAACAAGGCTTGCAAGCTGTATGACCCCAGGAAAATGGATTTCAACTTCCTGAGCCACAGTTTCCCCAAACTGGAAATACCTGCCACGTGACACGTGTAGAGAAAATCAAGTGAGATGATGAACTACAAAACCTGGTGAGTGCTAGAGTCAGCGGCAGCCGATGTTTTTGCTATTCATCCATTCAACATTTCTTCAGGGTCTGCTCGAGGCCAAGCACTGTTCTAGACCCCGGGACAGTGGCTGAGGTCAGTGGGGAGCCTGAAACTCATATGTGGGCTCTGGGCCTGGCTCCCAAATAGGAACAAACCTAAAGATGCAGAACCAAGCCCGCGGAGCGGGATGGGCTCTGGGAACCCGGAGAGGAGAACCAACTCCTTAGCTGCTGTTTTCCACCCTCCCAGCCAACCGCGGCTGCCAGGCAAGGCCATTCTCCCGATCTGGTTCCCAGCTTGTTTTCTGTCACCTTCCCAGCCAGAATGGATCTGAGCGGGTAGTGTGCCAGGGGCCACATCACACATCCTTTCATGTAGTCCTAGCAACGACCTGTGAGGTAAGTGTGATCATTAGCCCCACTTCACAAACGAGGACGCTGTGGCTAAGCCGTGGTAGGTAAAAGCCAAACAGCTAGTACATGTACAGCTGGGACTTGAACCTTGGTCTCTCTGAATCCAAAGCTAGAAATCTTAAGTACCGTGTTATATTGGCCTCAATTTTCTAATTTCGAATTTACTCTTTCCAAATATGCTGGGGACTTCCCAGCCTCTGTGCCTTCACTTGTGTGTTCCCTCCGCCTAGAATGCCCTCCTCTCTCCCGTGCCTTCGTGGTAACCTCATTCAGCCTTCAACACCAGTTCACATGATAGGCGGAGAGATCTCACCACTCTCTCACTGAGGCTCCCACAAGACTTTCCGCAATTCTATTTTAGCATGCACTCACTCACCCCCAAAATATTTATCGAGTACCTAATTCGTGCCAGCCATGAATGCTGGGAATCCACAGTAAGCAAATTAGCCATTGACAAAGTTGTTACACAAAAGCATTAACATTTCACAGGAGTCACTGGGTCGGGGATTTCTCCATGCTTCACTGCTGTCAAGTCAGCCCCAAACATGCGCTAGGTGTTCAATCAGTATCGTGGGCGAATTAAGGACAGTGTCTACATCTCCTGACTATATACAGATTCGTTGCTGAGTTTAGTGTATGCACAACACCTGACACATAGTAAGGGTTCACTGTGTGCTTGCTGAACTGCTGAATGCTTTATGGATAGGAATTTGGGGACAAAAGCCCCCAAATCCTCCTGCCCTCTTCATGCATGATTCCCTTCTAGCTGCCCATGTCACACACTCATTGTGGCTTCACTGCCCTTGCTGAGGGCTGAGCTGTAAGGGAACAAACACACGACTGGGAACCGGACAGACCCAGGTCTGCTACCTTTTACAAACTCGCTAAACTGAGCCTCTCGGAATCTATTTCCCCATCAACAAAATGGAAATAGATAATATCCATGTTTGTGAAAATGCCTCAAAGAGGGTCTAGTCCAGACACTCAATATATGTTAACTTCCTTTCTTTAGCCCGATATATTTCTCCACCTTTAAAAAATATGTGCCTTTAGGGAGTTCCCATCATGGTGCAGTGGAAATAATCCAACTAGGAACCACAAGGTTGTGGGTTCGATCCCTGGCCTTGCTCAGCGGGTTGAGGATCCGGCGTTGCTGTGAGCTGTGGTGCATGGCTTGGATCTAGCATTGCTGTGGCTGTGGCTACAGCTGGTGGCTGGTGGCTACAGCTCTGATTGGACCCCTAGCCTGGGAACCTCCATATGCCACGGGTGTGGCCCTAAAAAGACAAAAGACCAAAAAAAAAAAAAAATCTGTGCCTTAAAAACTTTAATTTATCTTTATATTTCAAATTAAATTTACAATTTAACCACTTATCATGGAAAATTTTCAGTCACATACAAAAGCAGAGAGACTCATAGAATGAACCCCCAAATATCCATCATCCAGCTTCAACAATGATCAGCTTATGGCTAATCTTCAAATCTATGCCCTTTTGATAAACATACAACTCCCCTCTTTCCTCCCTTCTACTTTCCCTCCAGATTCTAATGCTCCACCCCCTAACAAAGGGATGGGCCCTTCTAATGAAGAATTACGTCAACAAAATCAAGAGGCTTTGTCTTAGCAGATTCTCCAGCAGCGCTTTGTTTTGCTTTACTTTCTGCAGTATGTATAATAAAATCAATAGCTTCTCTTCACCTTCTACATAAAAATAAAATTTAACACTAAATGTGCTTTTATTTATTTATTTTTTCTTTTTTATGGCCGCACCTGTGGCATATGGAAGTTCCTAGGCCAGGTCAGGAATCAGAGCTGCACCGTGGCCTATGCCACAGCCACACAACACTGGATCTGAGCTGCATCTGCAACCTATGAGGCAGCTTGAGGCAAGCCAGGATCCTTAACCTGCTGAGCCACAGGGGAACTCTATGTGCTTTTTCAAAGCACACACGAATTCCAGGTTACGCTGAGTTTCTCTGGAGCCACCAGGAAATCTCACTTCTGGTGTTCACTTGCCGCCAAATTCTCTTTCTACCGGGGCGAAACGCTTACCTTGTACTCCCCGTCCCCATGCAAATCTGCCAGCGCTGGAAAACACAAAAGGGCCATAAGCCAGGGTCTTAGGATCCCAGAGGTTTCACTACAGAACCATCTGATTCCGCTGTCTCCCCAGAACCAGGATTCCTGGTCCCAGAGACTCACCCAGGCAGGCAGAAAAGGTGTGGATGTTGGCCATGGGGTCGTAGTGTGCGTCCAGCCATTTCGAATTGGCTTCACTGCTGGGAGAGAGGGCAGAGTCGCCAGGCAGGCGGAAGATGAATCCCAAGGGAAGGGAAGAAAACTTTGAGGGAGCCAGCCTCTGGGTATGAGGTGTGTAGGGGGCTCTGAACTAGGGGTACTGAACGTCTGGGTCCAAGCACAGGCTCCACACTGAGTGACCTCGAGTCACCCCACACGCACCCACTCACCCCTTGAGCCTCAGTTTCCCTATGTGATCTCTAAGAGGCTTTCAAGGACTGCGAGTGCCACTGAGAACGGCAGGAGCCCAGATTCCGGGGACCAGGACACCCTCTTTATATACGTGGGGAAAGAAGCCTCAAGGACCCTAGCCTTCACCTCTCAGCTCTGCCGCCGTCTGAATCCGAGGAAGACGCAGCAGCCATCTCCGCAGGCGTCGCCCTGGCAACCGACTCGGGCCAGCCTCCGCGCAGCGCCCAATCGCGTCCGGGTTTGGGGAAGCTCGCGTATAAAGGTTCCGGAGGCTCAGCTTTCCGGCCCGGGATGGAGAGGCCACCGTGCAGAATGCGCTGGCTTCTGCCTGGGTTTCCTACGTGCTGCATGCAGCCCCTGCCCCTCATTCTAGCTCGCACCATTTATCTTTGAACTTTCCCAGCAGGCGCTTCTGGGCCCTACATTTCTGGGTCAGCGGCAAGCTTCGAGGCCTGGAGAGGAGTTTGTTTATGAGCAGCAAAAGCAAACTCCTCCTCTCACCTTCATCCTCATGGTTAACAGGGTTGAAAAGGGACCGTGTCTTTTCTTCCCTCCTTACTCTAGAGGTCCAGGATCAGAAAAACCAAACACCCAGATGAAGAGATTAACTCCTGGGATTCTTACTGAAGTTGTGGCTTTCCAGTTTTTAGGTTCCTGAACTTCTCTTTTTTTTTAAAAAAAATGGCCATACTCAGGGCATATGGAGTTCCTGGGTGAGGGATTAGATCTGAGCTGCAGTTGCAAGGTACGCTCCGGCTGTGGCAATGCTAGACCCGTAACCCTGTGCCAAAGAAGGAACTCCAGTTCCTGGAATATTTTAAAATAGAAGATATGGGGAAAAAAACGATTAAAAATAATAAAATAGAAGTGACAAATGAAGACTGCAAAAATTGTGCTTGTTCATCTTTGTGACTCTGCATATCCATATTTAGAGGTGATGTCAAAATGTGGATGAGAGCCTAAAAATGACACACACACAACACCCCTCCAGGCCTTGATCCCACCACCCTGCCGGGAGCAAATGAAAAGTGAAACAAAGGCAAGGACAAATTGCAAAGACGGTGGTGGTTTCTAATATTTACTTTTCTGGTTATAAAAGTAACACACGAAGAGCACTGGATTGGGAGAGATTTTGAGTCCTGTAGGATGTAGACAGGTCACTTGCATTTCCTCAGGTGGGAAGCAGGATAAGGGGCCTTGCCTTGCCCACCCCACAGAGGGCAGCGCAGATCAAATGGGATAACAGAGGGGAAGCACTTGGTAAGCTGGAAAGTGCCGACAAATGGAAGGGCTTAGCGTCACCACCCTCAGCTGAGGTAGCACCAAGGTCCAGGCTCCTGCCCCTCCCCAGCCCCTAAGACACACACACACACACACACATACACACACAAAGAGGGCCACTTGCAACCCTGGTTTGATGGGGTGGGGGGAGGGGCCACACAAGTCTGGCTCAAGCCTGGCCAGAAGGGGCTTCACAGGGGCGCTTCCAGAAGCGGGCATCGGCTGAGGCCAGCTGGGTGAGGATCTCCTCCAACTCGGGCCCATCCTCTGGGAAGCGCTCAGAAAAGGACTGGATGAGGCCAGCAGCTGAGGCTTCGTACTCCAGAAGCTGTACTTCTGAGCCTGGGAAGGAGGTGGAGAAAAAACAGCAGCAGGAAAAGGTCTTAATAGAGAAAGAGAATAATAATATATATATATATATATATATATATATATATATTGGTCTTTTTAGGGCTGCACCCATGGCACATGGAGATTCCCAGGCTAGGGCTTGAATCGGAGCCGTAACTGCTGGCCTACAGTTCAAGCTGCGTCTGTGACCTACCCCACAACTCACAGCAACATCAGATCCTTAACCCACTGAATGAGGCCAGGGGTCAAACCCACAACCTCATGGTTCCTAGTCGGATTCGTTTCCTCTGCCCAACAATGGGAACTCCCAGAATAATAATCTTAATCATAGGTGCAGCTAGTTCCTTCTGACCTCTTACCATGTGCCAAAATGTGCTTAAGGTTTCATTATCCAATTTAAACCTTACAATAACCCCATGAGAAAGGAAATATTAAAGGGCGAGCATTCAATGAATTGCTGCATTCATTCAATTAATGAAGATTTACACTAGTGCACATCAGGGGAAAAAGATACAGTCCTTGGGAGTTCCCGTCGTGGAGCACCGGAAATGAATCCGACTAGGAACCACGAGGTTGCAGGTTCGATCCCCGGCCTCGCCCAGCAGGTTAAGGATCCGGCGTTGCCATGAGCTGTGGTGTAGGTCACAGATGAAGCCTGGATCCGGTGTTGCTGTAGCTGTGGTGTAGGCTGGCAGCTGTAGCTCTGATTAGGCTTCTAGCCTGGGAACCTCCATATGCCATGGGTGCAGCCGTAAGAGGCAAAAAAAAAGATACAGTCCTGGGCGTCCAGGAGCTACCGTCTAAAAATTGCTTCATCCCTGTCTCCTGTGGGACCCTGGGCAAGTTTCTCAACCTCTGTCAGCCTCAGCTTCCTCATCTATAAAGTGGGGGTGAGCACAGTGCTTCTCTGAAGACTCTCTGATGATAAGTGCAGTAATGCATGGAGGGAATGCTCACCAAGAGCTGCCATGCGCACCACAATCTCTGAGCCTATTATTCCCAGGGCACCCATTTAACTTACGGGTGCTCCCCAATACCCACGGGAAGCGTTTCCCTCTAATGCGCTTCTACTGCTCCACTGGCTCAGTGTCATTACGGGAAGTACGCAGTGAAGAGCACAGGCTCTAGGTTAGGATGGCCCAAGTTCAAACCCTGGTCCTGCCACCCCCTAACTGTGTGACCTCAAGCAAATACACAACCCTTTGGTGTCTCTGTTTCCTACTGAAAAATGGGGATACTAACGTGCTCACTGAGTGGTTGGGAGTTAATCCATGAAAAGTTTTTGCCCAGACTCTGGCACACGGAAGTCTTCAAAAGTTGGTTCCTCGCATCCTCACCACTACCCTTGAAGGTTCACCTGTTCTTCAGGCCTTAAGGTTTAATGCCGCCTTCCTCTCCAGACCCTTCCCTGAGACCCTCTAAGGTCCATGTGACGGTCCCTTCTCTAAGTGTTCAGGCCACCGTTTGCCCCATGAAGACTTCTTTTGTAAGATCGTCTCTCTCTCTGTCTTACTCCGAAAGGGCTGTGAACTACTTGAAGTGAGCAGTTCATCCCCAAAGCCGGCCCAGGGCGGGGCAATCCGGGCAGTGATGATGCTCTCCGAGTAATGGGCACTCATGATGTGCCCGGCATGATTCATTCATTTGACAGGCACCAAGTGGCTCCCGTGGGCCCGGCCCTGTGCTACGTGCTGGGATGTGCTGCTCCTGCGGTCACCGAGACAGGAAAACAGCCAAGCGACGGCTGCACAAAGGAAATGAAGCCGGGTGATAGGATGGAGGGGCTGGAGTTCCCATTGTGGTGCAATGAGCTCGGCAGTGTCTCTGCAGCACCAGGATGCAGGTTTGATCCCCAGCCCAGCACAGTGGGTTAAAGGATCCAGTACTGCCGCAGTTGCGGCACAGTTTACAACTGTGGCTCAGATCTGATCCCTGGCCTGGGAACTCCATGTGCCAAAAAAGGAAGAAAAGAAAAAAAAAGGAATAGCGGGGCTGAAGGGATTATCTTAGGTGGAGGGGTCAGGGCAGCCCCTCCCAAGAGATGTCATTTAACAGAGACCAAATGACAAGAAGGCTCAGCCAGACAAAGATTTGGGGGAGGAGCCTGCCAACCAGAGGGGACAGTGAGGGCAAAGGCTGCAGGACCAGATCGAGCTTGGGGATGGGAGAAATGAGAGGCCCGCTCTGGCAGGTGGCGAGCCAGGGGAGAGGGGCAGGGGTTGGGGCCAAACCCCAGGACGCCTCTGGAGTGCAGAGTGAAGGGTTTGGGATAAACCTCCTAAATGTTTTGTCCTCACCAGAAGCAGGTAATCGTGTCATTTAACCCTCAAAACTGCCCGTGACGATGGCAGTGAGGGACATGCGCTCTTAATCTGCCTCTCGGCTCCCCCAGTAAAAAGCTGTAAGCTTTGGGTAACCAACTCTCTGTGCCTCGGTTTCCTTATCTGTAAAATGGGGGTAATAAAAATACCTACCTCGCTGGGCTACTGTGAGGATTTCAAGGATTAATCCCCGGAAAGCACTTGGAACTTGAAGGAAGTACTTAATTCAGGTTCACTCTTGTGTCAGCACACCATCAACCCTGGCTTCATGAATGAGGACCCCCAAGCCCAGAACTGTCAAGCGGCCAGGCCAAGGTGGCAGAGCAGTTCTTTTTTTTTTCTTTTTAGGGCTGAACCCACGGCATATAGAAGTTCCCAGGCTAGGGGTGCCAATTGGAGTTACAGTGGCCGGCTACAGCCACAGCTCACAGCAATGCAGGATCCCAGCCACATCTGTGACCTACAGCATAGGTCACAGCAACGCCAGATTCTTAACCCACTGAGAGAGGCTGGGGGTTGAACCCAAGTCCTCATGGATGCTGGTCGGGTTTGTTACTGCTGAGCCACGATGGGAACTCCGCAGAGCAGTTCTGAGGCTTTCGCTCTAGCCTCAGCCCGGCACTGCCTCTTCTGAGGTGCCTCACGTGACCAGTGTCAGGGAAGATGAGTCAAGGGACGGGAGGGCAGTGAGTGAAGCAGGGTGCTGGGACCCAAGGCCTTTGCTACAAAAGGCGCAGGCGCAGGACTGACGGGATCAGGGCTTTTGGAAATGGAACCATCACTTGAGGAGGGAGAGGGGCCTTGGGCTCTGCAGAGCCCCACTGTCCTCTTAGTCTTGGGTCTGTCGGCCCCCACTCTGCTGGCCTCCTTGGTCCTTCCGTTGCCACCTCATAAGCAGCCTGACCCCGCGTGTGCAGTGGAGGTAGGGGGTAGAGGCCAAGGTTTTGCACAGGGAGGACTGTGGCAGGGAAGGGGAGAAGCAGGAGCCTCCCAGGCAGCCTTTCCTGAGCTCTGGGGTGGGTCCCAGCCCTCCTCTGTGCTCCCAGAGGCCCCGCCTGGTCCCCCCGTCCCCCAAAGAGGGCTCAGGAGTTCCTTACCTTCCAGGCGAGTGTTGGGCTGAACGATGAGCTTCCGAGATTCCTTGCGGAGCAGCACCGTGTCCCTGAGCGAGAGGAAGCACTCGGGGGGCGCATCAGTGACCGCTGCATACCCCTCGTAGAGGGCCCGGCCTCCGGCGACATCCCCGGTGGACTTCAGCACCTGCAGGGGGGCAGGAGTGAGCGCCTAGGATGGGCACCCTCCGTATCCACAGGGCTTCACCCCGGGGCCATAGCCGACTTCGCCATCCCGGGACCATATCTGCTCTCCCAGTTTTACTGTGCTGCATACATGAGGAATGCAGATCACGTGTGAGCACACACAGTAGGAGCCCGTATTAACATGAAACTGGGAAGTTCCCTCGTAGTCCAGTGGTTAGGACTCAGGGCCTTCACTGCTGCAGCCCCAGGGTTCAACCCCTGGCCCGGGAACTGAGATCCCACATCAATCCACTGAGTGGGAGTTCCCATGGTGGTGTAGTGGCTAATGAATCCATCTAGGAACCATGAGGTTGCGGGTTCGATCCCTGGCCTTGCTCAATGGGTTAAGGATTCGGCATTGCCATGAGCTGTGGTGTAGGTCGCAGACACGGCTCGGATCCCGCGTTGCTGTGGCTCTGGTGTAGGCCGGCAGCTATAGCTCCGATTAGCCCCCTAGCCTGGGAACCTCCATATGCCATGGGTGGGGCCCTAGAAAAGGCAAAAAGACAACAAAAATAAAAAACAAAACAATAAAAATCCAGTGAGTGCCGCGGCCAAGAAAAAAAGTAAAGGCAATGGGTCCCATCTGATTGTCTCACTTGGGCTGTAGACCAGGCAGGCACTCGCATCACCCTCTTTTTCCTTTTAGGGCCGTGCCCGTGGACCATGGAGATTCCCAGGCTGGGGGTGGAGTCAGAGCTGCAGCTGCCGGCCATCCTACACCACAGCCACAGCAACCTGGGATCCGAGCAGCATGTGACCTACACCGCAGCTTTTGGCAACACTGAGTCCTTAACCCACTGAGCAAGGCCAGGGATACAAGAGGCATCCTCATGGAGACTGTGCTGAGTTCTTCACCCACTGAACCACAACAGGAACTCCTTTTTTTTTTTTTTTGATAAGACATTTCTCATACCCGAAAGGTATAATACATACGTTATAAAGAATCAGACACCTATACAACCACCACCCAGCTTAAGGTTAGTCCCATCAGCCCCTCCTTGATTGCGGCCTCTCCCGGCTGAGGAATCAGCCCTCAACTGGGGGCTTCGTATTTCGTAGTCCCTTGTTTTTCCCTGAGGTTTAGTCTCAATTATGTTATTTAAATTTTTGCCTGTATCCTGGGATTTGCTTTTTTTTTTTTCTTTTTCTGAGTTACGTTCGAGATTCATCTGGGTTTGTGCCTGCAGCTGGAGTTCACCTTCCCAATGCTCTAAGTCGTCCCCTTTCAAACACAGCACAATCCCATCTGTTCCCCCGTTGCTGTGTCACCTGTGTCCTTTGCCGTTCAAGGCCCCTGAGGACATCCTGCTGAACAGGTGCAGGTTTCTCCAGGACACCTGAGGTCTGGAGGTCAGGTGACTGCTCAGCCTTCAGGGACAACGCCCACACTGTTTTCCAGAGTTGTCCCACCTGTTTCCACTCCTGGAACCAGGGGGTGGCGATCCGTCCTGCTTGCTGCCCGGGCGTCACGTGGACAGTTTTTCATTTTTGCCACGCTGGTGGGTGGAAATCTCATGGGGTTTAAGTTGTGCTTCCCTAATTGCTAAGAGGATGGGACAACTTCCCACTAGCTGGCGGCCTGTTCATTTTTGTGTTCATGACTTTTGCCTTTTCTCCTATTAGGTTGTCTTCACTTTTTTTAAAAAAAGAAAGTTCTTGGAGTTCCCATCCTGGCTCAGTGGTTAACAAATCGACTAGGAACCATGAGGTTGCGGGTTCGATCCCTGGCCTTGCTCAGTGGGTTAAGGATCCAGCGTTGCCATGAGCTGTGGTGTAGGTCGCAGACATGGCTTGAATCCCAATAAATAAATAAAGCTCTTTATATATAAAGGTAGAAATATATATGTATATAGAATATATACATATATATGTATATAGAATATATACATATATATGTATATAGAATATATACATATGTACATATATATGTATGTAGAAATATATATATGTATATATACACACGTGTTTACACATTTACATGCATACACATACATACATATATACACACACATATAGGTGTCTGTCTGTCTCTCTATCCATCTATCTATGTATCTCTCCTTTTGTTTTTTTTTTTTTGGTTTTTTTTTTGTCTTTTTGCTGTTTCTTGGGCCGCTCCAGCGGCATATGGAGGTTCCCAGGCTAGGGGTCCAATCGGAGCCGTAGCCACTGGCCTACACCAGAGCCACAGCAACGCGGGATCCGAGCCGCGTCTGCAACCTACACCACAGCTCACGGCAACGCCGGATCGTTAACCCACTGAGCAAGGGCAGAGACCGAACCCGCAACCTCATGGTTCCTAGTCGGATTCGTTAACCACTGCGCCATGACAGGAACTCCTGTATCTCTCCTTTTGGCTGTGCCTGCGGCACATGGAATTTCCCAGGCCAGGGACTGAATCTGAGCTGCAGCTGTGACCTATGCCACAGCTGCGGCAATGCCAGATCCTTAACCCACTGTGCCACACCAGGAGCTCCTCTTTCTTAATTGCTTGTGCTTCCTACGTGGGGAGAAATTCCTCTCCACCCTGAGGCCATAATGATATTTTCTCAGATTAAAACACTGCCTTTCATGTGTAGGCCTTTAATCTCTCTGTGATTTTCATGTGTGGTATAAAGTAGAAATCCAATCTGCCTCTCCGTAAGGATATCTTGTTGCCCAGTGCCACTATTAAATAGCCCCTGCAATGCCACTTCCATCATACACCAAACAGAGTCAAGGCTCTTGGTTCTGTCCCTAGCAACTTGTCTGTTCCTGCCGCGATGCCACGATGATACTGAGAAGTCTTAGGATAAAATCTGGTATCTGGCGGAGCAAGTTCCCAGCCTGGTTTGCTTCAAGGGTGCTGTGTGAGTTGTGGCTCAGCAGGTTAAGAACCCAACATAGTGTCCATGTGGATGGGGGTTCGATCTCTGGCCTCACTCAGTGGGTTCAGGATCCGGCATTGCTGCAAGCTATGGTGTAGGTTGCAGATGCGGCTCAGGTCCAGTGTTGCCTTGGCTGTGGGATAGACCCAGCTGTAGCTCTGCCTGGACCACTAGCCCTCAAACTTCCATATGCCACAGGTGTAGCCGCAAAAAGAAAAGAAAAAAAGGCAAAAAATAATGAAATAAATAAACCCAAGCTGGCATTTTCTGGATTTCATTTGCTAAGATTTTGTGTAGAATTTTGGCATTTACATTTTCCCTTGAACTACCTTTGATTTTGGTGTCAAGATTAAACTGGCATCATAAAATGAGGTAGAGAATATTTTTCTTTTTCTATTATATGGAAGAATGGATATAAAATTGATACCATCTGTTACTTGAACACTTCGTAGGATTCACCTACAAAACTCTGTGGGTTAGGAGTTTCTGGTGTGGCACAGTGGCCTAAGAATTGGACTGCAGGAGTTCCCATCGTGGCGCAGTGGTTAACGAATCCGACTAGGAACCATGAGGTTGCGGGTTCGGTCCCTGCCCTTGCTCAGTGGGTTAACGATCTGGCATTGCTGTGAGCTGTGGTGTAGGTTGCAGACGCGGCTCAGATCCCGCGTTGCGGTGCCTCTGGTGTAGACTGGTGGCTACAGCTCCGATTGGACCCCTAGCCTGGGAACCTCCATATGCCGCGGAAGCAGCCCAAGAAATTGCAAAAAGACAAAAAAAAAAAAAAGAATTGGACTGCCGCAGCTGGGGTCACTCTGGGGGTGCTGGTTCCATCCCTAGCCCGGTGTAGTAGGTTAAAGGATCTGGCATTGCTGTGGGTGTGGCCATGAAAAACAAGAATGGGGAGTTCCCATTGTGACTCAGCCGTATCCATGAGAATGCAGGTTCCATCCCTGGCCTCACTCGGTGGGTTAAGAATCTGGCGTTGCCGTGAGCTGTCGTGTAGACTGCAGACAAGGCTTGGATCTGATGTGGCTGTGGCTGGCTGCTGCAGCTCTGTTTCGACCCCTAGCCTGGGAGCTTCCATAATGCCACGGCTGCAGCCCTTAAAAAAAAAAAAAAAAAAGACAAAAAAACCCCGTGGGTTTAGCTTTTTTTTTTTTCTTCCCCTACGGAACCCTGGGCCTGGCATTTTTGTGTGTGAAGATTTTAGACTACTGCTTTAATTTCTATAAGAGCTATAGGATTATTTGACTTATCTATTCATGAGTCGATTTTATTTATTTTTTCATTTTTGGCCACCCCGAGGTATACGGAGTTCCTGGGCCAGGGATCAAATCCAAGCGGCAGTTGCACCCTACACAGCAGTTGTGGCAATTCCAGATCCTTTAACCCCTTATGCTGGGCAGGGGATCAAACCTATGTCTTGGTGCTGCAGACACACCGCCGATCCCATTGTGCCACAGCAGGGACTCCTCATGAATCTATTTTAATAAGTTATAGTTTTCTCGGAATTTGTCAATCCATCTAAGTTATAAAGTTTGTTGCTGTAGGATAAGCAGAGATCCTACCGTACAGCACAGGGAACACTCTCCAGTCTCTTGGGACAGACCGTGATGGAAGATAATCTAAGAAAGGGAATGTATAGATGGATGACTGGGTCACTTTGCTGTACAGCAGAAATGGCACAACGTTATAAATCAGCTATACTTTAATAAAACATTTAAAAATATTTATGGGAGTTCCCATCGTGGCGCAGTGGTTAACGAATCCGACTAGGAACCATGAGGTTGCAGGTTCGGTCCCTGCCCTTGCTCAGTGGGTTAATGATCCGGCGTTGCCATGAGCTGTGGTGTAGGTTGCAGACGCGGCTCGGATCCCGAGTTGCTGTGGCTCTGGTGTAGGCCGGTGGCTACAGCTCCGATTCGACCCCTAGCTTGGGAACCTCCATATGCCTCGGGAGCGGCCCAAGAAATGGCAAAAGACAAAAAAATAAAATAAAATAAAAATAAAAAATAAAAATAAAAATATTTATGGCATAAAGTTTATTGCCATAAATTCCTGCTATATTTACAGTGATGTCTTCCTTTAAATTTCGACTCATATATGCCGTCACTCTTTTTCCTGACAAATCTTGTCAGATGTTGTCAATTTTTTTTTTTTGTCTTTTTTAGGGCCACACCAGCGGCATATGGAGGTTCCCAGGCTCCAATTCCCAGGTCGTT
Source organism: Phacochoerus africanus (assembly GCF_016906955.1). Lineage (NCBI taxonomy): Eukaryota > Metazoa > Chordata > Mammalia > Artiodactyla > Suidae > Phacochoerus > Phacochoerus africanus. The sequence goes on from NC_062547.1 coordinate 5,891,743, forward strand.
ATAAATCAGCTATACTTTAATAAAACATTTAAAAATATTTATGGGAGTTCCCATCGTGGCGCAGTCGTTAACGGTGGCTACAGCTCCAATTCCCAGGTCGAATTGGAGCTGTAGCCACCGGCCTACACCACAGCCACAGCAACGTGGGATCTGAGCCATGTCTACTATCTACAACCACAGCTCACAGCAACACCAGATCCTTAAGCCACTGAGCGAGGCCAGGGATGGAACCTATGTCCTCATGGATGCTAGTCGGGTTTGTTAACCACTGAGCCACAACAGGAATTCCAGATGTTTGTCAATTTTATTAGCTTTTTTAAAACCACCTTCTGGCTTTCTTTGTCTTCTCTGTATTTCAGTTCATTTGTCTGTCCTTCCATTTTGTTTGTTTGTTTGATTTGTTGTTGTTGTTGTTGTTTTGCCTTTTTTAGGGCCGAACCTGTGGCATATGGAAGTTCCCAGTCTAGGGGTTGCATCAGAGCCGCAGCTGCCGGCCTGGGCTACAGCCACTGCAACGCCAGATCCCGACTGCATCTGCGACCTACACCACAGCTCAGGGCAACACCAGATCCTTAACCCACTGAGCGGGACCAGGGATCAAACCCGCGTCCTCATGGATACCAGCTGGGTTTGTAACTCGCTGAGCCATGACAGGAACTCCTGTCCTTCCATTTCTAATTTTCCTCCTACTTTCTATTTATTTCCCCATCTCCCCTGAATTCTTAATCTTGTTGTTTAGTTAATTAGAACATTTCTCTATTCCTAATACACGCAGTTAAGGCTGTTAGGTAGGAATTTAGCTGCATCCCACAGATTCTGATTTGTTCATTTTGTTATGGCTCAGGTCTATTTTCTGGTTTCTGCTCAAATTTCTTATTTAAATTACACTTTATTTTGAAGGGCTTTAACATTCACACACACACACACACACTTAAAATTAATACTGACTCCAACTTAAATACAGCAGGATGAGAGAATATAGACATTATGGCACCAAACCCTGCCCCCACCCCTGGCCCCCCACCCCTAGCACTCACAGCAGCATACGGAAGCTCCCAGGTCAGAGATCGAATCTGAGCTGCAGCTGAGACCTATGCCACATCTGTGGCAATGCTGGTTCCTTAATCCGCTGCACTACAAGGAAACTCCTAAATTACATCCTATGGAAATTTCTAAATTACATCCTATAGAAATTTCTTTAACACAGGATTTGTTGATGGTAAACTCTGTTTTTGTTTGTCTAAAAGTGTCTTTAACGCATCTGAATTCTTCTTTTTTTTTCTTTTTTGGCTGCCCTGCGCCATGTGAAGTTCCCCATCCAGGGACCAGATCTGAGCTGCAGTCGTGACCCCTGCCGCAGCTGCAGCAACAGCAGATCCTTAACCCACTCTGTCGGACTAGGGATCAATCCTGCTTCCCAGGGCTCCCAAGACACTGCCGATCCCATTGTGGCACAGGGGGGACATCTCATTTTAATTCTCGAAAGATGATTTTACTAGGTGTTAAAAGTTATTTACTCTCAGCACTTGGAGGATATCATTCTTCTGTTTTCTGGCTTCCACTGTAGCCAGGTCAGCTCACAGTCTAATTGTCATCCTTTTCTAGGTAATCTGTCTTTATTCTTTGGCTGCTTTTAGGATCATCTCTGCATGTTTGATGTTTTGCATTATTCTATGATGTTTCTCGACAGTGGTTTCACCTGTCATCCTTAGGCTTTCTTGAGCTTCCTGGATTTATAAATTGAGTCTTTAATAAGTTCTATAAAATTCTCAGCCATCGGGCTTCCATCGTGGCTCAGCAGGGTGAGGACCTGACGTTGTTTCTATGAGGATGCGGGTTCCATCCCTGGCCCCACTCAGTGGATTAAGGATCCAGCATTGCTGCAAGCTGTGACATAGGTCACACCAGCTCAGATCTGCTGTTGCCATGGCTGTGGCTTAGGCTGCAGCTGCAGCTCTGAATTGACCCCTGGCCCGGGAACTTCCATATGCCACAGGTGCAGCCATAAAAAGAAAAAAAATTTTTTTTAATTACAAAAAAAATGTCTCAGCCATTATCTAATATTCCTTCTCTGACCTCTTCTCTTTCCTTTCCTCTTGGAACTTCAGTTTATGTATATTAGACTTTCTCACGCTCTTCTCCATGTCTCTTAACCTCTCTTTGACATTGTCTGTCTTTGTCCCTCTGTGCTACCTGGTGTATAATTCTTCGTATCTTCAGCTGGATCTGTCTGACCTGCGTCTGTTTTCAGTTTCAGTGATTATAAAGGTTATTACTAGGAGATCTCTTCGGTTCTCTTCCAAATAACTGACACTGTGTGTGTCTGTTCCTTACTTATTCTGCCAGTCTGCAGGTGGCAAAGTAGGATTCCTAGCAGGGCACCCTCCGGGTAAGCCTCCTCCTCTCAGATCCAGGGTCAGAATGACTTTTCCTAGCGTTGGAGTAATTAAAACTGACTGGGAATTCCTGGGGGAAGTTTCGCAAGCTTGTTTCACCTTTCTCTTCAGCATAATACTTTTCTCCCGTCTTTATTGCTTTTTAGGGCCGTACCTGCAGCATATGGAAGGTCCCAGGCTAGGGGTCGAATCGGAGCTGTAGTTGCTGACCTACACCAGAACCACAGCAACGTAGGATCCGAGCCTTGTCTGCAACCTACACCACAGCTCACAGTAACACCAGATCCTTAACCCACTGAGTGAGGCTGGGAATTGAACCCGCATCCTTATGGATACCAGTCAGGTTCCTTACTGCTGAGCCACACTAGGAGCTCTGTCTTCTGCATAATGCTTAACACCCAGAATGTGAACACACATTCATCAGGTCAACACGTCAGACCCCTGGAGCTTAAACCAGAGAGCTGGCAACATGGGTACCCCCGGGAGCCAAGTGGTATCATAGACGAGTTAGCTAAGGCGGATGTGGGAAATGGGGAGTTGCCCTGGCCCAGTGGGGGGTCATGTCATGTCCAAATATCCAAATGCAGTGTCTGCTGCTCAGTTCCAGCCGATTGCTTGTGGGAGTTAAGCCTATTGGTGCCAGAAAGACCGATTTATACCTCACCTCGCTGATTTTGTACAATAAGGATGGGGCAAAATTATAACTGTGTTTGTGACTTGTGGCTGAAGCCTTTCCCTGTGGAAATGCCTTCATTCTCCCTGCTGTGTTCTTGGCTTTCCCTAAGGGGCTAATAAAAGAAACAGCCACACAAAAATGCTTCCCTATTTCCATGTGTTTGGAGAACTACTGCTGCGGCCGCTGTCCATTCTGCTGAATGATCCCTCTTGAACAGAGACCCACCTGCTTCAGTCTCTAGAAGGGAACACTCTGTGTTCATTTACTACCCGGTCACAGCTCGACACTGGCCGAAGATGTGACAGATTTGATCCCTTCATCCAGCAACTCATTATTATTAATAAACTCTTTTGGAATAATTTTAGATTTACAAAAAAGTTGCAAAGATAGTACAGAGAATTCCTGCATGTCCCTGGCCCAGTTTTGCCTGTTGTTAGCATCTTACAAAATGGGTGCATTACTATTAACTAAACTCCAGACTTTATTTAGATTTCACTAGTTTTCCCCCTTATTTTTCTGGTCGAGGTGTGCAGCAGCTTGATGCAGGGTCTCAGTTCCCAGACCAGGGATTGAACCTGGGCTGCAGTCTTAACCACTAGACTACCAGGGAACCCCTGAATGTCCTTTCTCTACTCCAGAAGCTAATCCAAGACATAACATGTCTTCTGCATCTAATGATTTTTTTTTTTCTTTTTTGGCTGCCCTGAGGTATATGGCATTCCCAGACCAGGGATCAGATCTGAGCCACAGTTGCAACCTACACTGCAGCTGCAGCAATGCTGGGTTCTTTAACTCTCTGTGCCCGACCAGGGATCAAACCTGCGTCCTGGTGCCACTGAACCTGATGTGCCACAGTGGGAACTCCTGTACCTAATGATTATTATTCTTTTTTCTTTTTTCTTTTTCTTTTTAGGGACATACCTGAGGCATATGGAGGTTCCCAGGCTAGGGGTCGAATCAGAGCTGCAGCTGCAGGCTTACAGCACAACCACAGCAAAGCCAGATCCGAGCAGCATCTGCGACCTAAGCTGCAGCTCACAGTAACCTGGGATCCTTAATCCACTGAGGCCAGGGATCAAACCCACATCGTCATGGATACTAGTTGGGTTTGTAACCCGCTGAGCCACAACGGGAACTCCCACTAGTCAGGTTCTTAACCTGCTGAACCACAATGGTTCTCCTAATGATTTTTAATGCCTAATTTTATTTTACTTTAATAGCCAAATATTTCTCTTTTATGGAAAAATGCTTTAAAGTCTTTCTGGAAACAGGTGGGAGTATAATCATAAAGAGATCTTTGCTGAGTCAACAGCTGCGCTTTCTTCAGGTTGAAAGAGCCAGGAGAACCCTGTTTGGATGGACGGCCCTGCCCCAGCAAGGCGTGGCTTATCATCAATGGTCCTCCAGCTTTGCTAAGCATCAGAACCACCGGCAGCCTAGTAACCATGCCAATTCCTGGGCCCTGCACTCAGAATTTCTGAGTCAGGAGGTCTGGGGTAGGCCCGAGCACCTGCAGCTCTAACCTGCTCCTGGGCGACGCTGGTCGCTGGGCCACATTTTGCATCACACTGGCCTGGATAATGTGGCCTTCTCTTTGCTCAGTGCCACATAGAGGTTGTTTCATGTAAATCCTGCCAGGTGAGGCAGGTGATGGACCCATTTAACAGATGAGAAAAGTGGAGCCCAGAGAGGCAAAGTATGCCCCCAAGTTACACAGCGGGTTAGCCCTGGCACCAGAACCCCAAAAGGGTCTCCCAACTCTAAGTATCCCCCAGGGGGAGGGAAGCCAGGGAACCCTCCCTCACTAAGCTCTAGACTTCCTTCTGTTCCTCAACCCCTGACCCCAGCTCATTCCAGTCCTAAGACCTGCCTTTACACTCTTCTTCTGCTCTCACATCTTCTCTCAGCGGGTTCCCCCTTGGCACTCAAATTCCAGCTTAGGCACCGCCTCCTCCAAGAAGCCTTCCTTCCCAATTACAGGGTGGGGAGAGAGCGTGAGGTTGGAGGGGTCCCCGAGGCAGGAGGAGCCTCTGCTCACCTGGAGCCTCCGCAGGAACCTCTCCAGGGCGGGCTTGCCCACAGACCGGATCTTGCCGCGGTCAAGGCGGACCCGCGCATCCGGGCGCCCATCGGAGCCTGTGGTCGGGGTGACGGACACGAGTCCCTCGCCAGCCTCCAGCAAGACCCTCAGGATCACAAACCGGGCCTGCATGTGGGCCTGTGGGGGCCAAAGGGACAGGAATCATTCACTTACGAGAGATAAGTGTCAAGAGCTCCTTCCAAGCCCTGAGGGCAGACGTGCTCCTTGTCATCAAAGATCAGGGTCGTTTTTATCCTCCCCCGTCCTACTCCACCCCCCTCAGATGTTTCCCTTCGCTCACGTGGGAGGGCAGGCTGCCCTGCGGGACAAGCTGACCATTTCCAGGCAGGACCCAGAGCCCCGTGCTCCCCCTTGTCACCCACCATGCCCTCTGCTGCTCCACGCCCTGGCCCAATGACAGCAGTTACTCCACAGGGTCCCACGCCACCAGGACCCCAATCACTTTCTCCTCCATAACCCTGTCTGCTTTCAACAGTGGGATCAAGAAGGCGCAGTTATCCCCAGTTTACAGATGAGAAAACAGAGGCCTGGAAAGGGGAAGTGACTTGCTCAGGGCCACACAGCTGGTAAGAGGGAGCGGGGACTTGGACCCAAGTTCCCTGACTCTAAACCATGTGTTCTGGAGTTCCCTTGTGGGGCAGCAGGTTAAGGATCCAGGGTGGTCAATGCAGCAGCTCAGGTTGCTGCTGTGGCACAGGTTCGATCCCTGGTCTGGGAACTTTCACATTCCAAGGGGTACTGCCCAAAAAAACAAAAATAAAGAAAACCACTTTTTTTTTTTTTTTTTTAGGGCTGCATCCGTGGCATGTGGAGGTTCCCAGACTAGGGGTCAAATCTGAGCTACAGCTGCCAGCCTACAATATAGCCATACCAATGCCAGATCTGAGCTGTGTCTGTGACCTACACTACAGCTCACGGCAACACCGGATCCTTGACCCACTGAGTGAGGCCAGGGATCGAACCCGAATCCTCATGGATCCTAGTCAGGTTCATTAACCACTGAGCCATGAAGGGAACGCCCTCGAGTGTGTTCTTTTTTTTTTTTTTTGTCTTTTGTTGTTGTTATTGTTGTTGTTGTTGTTGTTGCTATTTCTTGGGCCGCTCCCACGGCATATGGAGGTTCCCAGGCTAGGGGTGGAATCGGAGCTGTAGCCACCGGCCTACGCCAGAGCCACAGCAACGCGGGATCCGAGCCTCATCTGCAACCTACACCACAGCTCACGGCAACGCCGGATCCTTAACCCACTGAGCAAGGGCAGAGACCGAACCCGCAACCTCATGGTTCCTAGTCGGATTCGTTAACCACTGCGCCACGACGGGAACTCCTCGAGTGTGTTCTTTTGATGACACAATACTGTCCCCTCAAAACAGACTTATTAAAAAAAAAAAAAACTTTTCTATTGCTTTTACCCTATTTCCAAAGAATATCTCATACCAATGCAGCTTAATGGCTCTGGAGACAGGCTCCTTGGATTTGACCTCTGGCTGTTACTCACCAGCAAGTTACTTAATCTCTCTGTGCCTCAATTTCCTCACCTCTCAAATGAAGGTAATAATAGTACCTACCTCCTGGGTTGGCTGACAGTGGGGGCAAACAGGTTAATTCATGTAAAATGCTTTGAACAACTGGCACAGAGTACATGCTATGCAAGTCATCTGCTGGTTGTCATGGTAACATCATCTCATCGGATGCGCCCTCCAGGGGGCAAGGGAGATTATTACTCCCATTTCACAGACAGGGACACAGGGACTCACGACAGTGACGCGACTGGCCCTCAGATGCTGTGGAGTGTGGGATCAACCCAGTTCGTGTGCCTCGTAGGTACGGCTGTCCCATACCTACACCCGGAATCCTGATCTTGGTCCCCACCACAGGCGCTTCCCTCCTGAGGGGTCCCCTGGCCCCCACCTGTCTCCAGCTGGTGGCCTCAGGGGTGTAGAACTCCAGAGCGAGCAGCCCGGCCCGAACCATGTTGAGCCAGTTCACGTAGATCACATCCTCCGCGTCGGCCCCCTCGAAGCCAAAGATCCTGGGGACAAGCGGGTGTGTGTGTGAGGCTGCCTGGACACCCCCCCCCAGCACCCCCTCCATCCACAGAAAGCCCCCCCACTCCGAGCCTGCTGCTCGTACTCCAGCACTTGCGGGTTGAGGCAGAGGTAGAGGCCCACGCTCTCGGCCCGGCACTCTTCGTAGCTGGAGGCGATGGTGCTGAACTTGCTGTCCCAGGTCTCCCCGCTCCGGTACCAGCTCTGAATCTGGGAGGGGAGGCCGGGTAAGCAGGCTCAGCGGGGGGGGGGGGGGGGGGTTGCCACTCCCCCCAGGCCCCCCCAGCACCCCGGGGCTCCGCTGAGGCCGCCCTCACCTGCTCCCCCGTCTCTGGGTTGATCACCGTCTCCTGGTCAAAGTTGAATGCTCCCTTCTCATCCTGCAGGGGAAGAGTCCCGGACATGGGGAGGTGAGGGCTAGGTGCCCCTGCCCAGGGCCAGGCTGTCAGCCTGGATCCAAGTGGCTCGGAGCAACAACAGGGAAGCAGGGAGTGGGTGGCAGGAGCAGCAGGTCCACCGAGACACCACTGCCTCCAAACCTGAGACCTGTGACACCTCTCAGATGCCCGGAGGAGGGAGAAGCAGGGACACCTACCCCACTGCACAGAGAGTGACACTGTGCACCAGAGGTGGGGTATGTGCCCAAAGCCACATAAGGACCCGGACCCAGCATCTCAGGCCCCAGCTGGAGATGGCCCAGTGGGTGGGCACAGTTATCCCCAGTTTACATGACAAAACAGAGGACCAGAAAGGTGAAGTGACTTGCTCAGGGCCACACAGCTGGTGAGAGGGAGCAAGGATTCGGCCCCAAGTTTCCTGACTTTCTGGCCCCTCTCCTGGCAGAGGAGGCTGCAGCATGGGACCGTGCCTTGAAAGTACCGCCGTCACTGTCCACTAAGCAGTGTGCTAAGCCTCTTTTGCGCACCATCCATCTCCTCCTGGCAGCCACCCTCCAAGGACATTTCCGTTGTGACCCCATTGCACAGAGGACGAAAATAAGGCTCAGAGACAAAGAACCGCACCGTGGGATTAGGGCACACACATCTGTGTGCACAGTCTCTTGACAATACCCATTTTGGGGGGGGCCTATGGGGTGCCAGGCAAGTCCCAGGGCTCTGCTTTCATTGTTCACAAAAGCCCTGCAGAAGGAATCAGGAAGCCCATTTAACAGATGGGCCAAGTGAAGCTCCAAGGGAAGGGAGCTGACTTCCCCAGGACCTCAAAGCCTGGATGAAGCCCGACGCCACGCTGCTCCACCAGCTACACTCTGGATCCTTCTGACGTCCAGGCCCAGGCCTTCCCCATTCAAGGAGCCAGCCCCACCCGACAAGGAGCAGGCCCAACCCAGAGCCCCGCACTCTCTGACTGCCTCGCCCCACCCGCCCCCAGTCATCTCATCCACATGGGCTCTTCTCGGCCCGCCAGAAAGGCCATCTTCTCTTATTGCCCGAGCAGGTGCCAAGGGGGCTCCAGCCACTCCGCCAGGTCAACAGGAAGGGGCAGCTCTGGGGAGAAGGGCCTCCCTACAATACCTGGGAAGGCACAGGCTCCAGGCAACAGCAGTGCAAAGAGACAGTGCTGCAGCCTCAGGACTGGGAGTGTCCAGACTACCCGCTCGGCCTCCCTACCCCTGGGTCACACCCTCAGGACAGGTTTCCCCGGCATGAGCCAAGCCATTCCTCCTGTGCAGGCCACTCTGTGCTGGGGGGGACCTCGGCTGGACTGTCCTGCAGGTCCCACTCCATCCATAGAGGTCCTGAGACATCTGGAGGAAGGTGAGACCTGAGGGCAAAGCCTGGTGAGGCTTCACCCCGGGAGGCTGATGATGGAGGAGGGCTGTGAGCAGTCTGGCCTGGGGCAGACTCCTGCTGGCACCTGGGCTGGCCACCATGTTCTTACCTGCACAAAGAGCTTGCCGCTGCCGTGACCCAGCAGCTCATGCAGCCCCACCTGCACATCAAAGGAGGGCCCTTTCCAGCGGATGTACAGGTCCTGCCAAGACAACCAGAGAGCCATGTTGTCCACTGTCCCACCAAGGCCACCCCGCCTGCTGACACCCCCCGTGCCAGGCCGAGGGCCCATCATGATAACCATACTTGCTAAAGGCCTACTACCCGCCGACTCCACCCTGGGCACCACAAAGCCCATCTCATCCCGGCAGCAACCGGTGAGGCAGGAGGTGCCTCCACTGAGAGTTGGAGAAACAGGCTCCAAAGACACAAGGTCACATGGCTGGGAAGCGCCAGAGTCAGGAAGGAAGCCGGCTTCTTTCCTCTGCACTGGCCTGTCTGCCTTCCTGCATCAGCTGAGGTCAGGCGGGCCCAGCATGGGCCCCTCGGGCTGCGGGTGCCCACCTTGTCATCCTCTTCCAGGAAGGTGAGCTTCTCCCGCTGCGTGGCATAGGCCACGGCCAGCACGTTCCCCAGCGACACGTTCTTAAAGCCTTCCGTCTGCCGCAGGTCATCATCTGGAGGGGGCGGGGCGAGGACCAGAGCGAAGGAGCAAAGGTCAAGGGTCACAGACAAGGAGACTGACAGGCTGGGATGGTGAATGGAGCAGGGTGATGTGTGGGGGGGTGCGCGTGCGTGTGGAGGGGGAGGGGCGGCTCTAAATGGAGTGGGGGGGCGAGCTTGGGGGACACTATCGCATTGAAGGGGCGGGGCCTGAGGACGCTCACAGTTGGGGATGTTGATGCCCGCAGGGATGCCGGAGCCAGCGAAGGTGAGAACATCCAGAGAGGTGAAGTCGGGGGTGAGGAACTTGTCCTTCTCGAAGGCTGGGGGCCAGGGCAGCTCCTTCAGCAGCTGCTCTGCACTTGCCACCAGCCACTCAAACTTGGCACTCATGGCCTTGTTCACCATGGCCACAAAGCCTGCAGGGGAGAGAGCAGGCTGTGGACTGGCAGGGCCCGGATGGATCCCACACCCTACCAACCCCTCTAACCCTCCAGCCATGGTGCACGCAGTGAAAGCCCACCAGGTGCAATGACCTGGGGATGGCCACTAGGGGGCGAAGTGACTCAGCTCTGAGCCCTGCCCTGGTGGAGGTCAATGTTTGGGGTGGGTGGGGTACAGAGAGAAGGCTTTGCTCAGTAACAACGATTTTTTTTTTTTTTTATGGCCGCACCCTTGGCATATGGAAGTTCCCAGGCTAGGGGTTGAATCAGAGCTACAGCTGCTGCCTACGCCACAGTCACAGCAACACTGGATCCTCAACCCACTGAGTGAAGCTAGAGATCGAACCCACATCCTCACAGACACTATGGTCGGTTTTTTTTTTTTTCTTTTTAGGGCCACACCTGCAGCATATGGAGGTTCCCAGGCTAGGAGTCAAATCGGAGCTACAGCTGCCAGTCTACACAACAGCCACAGCAATGTCAGATCTGTGGTGTCTGCGACCTACACCACAGCTCAGGGCAACGCCGGATCCTTAACCCACTGAGCAAGGCCAGGGATGGAACCTGCATCCTCATGGATGCTAGTCAGATTCGTTTCTGCTGAGCCACGACAGGAACTCCCATGTCAGGTTCTTAACCCGTGAGCCACAATGGGAACTCCCGAGAGGGATCTTAAAGGAGTTTGTGGGGAGTATGGTGGGTGAAGGGGAGAGGATCAGATGCCCAATGGAAGGGACGACGTGAGCAAGAAAAGATGCTCTTCCTGTGGGGGGCGCTGTGGGCCGTCCTGCGTGGCTAGAGCACCTGGCTTGTGTGGTGTGAGGCTGCTGCCTAGGAAGCCTGGGACTGATCCTTTTAGATTTAATGCAGTTGGTCTTCCTGGTTCCAAACAGTGTTTCCAAAATCGTACTCATTTTCTATGAGGGCCTTCATAAAGAAAGAGCTCCCTGGAGTTCCTGCTGTGGCTCAGTGGGTTAAGAATCCCACTGCAGCAGCTCTGATCACTGTGGAGGCTTGAGTTTGATCCCTGGCCTGGCTCAGTGGGTTCAAGGATCTGGCATTGCTACAGCTGTGGCATCGGTCGCAGCTGTGGCTCGGATTCAATCCCTGGCCTGGGAACTTCCCATGGGTGCAGCCATGAAAAAATTTTAAAAACAAAAAGAAAGAGCTCTCTGGTCAAATAGGTTTGGGCAACGCTATATACTCTGTCTCCAACTTCTTAAAGGTTCCTAATGCACATTGGCATATTAATGGTACTGGAAAGTCTGTGGAGACTCCCTGCTGCTTAGCACTGAACTTTTGATATAATTCTTGCCAACCTTGCACGGACTACGCCCTGGAAGGCCCTGGCCTAAACAGAAGAAGGGGTCAACCTTAACCTGGCCAAGCATGGGCTTGGCACAGCCTCCCTGTCTGGATCCACACTGTCTGGCAGGATTATCACACCACGGCAAGAATGAGGGTGATTAAAATGGCAAAGAAGGAAAAGCAATCTAAATGTCCAACAACTGGGGATTATTAAATAAATCAGGGGACAGCTATACGACGACGGCACACCAAGCAGCTGTTAGACATGGAGTACAGTTTCAAATGCTGCGGGAAGCTATTTACATTGTACATTAAAAAGATGTGGGCATTCCCATCGTGGCACAGTGGAAACAAATCCGACTAGGAGCCATGAGGTTGTGGGTTCAATCCCTGGCCTTACTCAGTGGGTTAAGGATCTGGCATTGCCGGGAGCTGTGGTGTAGGTTGCAGATGTGGCTCGGATCCTGCATGACTGTGGCTGTGGTGTAGGCCGGCAGCTATAGTTCCGACTTGACCCCTAGCCTGGGAACCTCCATATGCTGTGGTTGCGGCCCTAACAAAAAGCAGGAAGAAAAAGGGTGTGGTAGGTTTATATGTACTGATGCAAAAAGATATCCCAGAGACATCAGGAAGTGAAAAAGGCAAGTGACAGAACGACGCATAGAATATAATCTCACGTACCTGGATGAGTTTAAAGGAGTGTGTGTGTGTGAGAGAGAGAGAATGCCAGGCAAGGGTCTGGAGGATGTGTCCTCAACTGTGAACTGTGGTGACCTTTGGGGGGAGTGGCACAGGAGGGGGCAGTAAAGGAGGGACTTCACATTTCATCCTACGTAGGCCTGTATTGTTCCAATTACTTACAACAAACATGGAATTTTTTTTTTTTTTTTTTTAGGGCCACACCTGCAGCATATGAAGTTCCTGGGCTAGGGACCAAACCGCCACCACAGCCGTAGCCCGAGCCACAGCAGTGACAACGTTGGATCCCTGTGCCACCAGGGAACTCAGACAGGTGAATTTTTTTTTTTTTTGATCTGTATTTTCATAATGTTTGACATGAACATGATCTACTTTTCCAATAATCACGAGTCACATAAAAAGGGGGGAACCTCTGGGACTGAGGTTGCTGAGAAGGCCCTGGGGTCTTGGCCCTCAGAGCAGGCCTGGCGAATCAGGACCCGGGCAGGAAAGCTGCAAGCGTGCACACCTGTCTGACCCTCAGGCCCTAGGACTGCCTGTCTGTTAAGCCTCATCCCTGGGCCTGGACCTCTGGGCTCAGATCCAGGCACCTGTGGGCGGCTGGGGCTTCCCTCTCGCCTCCCAGGCTAACCTCTTTGGCTTCTGGCAGCTGGATGTTCCAGACGCTATGTCCAGGGGCTGGGAAGATGAGGCTGTGCAGAGACAAGTCTGAAGCCCCAGGCCAGCTGCCCTGCCTGCACTGCTGGGTCCCATAGGGGCTTGGGCACGAGGGCCGAGGTGGCCTGTTACCTGCCCTGGGATGACAGCAGCTGAGTCAGGTTCACGGTCATGGTGTTAATGCTGCTCCCATCTACCCAGCACCATTTACATGCCTGGCACCGGGCTGGGCTGTCTGTATCAATACCCCACTTCCCAGGACACCTGGTGACGGATGCACAGAGGTGGGGTTAACTGGCTCAAGGTCACACAGCCGTTAAGTGGCCAAGTCGGAGCCTGGACCAGATACCTGAGGCAGCACAGCAAAGTGGCTCAGAGCCAAGGTGCCTCAGTTTCCATGTCTGTGAGATGAGGACAGACACTCTCATAGGATGATGGTGTCAAAAAGAGCTAGTGCGGGTAGGTGTCCGGCCTGTGGCAAGCCATCAGTGGGGGTTGTTATTGCTGTTATTACTGCTGAGGGAGGAAGGGGAGGGAAGAACCCTCACGAGACAAGGGAAAGGGTTTCTGACCTGACCTCCTGCCTCCCAGAAGTTACCTTCAAACTCTCCGCGGGAACCAAAGGGGTCTCGGTAGCTCTCGATGAACCCGATGTAACTGCGGGAGAGAAGGGCTGAGATGGAGGAGGGGCCCGCAGGGGGCCAGAGGCGGGGGGGGGCGGGGGGGGCACGCGCAGGGGTGAAGGCTGGCGCCTCACCTCTCCACGATGGGGCCTTTGTCCTGGATCCAGAAGCGAGAGCCCTTCTTGTGGGCCTCGATGGAGCCCTGGGTGAAGCTTTCTATGTACTGGGCCAGCATTTGCTCCTGGTGGCTGTTGGCTGCATACGTCTGGGGGTGAGCAGGGCGTGGTCAGCCTCGGGCCGCCCACCCATCCCATTCCCCCCTTTCCTGCCAGAGGGGCCTGGAGCCGCACGCCCCTACCTTGGCTTTCTCCAGGTGCTCCACCACCTTCTGGAGGATGGGTGCGTAGTCCCCCCGCGTCACCCGGAAATCACTGCCCTGGAATTCGTAGCTCTTCAGTTTGGAAGTCATTTCAGTGTCCAGACTAGGTTCTGAGGAAGAAGGATCATCCAGGGAAAAGACTAGGATGAGATACCCAGCAGTCTTCTCACTGCGAGACTCTTACTCTAAGGTCTTCCATGGTTCCCTATCACCTACGGAAATTAGGATACACTTTCATCTTCAAAAACAGGAGTTCCCCTGTGGGTCAGTGGGTTGAAGATCTGGAGTTGTCACTGCTGTGGCTCAGGTCATTGCTGTGGTATGGGTTCTAGCCCTAGCCCGGGAACTTCCACAAGCCACGAGTGCAATCAAAGAGAGAAAATTCGGAGTTGCCGTCATGGCACAGTGGAAACAAATCTGACTAGTATCCATGAGGATTTGGGCTCGATCCCTGGCCTCGCTCAGTGGGTTAAGGATCCAGCATTGCCGTGAGCTGTGGTGTAGATGGCAGACGTGGCTCAGATCCGGCATTGCTATGGCTGTAGCGTAGCTGGCGGCTACAGCTCCAATTTGACCCCTAGCCTGGGAACTTTCATATGCCGTGGGTGCAGCCCTAAAAAGAAAAAGAAAAAATTAAAGATATAATATTCCATAACATGAAATGTTCTAAGTGATTTATATGTGTTAACTCAGGTAAGATTCATATCAACTCTGTGAGGAGAGGGAAATTATTATCTCCATTCTACAGATGAGGACACTAAGGCACCAAAAGGTTAAGTCAATTTTCTAAGGTCACACAGCAGCAGAGCAAGGATTCAAACCCAGTGTGGCAGACTGTATTCCAAAGGTTAGCCATCCCCTAAATGTAACCACAGTGGTTTCCATATAAGGAGGCAGGAGGGAGGAGAGGAGAAGAGGCAGACGTGGGGAAGGGGCCATGAGCCAAGGAACGCGGGCACCTTCTAGAAGCTGAAAGAGACAAGCAAGGAGCAAGGAGACAGATTTCCCTCGAAGGCTCCAGAAGGAAATGGAGTCTTGTCTTCTTTGGTGGGGGGCACCTCTGCAGCACATGGAGGTTCCCAGGCTCGGGGTCAAGTCGGAGCTACAGCTGCTGGCCTACACCACAGCTCATGGCAATGCCGGATCCTTAACCCACTGAGTGAGGCCAGGGATCGAACCTGCGTCCTCATGGATACCAATCAGGTTTGTCACCATTGAGTCACAACGGGGACTCTGGAAACGGAGTCTTATTTCAGACTCTGGATCTCCAGAGCTGTAACAGAATAAATTTGTGTTGTTTTATGCCACTAAACGTGTGAAGATATGTGGGATACTAAAACTGTTGTGTTTTGCCTGTTGTCTCTGATCCGTAAAATACACTTCTAGTTAAAAAAAAAACAGGTGGCCACAGTATCTCCCATTTCCCAGTGTGACCTCCCCCACCAGGACATGGGGCTCTATCCCCTCCTCTTGAAGAGGGGCGGGTGGGCTTCCAACCGCAGCGGAAGTGACCCCATGCGACTGCCGAGGCGAGGTCATCAAGGGCCACCCGGCTTATGCCTGGCTCTCTTGGGATGTTCGCCCTCAGAGCCCAGCCACCGAGAGCAGTATGAAGAGGCCGTGTGGGGTCTTTCAATCAACAGCCCCAGCCGAGGTCCCAGCCGACAGGTGACATCTACCACTGGCTGTGAGGGGGAGCTGGCAGATGAGTCCAGCCTCAAGCTGTTGAGTCACCCCCAGCCTGTCTTCCCACCTGAGGTCTCATCCGTGGCCATCTGGAGACAAGCTATTCCCAGGATGCCCCATCCAAATTCCTGACCCGGCGTCCGTGAACATGAAAAGGTGGCTTTACATCACGAAATAAACGGGGACATTTGTGGAGTTCCCGTTGTGGCACAGCGGAAGTCAATCTGACTAGCATCCATGAGGATGCCACAGGTTCGATCCCCAGCCTCACTCAATGAGTTAAGGAGCCGGTGTTGCTGTGGCTGTGACGTAGGCCGGCAGCTACAGCTCTGATTTGACCCCTAGCCTGGGAACCTCCATATGCTGCTGTAAGTACAGGCCCAGCTCACATTCCCACGTGATCTCTCCCTACTCCCTTGAGCCCAGTATCCTTTTCCCTGGTCAAATTGAACTGCGTACTTGCTGGACCCTAAACTTCCCACCCACCCTGCTTCTGCTCACACACCGAGCATCTCAGTACCTTCCACGGCCCGGCTGCTGGGGAGATGCCAGTGAGGGAGGCACAGCGCCTCCTTGCAAGGGGCTTGGAGTCAAGAGGACAATAACCAGGAAACTACCGGGTGTGCTGATGGGAAAAGAGGCTGTGGGAAGTCGGGGAACGGCCCTGGGGAAGGTGAGGTTCAAGCCCGGCCATCAGGGTGGGAGGGGAGGGCGGATGTCCTAGGCGGGAAGAAGGAACAGAATGTGCAAAGGCCTGGAGAGGATATGAGAGAACATGGGGGTTCAGGGAACAGGTAGCTGCTGAGCATGGCTGTGGCACAGAGTCTAAGTGGGGGGCTGGGGGCTGGGAGGTGGGAGGTGGGTGGGGAAGGGAGGGCCAGATCACAAAAGTCCTTATAGGGGTCTGGATGCTTCTTCTTCTTCTTCTTTTTTTTTTTTTTTGAAGTTTTGTTTTTCAAAGCTGCCTCATTTGTTTTTTTCTGTTTGTTCTGTTCTGTTTGCTTTTTTAGGGCTGCACCTGTGGCATATGGAAGTTCCCGGGCTAGGGGTTGAATCAGAGCTGCAGCTGCCAGCCTAAGATAGAGCCATAGCAATGCTGGATCCAAGCCGCATCTGCAACCCACACCACAGTGCACAGCAACACCAGATCCTTAACCCACTGAGCAAGGCCAGGGGTCGAAGGCACATCCTCGTGGATACTAGTGGGAGTCTTAATCTGCTGAGCCACAACGGGAACTCCCTATTCCCACTGGTTACATGGGTCATTATCTTCCGTGCCACTGCCTGGGGGGTGGGGACCACGGCCAACACAGCACGTGGCTCCCGTCAGGGGCTGCCAGCAGTGACATTTATCAAGTGGAAGGGAGGCCCCTCCCCTGCCCTCTTGTCTCCCCTTATCTTTACATCACAGGACCTAACAGGAGCACCACATGCTGAGCACCTCACGGCTCATCACTAACCCCTGCCCTCCATTGCCCCCCCTGCCCACCTGGTCCAGGAACACTGAGGAGGGAGGAGAAGGGGCTCACCTGTGCCCAGCACGGAAGCCAGGCGCACCTCGTAGTGGGGTTTCCCATCCTGGTCGACCTCCTTGAAGAGCCGTGTGTTGTAGGCACTGAGATTCTGGAAAAGCCCAGGGCAGGGGTTTGGGGGAGAGTGAGTCCAGAGAGGGCTGGGGGGCAGGGGGAGGGAAAGTGGGTCCACCAGGGAGGGAGGGTCCAGAGGCAAAGCCAGAGGGGCTCCTAGGAGAACTGCCTGAGTTGTCTGGGAGTGGGGAGGGCACAGGGCGGACAGGCCAGGGCAGACTCTGGCTCTGCTCAGTACACTGACCACAAAGTATGTCCTTTTTCTTTTTCTGCTTTTTAGGGCCGCACCCTTGGCATATGGAGGTTCCCCAGGCCAGGGGTCAAATCGGAGATGCAGTTGCCAGCCTACACCACAGCCATAGCAACTTAGGATCCCAGCCGCGTCTGTGATCTACACCACAGCTTGGGTCAACACCGGATCCTTAACCCACCGAGCGAGGCCAGGGATTGAACCCACATCCTTATAGATACTAGTCGGGTAGATGACCCACGGAGTCACAACGGGAACTCCCCCTTTTTTATTTTTTGGCTGCACCTGCAGCATGCAGAAGTTCCCAGGCCAGGGACTGAACTGGCGCCGCAGCTGTGACCTGAGCCACCAGAGAACTCCCAATTGAGCACTAACTTTTACTAAGCATGTGCCAGATACTTCAGGATCTCAGCCGACCTGGGCTATGGGAGGCAGGCCCCATTCCATAGATAAGGAAACTGGTCACTGAGTGGCTGAGCTGGGAGTTGGAACCGACACTTGGACGTCAGAGCCCAGTGAAGCCGCTCGTACGCTCTAGGTCATCCTGCCTTGAGGCTCCGGCAAAGCCCTTCAGCGGGGGGTGGGGAGGGCTGGGGAGGGGCGGCTCCATCAGGGCACCCATGGGGGCATCTTCATTCAAGCCAGGCTGACCTTTAGGCAAGGATTCCCATCTCCCCCACCCCAAGACCCCAAGATGCCAGTGCCTCGGGGAGACCCAGGAGTGGGCGTCAGTGCCAAGAGGACCCCAACACCACTGCTCCAGTTCCCCAACCCCCAAACCTGTGAGTCCAGAAAGTCTTGGGCCAGTTTGGCATCTTCCATGGTACAGTTCCCAGAGAAATAGGTGGTGATTCCCTGGGGGGGGGGCAGTGGGAAAGAGGAGTGGCTGGGTGTGTGGGGGGGCTGGGGGGAAGCCTGTGACTTCCTCAGCCCCTCCCCCCACCACCTCCAGCCTCGGGCTTCCTGCACTTCCTCTCTCGGCCGCCTCCACGGCCCCTCCATCTCCTTCCAGGGGAAGAAATGATAACACAAAGCACACACAGAGGTCCATCTCCAGCTCCTCCCAGGCCGGCCCGCCCCTAAGGTTTGCCGCATCCCTCACCCCACACAGCTCTCAAGCAGCCTCCAGAGGCGGGGAGCCTGGGGCCCCTCCTTCCCCCCACAACCCATCCCCGGCTCCCTCCAGCTCTCTTCTGCCTTCCTACGGCACACAGCATCCCAGGATGTCAGGACTCCGGGGGCAGGGCGTTCAGAAAGCATCCCATCCAATCTGCTTACAGCTGACAACACTTGAGGCCCGCAGCAGAGAACAGCTGTGCCCAGGTGTGAGGGGCAGCCTGCGGCCCCCCATCGGGTGCCCCCTCCCTAGTGGCCCTTAAGGATGCCCTCTGCTCCCCAGGGCTGTTGTGGCCTTACCTCCTTCCCCAGCCCAAGGTGTCGAAGCCTGGATTCCAGAGAGAACATGAGCTCCCCGCAGGTCTGCCAGAGGCCCCTGACTTCCTCTGGGTGCTGTTGCGCGGCCTTACTCCCCAGGATCACACGTTCCAGCTTCTCCTGCAGGGGAAGGGAGGCCCTAGGCCTGGCCACACCACCCAAACCTGCCTCCTGGAGCCCCCACCCCTACCCCAAGCTCTTCTCCCACAGTCTGGTCCAAAGTGCAGTCGACAGACCGGCAGCCCAGCCTTGGCCAAGAAACCCAGACCCTCCCGCCACAGGGCAGGTCAGAGGCTGCGTTTCAACAAGACGGCCAGGCAATTCGGGAGCAGTGAGGGCTGAGGGCTGACATAGAGCTGCCTCTGTCCCACATGGGCCCAAGCCTCGTGGTCCCAGAGGCAGACCCCCGGAGGCTCCCCAGCGGTCCCCAGTGGTGACCACCAGGCTCCACTTCTGCAGCACCTGACAGCACTCAGGGCCCTTTCACAGCCTCCCCGCTGTGGGTCGGCACAGTCAGAGGCGGCTGCTGCTCCCAGGAGCCTGGAGTGACAAGGTCAAGACTCCGCTCAGGGCCCGACTCCTCCTGGGGCTTCATCTGCTGCCTGCCCCTCACCCCACTAGCCCCCAATGGCCCACCTCCCCCAGCCCTCCTCAGCTCACCTTAGGCAGGTTGGGGACAAACTTGGTGTCGCCGAAGGACTTGTAGTTGCCCATGTTGGAGTAGACGCCCGCAGCGTAGACCAGGAATGCCTGCGGAAAGGTGGCACGAGAGGCCTGGAAACACAGCCTCTCAGCCCCTGGAGGGTGACACCCCTGAGGGTATCCTGCAGGTGTGGCTGGGAAATCTGGGGGCAGGATCCACCTGCTCTGAGGCCCCAGTCTGGCCGCAACATCTTTACACCCTTCGTCCAGCCTCCGGACGACACCCAAGCCCTGATCCACATCTGCCCCCTTGACATCAGCACCCCATCCGCCACCTGAGGCCATCTCCTAGGACCTCTGAAAGCCTGTGACCTGCCCTCGGCCCCCAACCTGGCAGGCAGCCAACACCAGAAGCATCAACCGTTCGGGCTGGAGGGGCCGTGGCCAATGACTCGTTTGCTTCTGCGGGACCAAATCTGGTCTCCCTTCCTCTAGCAAGAAGGCTTCACATCTTCCCCCAACTCCAGGGGTGGGCACGGGCCCAAGCTGCCCTACCAGGAAATCTCCAGTGGCAAAGAGCCTCTATGTCATACCAAGAATCATCAAGCCTGAGGCCCCTGGAGCTCCCCTACCTTCGTGAGGAAAGCGAGCAAGCTGAGAGATGAAGACTGCATTGCATGTGACGGGATCACAGAGTCCCTGAATCTAGCCATGCCTGAAGCCTCCCTAGCCCTGGACTTTTCAATTATGTGAGCCAATAATTCTCTCTTGTTTAAAACAGACTTTATTCTATAGAGCAGTTTTAGGTTCACAGCAAAATGGAGCAGAAGATACAGAGATGACCCCAAAGCCCCCTACCCCCACCCAGGCAGTCTCTCCCATTTCAACATCCCCCATTAGACTGGTGCATTCTTACAACTGATGAGCCCACCCTGACAGCTCATCACCAAGATAGCAGTTTACATTAGGGGTCACTCTTGGTATTGCACCTTCTACGGGTTTGGACAGATGCATAATGACACCTCTCTACCCTTATGCACGATACATTACTCTGCATCATACAGGGTAGTTTCAGTGTCCTGAAAATCCTCCATGGAGTTCCTGCTGTGGTGCAATAGGATTGGAGGCGTCTTGGGAGAGCTGGGATGAAGGTTCGATCCCTGGCCTGGCATAGTGGGTTAATGATCCAGGGGTGCTGCAGCTGCGGTGTAGGTTGTGACTGTGGCTCAGATCTGATCCCTGGCCAGGGAACTTCATATGCCGTGGGGTGGCAAAAAAACAAAACAAAACAAAACAAAACCCTCTTTGTTCTGTCCTCCCCCCCCAATGCCAGGCAACCACTGATCTTTTTACCATCTCTACAGTCTTGTCTTTTCTAGAAGTTGGAATCATAAGCACGTACCCTTTCTGACTGGTTTCTTTCACCCAGTAATATGCATTTAACTTTCTCCAAGCCATTTTATTATTTTTTCTTTTTCGGGGTCCCTGCTTTCAAAAGTCACTACATTTCTATCTATTTTATTTCACTATTTTATTTCCTTTCCTTTCCTTTCATTTTTTTGGCTGTACCTGCAGCATGTAGACGTTCCCAGGTCAAGGATCGAACCTGTGCCACAGCTGTGACCCGAGCTGCAGTGGTGATAATGCTGGATCTTTAACTGCTAGGCCACCAGGGAACACTTCTCCATGTCTTTTCATGGCCTGGGAGCTCATTTCTTTTTAGCACTAAATGATGTTCCATTGTCTGATGTGCCACGGTTTGTTTATTGATTCAGCTACTGGAAGGACATCTTAGTTGCTTCCAAGTTTTGGCGATTATGAATACAGCTGCTATATGACAGTTCCAGTGGTGGCTCAGTGGGTTAAGAATCCAACTACCATCCATGAGGATGCAGGTTCGATAGCTGGCTTCACTCAGTGGGTTAAAGGATCCAGCATTGCCATGACCTGTGGTGTAGTTTGAAGATGCGGCTCAGATCTGGCGTTGCTGCGGCTGTGGTGCAGGCCGGCCGCTGCAGCTCCAATTTGACCCCTAGCCTAGGAACTTCCATATGGCGAGTGGGTGGCCCTAAAAAGACCAAAAAAAAAAAAAAAAAAAAACTCGCTTGCAGGTTTTTGTGTGAACATAAGTTTCACTTCAAGTTTTCACCTTGGAAAATACTAAGGAGCACGACTACTAGATTGTATGGCAGGAGTATGTTTGGTTTTGTAAGAAACTGCCAAACTCTCTTCCAAAGGGTTTGTACCACTTGGCATATCCACTAAGTTCTTAGTGCTCCACATCCCTGCTGGCATTTGGTGTTATCAGTGTTTTGGAGTTTGGTCAATTTTGAGTTAACTTTTGATCCAGCAATCCCACTCCTGAGCATCTATCTGAAGAAAACAATAACTTGAAAAGATACATGCACCCCAGTGTTCATTGCCGCACTATTTGCAATTGCCAAGACATGGAAGCAACTTAAATTTCCATTGACAGGAATGGATAAAGTAGATGTAGCAAATATATACAATGGAATATTACTCTGCCATAAAAAAGAATGAAATAATGCCATGTGTAGCAACATGGATGGACCATGTATCATACTAAGTGAAGTAACTCAAAGACAAACATTATATGATATTATTTATATGTGGAATCTTAAAAAAGGATATAAATCAGAGTTCCCATCATGGCTCAGTGGAAATGAATCTGACTAGTAGTCATGAGGACGCAGGCTTAATCCCTGACCTTGCTCAGTGGGTTAAGGATATGGTGGTGTTGCTGTGAGCTGCGGTGTAGGTCACAGAAGTGGCTTGGATCTGGCATTGCTGTGGCTGTGGTGTAGGCAGGCAACTGCAGCTCCGATTCAACCCCTAGCCTGCAAACCTCCATATGCTACAGGTACGACCCTAAAAGACCAAAAAAAAAAAAAAAAGGATATAAATGAACTTATTTGCACAACAGAAACAGACTCATAGACTCTAAAAACAAACTTAGGGTTATCAAATGGGACAGGTCAGGAGAGGGATGGATTGGGGGTTTGGGACTGGCATATGAACAATGAGGCATATGTAATGATTGGCCAGTGGGAAACTGCCGTATAGCACAGGGAACTCTACCCAATATTCTGTGATAATCTATATGGGAAAAGAATCTGAAAAAGAGTGGATGTGTATATATATATATATATATATATATATATATATAACTGAATTACTCTGTTGTACAGCAGAAATTGTCACAACATTGTAAGTCAACTACACGTCAATAAAACTTTTTTAAAAAGAGACTATTTGGAGTTCCCGTCGTGGCGCAGCGGTTAATGAATCTGACTAGGAACCATGAGGTTGCAGGTTCGATCCCTGCCCTTGCTCAGTGGGTTAACGATCCGGCGTTGCCGTGAGCTGTGGTGTAGGTCACAGACGCAGCTCGGATCCTGCGTTGCTGTGGCTCTGGCGTAGGCTGGCAGCTACAGCTCCAATTCGACCCCTATCCTGGGAACCTCCATATGCTGCAGGAGCGGCCCAAGAAATGGCAAAAAGACAAAAAAAAAAAAAGAGAGAGAGACTATTTTTGTTTCATTGTATTGCCTTTACTCTTTGTCAAAGGTCTGTTGACTGTATTTACAGGGATCTATTTCTGGGTTCTCTAGTCTATTGTACTGATCTATTTGTCTATTATTTTGCCAATACACACTGCCTTGATTGCTTTAGCTTTATAATAAGTCTTGAACTAGATTAGTACCAGTCCTCCAACTTTGTTCTTCTCCTTCATTATCGTGTTGGCTATTCTGGATTTTTTGCCTCTCCATGTAAACTTTAGAATCAGTTTGTTTATATCCAAAACAAACTTGCTGGGATTTTGACTGAGACTGGATTGCATATATATACTACATTGGGAGGAAGTAACATCTTGACAATATCGAATCTTTCTAACCATGAAAATGGAACATCTCTCCATTTATTTAGTTCTTTTTCTTGGCTGCACCTGCAGCATGTAGAAGTTCTCAGGTCAGGGATCCAACCCATGCCACAGCAGCAACTCAAGCTGCTGCAGTGACAATGCCAGATCCTTAACCTGATGCATCACAAGAGAACTCGATTTAGTTCTTCTTTAATCTCTTTCATCAGAGTTCTGTAGTTTTCCTCATATAAGTCTTATACATATTTTATTGGATTTATGACTAAGTATTTCAAATTTGGGGGTGTTGTTGTAAATGGTATTGTTTTTAAATTCAAATTAAACTTGTTCATTGCTGGACTACAGGAAAGCAATAGATTTTATGTATTAACTTTACATCTTACAACTTCGCTATAATCATTTATTACTTCTAGGAGTTTTTTGCTGATTCCTTCAGATTTTCTACATGGATAATCATGTCATCTGTGAATGAAGACAATATTATGTCTCCAATCTGTACGCCTGCTATTTCTTTTTCTTGTCTTATTGCATTAGCTAGCATTTCCAGTACAATGTTGAAAAGCAGTGGTGAGAAGGAACATTCTTGTTCTATTCCTGATGTTGGTGGAAAGCTTCAAGTTTTTCACCATTAAACATGTTAGCTATAGATTTCTGGTTTATGACAGTTTTTATCACAAATGGGCATTGGATTTTTGAAAAATGCTTCTTCTGCATCTATTGATATGATCATGTGATTTTTCTTCCTTAGCCTGTTGATGTGATGAATTAATACATGAGTTTTGAACCATATTTGCATACCTGGGATAAATCCTATTTGGTCATAGTGCATAATTCTTTTTATACATTGTTGGATTCAATTTACTAATATTTTGTGGAGGATTTTTGCATCTATGTTCATGAGATTTACTGGTTTGTAGTTTTCTTTTCTTTCATTGTAATCTTTGTCTGATTTTAGTATTAGGGTAATACTCCCTTCATAGAATGATTTACGAATTATTCCCTCTGCTTCTCTCTTCTGAAAGAGATTGTAGAGAACTGGTATAATGTGATCCTTAAATGTTTGGTAGTGAAACTATCTGGGCCTGGTGCTTTGTTTTGGAAGGTTATTTAATTATTGATTCTAGGGAGTTCCCATTGTGGCGTAGCAGAAACGAATCCAACTAGGAACTATGAGGTTGCAGGTTCGATCCCTGGCCTTGCTCAGTGGGTTAAGGATCCGGCATTGCTGTGAGCTGTAGTGTAGGTCGCAGATGCGGCTCAGATCTGGCGTTGCTGTGGCTCTGGCGTAGGCTGGCAGCTGTAGCTCCAATTCGACCCCTAGCCTGGGAACCTCCATATGTTGCAGGTGTGGACCTAAAAAGGCAAAAGACAAAAAAAAAAAAAAATTATTGATTCTATTTATTTAATAGGTACAGGCCTATGTAGATTACCTATTTTTTCTTGTGTGAGTTTTGACAGATTATGTCTTTTGAAGGACATAATTTTGGTCCATTTCATAGGGGTTATCAAATTTATGGGTATAAAATTTTTCATCATACTCCTTGATTATTATTTGAATGTCCATGGATCTGTAGTGATGTCCCTTCTTCCCTTTCTGATATTAGTTGTTTGTGACCTCTCACTTTTTTCCTTAGTTAGCCTGGCTAGAGGTTTATCAATTGCTGTGATCTGAATGTTTGTGTCCCTCCAAAATCAATATGTTGAAACCTAACTTCCAAGGCGATGGTATTAGGAGGAGGGGCCTCTGGGAAGAGATTAGATCATGAGGGCATAACCCTCATCACTGAAATGACTGCCCTTACAAAAGAGACCCCAGAGAGCTAGTTCACATGATCCACCATGTGAAAACACAGTGAGAAGTCAACAGATGAGGGCTTTCATCAGAACTGACCATGCTGACCCCTGTCTTCCATTACTTTTCTACATTTTGTGGCTTTAACTGAGCCTGTTATATGATTCCAACTTCTCTCCTTTCTTAGCATATTGCTATACTTCTTTCTATCCTTTTTTTTTTTTTTAGTAGTTGACTTTGCAATATACATTTTAGTGGTAGAGTTTGTAACATATATTTACGACTAATCCAAGTCTACTTTCAAAGAACACAACACCATTTCATGGGTAGTTTGAGTACCATGTAATAGCAAAATAATCCTAATTTTTGCCTCCTCTCCCTTGTATCATTGC
Source organism: Phacochoerus africanus (assembly GCF_016906955.1). Lineage (NCBI taxonomy): Eukaryota > Metazoa > Chordata > Mammalia > Artiodactyla > Suidae > Phacochoerus > Phacochoerus africanus. The sequence goes on from NC_062547.1 coordinate 5,917,207, forward strand.
TGTCATTCATTTCACTTGTACATAAGCATACACACATGCACACAAACATACACAGGTGAATATGTTGTTGCTATTATTATTTTGGACAAACTGTTATCTCCTAGATCAATTAAGAATAAGAAAAATAAGTTTTTAATTTTACTTTAATTTATTCCTTCTCTAATGCTCTTCCTTTCTTTATATAGATCTGAATTTCTGACCTATATCATTTTCCTTCTCTCTAAAGAATTTCTTTTAACGTGTCTTACAAAGCAGGTCTATGGGTAACACATTCCCTCAATTTTTGTTTGTCTGAGAAAGTCTTTATTTCCACTTCACTTTTTGAAGGATAATTTCACAGGGTACAGAATGCTAGTTTGGTGGCTTTTTATCTCAACATGGTAAATATTTCAATCCATTCTCTTCTTGTTTGAATGCTTTCTGAATCATGCAAGGTCAGATGTAACTCTTACCTTTGCTCTTCTGTAGATAAGATATTTTTCTCTCTCTAGCTTCTTTCGGGATTTTTTTCTTTTTAATTTTCTATAGTTTAACTACATGTAGGTTTTGTTTCTTTTTTGTTCTGGACTTACTATCCTACTTGGTGTTCTCTGAATTTACTGGAGCTGTAGTTTGGTATCTGACATTAATATGGGGAAATTCTCAGTCATTATTACTTCAGTTATTTTTTCTGTTTCTTTCTTTTGGTTTTTGTTTTGTTTTGCTTTTTAGGGCCGCACCCACAGCATACGGAAGTTCCCAGGCTAGGGGTCAAATCGGAGCTACAGCTGCCAGCCTACTCCACAGCCACAGTAACTCAGGATCTGAGCCGAGCCTACAACGTACACCACAGCTCATGGCAACACCAGATCCTTAACCCACTGAGTGAGGCCAGGGATGGAACCTGCCACCTCTTGGTTCCAAGTCAGATTTGTTTCCATTGCACCACAATGGGAACTCTCTCTTTCTTCTGGTTTTACTGCTACATACATGTTACATGCCTTGTATCTGTCCCATAGTTCTTGGCTCTTCTGTTCTGGGTTTTTTTTTTTCCTGTCTTTTTTTCCTTTGCTTTTCAGTTTTAGAGGTTTCAATTTTTTGTTTTGTTTTGTTTTATTAGAGATGTCTATCGAGATATCCTCCAGCTCAGAGATTCTTTCCTCTGCTGGGTCAAGTCTACTAATAAGCCCATCAAAGGTGTCCTTCATTTCTGTTAAGCATTTTGAGGATCTTTCTTGGAATTTCCATCACTCTCTTCCTTTTATTATTATTGCTATTATTATTATTGAGTATAGTTAATTTATAATGTTGTGTTAGTTTCAAGTGTACAGCAAAGTGATTCAGATTTTTTTTCAGACTCTTTTCCAATATAGATAATTACAAGATATTGAGCCTAGTTCCCTGTGCTATCCAGTAAGTTCTTGTTGTTTATCTACTTTACATACCGTATATATGTTAATCCCAAACTGCCCATCTCTTCTTCTATGCTGTCTTTTTTATCCATCAGAACCCTTAAGAGTAGCAATCCTTGAGGTTTTAATTCCTGGTCTGATAAGTCCAACATCCCTGCCACATCTGAGGTTGGTTCTGCAGATTGCTCTGTCTCTTTAAGCTGTGTGTGTGTGGGGGGGGGGGTTGGTAATTTTTTTCTTGATAGCCAGACATGATGTCCTGGAGAAAAGGGACTGTCATAAACAGTCTTTAGGAAGGTGATGATAAGGTGTGGGCACAAGGGAAATATTGTAGAGATCCATGATAAGGTCTGTCTCTTAGTGAACCTTTGGACTATGAGCTTATTTATTTATTCATTTTGGTCTTTTTAGGGACACACCCATGGCACATGGAGATCCCAGGCTAGGGGTCAAATCAGAGCTCTAGATGCCAGCCTATGCCAGAGCCACAACAATGCAGGATCCAAGCCACATCTGTGACCCACACCACAGCTCACGGCAACGCCGGATCCTTAACCCACTATGCAAGGCCAGGGATCAAACCTGCAGCATCCTCACGGATGCGCATTGGGTTTGTAAACGGCTGAGCCATGACAGGAGCTCCTGGACTCTGAACTTTACATGTGCTTCTCAGTTCCCACACCTCTTAGGCGGGACATGATGGCCAGGGCTGTCTGGAGCTGGGTGTTTCCCTTCTTTCAGGTCTGTTAGGCTCTGATAAAACCCTGGCAGGTCTGGTTCTAGTTGAATAGTACCTTCTGAGGGCAGACCATGGTAGGAAGAACAGAATGTTCTAAATGATTCTGCCCCCCCACCCCCCGCATCAGAAACACGAGGCTTTTTTTTTTTTTCCTCCGAAATTCATTGTGGGAACCAGGTCAAATTCCTGAAGGTAAAATCCCTAAAAGTATGGGTGTCCCCTTATGACTGGGTCTTCCCAGAGTTCTTAACTCTTTGAGTTGTCTTCATCAATCACAGTTCAGGTTTCCTACCCCAGCCCTGGTTCCATGGAGGTTTCTGCTCATGAAGTTTTGCTCTTATAAGTTGCGATCCTCTGCACCTGCTTGTCTGTTTCTCCAATTTGGGAGGGCAGAAGTTTGCCCTGTGATGTCACCTCTCTTAAGGATCTAAGAAGAGCTGTTGCTTTTTCCAGTTCCTTCTGCCTTTTACCAGTTGTTCAAACAGATGGGTGACACCTAGGCTCCTGACATGCCAGGCCAGAAACTGGAAGTCATGATTTTTTTTTTCATCTAAGCCAATTTGAGGTGGATTTCTGCTACTTACAAACAAAAGAATCCCACTGAAAATAGTTACTTGGGTAGCACTTTCCCATTTATAAGCAGTTCCATAGCTGTTAGCTCTTTTAATGAGTACATCAAGACCCAGAGACAGGACATGATTGCTCAAAGTTTAAAAAAGGTAGAAGAAACAGCCTGGGCCTCAGCTCAGAGACAAGCAATCCAATCCCTTTATTTTACATATAGAAAAGCAGACCATGTCCCTATATATTCTTGGTGAAGCTTTTTCAGAAGATGATTTAACAGCACCGATCCATTGTAAATGTATAGAGCCTTTGGAGTTCCTGTTGTGGCACAGCAGGTTGAGGATCTGGTGTTGTCTCTGTGGGGGGTGTGGGTTCAATTCCTGGCCTGGCACAGTGGGCTCATAATCCAGGGTTGCCACAGGTGTGGTGTAGGTTGCAGCTGTGGCTTAGATTCAGTCCCAGGCCCCGAGGGTGCAGCCAAAAAAAAAAAAAAAATATATATATATATACACACACACACACATACACACACACATATACATATATATACATACATATATATATGTAAAAAACATATAGAGACTTTGACCCAGCAATTCTAATCCCAGAAATAGAGCCTACTCACACATATGCACAAGTATGCTCGTTGCGGTCTTGTTTACAATAAGAATAGAGCACAATCTAAATTTCCAACAACAAAGAAAAGATTATATTGATTAAAGTATACATTGCTAGGGAATACTTCACAGCCAATACAAAGAATGAGGTGGATGTACAGGTACCCCATGGACGTTCTCCAAGACATGGTGTTCAATGAAAAAGGCAGGACTCATAGGAATCTGTTCAGTGCGACCTCATGTGTAAAAGAGAAAATAAGGAACTGATACATGCACATGTGTCGTGTACACAATACAGACAAAGGACTTCAAAGGCTATACGCCCCAGCACCTCCCCAAGGTTACCTCTGGGGAGGACACGGAGAATGAAGGAACTTTATGCTTTGTTTTGCGTCTTTCTGCATTGCTGTAATGCATTAAGAATGTCTGCATTGCTGTAATGCATTAAGAATGTATCTGTGTACTCCTTGGCCAATAAACCCACAGACAAACACGACTGGACAGGCGGAACATTCTGCCCAGGAACACACAACATGGTTCAGATCTGGTCCAGAACTCAGGCCTCCTGACCCCTACACTGGACTCATCTGTCTACCGTCTCTGAATCTCCACAGCCCTTGTTAGCATTGAAGCAACCACCGTTTATTGTGGTATAGGTCACAACCCTAAGAGATACAAACTACCCTCATGCATTTTTTTTTTTTTTTGGCTGTTCTTGCTGCATGTGGAAGTTCCCGGGCCAGGGACTAAACCCGAGCCACAGCTGTAACCAGAGCCACTGCAGAGACAATGCTGGATCGTTAACCTGCTGAGCCACCAGGGAACTCCCTCTCATGCCTATTTTGCAGATGAGAAGACTGAGACTCCAGAAGGGAATGTCCCTAGGTTTGAAACCTTTGGTCTAATCCCAGGAGAGAGAAAGTCTTTTGTAACCCCCTTGCCTCCTGGCCCCTACCACCTGGAAGCCACTCAGGAAATGCAAGTTGGCCTGAGAACTGACCTGATATTCCTCCTCGGTAAGGCCCTCAGCCAGGGCATGCTGGCGCAGCTGGTCGGGGTCCTGGGCACGGAAGAGGCGGCTGAGCAAGGCATAGATGTAGGGGGCCTCAGGGGAGGTCTGCAGCAGGACAGCCAGGCCTCCATACCAGGCGGCCCGTGACAGGTGGTGGGCATAGAGGCGCTCTGTGGGCGACAGCAGGCGGAAGGCCTCGCGGCAGTCCAGGCTAGACACGCCGATGTCATTGGGGAGGATGTACTGGGTGTCCGCCATGGGCCCTGCTGAGAACCATCACCACGTTCACAGTCGTCACTTAGCACATGCCAACTGCACACCTGGCTCTGTGCTCTCACAGCCTCATTTAATCCTCCCCAAAGTCCAGGAGGAAGGGAACACCATGGTACCCATGCACCAGAAATGCTAACTGAGGCCCAGAGGCGATTAGTGACCCACCCAAGGAGATTACAAAATATACTGGGAGGCAACATTTAGCCGATGGCCTCTCCATCTTAAAGATGGAATCCAACTACCTAGTGTTACAGATGGGGAAACTGAGGTCCAGAGGGACTAGGAGGCAGAGGTCAGGAGCAGAGATCTGTGTCTCTACTCCAGCCCAGGCCTCTCTTCACCTCCCCTCCTCCTTCTCTTGACCCCCTAGCCTCCTTCATTCTCCTGCAAGTGTTTCAACTCTGCCCACGGCTATGTTCACAAGGACAGACTCCCTGCTGGAAGACCCAGGTTCCAATCCTGGCTCAGCCCCAGACTCCCAATATCAAGTCCACTGTTCCACTTTTTTGTGCCTGGATTACTGACTCCTTAAAATGAGGTCGATAAAAACCCCAGGCTCGCAGGATGGGTGTGCCAATTAGATGAGGTCACACCAGATCGGATGGAACTTATCTACAGCAGTAATGATTTTCCTTGTTCCCTTCCTCTCTCCGAGCCCAGGATCGGTTCCACTTTCACCTCTCTGCCTTTTCTTTGGCCCTCCGTCCTCCTGCCCTCTCTCTGTGCTCAGCCAGGGGAGATACCGGAGCCACAGAAGTTCAGAGCTGGGAGAAAACTCATTTTACAGATAGGGAGAGTGAGGCTTAGAGAAGCCAAGCAACTTACTGAAGGTCTCACTGCCCCGTTGGGACCTAGCTGTCTCCCAGCTCAGGATATGCTCCACAACGCCCTCCCTTACTGAGAATGAGTTTCTAACCTCACTCGCCAACCCCGCTGTGGCTCCGGAATAACACGACTCCCTGGGTTCTGAAAGGGGTGTTAACCCTTTGCTGCCCGGAGCGTTCCTTGGCCTCGTGGCCGCGATGAATCTGAAAGGGGTACCGGAGGAGAGGCAGAAAGGGAGTGATCTTGCGCTCGGTCCAGACTCGCCCTGTCTCCCGAGAAGGGCACGCTGTGACCCCGAAACCCGGGCACCGCGCCTCACCTGCCGCAGCTGCTCCGATCGCAAACTCACTTCCTGCTTCCGGCTCCCCCATTCATTGGGCTCCGCGAACTCCGCCCCCACCCGCCAATTGCCGGGCCTCGGGGCTCGGACGGGCGTCGACTCCAGCCAATAGGCGCACCGAGGGGACCTCCGCCGGCACGCCGGCTTCCCGCCCCCAGGCGCTACGGGGTCCTGCGCGGCATGGCCCTGCGGCCTTGGCCTCTCGTCCGCCGGGGGCGCTCGCGCGGGGGTCAGGAGTCTCCTGTGGCCGGCCGGGTGGTGGCCTAGTTACGACAGACGGGGCTGACCAGGTGCCCCGAGTTCAGGCCGGGCGGCGTGGCTGGCACGGACAGAGCACCGGGGATTTCCCCACAGAGATTCCCGATCCCCGCTCTCTTGGGGGGTTTTCTGCGTCCTCCAACCTCTGTTTTGTTTGTAGGAACCTGCACCTTGGGAGTGATGCCCCTTCCTCAGTGGATTCAAGGGCCGGGGATGGAGACTCTTCCGAGACTGTATTGCCTTCCGCGGGCTCCTGCCAGGGCCGAGTTGGTCCCACTGTGCGGAGACGCGGAGAAACGCCCCCGAGTGCTTCCCTGCGCCGCTTGCCACCGGCCTGGAGGGGCAGCAGCTAAATACCATCGAGCCGCAGTTTCCTCAGTAGAAAGCGGCAAGGGGCTAAGGAGTTTGCCGGTGCTTGCCGGGTTCCCGATGGGTGAGAAAGGCGCCTGTGACTGGGAAGGTTTGCTCAGGGTAGAGTCCATCCTGAAATCCGCTCTTGCATGTCTGGACAGACTCCCAGGAGGCTGGCCTGAGTGGGGAAAGGCTTGCGGAAGTGCCTAGTGACCAGCCTGGGCCCAGTGCAGAATACTGTGAGGGTCCCAGGTCAGAGAAAGGGGCAAAGCCAGGCCATCTAAGGTGGGATCAGGCTTCCACTGCCTACTGGCTGAGTGTCCTTGGAAAGGTCACTTTACCTCTCTGAGTCTTGACTTCCTCAGCCAAAAAACCGAGCTGAAAATTGTCTTTACTGGAGGGATGTTGAAGGCTTGAGTAAGGTACTGACAGGGTAGTGCTGCCCCCTAGTGTTGTGCAGAGAGGACTGGAGGAGAGAGGACACCTGAAATCTACAGACCTTCCTTGCCGGGCTTTGCCACACTTGTGTCTATGCCCAGAGTTAGCAGCCCCCCACCACTGGTGCTGATTCTCATTCACAAAAGGTGTTCAAGGCCCTGCTGAGCACAACCGTGCTGCTGTTGATTTTGATGGTAATTATCACTATAGGGAGGAACTCAGAAAATAGCACCCCCCTCTTTCCTGTGCCTCAATTTTCACTGTCTTTAAAATGGATGTAAAGCCTTCCCTGACTTGGGTGAAGTTGAAGTGTACAGGATAAAGGAGGTAGTGCTGCTCATTGCCACCAGGGGGCAGCTTAGGCCAAGGAAGATCCCAGTACTCTATGGAGCCCCCCAACCAAGCTGCTTTTTTTTTTTTTTTTTGCTTTTTAGGGCCACACCCATGTCATATGAAAATTCGCAGGCTAGGGGTGGAATATGTGCTACAGCTGCCAGCCTATGCCAGAGCCACAGCAACACCAGATCTGAGCTGCATCTGTGACCTCTGGGCAACGCCGGATCCTTAACCCACTGAGCAAGGCCAGGGATCGAACCAGCAACCTCATGATTCCTAGCCAGATTCGTTTCCGCTGTGCCACGATGGGAACTCCCCAAGCTGCATTTTTTAATCATCACAGCTAATACGAGCACTTCCTGAAGTACTGTGCTAGCGGCTTGACTTGGAGGATCTCATTACCTATTGTACATATGGGGAAACTAAGGGTAATGGTTGTACTGACTTCCCTAAGGGCCCCTAGGAAGTCCTCGGGTGTTCCTAAAGTGGGGTCTAGACCTACTTAGACCTAACGACACAGTATCCCCTCATGTGCCCCAACACACACACACACACACAGTATCACATGGTCCACTCCCTGGAGTCATGACCATCCCCAGCCTTGGCTCTTTCCCATGAGAATGAAGAGGGATAGGTGAGAAAGTAACATTAAGTACATACAGGGAGTTCCCATCATGGCTCAGTGGGTTACAAACCCGACTAGTATCCACAAAGATGCGGGTTTGATCCCTGGCCTCGGTCAGTGGGTTAAGGATCTGGCGTTGCCATGAGCCATGGTGTAGGTCTCAGATGCAGCTTGAATCCTGTGTTGTTGTGGCTGTGGTGTAGGCCAGCAGCTGCAGCTCCAATTCGACTCCTGGCCTGGGACCTTCCATATGCTGCAGGTGTAGCCCTAAAAAGCAAAAAAAAAAAAAAAGTACATACCATGTTACGGGTACTCTCCATACATTCACAACCATTGGGTGATGCAGGGAATGTTAGTCCATTTAACAGTTAAGAAGACTGAGGCTTCAAGAGTTGGAAAGGAGCAGAGCTGAGCCAAGGCCAGGGCTGTCTGGCCCCCTCCACCAACATGTCTGAGTTCTTCCCCTATCTAGTTCCCAAGAAAGTGAGACGAAAGCTAGGAAGAATTGAGTTCCTACTGCTCCGGATGTGTGTGTGCGTGTGTGTGAGAGAGAGTTGCAGTGTCTCCACATCCCCCCAGCATCCCATCTGGGTTCCCCCTCTGCAGCAGCAGGATGCTCTGGAATCAAAAATCTGATCACGTCCTCTTCTCACCACCACCACGCATCCCCTGTCCTCTCAACAGCCCCAGGTGTGGTCTCTGTGGTTCCAACCAGCTGCGTGGGTTGGGCCAGGTCCCTTCCCTCGGAATCTGTTCTCCCTCAGGCTCTGTCTTCCACTGGGGGAGATGCCCAAATCAAGCTGGTACTCTTTTGATTTTTCCAGAATCTCCATCTACCTGTCTTTCCAGCTTTCTTGCCCCAGGAAAGGCCTGGAGCAACCCTAGCAGCACGCTGAGCTTGCCTTGGCTCTCAGACAGAGGTGACACTTAGCCCAGGCGAATAGGGATCCTGTTCAGACTTGGCCTCCATAGTAACCAAGGTCCCCGAGACCCCAGCCCCATGTCCCCACTCCTCTTTCTTCCTTTCTGCCCCTCCACACCCAGCTCATTGGTTGTCAAGCGTCTTCCTTGCTGCACTTTGGCCCATGCTGTCCCCTTACCTGGGCTGCCCTCCCACCCCATCCCTCCCCGTTCAAGGAAAGCAGCCCAGTGAGATGGAGAGGGAAGGTTCCGAGGCCAGGCGGGTGGTGTGGATTCAAATCTGACTTGGCCACTTTCTAGCTGTGTGGCCTGGAGCGTGTGCTTTAATCTCCCTGTAACCAGAAATGGTAACATCTCCCTCCCTGGGTTACGGTGAGGATTAAAGAACAAACCCTCTGCCAGGCAGCGATCGGTGCCTGGTGAGTGCTCGTGAACGCGGTTATTATCACCATCGGCACAGTGCAGGGCACGAGGGGGGCGTTCAGTAATAGCAGCCCTTGTGTCACAGCCCACACTCTAGAACCGCGAGTCCTCTCTCCTCCCTCAACTCCTGTTTAGAAGTGGGGTTCCCAACCTCCCTCCAGCATCTTCCCTGCCAGCACGGCCCCAACCTCCAGGCTCCTTTCTGCCCCGCTGCAGTCCATGCTGCAGCCGCTCTGAACCCCTCACTCAGTTCCCTGCACACTTACACCTGCGCCTGTGCCCCCCCCTCCCTTCTGTCTGGGGCCCCCTCCCTCCCTTCCTGTGAGGATCCCCAGCCAGCCACTGGGGCTGAGCCCGGATGCACCCCCTCAGTGAATCTCTCTCACTCCTCGCTTTCCTACCCGCCAGTGAGACCGGCTTCACAGCTCCCCATACTTCTCGGATCCTAGCACACAGGAAGCCAGGCTGTCATTCAGTAATTTGGGCTGGCATCCGCTAGCCTGCGAACTCCACCGGGCAGGGAACCAGGTCTGACTGTCTCTGTGTCCCCAGATCCCATTTGGCAAGCAGTCCAGACCGCCGTGGGGGCTCAGCGGATGTCAGTCCCCGCCTGCCGCCCACCCGTCACTCACTCGGGGGCGGGAGGCGATGCACGCACGTGGGACGCGCGGGATTTGGGAGGGCAGCTGAGCGGCAAGGTTTATAGAGGAACCCAGAGCAGCAGCAGGGCGATGATCTGGAGCTGGGTTGGCAGGCTCAGGGCACAGCCAGCCTAAGCTGGGGGTCAGGGGCTCCCGGCCCCTTCACTCCCCCAGGGGCACAGTGTAGGCGGCATGATGTGGGATGCCCCAGGACGGGCTGGGGCACAGGGGTGGGCTCCCATCCATCGGCCCGAGTGAGAGCTGGTGCCGATGGCCCCATTATTCTGACTGGGGATAGGAGTCGCGGGGACCCCCTTCGGAGTCAGAGTTAAGAGAGGAAGGGCACAGCCCATCCAACGCGTCCATCCGGCTGGCTATGTGCCAGCAGGTAGAGTCCCACATGCAGAGCTCCCTCTGGGCTGCAGGAGGTGGGGGACCTGGGTGGGCAGGCGGGCGCAGCAGCAGGAGGCCCCAGGGAGCCTAGTCCAGCGGCCCCTGGAAAATGAGGCGGACACAGCCATGCTCGCCAGTGAGCCAGGCCCCACAAAAGGGGCAGGCGGCATGGAAGGCGTGGGTGCCATGGGGCAGCGGCGTCTGAGCCCAGTAGCGGGCAGTCTTCTCGGAGCAGACGTGGCCGCAGGGCGCAAAGGCGTGGCTGGGCGGCCCAGGATCCAGGCAGAGGCCAGCCTCCTGGCCGAGCCATAGGGGCACATAGGGCCCCACGAGGCGGCAGAGAGGACACTCGCGCTCCTGGGGACCCCGTTCTCGCCGGCAGCCCCAGCCATGGTAGCCGTGGACGTGGCCGCAGCGGACGTAGACCCAGGGCTGCTGCTTGTCGGGTGCAGTGCGGCCACGGGCCGGGCTGGGGAAAGCCAGGGTGCTGAGGCCCACGGGACACTGGGGCCGAGCCGCGTTTGCTTCCTGCCGCTGGGCCTCCAGCTGCTTCAGCGTGGGTGCCCGCAGCAGCCCCGCCGGCGTGCGCCACAGCAGCGTGGCCCCACACAGGTCGATGAGGGAGCCGTCCTGCAGCACGTTGGACTCATTTTCCACCTGCAGGGGCAGCGGAAGGACCTTAGTGCCCAAGAGGCTCCTGAAACCCCTGCTATCGGCCACCATCACCCCAGACAAGCCCCCCCCCCATCCATCCCACTGAACCTCCCTGGAGGGAGCACCCGGGACCAGTGGTGCTGGCTCAGGCAGAGGAGGGGTAGGGCTGGGGCAGAGGAGGCGGTAGGGCTGGGACAGAGAAGGGGTAGGGCTGGGGCAGAGGAGGGGTAGGGCTGGGGCAGAGGAGGCGGTAGGGGTGGGACAGAGAAGGGGTAGGGCTGGGGCAGAGGAGGCCATAGGGCTGGGGCAGAGAAGCAGGAAAGACTGAGAAGCCATGGGAAGGTAGGCAAGTGGTCCCAGGCAGGCACCATTGCTTACTCTCCGTGGAATGTGGGCCTTGGTCACCTCATCTGTCAAATCAGAAGGTCTAGACCAAAATGAGGGTTTTCTAAAACATTTTCCCAGGCTCTCCCCTAATGGAAAGTCCTCTGTCCAAAACACTGGGGACTTAGCCCAAAGCAGCTGTCCTAAGGGCTGTGGTTAAAAGCAAGGACTCCGGCACTAGATTGTCTGGCTGCAAATTCCAGCCTCACCATCATTTCCTAACTCTGTGTCCCTCGGGGAGTAACTCATCCTCTCTGTGTCTTAACTTCTTATCCACAAGACGGATTCTGCTTCCCTGTCTAGCAAGTGGTTCTCATGAATCCATCAATGTAAACACACAGAACAGTACCTGGAACACAGTAGGTGCTCAATACGTGTGTACTAGTGAAACAGTCACAGGCATAACTTGAAAAAATAATGTTTCCTCAGATCTCCCCATAGAGTCGATGCTCTGGAAACGAAAGCCATGCTTTTCCTTGGGGTCTGGCATTTCTTTGCCCAACGTGCTCATACAGAGAAAAAACTCTGCGTGGGCCATTTGAGGCGCTTGGCCCCGCGAACCTCATATTAATTCTCTGATCTGTACCACGTGGCGCGTTCACTGTCACCTGTGTCAGAGCTACTCAAGGCCCTTTCCTGCTGGGAGAGAATAAAGCTAAGCCCGTGTGAATGTGACAGACACGTTACAAACTGCCAACACTTTAGGCTATAAATTGCTCACACACAGGCCAAGTGTCACCCTCGTAAGAGGGTGTGAATTTTTAAGCGGCTGACACCCCACCGCCACTTGGTCCTGCGCGGTGTGTCTGTGTGCGCCACTTCCCACCCCCCACCACGGACCTCTGGCAGTATGTGGGCTCTACTTGCAGATGCTGGTCTGGTCCCCTCTATGGGGACAAGAGGCAACGCCCCCACACAGAGCCTGTTGGGGCTCCCTTGAGCAGCAGGACGAGGCCATCGCCTGGCTCGGGCAGGGGGGAAGGGCAGATTGGAAGGGCAGGGAAGGAACGGGGAGGGGGTCAGTGAACAGGCCACCTACCAGTTTCCCCCGCTGCTGTGCCGAGCGGCTGTCCCTCAGAGTGTACACATTCCCACAGACCGAGATCTCCCGCCAGACACCTGGGGCTGAGTCCTCAGAGAAGCCGCCGGCCGGGTGCATCACCAGCACCCCGTTGGTGGTTAAGCCGTCCATCAGGCCGTCGGGGGTCCGCCATTTGGCTGCCCGCTCCTAGGACCACATGTGGGATCAGGTCACATCCCCAAGCGGCCCCCAGCAGGCCAGGAGTGCTGCCCCTCTACCCTCAAGCCCAGAGGTGGCCCGGAAAGGACCGGGACTGAACTGATGCTGCGAGGCCTTGGGCGTCACTTGACCCCTCTGAGCCTGGCTTTGCTCGGTTGTTAAGTGGGGTTGCAAATCCCTGCTTAGGTCATGGCTAGGAGTCAGGCGGGTCCCTCCCCCCAGGATGCCGCCCCTCCTCAGCCTACCCCTCGGCTCCCTCTCAGATGAAGTGCCCGTCCCTCCTTGGGGGGGCTCACTCACTCCAAGGAAGATGTTGCTGGAGGCGTCGAAGCCAGCGGCATAGATGCGGGCAGTATAGGGCGGCCTGCGGTCACAGAGGATGCGGCAGGCGTAGCGGGAGATCGTGCTCTGGGCAGAGGGGCCCTCAGCAGCGCCCCCTCCAGGCGACGTGTCTGTTACCACGAAGTCAATCATGTTCTCGGTGGAGCGACCAATCTGTGAGGGAGGGAAGGGTTAGCACAGGGATGCTGTGTGCAGAACTCACTCCCAAAGGCTTCCCAGCCCAGGGCTCCCAGCAGCTGTGCTGCGTGCAGGGGCACCGAACAATGAGGGGACAGCACCATCCCAATTCCCCAGGCTTCTCCTTCTCTGTCTCCCCCACGGTTCTCAGAAGCACCCCACTCAATAAAAACTAGTTGATTTGCAGATAGAGCAGTGAAAGGGTAACTGACACCTATGGTATGGGAGTGCTCAAATACTAGTTTAAAAAAGTAGTGAATTTTTGGTATTTCCTATAAGCTTTTTTTTTTTTTTTTTTGTCTTTTTAGGGCTGCACCTGAGGCATATGGAGGTTCCCAGGCTAGGGGTCTAATCAAAGCTGTAGCTGCCACTCTACACCACAGTCACAGCAACACCACATCTGAGCAGTGTCTACGACCTACACCACAGCTCACGGCAACGCCAGATCCTTGACCCGCTGATCGAGGCCAGGGATCGAACCCGCAATCCCATGGTTCCTAATTGGATTCGTTTCCACTGCGCCATGATGGGAACTCCTTTTTTGTTTTTCGTTTTTTTTTTTTTTTCCTTTTTAGGGCAGCATCCACAGCATATGGAGGTCCCCAGGCTAGGGGTCAAATCAGAGCTATAGCTGCCGGCCTACACCACAGCCACAGCAACGCAGGATCGGAGCAGACTCTGCAATCTACACCACAGCTCACGGCAACACTGGATCCTTAACCCACTGAGCAAGACCAGGGATGGAAGCTGCATCCTCACAGATACTAATCTGGGTTCTTAACCCACTGAGCCACAGTGGGAACTCCTCATGCTAAGCATTTTATATGCAGTATCTCACCTAAGCTTTCCTAACAATGCCATGCAGCCCCACTTTACAGATGAGGAAACCAAGGCCCAGAGAGGTTATGTGGCTCTTGCCCAGAGTCATCCAGCTGCTAATCGACCGAGCTGGGAGCTGAAGCCAGGCAGCAGGACTCACACCACACTGTGAACCCCTAAGCTGCATGACTCTCCAGCCCGGGAGCCCAGGCTTGGGTTTGAACCTCGCTGTAGCCACTGACTTGCTGTGTGGCTGGGAAGTCAACAGCCCTTACTGGGATATCCTGCTTCCTTCTCAGAGGAGTGGTCCACTGCCCTGAGAGCCTGAGGCACCTGCCCTAGGGCCTTTGGTCTGCCATCCTCCCCCTGGAACACCTGCTGAGCTGAGCATCCAGGCCTCGTGGCCCAGAGGCCAGAAGACTTGGGGAGGTGCCCGAGCATACCTGGAACATGTCTGTGTCACTGTCGTGTGTGTACTCAACTATGACCGAGTGGCTCCGGGACAGTGTGTACGAGATGCTGTGCTGGCCACGGTTGCTCAGTGCCTGGTGACAAAAAGAAGAAGTCACTTCCCTGGGCCTGTGCCCAGGAGACACGTGAGCCTCTGAGCCAGAAGCTGGAGCCCAAAGCTCAGTGGCCACTCCCAGTCCCACCCTTCGCAGAGGGTGCATTGTGCAGCTTGCACTTTACACGGGATACCTTCAGTACCCTGGGGCCACCTGCAGGAGGCAGGGTTCCCATTCCCCTTTGACAGGTAAGAAACCAAAGCTCAGAGAGGAGAAAAATTCTCACACAGCTGGAAACAGCAGAGCCCGAATTCTAAGCCCCAACCTCTGAAGCCAAAGGCTTTCCCTTTGTCATTGCTGTTGTGACGGACACATCCCCTCCCTGAGCCTTGGCTGCTTCTGAGATGATGCTGATCACTTCCATCCAATGGATGGGCTCTGGTGGTCAAGGAAACGCTTTTTGCCGGCTGTAGCCCACTGCAAGGCCTCTCCATCAGCACCATCTCTCTTGTAGCCCAGGGTGGTGAGTGGAGACCCCGTGGGCTCCCCTGCTCCCAGGGCAGGACCAAGAAGACCAGCACCCAGGTCCATTAGGACGAGCTGCTTGCCTTGGAGACGAGCGGTGTGGAGATGTGGTGCATGACATCTGGCTTCACTCCGTTGGCATGTGGCCGGCGGTTCAGTGCCAGGCGGCTTCGACGGCGGCCCTTGTCCCCACTTGCCAGACACCCATTGTAGCTGTGGATGCGGGAGTTAAGAAGAAAGGGTTTCAGAGAGAGAGAGAGAGAGAGAGAGAGAGAGAGAGAGAGAGAAAGTGAGCCTCTGCCAACTTCTGGGCAGACCCTACCTTAACATACAAGCCCTAGAACCACCCCAAACTAGAAGACCCTACTATATCAAATTGGTGCCTTTAGGGAGTTGGGTGGGGGTCAGAGTATCTTCGAAAGGCCTTTCATCCAATTAACCAGTGTTTTCCGGGCTCTTGAACCATGCCTGGCTAGGTGCTAGGTGCTGGGGTAGCATAGGTGACAAGCTAGAGGTCAGTTCTGTGCCCTCAGTGGCAGGGGAGGGGGAGGTCCTTAGTTTTTCAAGGAACCTGGGTGCCACCTGCCAGACCCAGGCCCTGGGATCGGGTTTCTAGGAGAGGGGACACCTATACTGGGCCTTGAAGAACTAGGAAGGATGCACCTTTAGCAAACTGTCATTTATCGCAACACAAGTACTACTGGAAACCAGAATGAAAGAAGGAAATAGACCCACAGTGCCGCTACCTCCATATATCCACACACATCAAATCTCTACCTTCCTTTCCAGCTCTTGTCGAGAGGGAATGAGTGTGGAAGGCAAAGATGGGATGAGTCATAACCTTGATCCCTGCCATGTGCTGGAGCTGCTGTGTTCCTGGTGCTTTGCAGTGTTAATTACCTAATGGAATCTATGCAGAGTCCTGCCAGGCAAGTAACTTTCTTCTCATTTGACGAATGAGGAAAAATGAGGCTCAGGGAGGTAAAATGACTTGCCTGAGGTCCCAGGCTCTTCAGTGGAAAAAGTCTAGACTTGAACTCGGGTCTGTCTGACTCCAGCCTCTTTTGCAGAAGACTTGCTGGATGGAGGGTTCACCCTGAGCGAAGGCCCTGAGGCTGGTAGGGTTGGGTGAGATCAGAGGGATGATGTGGGTGGTGAAGTGCATCTTCTTGGGAAGATGAAGTCGGTAGGAGGGCCCCGAGCACCAGGCTGGGGATTCTGGACTCTGTTCCATAAGCAGTGGGGAGCCACGGAAGGTTTGGCAGCAGGGAGTGAATTGGATGAACGGCTGCCAAATACGGGCAAGGACCACTTGAATCAGAATCTTCCCTGCCCCACACAGGGAGGTTCTGGTTCTATACATTTGGAATGGGCCTGTTAATGGGTATTTTTCAGTGTGCTCTGCCGGTGGCTCTGATGTCCAGCCACGGTGGGCTTTCGCTGCTCCGCAGAGAACAAATGACAGTTAAGAGGGCCTACCCTCCCCCCCCAGGGCTGAGCCCTCCCCCATCAGTGGCCTCACCCTCAGCTGCAATGCCTGCTCTTCCTTTGGGACAGCACGCAGCTATGTTTCTAATGCAGGTACCCCCAAGAGGGGCATCACTTTTGCCTTTGTAAGCTCTTCCCACATAGGGTGGGTGGGGCAGTTCCCTTCAGGACACAGGCTCTGGGCTTGGACAGATGAACCTGGCTCTTTCACACATCACACACCCTTTTTAAGATGGGGCTCATTTATCAGATTCATTGTGAGAACTAAACAAGATAAAGCACTTAAAAATGCTTGGCACAGAGGCATACATCTAGCAAGTTCTTGATAGATGTTAGCTATTGTTGTTACCACTGAAAAAAATAAAAGCACGTGGCATGTACATGTCAACAAACAGTAATCATTATTATTTCTAAATAATCATCACAGTGGTAACATAGCCTCTCGGGTACTTTCTTCAGGGCAAAGAGAGAGTCCAAAAGGAGGTATAGAGGGGGGAGGAAGGAGAGGAGCCTGTGCCTGGGGCGAGAGCAAGGTGGATGGTGCAGGGATGCTGGTCAGGAGAAGACCAGGAAGAGATGAAGTCTACTCAGCCATCAACTCACGTCGCTTCCTCTCCCCTGGCCTCAGTTTCCTCATCTGTAGCGTGAGGGTCAGCTGTGGCTCAGTGCAAATGCACTAGAACCTAAAGTAAGAAAGACCTGGGTCCAAATCCCAGCCCTGCCACTTACCAGCTGTGTGCCCTTGGGCCAGTCACTTCCCCTCTCTGAGCCTCGGTTTCCTCACCTCCTTCCTCACAGCATCTTTGTGAAGATTGAAATGAAATAATGTCCATGAAAGGGCTCGGCACAGGCCTGCCTCCCAGAACACTTGGTACGTGCCGGGCACTATTTTATGTGCTTTGCGGAAATCACCGCATCCATTCCTGCTGACAACCCTCTGAGTTATTATTACCATCGTCCCTACTGGTAAAGGGGAAAACAGAGGCGCAGGGAAGTTAAGCAACTTGCAGAGGCAGGATGTGAACCAAGCAGTTTGGATGGCGTACCAGAGTTCCTCGCCCCGGACTACACACACTAGGTGCTTTATGAAAGGCAGCTGCCGTTACTTTCTTCTGCTCAGAAACTTAGGGGGGCAGTTAGAGTTGTCTCAGTCATTTATGAAAAATGGGAAGATTAAAATAACAATTATGAATTGAGGTGGGTTTGGGCAATTTTGTCTCTCACCTGGGAGGGGGAGGAGGGACAAACAGCAGAAGGCTGTAAGTGGGGTGAGCTGGGGTGCTTGGTCTGGCTGTCCTGTGGGGTGCCTGGTGTTCCACCCCTCCCCCGGAATCAGGGAGGCTCACCCCAGAACGATGAGTTCGCCATATTTGATGGGCTCCTCCCCTGGCTGTGCATCTTCACCGGGAGAAGAGAGGATGCAAGAGCCCTGGTTCTCTGGGTGCTGGAGGTCTGAGGTTCGGGGGGACCCCACTTCAGGGTTTCCTTCCAGCACCATTCTGGGCAGAGTGAGAGAGAAGAAAGAGAGCTTTGCAGCCTCTCATCCCAACGCCCCTCAGTGCCAGCTGCTGCAGGCCACCTAGGCTGAGACCAGAATGACCTTTCACCCACACTGTTGCTATGGCAACCACTAAGCTGACAGGGTTGCTGGAATACCCCAGAAGGGAGATGGATGGAATGGAACCTGGAGGGAGGGGCCACAGTCAGAGGGTCAGAATATTTGGCAAGGCCAGAGGGATGGACTGGCTTGGGGTGGCCAGAAGCTTCTTTTTGGCCAGGACCTCAGTCTGGGATCTGCTTGGGAGAAAGGCACCCGCAGGGGCTGAGGGCCCTTACTGCTCGTCTTAGACTCAGTTCCTGGGTTTTGCTTTCAGCCTTAAGACCTCTGAGTAATCCTTCGGTCAGGTTCTTGGAATCTACCTGTCCATCTTAATCTTTCTGCCCCTTTGCCAGTCTAGGCCTCTGTCTGTTTTCTCAATGACTCTCTGTCCCCACCGCTGTCCTTTTCACCATCTCTCCCCACCCTCCTCTCCATCTCTGCCTGTCTGACCACCTCTACCTCCTTATCCATCTGCCTCAGTCTCCCTATCTTGTCTTCACCCTGTGGACCCCTCCTAGGCGGTCGCCCCCTCCCTCCCTCCCTCCCTCCCTCCCTCAGGTGTCAATCTGCAGTCCCTGGGCCGCCTCGGGTCTCTGGAGGCCTGTGGGGGCGGAGCTCCCCCCTCCCGCTCGGGCTGCAGCAGAGCCTGTCTCCGCAGGAAGCCTGTTTGGAAAACATCTCCGCGCAAGAGGGACTGCGCCGGGGCAGGCCGTCGCCCCGCGCCCGGGGCAGGTACAATGACACCCCAACGCATACGCAGATATACACCCGGCGGCCCTTCCACACAAACACGCGCGCGCACGCACACAGTTCCGCACAACCCGAGCCCCGCGGGCAATGCCCAGACGGGCGCAGAGCCCACCCTGGACCCGCGACAGTAGGAGCGATCGCGCAAAGAGCCACAGGCGCCCGCCCTCGGACCGAGTACCCCCGCCACTCAGACACACAAACACGCCCCCCGCGCCCGCTGGGGCCCGCCTGGCAAAGCCCGCGCCCCCTCCGTCCCGGCGGCCTCACCTGGCCGCGCTCCCGACCCCCGCTCGGCGCCGCCTCCCTCTGTGCCTCGCCCTGCTCGGCCCAGGGCTGCAGCGGGATGGGCCCGGCCCGCGGCGTCTCCGCGCTGCCTCGTCACGGGGACACCCGGGGCCCAGGGAGGGGTACGAGCGCCAACAGCCAAGCCCCACCCTCTGCCCCTAGGTCCCGCCCCGTGTAAGCCCCGCCCCACCCAAGACTCCGCCCCTTGCGGCGAGCCTTAGCCCCAGTCGGCAGAGACCCTCCCATTCTCGAGCTGACGCCCCTTATATGGCCCCGCCCCGGCCCTTGTAAGCCCCGCCCACCACTGTCTTAGGACCGCCCCCGCCCAACTTCGCCAGCTCCAGGACTCTCAGGCAGTTTACCAGAACTCCCTCCCCCAGTTCGGCTCCCCAGACCACGCCCTAATTTTGGGGGACTCCCGGGTTCTCCCTGAGACCCTAGCTTACCCTCACCCACCACAGGCTAGGGTCTTGGCACTGGGCTGGAGGTCCCTTTCCCCGCCTTAGTCTGGGGACTCTCCACCTCCTGCCCGAGACCCCGCCTCCCACATGGCGAAGCCGCGGCAATAGAGGAGGAGAGAAGCAGGGGCGGGAAGGAGAAAGAGAAGGAAAATACTAGAGGACGCGGGGGAGGAGGTGTGTGTCTGCGGGAAGGCCGAGGAGAGCCGCTGCGTTTGCCTCCCAATTGCAGACCCGTCTTCCAGCTCAGCTTGGCTACTTTCTCACTGGGCGACTCTGGCCACCCTCCCCACCCCATGTCCAGGAACACTCCCTCCCTCCAGCTTGCACAGACCGCCCGAGATGCCACAAAGAGGATGGAGACTTTTGGGGGTTTGTAGTCCCCTCTAGGCCTGGACTTGCAAGAGAATTCCTCTCTCTGTCTGTGCCAGGTGCTGTGTGCTGTGATTTGAACAAAATAAGCCCTTTAAGAGAGTTCCAGTCGTTGCTCTGAGGTAGGAAGTAGATGGGCCCCTGGGCTGAGAATAGCTGGGACTTGTTAGGCTGAGTAAATTGGGCCTTGTTTCTCTTTAACTCTTAAAGGAAAAAGTTAATTGCAGGAGCTGAGCTCTGCTGAAGTGGAAAGATGAGATGACCGGTTCCATCACTCTTGGGGTCAAGGAGACCTCCCCAATTACACATGCGCTGTAAGACTCCTAGGGGTCGGAAAGGGAGGGGGCTCCAGGCCATAATAAGTCCTGCCAAAAGATGTGCATGCATATTGGGGAGGGTCCCGTGCCCAGTCTGGTATGAGAGATAAAATAAGATAACTGGCCAAAGGCAAACAAAGACCCGGAAGAATTCTCCTATATAAGTGATTTAAATCACCTCTCTGGTGCGCTCCTCACTGGGGGACACTGGCACCCACACTCCTCGCTTCTGACTCAAATAAACTACTTCTCTGTGTGCTCTCCCACATGTTGTAATGTGACTCTAACCATAAACTTTGTATCTGTTTTCACAGTCTTTGCCTCCTTGAAACAGTCTTGCTTTCAACAGGGGGCAAGAGTCAGGGCAGTTCTGTCTTAGCCTCTAGCTAGTCTAGTGGCTGGGATTCCTGGTTTTCAACCAGGATATCCAGGTTCAATTCCTGAGCAGAAAATTAAGATCTCGCTCCAAGCCATCACTCATTGCTGTCTTTCTGAGATCAACTCAGCAGTAACGAACCCGACTAGTATCCATGAGGACGCGGGTTCTATCCCTGGCCTCACTCAGTGGGTTAAGGATCCAGCATTTCCATAAGCTGTGGTGTAGGTCAGAGATGATCCTCAGTCGGAGACAAGGCTTGCATCTGGCATTGCTGTGGCTGTGGGGTAGGCTGGCAGCGGCAGCTCCAGCTCTGATTCACCCCTACTCTGTGAACTTCCATATGCCGTGGGTGCGGCCCTTAAAAAAATAAAAAAATAAGCCCTTTAATTCCTGGGAGACCAGTACTATAATCACCCATTATACAGAAGAGAAAGCAGAGATTTAGGAAACTGACTTCGTCATGGTTATTTTTCTAGAAAGAGGCCAAGAGTGGATCTCAGCTACGTGACTTGAAAGTCTGGGCTCCTGACTTCTCCACCTTGTTGCTGTGACTCAGGATGGCGGGATGGCACTCGGAGGCTTGGGACAAGAGAGACCCAGAGATAAATCAGATAAGATCCCTACAGCTCCTTATCCCTTGGTCTGATTGGAACTATAACCAAGAGCTGGGGGGAAGCTCAGAGGTTGGACCTTGAAGTGCAAGTTTCATTGAGGAAATCAAGGAAGTCTGCACAGAGGAAGTGGCCTTTGGCCCCAGTCAAGAAAGATAAGTGAAGTTTGCCCACACATTCCAGAAAGGGAGCACACTTCCCCTCTGTCCCCCCAGTTTGTTGCTTGAGAGGCTCCCAATCTCCAAGACTCCTCCTGGACCCCGTCACCCACCACATCCGCACACCCTACTAACTCCCACAGCTAAAAATAGCCCAAGAGACCAACTGTTTTGCCAACTGTTCTGGGGCCCCAGCAGCCAGATGAAAAAGAAGGCAGCTGACAGCACACTCTTTGAGGACAAAAGCACTCATTAATCAAAGAGAAACTCCCTGAGAGGCCACCTCCGAGCAGGCTGGATGGCTGGGCTGCAGGAAGCAGGTCCTACAAATCCTGCACCACAGGATAGCTTCCATCCCTGAATGCCTGCAGCATGCTCACCTGCATGCCGGGTGTGCACAGCCACAGTAGGACACGGGGACAGTCTCACTCTCCTTTGCACGCCCAGCTTCCAGCACCTTGCCAGCCAGAGCAGGCCTTCTGTGAACATGTACTGAATTACTATTAGAATCCCCAGTTTAGGAGTTCCTGCTGTGGTGCAACAGGATTGATAGTAATCTCTGCAGGGACAGGGAGGCGGGTTCCATCCCCTGTCTGGGCGCAGTGGGTTAAGGACCCAGCGTTGCTGCTGCAGCTGTGGTGTACTTCGCAGCTCCAGCTGGGATTTGATCCCTGGCCCCAAACTCCCTATGCCCCAGGAGCAGCCAAAAAAGAAAAAAATCCCCAGTTTGCAGATGAGGAAGCTGAGGCTAGGGGAGGGGAGCAGCCAGGCAAGTATGGAGCTGAGGTTTAACCAGAGCCCCAGCTTCCCCTAAACTGAGGTGAACAGCAAGGGCTAAGAGGGGTTCCAAGGCTTTGTCCCAGGAGGTGTGGATTTCTTCTGTGCTAGAGTGCTAGGCTCGCAGCTGCGTGGTAGGCACGGCCAGACCACGAGGGACCTCTGGGAGCATGGGGCGGCGGGCCTGATTCCAGCCTTGCATTGTCCAGATCAGGGACAGGAAGGGCGAGTTAGAACACCACCAACACACAGGTTCTCAAGTTGCAGCCTTGATTTCTGACTCTAACTGTCATGCTCTATCCCAAGAGCTCCAGCTTCTGAATCTCTCTAGGCCTCACTTCCTGTATTTGTAAAATGGGGAAATGGGATACAAACTTGCAGTATTATTTTGAAATCCTTTTATTCAGCCCCCTTCTCCTCTCTTCAATCTAGATCTTGAATCTGTTGCTTTTTGTCTTTTTTTTTTTTTTTTTTTTTTAAGGGCTGCCCCTGTGGCATATGGAAGTTCCCAGGCTAGGGGCTGAATTGGAGCTGTAGCTGCTGGCCTACACCACAGCCACAGCAATGCCAGATCCAACCCCTGTCTACTATCTACACCACAGCTCATGGCAACGCCAGATCCTTAACCCACTGAGCAAGGCCAGGGATTGAACCTGTGCCCTCATGGATGCTAGTCAGATTCTTTACCGCTGAGCCACAACGGGAACTCAGAAGCTGTTGCTTTTTAAAAGAGGGGGCTTAAGTTCCCTGGCGGCTCAGTGGGTTAAAGATCTGGCATTGTCACTGCTGCGGCGTAGGTTGGATCCCTGACCTGAGAACGTCCACATGCCGGGGGTGTAGCCAAAAAAGGAGGGAGGAGACAAAGAAAGGAATAAGACGCAGCCTATATTTCTTCAGTTCTTGAATTCAAGTGCTCAGAGACAGGGGCTGGCCCAAAACTGTTTAGAAAAAGTATTATCATTTTCAAAAGATTTTGAAAACAAAACAACAACAAATTCTTTCTGGGCTAAGAGATTTGGAGAGGAGACGATAAGGAAGAGCTAAGATGCTGGGCTCTGCCTTTGAGGTCTTGTCATAGGTAGGAGGGTGAGGCTGGGAAGGGACTGACCCTTCAGATAGATTGTGGGGTGCAGAGCCCAAATTACCTTAAATAAGTTTGTGGCACAGTTTATGTTCCCGGACATTCCTGAAACCAGTAGAGAACTCAGGTGGCAATGGGTGGAATTTAAGAGCTGGCGGGGGTCAAGGAAAGAGTCAAGGAGAGCTCTGCCTGAACCACTGTCATTGCAGGTGACAGCGGGCAGGCATGCTCAAGGCTACCCTCCCTTAGGACCAACCACAGAGGCTTTAACCTCAGGCTGTGGGAAGAGGGGATGGATTTCATTAAAATAATCCAACCAGTCACTAAAAAAGTAAATAACAGTAACAAGCCCTGGTGAGGGGCGGAGCTGGACAAGGGTCAAATTGTCACAATATATGTAGGTGATAAATAAACTCTAGGGGAATGAGAAATTGCAATCCAATGAGAAATTGCAAGTCATGCAAAGAAACAGGAAAGGATGAGCCACAGACTGGGAAAAATGCTGTCAGGATGTGTTGTTGGTACCCTGACACACTGGTGATGGGATTGTAAACTAGCGCAGCCACTTAGGGAAACAGTCCAACCCAAATATTCATCAACTGTTGAATGAATAAACAAATGTAGTATGTCTATACAATGGACTATTATTCAGCCATAAAAAGAAACGAAGTGCTCACATATGCTATGACCTTGAAAACTTTATGCCAAGTGAAAGAAGTTACTCACAAAAGACCATGTATTGTGTAATCCCATTTTTAATAAATTTCAGAATAGGAAAAACTATAGAGACAGAAAGTGCATTAGTGGCTACTTAGCCAGGGTTCGGTGATGGCTAAAGTGTATGAGTTTCTTGCTGAGGTGTTGAAAATGTTCCAGGAGTTCCTGTTGTGGCTCGGGGGTAAGAACCCATAGTATCCATGAGGATACAGGTTCGATCCCTGGCCTCGCTCAGTGGGTTAAGGATCCAACATTGCCATGAGCTGTGGCATAGGTCGCAGATGGAGCTCGGATTTGGCATTGCTGTGGCTGTGGTGTAGGCTGGCAGCTACAGCTCCAATTCCAATTCCACCCCTAGCCTGGGAACTTCCATATGCTGTGGTTGTGGGCCTAAAAAAAAAAAAAAAAAAAAAAAAAAGGAAAAGAAAAGAAAATGTTTCAAAATTGGCTGAGGCGATGGTTACATATATCTATGAATATACTAAAAACCACTAAGCTCTTATGCTTTAAATGGGTGATTGTATGGTATGTGAATTGTATCTCAATATAGCTTTAACTAAAAAGAACAACACAAAACAAAAATAACATTGAGCAAAAAGAAGCAAACAGCAGAGTTCATACTCCATAATCCCATGAATCTAAAAAAATAGCCCCAACTAAGCTAAATCTGTTCAAGACGTGCACACGGGAAAACTAGAAAGGCAAGGATGTTGACAGCATGAAAATTAGGACCAGGTAGTTAGAACCAGGAGGCAGCATGGGACCGATCTTGGGCGCTGTCCAGGGTGCTGTTTGGTTTCCTGGCTGAGTGCCACTCACCTGGGTGCTTGTTTTATAATGTTTGTTAAGCTCTACATTTATGTCTTATGAGCTTTTGGCTTATTTTTTATAATTTATAATAAAAATGTTAAAAAGTAAGATGAGTTGTTTCACTCAAACTTTGACATTCTGCAATTCGAATGGGTAGGGAGTTGTTTCAACTGAAAAGTCAGGATGTGCAGGAGACTGATGAGGCTGTGAGAGCCATGGCCAGATCGAGAGAAGAGGGGGCAGGACCCAAGCTGCTGAGGGAGCCAGTGAGAGCAGGGCAGGTGCACGGAGCGAAGAAAACACCATGGGAAGAGCTGGGAAGGGGCCGCTAGAACTTCAAATCTTGACAGCCTGGTTTATTCATTTATTTACCCGCTGCTTCGGGTCCCCCCAATGACCCCAGTTCTCCCTCACCCCCAGGGATGCAACCTCAGCAATCACGGTTATCTTTATGACGTCATCTTTTGGCCACAGTTAAGAGGAGTAGGGGTGCCAACCTGACTCAGGCTGGGCCAGTCACATTCTGTCTTTGGGGAATTTGGAATGGAGATTCAGAGATAGCCTTTTTTTAGCTGTAGGTTCAGAGAATTATGGAAAATTAGTTTTGCAATGCCAAAGCTTCACCCTTGGTGGGCGCTTGACCCAGGCCTCAAGAGACCATAGGGGATAACTGGATTAACTGCTCGGTCATGGGACAGAACTGCCACTTCCGTCCTACGTCATGAAAATTATCCCTACTTCCAAGGTGCTCTCTATTTGGACATGTTCATAGTACTATGAATGTTACTTTCAAACCCCACTCCTAATATCAATTTCTGCATTATTTATAGGCTGTATATTGAGAAGAAAGAAGAGGAGAGAGAGTTCTCATCCTGGCAAAGTGGAAATGAATCCAACTAGGAACCATGAGGTTGCGGGTTTTATCCCTGGCCTCGCTCAGTGGGTTAAGGATCCAGGGTTGCTGTGAGCTGTGGTGTAGGTCACAGACGTGGCTCGGATCTGGCGTGGCTGTGGCTGTGGTGTAGGCTGGTGGCTACAGCTCTGATTAGTTCCCCCTGGGAACCTCCATGTGCCATGGTGTGGCCCTCAAAAAGACAAAAGACAAAAAGAAAAAGAAAAAGAGGAGAGATTAGATGCAAGAGGGTATTATAGAACATTAGTGTAACAGACATTTGATTTACTTTTTAGCTGTTCATAATCTGAAAATTTTTCCTGTGTGTGTGTGTGTGTGTGTGTGATCCCAACTTGAACAGGCAAATACCATTTCCAACTATAAGGGTTGAAAAAGGAACCAAATTATTAGTTATGCTTTTTAAAAAAACTACCAATTTACATAATTAATCAGGGTGCATTTTAAGTTCTAACTTGTTTATTGTACAAGGCATCATTTGAAAATATCAAGGAAATATGCTTTTTTTCTTCTTCTTCTTTTTACAGCCATACCTACAGCATATGGAAGTTCCTGGGCTAGGGATCAAATCAGAGCTGCAGCTGTTGCAGCTTGCCAGATCCAATCCACATCTGTGAACTATGCCACAGCTTGCAGCAACACTGGATCCTTAACCCACCGACCAAGGCCAAGGATCGAACCCACATCCTCCGCAACACTATGTCATGTTCTTAACCCGCTGAGCCGCCATGGGAATTTCTGTCCTTTTGATTTTAATGAAGCAAGGGTGGAAGTAATGCTAGTTGCCAGTATTTGATTGTAAAATCAATAAAGTAATTGTATTTTATACCGTTGTTGAATGTGGTTAGTAGATAAAAAAAAAAGGGTTATTTATTTATTTATTTATTTATTTATTTATTTATTGTCTTTTTGTCCTTTTTAGGGCTGCACCCTTGGCATTTGGAGGTTCCCAGGCTAGGGGTCCAATTGAAGCTGTACCCGCAGGCCTGCACTACAGCCACAGCAATGCCTGATCTGAGCCCAGTCAGCAACCCACACCACAGCTCACAGCAATGCTGGATCCTTAACCCACTGAGCGAGGCCAGGGATTGAACCTGCAACCTCATGGTTCCTAGTCGGAGTCGTTTCCACTGCTCCATGATGGGAACTCCCCAAAAGCAAGTTTTAAATGGGGAAAAAAAGGTAGAAAATACTAGGTACTCCTTTTCCCAGCATCCGTTGCACCTAGGGGTCAGACACATGTCTTAGATCCTTTTAATCAGAAGCATCTGGGAGCTCCCTGGTGGCCTAGCAGTTAAAGATTCGTCAATGTCACTGCCGTGACTCAAGTTTGATCCCTGGCCCTGGAACTTCTGCAGCTTGTGGGTGTGGCCAAAAAAATTTTTTTTTAATTTTTTTTTCAAAAAGGGGCATCTGCTTCAGAGTGAATCAGAGGCTATTTCCTAAAGAAACAGATGTAGTGGAGGAGACAGTGGCTTTGTCCAATTTCAGACATAGCAGTGAAAGTCGTTCCAACTGCAGAGTCTGCAGCCCTCCATCAGTGGCGCCCGTTCCCACTGTGGGGGCTGTGGTGTATTCTTAGGACCAGTTCTGTGGCACGATTTGGGGTGTGTTTCCACTTGCCCAGCTACTGTGTCTTGTTCCCTGCATAGCCTGGAGATTCTGTGAGTTACTAAGTATCTTTCATAAATTTTCCTCCTGCTTAGAGTGTCCAAAATTGACTTCTGTGCCTGAAGTTAAGAATCCTGACTTCCCCTCTAGAATCCTGACTCCACTCCTTCCGGACAAGTGGCAATAGACAGCACGAAGCTGGAAGGAACGGTCTCTCTGCCTATTTCTTATCTCTTTGTCTCTCTGTAGGTTGCAATCACTCTTCCCTCCCTGCAGACCAACATACCTGGCCTGAGGTAAGAAGTGGCTGCCCCTCATGGCTCAATTTTTCATATCTTCTCCTTTCAAGAAGCCAGTGCAGACCAGGAAGAGAATTTCTTTTCCTCTTTTTTTTTTAGGGCCACACCCATGGCATATGAAGTTCTCAGGCTAGGGATCGAATCAGAGCTACAGATGCTGGCCTACACCACAGCCACAGCAACACAGGATCCTAGCTGCATCTGTGACCTACACCACAGCTCACAGCAATGCCATATCCATCTGAGCTGCAACTGCAAACTTCACCACAGCTCATGGCAACGCCAGATCCTTGACCCACTAAGCAAGGCCAGGGATTGAACCCGCATCCTCAAGGATAATAATCAGGTTCGTTTCTGCTGTGCCACAGCAGGAACTCCAGAATTTCTAATTTTTAATGAAACATTTCAAGGGGAGGAACTCTGGCCCAGCATGGGTGAGATGCTCGCTCCTGGCCAGTCGACTACAGATAGGGAGAATCCTATCATACAAAAAGTGTTTCTGGGGGGTTCCCATTATGGCTCAGCAGGTTAAGGATGCAACATAATGTCTGAGGATTCGGGTTCAATCCCGATCCCTGGCCTCGCTCAGTGGGTTAAGGATAAGGCATTGCCGCAAGGTGCAGTGTAGGTCACAGATGCACCTTGGATCCAGTGTTGCTATGGCTGTGGCTTTGGCCGGTAGCTGAAGCTTTGATTGGACCCCTAGCTTGGGAACTTCCATATGTCGCCAGTTCGGCCATAAGAAAAGAAAAGGGTTGCTGTGGTCAACCCCTGTGGCTTGGGCGTGCAGTTTCAGAGAATGGGGAACACGAGGTCATGGATTGGAGGAGTCACACTGTCTACTACAAAAAGCAGGTAGGTGGGGTGAAGTGAGGAGTGGGGGGCAAAGGGCCAGGAGAGTGTGAGGCTGGAAGGTGGGTTCATTTTAATGCTTGGCAACCTGTAGGAGGCAAGCTGAAAAATTACAATTTTCCTTTCTAGATGATGGGGAACTATGGAGAGGCTTCTGATGATAGAAGAGTTACATATTTGAGGTAGGAAAATTTCAATGTACAGACAAAATTGAAATAAGAAAAAAATCATTTTCAAATGTACTACCCACAGCCCCTCTAATCATCTTGGTGTAGTTCCCTTCCAGTCCTTCTTCTAAGTGTACAACACACACACACACACACACACACACACACTTGTAATCACACCTTATATAAACAATAAGGTATTTGCTTTGAGTCCTTAACAGTATATCATGTGAACTTCCATGTTATTAAATATTCCTCCTTGGTCGTGTTTTAATGGCTAGGAAAGTTGGGAACGGCCTTTTGGAGGAGGTGGCATTAGACTTGAAGTCAGAGGATAAAGAGTCAGTCTGAGGAAGAGACTTCCAAACAGAAGTAATAGCCTGTGTGAAGCCCTGAGGTGGGGGCTTGGTGGGTTTGAGAATGAGTATAAAGAGAACTGCTCCTGGAGTTCCTGTCATGGCTCAGCGGTTAACGAATCCCACTAGGAACCATGAGATTGTGGGTTTGATCCCTGGCTTTGCTCAGCGGGTTAAGGATCCGGCATTGCCATGAGCTGTGGTGTAGGTTGCAGACGCAGCTCGGATCCCGAGTTGCTGTGGCTCTGGCGTAGGCCGGTGGCTACAGCTCTGATTAGACCCTTAGCCTGGGAACCTCCATATGCCACAGGAGTGGCCCTAGAAAAGGCAAAAAGACAAAAATAAATAAATAAATAAAATAATAAAAATAAATAGATAAGTAAAAAGAACTGCTCCTGTGTCTCTTCTTTACTCACACTCAATCCATTCTAACTCCCTGGCAGAAACCTACAATTAACTCTATTGTATCCACCCTAAGATAGTTGTCAGACCCCACAAGACTGCCTCCACTTTAGACGTCAAGTGCAAGTCCAGGTTGTCAACACCTGTGCTTCTGACCAACGGATCAACTAATGATAAATTGGAAGTTCCCACAACCCACTCCTGGGGTTCCAGCATTTGCTAAAATGGCTCACCGCACCCAGGAAAAGTAACCTCCTGTTTGCTTATCTGATTGCCAGTTTATTACAAAGACTATTTCAAGGTGAGGCAGGAGTGAGATGGGCTCCAGGATGGACACTTAACAACCAGCCACCTATCGAAACTGCAAGATAGAAATAACAGTGGGCACAAGGCAAATGACTGGTATTCACCTTCTGTGAACTTGTTCAGCTATGGTGGGGACAGAATCAGAGGAGGGTCGGAGCCCCGCTGGGGCAGAAGAAAGAGGGCGTGTACTTCCCATCCTCAGGATCAGGGAGACCCCAACTACACATGCACAGAGAGACCCCTCCGGTTCAAAAAGGGAGGGGGGCCAGGCCACAAGAAGTCTGGCTAACCTTCTCGCCACGCTCTGTTTTGGAATCCACCTTGGCCAAAAATGCGCATGCAGATCAGGGGAGTCCCCTAGATCTGGTCAGGCAGGAAAGAGAAAACAAGTTAATTGGCCAAAGGGAGGCAAAGACCCGGAAGAACTGTCCTATACAAGTAATTTAAGTCACCTCTCTGGCACACTCCTCATTCAGGGGGACACCTGCACCCTCACCTCTCCTTTGGGTGCATATTACTGCTTTACTTCTGCCTTAGAGAAATAGAGGAATACTCTGTATTTCTGTGCTCTCCCACATGCTATACTGTGTTTCTAACAATAAAATTTATACCTGTTTTCACCGTCGTTGCCTCCTTGAAACAGTCTTACTTTCAATAGGGGCAAGAATCAGGGCAATTCTACTTCTAGCCTCTAGCAGGTCTAGTGGCTAGGTTTCCTGGTTTTCAACCAGGCTGCCCAGGTTCAATTCCTGAGCAGAAAGTAAAGATCTCCCTCCAAACCACCACCCACTGCTGCTGCTTCTAAATCAAAAGGGTGCAAGTCAAGCACCAGGAGGAAGAGATTGCACAGGCAAGATACGGGGACGTGGCATGGA
Source organism: Phacochoerus africanus (assembly GCF_016906955.1). Lineage (NCBI taxonomy): Eukaryota > Metazoa > Chordata > Mammalia > Artiodactyla > Suidae > Phacochoerus > Phacochoerus africanus. Next base: position 5,947,582 of record NC_062547.1, read on the forward strand.
GTTTCCAGGCATGCCACCTGCCCAGCAGCTCCACAAGTTCACCAACCAGGAAGTTCTCAGAACCCTGTCCTTTGGAGTTTTTATGGAGACTTCATTAAGAAGGCATGATTGATTAAACTATTGACCATCAGTAGTTAAGTCAAGTCTTCAGTCCCTTTCCCCTCTCCAGAGGTCAGAGGTCAGTAGTCAGGGGATAGGTCGGGAAGTTTCAATCCTCTAGTCTTGAGGTTGGTTTCCCGGGCAACCCATCCAGTGGTCACCTAGGGGCTTCTGGAAAATCACCTCATTAACATGAGGTCACTGGTGGTTGAAGGGGGCTTGTTATGAATAACAAAAGACTCCTAAAATTTCAATTTGGGAAATTCCAAGGGTTTTAGGAACTCTGTGTCTGGAGCAGAGACTAAGCCAGATTCCACATCCATGGACTCAACAAACCTGGAGTCCAAACTATTTGTTTTTCAAATTCCAGAAAGTTCCAAAAAGCAAAACATATTTGTCTTGCACCAGCAACTCTTTACATAATATTTACATCACATTCACAACTTTTCACGTAGCATTTACGTTGTATCAGCTATTCCAAGTAATCCAGAGATGATTTAAAGTACATAGGAAGGAGTTCCCATCATGGCTCAGAGGAAATGAATCTGACCTGTATCCATGAGGATGCAGTTTCAATCCCTGCCCTCAATCAGTGGGGTTAAGGATCCGGCATTGCTGTGAGCTGTGGTGTAGGTTGCAGACACGGCTGGGAACTGGCATGGCTGTGGCTGTGGCGTAGGCTGGTGGCTACAGCAACAATTCGACCCCTAGCCTAGGAACCTCCATATGCCGTGGATGCAGCCCTAAAAAGACAAGGAAAAAAAATGGTTTACGGCAAGATGTGTATGGGTTCAATGCAAATACTATGACTTTTCGCATAGGGAACCAAGCATCCTCAGATTTTTGTATCTGTGGGGAGAGGGGTGGGATAGTGGAGGGGGCCTAAACCAATCCCTGTAGATGCTGAGGGATGTCGTATATATTTCTCACCATAAATCCCAATATCACAATGACCAAGGAGGCCAGTGTGGCTGGAGTGGAATGGGCGAGGGAGGGAAGGAGGAGAAGGACCTCGTAGGGCAGGTAAGGAATTAGAACTTTACTGGGGTTTCAGTGGGAAATCCCTGGAGTAGGTGAGTGGCATTTTTGTCACTTGGGGGTGACAAAAATCTGACATGCTTGGCTGTTGAAGGAGTGTCTGCAGAGGAGCCGAAGTTTGAAACAGACACCTGTTGGAGGTTGTTCTCATCCAGGTGAAAGATTCTGGTGCTGAGACTAGGATCACGGAGGTGGAAGTGAAAGAGCAGGTGGTTAGCTAGACCTGAGGAGAGAAAGGGGGGCACTGGCCAGGTGACAGGAAACCCTGCATCTCAAAAATGATGGGGTCCGTCCTAGAGGCAAACAAAGAAAGGTGGCAAAAGGCAGGAATCCCTGGCATCCGGATGTAACCTTTTGCTCATTATGCACTCATTACAATAAAATTTGCCTTGCACATAAGAAGCACCCATCACGCACTGAAGCTATGACACTTCTGATCAAGACCAAATAAGAAAAATCCCTCCTCCCCTGAGGAAGATGGAGCTGGGATGAAAACCAGGAAATATGAGCCCAAACCTCTCCCCTCTCAATTAATATTCTGCGCAATCATTTTCACCCCCAGAGAACCAGCTCGCCAGAGGAGCTCAGGGGCCTGAGAAGGTACTATCACTTAACAGCCGCCCATTGCTTTCTTGGCCTCGTGTCTCGTATCATTTCTGCAACCAATCAAGAGCCTACCCTCCTCTGCAACACCAGAGAAGATAATATATGCAAGGGTCATTGCATGCACCCCTCCCAAATATTCCCAAAGACCTACCACATGCCTGATGGGGTTTCTCCTGAGGCCTCCCTCCCTGGCTTACAGAGGGTCCCCCTCCTCCTGTAGCAAAAATGCACCCCCTGTGCACCGGCACCAATTAAGTCTCCGAGACACAGTTTTGGGTGAAGCAGAAAGAACAGCTTTATTGCTTCACCAGGCAAAGGAGGTCACAGCACGCTAAAGCCCTCAAAACTGTCCTCAGCATGCCTGTCGTGGCTCAGGGGTAACGAACCCACTTAGTATCCATGAGGATGCGGGTTCGATCCCTGGCCTCACTCAGTGGGCTAAGGACCTGGCGTTGCTGTGAGCTGTGGTGTAGGTCGCAGACGCCCCTTGGATCCCGAGTTGCTGTGGCTGTGGTGTAGGCCAACAGCTACAGCTCTGATGTGATTCCTAACCTTGGAACTTCCACATGCTGCAGGTTCAGCCCTAAAAAAAACCTCCCAAAACCATGTCCTCCCTTGAGAGGGGACATCAAGGGGGGTTATAGGTTTAACTTGAAGAAACAGGGCTGTTGACAGGGATTAGACGCCTTCATTCTCCCTCCATAGAGCATTTCAAAGGCATCAAGACCAGAGTCAGGTGGTCTGGTGACAGTTTCTGATGGTCTTTGGGGTTAATACACCTTGACCTTCACTCTGCAGTGAAGATGGCTCAGAAAAGGAAGGAGGCTTAGGGAGTGTTTCAAAGGAAAAGAAAACCCCAGGTGCAAAATAACTCTCACTGGAAGGTAATTGTTAGCAACAAGTTCATGGGCCAAGGCAGGACATAGCATCACAGAGACTATTTTAACTAGTTCTTAGCTGGAATAATATTTCCTAATCATTAACTCTTTTTTTTCTTTTTTTTTTTCTTTGTAGGGTCACACCCTTGGCATATAGAAGTTCCCAGGCTAGGGGTCCAATCGGAGCTGCAACTGCCAGCCTACACCACAGCCACAGCAATAGTCTCAGAAGGACCGGTTGTCCACACTGTGGGAAAAGAAGCTGTAGGTGCCCTTGACAAGCTTTACCCAGAGGCCTGACACTGGCCAATGGAGAGGCTGGGTTGGAGGGGCAAGAATGGAGCAGAGAGCCCAGAGCAGGGCCCAGAGAGCACCCGGCCCAGGAAAGATGAAGTCAGAACCGACAGCAAGAATCATTGACTTTTACAGAGTGCTTGCCATAGGCCATGTGCCAGGCCTGAGCCAAGCACCCAACCTGGGTAATCTTGCCCTTTGTTTTAGGGCCGCACGTGTGGCATGTGGAAGTTGCCAGGCCAGGGGTTGAATTGGAGCTGCGGCTGCCAGTCTACACCACAGCCACAGCCACCGCAATGCAGGATCTGAGCTAAGTCTGCAACCTACACCACAGCTCCCAGGATTCTGAATCCTTAACCCACTGAGCAAGGCTGGGAATCGAACCTGCATCCTCATGGTTGCTAGTCGGTGAGCCACAATAGGAACTTCCTCCACTTTCTCATTTTCTTCTTCTCTAACTACTCTACTGCAGCTGCAGACACTTCCTGGCCTCCCTCCTAACACTGCAGCTGCTCCTGCTCAGCTTCCTTTGCTCACTCCTTCCTTCCTTCTTCTCACTCTTTAAATGCTGAGTTCTGGAGTTCCTGTCGTGGCTCAATGGTTAACAAATTGGACTAGGAACCATGAGGTTGCGGGTTCGATCCCTGGCCTCCATCAGGGAGTGGGTTAAGGATCTGGCATTGCTGTGAGCTGGGGTGTAGGTCACAGACACGGCTTGGATCCCACATTGCTGTGGCTGTGGTGTAGGCTGGCAGCTGCAGCTCCAATTAGACCCCTAGCCTGGGAACCTCCATATGCCGCGCGTGTGACCCTAGAAAAGCCAAACAGACAAAAAAAAAGCCGCATTCTCCTCTCGTCTCTTCTCCCCACCCCGGGCAATCTCACTCCTGGCCTTGGCCTCAGGCCTATCAGTCTCTGGGTTACAAGTGCCAGAGGTTCTGTCTGCTTCTCTCCCAGGGGAGACCCTCTGGCTTGGTGCCACAAGGACCCCCCTCCCCCCCAAACTCAATTCACCAACTTCTACTTGAACCTACAGCTCCTGTGTCTCAACACTCAAAGTGGAAGTCTCACGCCTTCACGTCGTGCTTACTGAGGCCAGAATCCACTCTTCCTGCCTCTTTCCTCCTCCTTCCGCAAATTACCCATCAAGCACTAACTTTGCTGATTTGTGGGGCAGCCTAAGGTACGGCCAAGTGCACAAATCATTAGAGCCAAACGATCTGGGTTCGAATCCTGACTCTGCCACTTTCTAGCAGTGTAGGTTCAGACAAGTGACTTAACCTCTCTGTTCTTCAGTTTCCTCATCTATACATTGGGCATCATCCTAGCACCTGTGGCTCAGACGATGACAATGAGGTTTCAAAGAGTTACGATTCATAAAGATGGACCCAATTCACACGACACAAGCATTTGCTGACTGAAATACACCCTATCTTTTAAGGATCTCTTGAACCGATCCCAAGCCACCATTATCTTTCCACCATCTACTGCCCTGCATCCCATCCCTGCTCTCCTCCAATCCCTCTACATGCCCCAGACAGGGTCACCTTTCCAAAATGAAAACTTGAGGCAGGAGTTCCCGTCGTGGTGTAGTGGTTAACGAATCTGACTAGGAACCATGAGGTTGCGGGTTCGGTCCCTGCCCTTGCTCAGTGGGTTAACGATCCGGCGTTGCCGTGAGCTGTGGTGTAGGTTGCAGATGCGGCTCAGATCCCGCGTTGCTGTGGCTCTGGAGTAGGCCGGTGACTACAGCTCCGATTCGACCCCTAGCCTGGGAACCTCCATATGCCGCGAGAGCGGCCCAAGAAATAGCAACAACAACAACAACAACAATAACAACAACAAAAGACAAAAAAAAAAAAAAGAAAACTTGAGGCAGATGCTTAGCACTGTCCAATGAGGTCCTACTGCAAAGTCGCACAACTTTTTTTTTTGGCCATGCGGAAGTTCCTAGGCCAGGGACAGAACCCACACCACAGGGGTGACAACGCTGGATCCCTAATGGCTAGGCCGCCAGGGAATTTTTATTTTTCATTTTTTTCCATGGCATCTGAAGTTCCCAGGCCAGGGACTGAACCCAAGCCATAGGAATGACAACACTGGGTCCTTAACCACTAGGCCACCAGGGAACTCCCACACTCCTTAACAGGACTGAAAAGGCCTGTGAGATCTGGCCCCCACTCCCCTTATCTTCGCCCCTGAACACTCTGGCCTCACACATATCCAGAGGCGAACTAGGGAGTTGCTTCCTCATAATCTGTATGAGGCAGAATAATGAAAATTGTCCTTTCATTGACGCGAAGTGGAAATTGCATCTGCTGGAGCCCTGTTTTTCCCAGGCGGCATTCTTGGCTCCCTGAGCACCTGTCATGCACTTTTGCATCCTAATTCCTTCATTCAGGAAGGATTTATTTCTTTATTTATAAGTAAGCTTGTAAGCACAGGCGGATGGTGTAGGTCACCCAGAGATGAGGTCCTACCCAGCCTGGCTTGCTCTGGGCCAGATCCTCCTCTGTGAGCGTTACCTGAATTAACTAATTCCCTACGAGGTAGGTGCTATAACTAGCCCCATGTTCCTAGTGAGGAAATGAACCTTGCCATTTGGTGTCAATCAAGGAGCCTTCGGAGTTCCCATCGTGGCTCAGTGGTTAACGAATCCGACTAGGAACCATGAGGTTGCAGGTTCGATCCCTGGCCTTGCTCAATGGGTGAAGAACCCGGTGTTGCCGTGAGCTGCAGTGTAGGTCGCAGACGCGGTTCGGATCCCACGTTGCTGTGGCTCTGGTGTAGGCCTGTGGCTACAGCTCCGATTAGACCCCTAGCCTGGGAACCTCCATATGCCGAGGGAGCAGCTCTAGAAATGGCAAAAAGACAAAAAAAAAAAAAAGATCAAGGAAGCTTCTTGGTCTAGAGTCTTGATAAGGCGAATGAGGCTGAGTTTTATTATTTATTTATTTAGTCTCATGGATACTAGTCAGGTTTTCAACCGCCTCAGCCACAGCAGGAACTCTGACAATGCCAGGTCCTTAACCCACTGAGCCCCTGGGGAACCCTGAGGCTGAGTTTTATAAAGAACTTGACAGACTTCGGAGATGGGAATAATCACACTTCATTCGTGGGAGTCCAAAGCGAATTCAGAGTTTTAAAAACTCTGTTTGTCTCACAGTTTACAGTGTGGTGTTTCATGGATTAGCTCATTTTTCTAGATGAGGCTGAGAGAGTTGTGGCACAGGATCTGGAATCAGATGATCCCAATACTTGTTTCCCAGCCCTGTCACATGCAGGGTGGGTGTTTGGGGGCCTCTTTTTGTGCCTCAATCCCTCATTTGCAAAGGGGGTATAATACACAATTTACCTCCTGCCATTGTGAGGATTACATGAGATAATAATGCCCTGAAAATGCTTAGCACAGTGCCTGGTATGCAGCAAGTGCTCAAAAAAAAAAAAAAAAAGTTAAATGAAATCATAAGAACCTGGCTTGTTTTACTGGACACAGATGATGTATCAAATACATTCGGGGCCTCATAAGCCTCCCAGCAGCTCCGGGAAGGTTTTGTCCTTATTGTACAGTGAATAGCACACGTTGACTAGGTGACAGATACTATCCTAAAGCACTTTGCTAACTTAATGCTCACAACTATCCCCAGGGTATAGGGGGCCACATGTTATAATTCCCATTTTGTTTATTTAAAAAAAATTTTTTAAATTAAAGTATGGCTCAGTGGTAATGAACCTGACTAGTATCTGTGAGGATGCACGGTCCATCCTTGGCCTCCCTCAGTTGGTTAAGGTTCCAATGTTGCCGTGAGCTGTGGCGTAGGTCACAGACCGGCTCAGATCTGGCGTTGCTGTGGATGTTGTGTAGGTTGGCGGCTGCAGCTCTAAGTCGACTCCTAGCTTGGGAACTTCCATATACCGAGGGTGCAGCCCTAAAAAGACACACACACACACACACACACACACACACACACACACACACACAAAAGTATAGTTGATTCACAATGTTCCATCGATTTCTTTTTCTTTTTTTTTTTTAGAGGGCTGCACCCACAGCAGCCAGGTTAGGGGTCTAGGTTCCCAGGCTAGGGGTCAAATCGGAGCTGTAGCCACTGGCCTACACCACAGCCACAGCGACACGGGATATGAGCCACGTCTTCGACCTACACCATAGCTCATGGCAACGCCAGATCCTTAACCCACAGAGCAAGGCCAGGGATTGAACCCGAATCCTCATGGATCCTAGTCGGGTTCGTTAACTACTGAGCCATGAAAGGAACTCCTGTTCCTTCAATTTCTGATATACCCAGCCATACATATATAAACATTCTTTTTTTTTTTTTTTAATTCTATCTTCCACCATGTTCTAACCCAAGAGACTGGACACAGTTCCTTGTGCTGTAGAGCAGTATCCCATTACTATCTGTTCTAAATAGTTTGCATCCACCAACCCCCCACCCCCCGACAATCACAAGTCCACTCTCTGTAATTCCCATTTTACAGAGGAGGAAACTGAGCATAAATAACTTGATCAAGTTCACAGCCAAGCAAGAGAAGCAAGCAGGCAATTTGCTTCCAAGTCCATACTCTTAATATTTCTTTTCAACAGCAGGTGAAGACACGGGCTCATAAAATGAAGAAATTCCCTCGCCTGAAAAAGGAGCTCTAGGTTATTTTCAAACCCAGAGATTATCTCCGTGTCCAGCAGATGGCGCTCCAGGACACGCCACTCTGTGGGGTTTTCCTAAGAGGGCAAAACTACCATACCCACAAGACAGGGCGGCGACTGAGGGCCTCTTTTCGCTTAGGTGTCTGAAGCAGTGCCTGTGTGCTCTCCAGGAGGAACGTGCGTATCCGAGCCATTCGGGTCCTTCCTCAATTTAAGATGGCACGGTAAAGGTTTTTCCCGCTTCATCCCATTCCCTTTGTCTTATTAGTGGGAGAGCGGAAGGACGGAATCAACGCTATTTGTTGGCTTCATTTGTCCTATCCTAGTGTGAGGACCCTTGACCTTTAACCCAAGGTGGCGGCGCCCAGAGCCTTCGCTCTTGCTGTGGACCTGAGATGAATTAAGGCCAGGAACTCCGCACCATGTCGAAGCTCAGCCGGGCCACTCGGGCCCTCAAGAAGCCCGAGGCCAGCGGCGTGATCCGGGCCATCGTGCGGGCAGGCCAGGCCAGGCCCGGACCCCCACTCGGCCCCATCCTGGGTCAGGTGCAGCCGCGGCGGGAACCTGGAGTGGGAGGCCAGGGTCGGGTGGCCGCTAGTACGCGCGTGGAGGGTGCGGGCTGGAGCCAGGGCGGCCTCGGTTCAGAACGTGGATCTGCTTGTCCACACGCAGTATGGCTTTGGGTTGGTCACAGAGCCTCTTCGAGGCTCAGCTTCTTCAGTCCTTCCTCGACGAGCTGTTGTGAGCCTAGGCAGACGTGGAAGCACACAGATCACCTGGCACAGAAAATGCTCGTTGAATCTGGGTAGAGAAAAAAGGATGGGAACTTAGAGAAGTGAAGACGGAGGAGAGAACGGACAGAGCCTCCTGGGTGGTAGGAAGCTTCCCTGCGCCCCCACGCTAACCCCTGTGCCTCCGTCACAGCGAGGCGTTTCCATCAACCAGTTCTGTAAGGAGTTCAACGAAAGGACAAAGGACATCAAAGAAGGCATTCCTCTGCCCACCAAGATTTTTGTGAAGGTGCGGAGTTGGGACGCTGACCCCCAGTTTCCTTCTCATTCTCCCTCTTCTCCCTAGGTCCTGAAGCTGGTCGCTTGGGGTTGCTACTCTGCTTCTAACTTGGGGCACGTGTCATCCTGTTCCTGGGCCCCACTGTCCCCACTTACACGGTGGAGACTAGTCCGTATCTTTCCAGAGCCCCCCATCCACTGCCATATTGCAGATCTTAACTTTGCCACTCCAGCTTGCTGGGGCTTCCAGAGCGGAGTTGGGTCTGGAAGAGAGGTGACAGGGATGTTTGTGGCAGGTGAATTTTTCTGTGGTTTTGTGGTCAGTTAAATGGGCATCATAGGAAGGTGATTTGGGGAAAAGGAGGGACAGGAAATTAAAAGTTCCCCAGGCAGAGGCAGCAGGGGTGGGGGGGGGAGACAGAAAGTAGTAGTCTCATATTTCTTTTGTCTGTGAAGCCCGACAGGACATTTGAAATCAAAATTGGTCAACCCACTGTTTCCTACTTCCTGAAGGCTGCTGCTGGGATTGAGAAGGGGGCGCGGCACACAGGTAAGGGGCAGGGTGGGCATGGGGATTCTGCAGGCTCTGGAAGGAAGCAGTGACCTCTGAAGAGCAGCTTGTTCTTTCCTCCCAGGAAAAGAGGTGGCAGGCCTGGTGACACTGAAGCATGTGTACGAGATCGCCCGCATCAAAGCTCAGGATGACGCCTTCGCCCTGCAGGACGTGCCCCTGTCCTCTGTTGTTCGCTCCATCATTGGCTCTGCCCGTTCCCTGGGCATTCGTGTGGTGAAAGAGTGAGTGTCCAGGGGAGGGTCTGGAAAGTTCTTGACCCTGGGACAAAGATGAGGACCCACTGAGTGGGAGAGTCAGCTCCTGAGTTAAGAGAGCTTAGATTCTTGGGAGTGCAGAGCCTCATTCACTGGAATATATTTATTAAATATTCGTTAGACATTGCTCTGGACATTGGGTGCAGCTGGGAAGGAGGTAGCCATGCTGGATCTGGCTTCTAAGGAGCTCACAGCCCAGAGATGGAGACGAATTCATAAAAGGAGGATTATATTGCGGGATGGTCGGTGTGGCTAAAAGGAACTACAGGTGTCTTGAGTACAGGGATTAGGGTTCCTGATTTTGCCTGGTGTGTCAGTGAAAGCTTTGCAGAGTCCCTGACATCTGAGTAGAGCCCTGGGAAGCGAGGTCAAGGAGTGGGGGCAAGCATTCCAAGAAGTGGAAAAAATGTAAGGTGGAAGAGAGAGATGCAAAGAAGTTCGGTGTGACCCGGGTGTGTGCTCCTAGAGGCGGAGTGGGAAGTAGTATGAAGAGGGGAGGCAGACAGGGACCAGTGTGTTCTTGAATTCAGACTTGACCCCAAGGCCAGGAGGGGCCCCCTCATGGGGCTTCCGATGACCTCAGGAATTGTTTTTTTTGAGTGAGGTGTCGGGTGGGAGAGCATCCGGCGTGGACAGCAGAGGCAGCACCCAGCCCTTCGCTGGCCTCTTGCTGCTGGTGTTTCCCAAGAGGAGTGGGGTTAAGCATGGGACAGGGATGGACTTGACTTTGCTCAGGTCTTTACTTGTACAGAGGTGAGTGCATGTGATCCCTGCTCTAAGAGAGACATACAGGCACCAGCTAATGACCTCTTTGTACAGAACCTTTGGGGCACAGAGGAAAAGCGGGGTAATTTGGCCTGGGATGTAGCTGAGGTCTCGGAGGTTGAGTAGGGCTTCAAGAAGGGAATAAAAGGCAGAGGCGATGGGGGGGTGGCATTCCTGGCGGAGGAAACAGATGGGCAGAGCCCTGGAGGCTGGGGAGTCCAGCGGGGGAGGAGGGGTTCCCCCCACCAGTGACAGGCCCTCACGTAGCGTCTGTTTTTCTGTACCTGCAGCCTCAGCTCAGAAGAGCTGGCAGCTTTCCAGAAGGAGCGCGCCCTGTTCCTGGCTGCTCAGAGAGAGGCAGATTTGGCAGCCCAGGCAGAAGCTGCCAAGAAGTGACCCCCGACCCCCATCCTCCAGGCTTTTGAAGGGAGCTAGTTGTTGTATTTTTCTGACTTTAAATTACATATTTTTATAGGCATGGCTGTATCACAGGATCAAACCTGAATAAACGTCATTTGTCACTCACTCTCAGTTTCTGCTCTGGGACCCCAGGGAAAGGGACCAGTACTGACAGCAGCCACCATGAACAGACTTTAGGTACCCTAGGAAGGAGGGGTCTTTCTTGCTGCTTCTTAGATGTGTGATCAGAGCTTCATCCAAGCAGAACAACTTGCCCAGGCTCTGAATTGGCAGAGAGAGGAGAAAATCCTGTGTTTTCCCCCAGGGATGAGCAAATGGGCGGTGTGGGGGGGGGGTGCCATGGAAGATGGGCTTGGGTGTCCAGAGGCAGCAGAAGTTTCTGCTTTCATCAGAAATACTTCTTATCTCTTAGGGACTTGCCACCTCAACAGAAACAGATCCACTTAGGGCCTTCAGGTCATAGGGTTACTACATGGAACGCTCTGGATCCTAAGGGCTACGTCAGGGCCCTCTGTTAAGCAGACCCTGGCTCTGGGTCAGGTGTTACCTGAACATGAATGTGAACTGGGGGGTTTATGGCTGCAGACCCTCGGAAGAAGCATAGCATCAGTAGGTACCTGCCCACGGTGGGAGAAGCCTTCTTGAAGTCCTGGCCTCTTGTTTTCCCTTTAATCATAACATCCAGGACTCTTGTCCTCTCATCAAAGAGCGGAGACGAGAGAGAAACGGGATTCACACTGACCAAGCATCTGTTATGTGCTAGGCCCTGTTTTACAATAAGAAGATTTGGAAAGCGTAGAAAATACCTGCAAGAAAATATAAGTCTTGTGTGATCCCCCCACTCAGAAGAGACTTTTTTTTTTTTTAAAGGGCCGCACCCACAAATTAGGGAAGTTCCCAGGCTAGGGGTTGAATTGGAGCTACAGCTGCCGGCCTACACCACAGTCAGAGTAACGCCAGATCTGAGCGATGTCTTTAGCTTATACCACAACTTATACCGCAACGCCAGATCCTTAACCCACTGAGTGAGGCAAGGTCTTCATGCATTCTAGTCCTGTTTGTTGCTGCTGTGCCACAACTGGAACTCTAAGACTTTTGCTGGTATTTTACTGTATATTTTTTCTGCTTTTTTCCTGTGCGTGTGTGTTTATATATAATGCTTTAAGAAAACCAACAGGGAGTTCCCATTGTGGCTCAGCAGTAACAAACCCGGCTAGTATCCAAGAGGATGCAGGTATGGTCCCCTGCCCTGCTCAGTGGGTTAAGGTTCTGGCATTGCCATGAGCTGTGGTGTAGGTTACAGATGTGGCTCAGATCCTGAGTTGCTGTGGCTGTGGCCTAGGCCGGCAGCTGTAGCTCCGATTTGACCCCTAGCCTGGGAACTTGCCGTGGGCGTGGCCCTAAAAGCAAAGAAAAAGAAAAAAACAAATTCAGGTCATACTGCAGATAGTATTGTATTCTGCTTTTACTTATAACTTGGCAACATTTTTTCATTATTATCTTCCTAAAACAATTTTTGAAGACTGCTTAGTACTCTGTCTTACCATTATTTGTTTAACCAAGTCCTCCACTGTTGGGTACTTTGTCGTTTGCATTTAAAAAGAAAATTCACACAAGTTCGTGTTGAGCATGATTCGGCCCTCTGCTTTAGATTCTCCCCAAGCCGCAATCAGTGTGTCAGCTGGGGCTGTGGTCTCATCTGATGCTTGACTGGGAAAGGGTCCACTTTCAAACGCATGTGGTTGTTGGCAGCATTTAGTTCTTTCTGAGCAGTTGGGCTGAGGACCTCAGTTTCTTGCTGGTTGTCAGTCGGAGGCCACCCTTTCTTTCTCCCTGGCTGTGTAGCCTTGGGCAAGTTACTTAACTACTCTGTGCCTTAGATCCCTCATCTATAAGATAGAGAACATAGTGCATATCTCAAAAGGTTGCAGAAATAAGTACATATATGGTCATTTAATTTATGACAAAGGAGTTGAGAATGTATAATGGTGAAAGGACAGTCCCTTCAGTAAAATGTACTGGGAACTTTTTTTTTTCATTTATTTTTTTCTTTTTCTTTCTTCTTCTCCTTTTTTTTTTTTGCCATTTCTTGGGCCACTCCCACGGCATATGGAGGTTCCCAGGCTAGGGGTCTAATTGGAGCTGTAGCCACTGGCCTACACCAGAGCCACAGCAACCTGGGATCCGAGCTGTGTCTGCAACCTACACCACAGCTCACGGCAAAGCCAGATCCCCAACCCACTGAGCAAGGCCAGGGATTGAACCTGCAACCTCATGGTTCCTAGTCAGATTCGTTAACCACTGAGCCATGACGGGAACTCCAGTAAAATGTATTGGGAAGAGTGGATGGACACATACAAAGAATGAAACTGGACCAAACTTACACAAGCTCCCCGCGCCCCCCCCCCCCCCCGCCGCCACCAAACCAACTCAAAATGGATTAAAGACTTGAATGTAAGACCTGAAACCATAAAACTCATAGAAGAAAACAGGCTCCTTGATGTTGGACTTGGCAAAGATGTGTTTTGTTTTGCTTTTTCCCCCAAAAGCAAAGGCAATAAAAGCAAAAAAGTGGGATTACATCAAACTAAAAAGTCTCAACACAGAAAAGCAAACCATCAACAAAATGAGAAGGCAATCTACTGAATAGGAGAAAAAAATATATAAATCCTGTATCTGATAAGGGATTAATATCCAAATTATATAAAGCACTCAATAGCAAAAAAAAAAACAAAACCAAAAAACCACACATGAACGGTTCTTCCCTCTCTGGAATTTTAGTTCATCTAGTTCTTGTTTGTACAGCTCTATGATGTCTTTTGCAATGTGGATTTCACAACCAATGTGTCTCTAGTTTTCACAATGGAACAGTGTATGATACACTATCACACCTATGTAACCTGTGCTGTAATAATTATACTCCATATGCAGTATATGCCAACAATTTTTTCTCCGAATACTGATTTTTTTTTTTTTGTCTTTTGTCCTTTTAGGGCCATGCCCATGGCATGTGGAGGTTCCCAGGCTAGGGGTCTAATCGGAGCTACAGCTGCCAGCCTATACCAGAGCCAGAGCAATGCCAGATCCAAGCCTCGTCTGTGACCTACACCACAGCTCACAGCAATGCCAGATCCTTAACCCACTGAGTGAGGCCAGGGATTGAACCCGCAATCTCATGGTTCCTAGTTGGATTCGTTTCCACTGTGCCGCCACGGGAACTCCCTGAATACTGATTTTTAATTATATGTGTTGATTATATCAATCGGGTGATTTTATTTTCTTCAAGTGCTTAGATAGGTGAAATAGAAAACCACATTTTGGATTATGTACTTTTGCTCAAACTTGGCCTAGTATAGATTATAGTGCTTGGGCTATGTTAAAATACCCAGAGCACAGGCAGCTGGTTTTCAGACAATGTACAAATAAGCCACTCAACATATTGTCTTACACTTTTTTGCCGAAAACCCCACCTTAATAGGTCTTGGTGGTCCTTCCAATTTTCCATTTCGAATTGAGTGTTGAAATTTCAGTTTTCATCTTTTTTATTTCTAGGTTCTACTGGTTCTTTTTCAAGTCTGCTTTACCACTTATCATTTCATGTTCCCTGTAGATGTTCTTTGCAATTTATTTTTTTTAAACATGAAAAAATATAGTCGTTTTAAAATCAGTGGCTGACTATTCCAATACAGGTACCGTGTATGTCTCTTGTTGCTAGTTCTTGCTCATACTGTCTTGCTTCCTTGTGTGTCGTACTCTTTGATTGCATCCTACCCAATGCCTGTGACACATTCTTTATGGAAGCTTCTTGAGGCCTGAGATGGAGAGGTTTTCAATTAGATCTGCCAGCACCTGATGACATTGCAAAAGTCCTGACATTCGTCTCATCCCACTCTAAATAGTAACCCTTAACCCGGTTACTAAGGTCAGAAACACAAGACTCCTCTCTTTTCCTCATCCCTACTTTACACACAGTAACCAATCATGTTAATTCTCAGAGAATTCTGAATCCAGTCTCTTGCCTCCATCTGTGCCCGGTGAAAGCTCCCATCCTCTCTTGCCTGGACCACCGCAGAAGCCTAGCTGGTCTCTCAACTTGCACTCCTGCCTTCTCCTATCCGCTCTCTACACACTGTCAGAGGGATGGCTTCAACATGGGAATCAAATCATGTCATGCCCTCGCTTAAATCCCCTCAAAGAATTCCTCTTGTATGTGAAATCAAATCTAAGTTTCTTAGGGCATAAAGCCCTGAGTAATATTTTCTCTGCAAGCACTCCTCTTGCTGACCCTTATCCATGCGCACTGACTGCCTTGCTAGTCCTTAAAAAGCTCCAAGGCTTTCCCATTTAAATACCTCTATCTTTGCTTTCCTTTGGACTGGGACATCCTTATCCCTGTCTCTCCTCTTTGAGGTCTCGGCTCATTGTTACCTCCTAAGGGCTTCTGGACACCCTACTCTAAGTGAGGACACTCTGAACCAGAGCTGTGGTTCTGTCCCTCATGTTGCACATACTGTATGCTCCTTCGAGAGTGTTGATTGACTTTTTGTTCTGTCTCCTCACAGCTAATATAAGCTCTTTGAGCCAAGGGACCTTGTCTGTTTTGTTCACTGCTGCATTCTAGCACTCGGAACAGTTCCTGGCACATGTATGTACTGCAAACATTTACCGCATTAAAAAAACAAAAAACAAACAAACAAGAAAACAAACCTGAAAACAAAAACACGGAGTTCCCATCGTGGTGCAGTGGAAACGGATCCGACTAGGAACCGTGAGGTTGCGGGTTCAAGCCCTGGCTTCGCTCAGTGGGTTGAAGATCCGGCATTGCCATGGACTGTGGTGTAGGTCACAGATGCGGCTCAGATCTGATATTGCTATGGCTGTGGTGTAGGCTGGCAGCTGTAGCTTTGATTGGACCCCTGGCCTGGGAACTTCCATATGCTGCAGGTGCAGCCCTAAAAGCAAACAAACAAAAACAAGGCTGGAGCTCCCACCTTGACATAGGAGTAAGAATTCCACTGCAGCAACTCTAGTCACTGGAGGCACAGGTTCCATCCTGGGCCCAGCACAGTGGGTTAAAGATCAGACATTGCCACAGCTGTGGCGTAGGTCACAGCTGCAGCTCAGATTCAATCCCTGTCCCAGGAACTTTCATATGCCATGGGTGTGGTCAAAAATAAGGAAATAAGGCTTCAGAGGCGACACTTGAGGTCAATTTTTAGGACACCAAAACTTGAACCCATTCTCCTACATTCTGCTCCCAGGGAAGAGTTTGGTATTGGTGGGAAGGGAAAGAGCTGAGGGTCAGGTATGACTCCTGCAGTGGCTCTGAGAGAGCCCTCCGACAAGTCCCCTCCTCTCCCCTGGCCTCAGTTTGTCCATCTGTTCCAACCTGGGACATTCTGAGCCAGGGAGACTTGCCAGCAAGTGGAACCAAAGCAGGTACTTCTTTGTCCAGCAGGTGGAGCCATTGGCTCTTCCAATTGTTTTTTTCTCCATGCTGGACCGAGCTGCGGGATTTCTGGTTCTGAGTATTGGGATGACTTTTCACCAAAACACACACTCTGCTATCACCTACCACCATCACCCCCAAATACTAGCAAGCTGTTTCTTTTGTTCTCATGTATCCTTTATTTTTAAAATGTTCAATTTATTTAGTTTAGTTTAGTTTTTTTTTTTTTTTTCCTTTTTTGGCTGCCCTGTGGCATATGGAATTCCTGGGGCCAGGGATCATATCCCAGCTGCAGTCATAACCTAAGCTGCAGCTGCAGCAATGCCAGATCCTTAACCCACTGTGCAGGGCTGGGTATCGAACCTGCATCTCAGGGCTCCCGACACCACTGATCCCACTGTGCCATAGCGGGAACTCCTAGTTTTAGTTTTTAAAGAAACTTTCAGAAGACTTCAGATATCCAGCAATGTTGGTGAAGGAAGTAGAGAGTTTCATATACTCCATATCTATTATTTCCTCTATTATTAACATGGTACAGTCATATGGTGTATTTGTCACAGGTAATGAGCAAATATTGGTACATTATTATTAACTGAAGCCCACGCATTGTTCAGATTTCCATAGTTGTTTTTTTTTTTTAATGGCTGCACCTGAACATGTGGAGTTTCCCAGGCCAGGGACAGAATCTGAGCCGCAGCTGTGACCTGCACCACAGCCGTGGCAATCCTGGATCCCTTAACCCACTGCACAAGACTAGGGATCAAACTCTTGCCTCTGCAGTGACCCAAGTTGCTGCAGTCAGATTTTTAACCCACCGTGCCACAGCGGGAACTCCTCCTTAGGTTTTAGCCTATGTCCTTTTTCCGTTCCAGGATCCTAGCCTGAACACATTATATTTTGTCATCAGGTTTCCTTAGGCTCCTCTTGCCGCTCCTGTTCTCAGACTTCTGTTGTTTTTGATGAGCCCCAGGGAGGTTTTTTAGATGAGACTCCAATATGTGTCTTGAGCCTATGGTCACTTCAGTTTCGTGGCTGAGAGATACAACCTTTTATGCTCTGGGGAACTTAGGAACAACATTTTTGTGGTAGAAGTTGGTGACGTTCTGCTCAAATCCTTAGGTTGACTTCTGAAGTTGTCCCCTCAATAAAATATTTATAGTGTGCTTGCTGTGTGTCCGGCCCTGTGCTCTGCACCAGCGAGGGGCAGAGCTGAGACAGACTCTTCTTGGGGCTTACAGGCCAGTTCTTTTGTTTAAGTTGGAGAACAGACATATGGGAAGGCAGAGGGGCAAGTCTGAGCCTTCCTGTTTCACCCAAGGATGAGTCCAAGGCTGAAAAGAGATGACAGGTCCCTGGAAT
The DNA here is from genome assembly GCF_016906955.1 of Phacochoerus africanus. NCBI lineage: Eukaryota > Metazoa > Chordata > Mammalia > Artiodactyla > Suidae > Phacochoerus > Phacochoerus africanus. Next base: position 5,964,994 of record NC_062547.1, read on the forward strand.
ATCTTCCTTACCAGAGGACCTCAGAAGGGCCTGCCCCAGAGCTGAAGGATTTTGAACGTTAGGCGGTTTCAGCTATTCTCAGGGTTGTGCTCTCAGCACCTGGAATCCAGCCTACGTATTTCACTGGGTGGGGGGCAGACCAGGGCCTGGAGCTTCCTTCCCCTCCTTGAGAAATTTGTTGTAAGCCTTGGCAGTCACCACTGCCTTCTTTTTTTTTTTCTTTTTCTTTCTTCCTTCCTTCCTTTCTCCCTCTCTCTCTCTCTCTCTCTCTCTCTCTCCTCTCTCTCTCTCTCTCTCTCATTTGCTTTTTAGGGCTGCAGGTGTGGCATATGGAAGTTCCCAGGCTAGGGGTCAAATTGGAGCTACAGCTGCCGGCCTCCACCACAACCACAGCAACACAGATCTGAGCCACATCTGCGACCCACACCACAGCTCACAGCAAGGCCAGATCCCTGACCCAACGCGAGAGGCCAAGGACGGAATTCGCATCCTCACGGATACTAGTCAGATTTGTTTCCGCTGCACCACATAGGGAACCCCCACTATTGCCTTCTAATAGCACCTTTGGGAGGTCAGTGCCATTTTTCTCAGCCCCATTTTACCTGTACAGAAACTGAAGCTCGGATTCCACTCAGCAAATAGTTGGTAGAGGTGGAATTTAAATCCAGGTTTTTCTGTCTCCGAATTTTCATTTCTGCCCCCGCCATCCCCTGTGGTTGTTGGCCTTCAAGCTTTGAGGCCGACAGTGTTTTTGGAAATAAAGATTTCTCTTGACCCGCTAAGTTGTATTCTGCTCAGAAGGATGTGATCTGCTCTAGTTTGCAGGCCTGGAGGGGCAGAGGGCTCTGCTCCAGCCCACACCTGCCCTTCTCGGGTAATCTGGGCTGGGGTGATTTGATGTGATGGTTCACAGGCCTGGGGGTGGAGAGGACAGGCCAGGGCTTGGATGCGGATAATGTGGGTTGTTGTCAACCTGCTCCTCTCACTAACTCTGGGGCACGTCACCATTTACTTGTGATCTTCCTTCTTCATCAGTGACACGCTGCTCACACACCTGTCCGGGGGCTTTGTTGCAGTGAAGTGATATAAAAATGTTTGCAGGCCGAAAGCCCCATGCAGCGATAGCAGAGATGGTTATCATTTCCGATGAGAAGATCCAGGGCCCCAGATGGAATCTGCTTGCTTGTAAGGCCAGGTTGAAGGAAGAAACTCATGTCCTGGAGTTCCTGCTGTGGTGCGGCGGAAGCGAATCTGACCAGCATCCATGAGGACACAGGTTCGATCCCTGGCCTTGCTGAGTGGGTTAAGGATCTGGTGTTGCCGTGAGCTGTGGTGTAAGTCACAGACACGGCTCTGATGCTGAGTGGCTGTGCCTTGGCGTAGGCTGGCAGCTGCAGCTCCGATTAGACCCATCACCTGAGAACCTCCGTATGCTGCAAGTGGGGCCAAAAAAAAAAAAAAAAAAGACAGAAACTTATGTCCTGAAACTTCAAACTCATGTCCAGGAAAATGCCAAGCTGAATCCCCTCTCTCTCCCCAGGACCTTCTGCTCCATCCCACACTGGAAGTGCTGCAAGCTCAGAGCAGAGAGGAGACCCCAGTAGCATCAATGCCAAAGTGTCACAAAGCCAAGATGTAGCATCTGTTTCAGCTCCAAACTCTCAGCTTCTAGCACAGAGTGTGTCACATACCAAACACTCTGGTGTTGAGTGAATGAAGAAATGCCAGGCTGTCAGCAGGTCTAGACTTTACCTCCTGACCCCCACACTCCGATTGGGGCCCCTCAACTTTTTCAAGTCTCCACCCTTCCCTTCTCACAGATGTGCACGACACCAGGGATACCAAAAAGGCAAACTGGACTTTATTATAAAGTTGGCTACAAAGTCACCGCAGCACCACGAGGTGGCCACCTGGGCAGGCCCAGGCAGTCTGGCAGCCGGGTGAATCCCGCACCAGGTACACGCACTCGTGCAAGCACACGTGTGACGGCGGCAGGTCTGCCTTCCTCCATCGGAAAGGAATGTAGCGTCTCTTCGCGCCCCCCACCCCAGGCGCGGGGCGCAAAAGTCACAAGAAGGGCCGCCAGGGCGGCAGAGTCCATCGGAATTGAAATCCCGTTACTGGTGTGTAGAGAATTCTACGTGGGTGTCAAGAGCCCCTCAGGGCACAGGCTGGCCCTGGTGGGCACTGCCTTTCCCCCACCAAGGCCCAGGGGTGGCTTGGCCCCCCAGGAGTGGAGAACTGGCCCAGGCCCATGGGGCAGCGGGGAGGGGGGGACGTGAGACTCCCCCATTCTCCGCTTGAAATCCCATTCAAGGAAACTCACTACGAGTGAATACAGATTGAAATGGAAACTGGGATCACTTGATGTCTCTAAATTTAAAAAGAAGCCCCCTCCCGTGCCCTCCCACCTCCCCCCCCAAATCCTGCAGGGCTTGGGGAATCACATCTATTCCCCCTTGGCCCCCAGAATCCCCCCAACGATCCTGGGGGGGTGGAGAGCGGCTCCACGTCTTGATGACAATATGCCATACTTGACGACGTTAAGTCACAGACTTATTCAAACGTTGGTTCCCCTCCACTTCCATCTGCAGAGAGAGGGAAAGAGAGAGAGAGAGAGAGAGAGAGAGAACAATCATTAGGCCTATTAGAAAAGCTAGGCTGAGGATATGGCCCACTATTGGCACACTGTATGGGCTGCAAATATGTTCGTCCTATGACTGAATGATCGCCAGAGGCTCAGCAGATAAGGGAGCAATTTGGATGAATGGAGTGAAAATATGACTGTGTTTTTGGAAAGGATGGAGCCATAGCAGAGATCCTCCGATGGGGCCAGGGGCTGAGTCCCACTCTCTTTCCCAAACTCCTGTAAACTCTCACTCTGTACTCTCTTTAGGGAACAAGAATACTGAGCTAGAGCTCTAATCACTCTTCTGTCAATTTGCTGTGTGATCTTAGGCAAGTTCCTTTACCTTTGGGACCTTGGCTGTCCTCACTTGTAGAGTGGGGTGGGGATGACTGATATAGGTCTCCCATAGAGGCAAAAAGCACAAACCATAACCTAAGATTCTCTTGCATTTTATCACATGCCCCGACCTCTGCGTCCCCAGGTCTACTTGTCCCGAGCTTCCATATTGTTTTCCCTTAGTTCTTATCCTCACTGCTACCCTACACAGCAGGTGACATTATCCCACAAATAAAACTGAGGTACAGAGAGCGGAATGCACTAGTCTAGTGCCATCCATCATCTCACTGGCAGGGCAGGAACTTGAGTTCTTGAACATTTTGGTTGAACTCACCTTCATGGAAGCTGTCTTGAACTTGGCTCTGGAGTTGATGCAACTCATCAGTAAACCCATCATAGGGGAATGCTGAGACACCTGTCTCAAAGGCGGTTTCATATGTGGCCAGGTCCTCCAGGAAGCTGCGGTCTTCTGGGGACAGGTTGTTGCAAGGCGATGGGGCCCCTCCTGGGACCGCTGCCTCAGGATCCCCTGAACTCCATTCCCCATTGGGGTCTGGAGTAGAGAGATCCATGAAGATGTCTTCTACAGATGTCTCTTCCAGGAATATGTTATCCGGGTCAGCCAGGAAATCCAGGTCCTGGCACTTCCAGGGTTTCAGTTCCAGGCTGAGCACAGGGGGTCCAGCCCCCGACAGGGAAAGGTTGGAGTCCAGGGGCTCCAGGCCCCCAAGTGACTCCAGCCCACCTGTGCCAGCCTCAGCCGAGAAGGGCCTATCCATGCCCTGAGCCAACTGGCTGATCTGCTGGATGAGACGGTCTATCTCATTCTGCTCCTTCTCAGAATAGTGGAAGAAACTCTGCTTGACTGGAGAGGCCTCAGGTGTAAGCAGGCCTTCGGGCACCAGGGGGACATCCACAGAGAGGGGGCCCCGGAGCTGGGCTAGGGCCAAGAGTGTGCAGTCCCCATTACCAGGGCTGCTAGGACTTGGGGGCAACTTCTCATAGAGAAAACTGCATCCCTCCTGGGCGAAGTAAGTCTTGGTGGGATTGGGGCTCAGCTGCTCTGGGAAAGTTTGGCTGGGGCTGTTCAGGTGTGCTTGGAATGCTGTGCTGGGAGGAGTTGACTGCTCACGTGCAGGGCTGCCCAGAGGCTCTGGGAAGGTGGCAGTGCTGGGAAGCAGCTGGTCTGGGAAGGTGGAGGTGCAGGGAGTCAACTGATCTTCGTAGCTTCTGGCTGAGGTTTCAGTCAGCTGGCCTTGTAGTGGGCTAGTCAGTGGGTCTGGAAAGGTTGCACTGCTGGGCGTCAATTGATCAGAGAAGGTCGCAGTGCTTGGCGTCAGCTGTTCTTGAAGAGAGCTGGGTGGAATAGGCAAGTGGGGCTGGAAGGGCTCATGGAGGCTGAAGAGGAAGGCACAGCCTCCCGGCTGGTGGGGTGTGTACGGGGGCGTGCAAACAAAATCCTTGCTCAGGTCTGCTTGAAGAGAAGGCTCAGGGCCAGATGGGAATGTCAGGTAACCAAAGCCCAGGTCTTTGGTGGGTCGGAGAAGCTCTTCTGATGTTGAGACAGCACTGGGCTCCGGAGCACGGGGGAAATCAGTGCTTCTGGGAGGCCCCATAGTGAAGAGTGGATTAGGGCTGGAGCACTGCTCCTGAGAGAGGATATTCTCAGGGAATGAGGGCAGCATGGTTGGAGTGCCCAGGACATAGGCTGCCTGGGTGTCTTCAGAGTTCAACTGCTGGCGGAGGCTCCAGGCTTCCGAGTCACTGAAGAGAAGAGAAGAGGCATCCGGTAAGGATTTGGTGTCCATTCCCAGAGAAGTTCTCTAATGTGTTTTTCCTCCATTCCACCTCAGCTGCCTCCCAGGCCCCTGCCTTGCAGCTCACCTGATTGGGTAGTTATTGGCAGTAATGGGACCCTCTGGACCTTCTGAGTATAAAAGACAATAAATCCATGCCCAGCCTCCAGGCTTGGCCAGCAGTCTCACCACCATCTCTGCCTGAATATCTCCACTCTCAGCCACTGGGAGGAAAGAAGAGATGCAGAGTTAGGACATCCATCAGGCAACACCACCTAAACTCCCCCTTTACTGATCTCTCTACTTAATGGGGGTATCTATGGCATCCTTTATTCTGACTACCCTAACCTGCACCATTCAACTTCCCACCTTGACCTCACCACTCAGAGTCCCCCAGTCTTGACTCTGTTTTTGCCTTGATTCTTCACCCTAGTGTTCACCCTATAGTATCCCAAACCATTTAGCTCTGATATCTCCCCAACACCAGCCCTGATCACAGCCCTTCTTCATCATGTTTCGCATATGCCCTTTCCAAGGTCCCTGTCTTGTCCCCAGCCTCTCTGGACACTCACACAGGCGGTAGTGTTGAGCAGAAGCATGGCCCAGGTCTTCAGGGTGCAGCAGTCCATACCATGATTTACAGAGCAGTTCACTGCGCTCAAAGCCCAGGTAGATTAGGACACTGGGAAGGTGGAAAGGGTGAGGTCAGCTTTCTGTTTTCCTTGCTTGATATCCAGGCATCTCACTCCCTTCCATGTCCTCTATCCCCTTAGAGCCCATCCTCCCTGCCCCTGATTCCAGAATCTAGGGTCCCCTCACCTCTGGCCTGACTTTGTCTTGGGGTCTGAACATTCTGGGCTTACCTTTCAGAGATGTCCAGTAGGGCCAGGTCCTTAGCATGACGGCTCTGGAACATGGCCAGGAAGAGAGAGGCAGGGCCAGGACCAGGGCCAGGGCCAGGGCCGGGCCGGGGTCTTGTCTCCAGTGGGGCACAGAAGGCTGTGAACACAGGATTTCCTGCCCAGTAGGCTCCAGGTGGGTGAGCATGGAATCGGCCTCGAATAAGCACCAGTTTGTTGCCTGCACTCTGGCGCCTAAGTGACTTGGAGGTGTTGAAGCGACAGCGGAAGAGGCGATCTAGGTGAGTGAAGAGAAAAACTGGTAAGCAAGTGAATGACTGAGAGAGATGGTAAACAAGAAGGAGCAAGGCAACAGGAGGGATATTAGATTGAAGAAGGGAGAAGCAAGTTCTTACCAGTGTCCAGGGAAGAAGGCAGGCTGAGTTGCTGGCGCACAGTTAGGTGGTCAGCTGGATCAATGATGTCGTAGATACTATCACCCTGGGCAACCAGATCCACCTGGAGAAAGATAAAGAAGAGATGACCATTAGTGAAGGCAACAATCCCTGGTACATAGCATCTTGTAGGATATAACCCCTCCATACCCATTAATTCTCAAATTCTCAGAAGTGGAAAGCTATTATGTCCCCATCTGTGCCAGAGCCCAATCTGAAAAGACCCTCAGGACTCACCATGGAGTGGCCCAGATGCTCGCTCACACTCTCAGACAGATAGAGCAGCTTCCCCTCCGCTGTGAACACAAGCAGAAAGCCAGGTAGTGCTGCCACTATCTCTTCAAGCTCTTGAGCTGAGAGAAGCCCTGTGGAGCCCGCCAGAGGAGTGCCTGCAGGGTAAGAAGATATGATGAGTCAGGAATAAGGCTGAGAAGCGAAACAGAAGTGAGAAAGACATGGACTGAGTTTCAGAAAATCCAGAGGACTTTTTCATGGACCTGCCTCTGCACACACCTGTTGACCTGCTGTTCGCAGCTCTTGCCCGGGGAACCTGTTGCTGGATCTCTCTAGCCAGCGAGCCCTTCGACCTCTAAGTCGGGGCTGGGGCATCTGCCGGTGTGGGTTTCAGGACCACGGACAGCGCTCCCGAAGGCTACTGAGCATTCAGCACCATGGGCAGTGCCCTGCAACCCCCGTGGCTCTGTCAGCACCGCGGACAGCGCTTCAACAGCTGCAGAATTGCCCTTCCAGTATCTCTAACGGCGGTTGTTTCCCCACGTTTTGGCAGCTCCGTCCCTGAAACTTCCCGGGCTTCCCTCCCTTGGCTCCCGGAGCTTCTCTCCGCTGGTGGGGACTGGGGCCATCGTGTCCTGGTTCTCCTCCTGCCATAAGTCTGGCACCAGGGACACTGCCCAAGCTCTCTAACCCTCATTCAGATTTGGACAGAGCTCAGGAGGAAAAGTAGGAAATCCTGAGTTCTCCAAGTTCCTCCTCACCCCAGCTCGCAGACACGCTGCCTTAGACCTGAGGCAGTCCCAGCGGGTTCCCTCAGCTTCACTATCCCTGATGCTTGGGTCTCAGCCCCAGTTTGCTCACCTCCAGCGAAGAAGACGCCCTTGCGAGTGTAGATGCAGGCAAGACTCATAATGTGCAGGTAGGACAGCCGGACCTTGTCTGCTTCGGCCAGAGGCAGCAGCTCCTTGAGATTCCGGATCTCAGCGTTGATCTGGTCGCGGCGCGCCTTGGAGGCGCCCTTGGTGGAGCGGTACATGACTAGCGGCTTCAGAGCTCCAGCTCGAGCGCTCCGAACACCTGCGTTCCTGTCCGGACGCACCGGTGGCTTCCTCCTCCTTGCTTCCCCGTCTCTCGCTCAGGCTCGCTTGCTCGCTCTCTCTCCTCTCCTGGGCTCCGCTCGGCTGCGCTGCCCCCCTCGCCTGCCTTGTTCCGCCTTATATAGCTCCCGTCAGGCGTGGGGGGCTCGCTTTAGAGAAAGGGGGGGGCGGGAGGCTGGGCTAAGCTAGCTGCAGCGGGAGCTGCTGGCTGGTGGGGGGGGGGGCGCTCCTCCTCCCTCCCAGGCTTCCAACGTCATCCCATGACGTAGAACGAGAGCGGGAGGGGTGCCGGGGGGTGGGGAACGCGGAGAAGGAGGCTGCGGAGGGGGCCGCGGCTGGCGGCAGCTGAGCCGAGAGGCAAGCGCTGCATTAGGAAGGCCTGCAAGGGGGTGCAGGGACCCGAATGTGTTCAGCTGAGGGAAGGGACAGGGAAAGGGCTGAGGCGGTCTGAAGCCCCTGGCAGGAGAGTCTGCAGAGGGCAGAAGGGACTGGTTCCGTCACCGATTTTTCTGAGATAAGGGAATGGGGAAGAGCAGAGTCGTACACAAATTCCCCCTCCCTTTGTGCCAAGGTCACGTTCTTTCGGGGGAGGGACGGGGGGAGAAGGACCTTCCTTGGCCTCTGTGGGATAGGTCAGAGCTGGGGTTTCTCTCTAGAGATTACTCAACTGTGGGATTCCCTTATCACTTTCAAAGAACAATTCTCCTCCCCCTTTTCCAAACCCAGGTCTTGGCGATTTCGCAGGGGGAGTTTAGTTGGGGGCGAGGGGTCTAAGCTTCTAGGATGAGTGGGAAAAGGGTCCTGGTATCCTGAGGGAGAGGGACAAGCTGAATTTGGCTTCGGTTCTATTTTCCCACAGCCCAAAATAGGAACACCTGCACCAACTCGGCAGTCTGCAGTGACCCTTTGGTCCTCTGTCCATAATTAACCTCAGTCCCTCACGGGGGGAAACCGAGGCCGGGTCCCAGGGCCTGGGGAGAATCTGGGTCTACACCTAAGTATCCCTTCCCCCATTGCCAGCCCCAAAGCCAGCGGCTGCCCCCGCCCGACTGCAAGCTCCGGTCTCCCCGCGGGCTGGGGGCGGGGGCGGGGCCGGGGGAATCCCAGCTCCATATTAGGACAGGAATCCTCCCGCGGCTGCCGCAGCAGCAGCAACGGGCGGGGCCTGGCTGCCTCCGCAACGCTCCGGAGGGCTCCCCCTCTGCCTCCAGCGGGGAAGATGGAGAAGCAGCAGAGAAACGAGGGGGGGCGTTCTGGACACTCTGCAGGTTCCATGCACCTACCAAGGACCCCTTAACTCTGTCAGGCTGTCCACAGTGCTTTCCGGCCCCTCCCCATCATCGGCGGCAGGACTTCTCCCTGTGTCTCCACTTTCAACGCTCCACATACCCCCCTTCCCCCGGCCCCAGCTAGTTTTGTTACCTCTTTGCCTGCTTAGTGGTCTGTCTCAGCTTTGTGAGCCCTCTACCCACCAAACGTTCCCCCTCTGCTCTCTGGAGTCTCTCTTCTTTCCTTTGTCAATTTTGTCTCAACATCATGTCTCCTTTGCTCTATCTCCCTCCTTCTTTCTCTTTTCAGCACCGGTGATCACTGTCTACAGGGGCTGAGGGGTGCCTTTGTTTCCCCTAGAATCCCATGAAAGTAGAAAAATAAGCTATGGGACATTCTATCTGAAATCGAATTCTGTGGGGTAGGGGTGTGTGTGCAAAGTCACTTGAGGGGCTGGGTTAGGGTTAGGGTTAGGAAATGAGGTCACTTAGAAGCTGGGGGAAAGGGGAGTTCCCGTTGTGGCGCAGTGGTTAACGAATCCGACTAGGAACCATGAGGTTGCGGGTTCAGTCCCTGCCCTTGCTCAGTGGGTTAACGATCCCGCGTTGCCGTGAAGGCTGGCGGCTACAGCTCCAATTAGACCCCTATCCTGGGAACTTCCATATGCCGCGGGAGCGGCCCAAAGAAATAGCAAAAAGACAAAAAAAAAAAAAAGAAGCTGGGGGAAAGGGATCGGCCTGCTTGTAGAAAGTCACATGGGAGGGGTGGAAATAGACTTTGACACCAAGAAGTGAAATTTGGGGTCAAGGAACTCTTTTTCACTCTTCATAGAAAAGGGTGGTGGTAAGACAGGTAGAGTGGGAGGAGGAGGGCTAGCTAAGAAAAGGGTCTCTGCGGACCCAATCCTGACATCCTGTGCATTTTGCAGAGGTTGGGACATCCAGAGCAACCATCCTATATTCAGTAGCACAACTGAGAGGGAGGGAGGAGGTAGGTCTGTCTGTCTGTCTGCCTTCCACTACCCCCGACCTTATGTACCTGGGTGGACATAAAAGTGGCTCCTTCAGAAAGTTTGTCTCTGTTCCAAATTCATCTCTATCTGGTCCCTGATGTACTTACCCATCCCTTGCTGAAGCTTCTGTTTGGACCAGCGCCTGATCATTGGACCCCCTTCTTGTATGAAAACCCAGGGCAGTATTCCTGTTTTCTTCACTCATGGTGTTTTATTCCTGATTGAGGGACATGCCTGGTGTTCCTCTCCATGATAAGAGGTGTCTATTGGTTGGGTCCAGCTGGTCTCCAGTAAGCTGAGCAGATCTGCAGTGAAAGAATGGGGCACACGCTGCTGTCCGTGGTCCTGAACCATCAACCGGCATATCCTATTGACCATGATCTGCCTGGGACATTAAAGTAGAGCTTGTGTCCATACGGCTCTCACAGAGAGGCCCCGAATGGCTGTCCCCTTCTGAGGATGAATAGGGGGGTGGGTTGCAGGTATGCAATATTTCTGTGCTAGGAGTGAAGTAAATGCGGGGGTCGGGGGAGGGCTGTGTTCAAGGGAAGAGCCCTTGGATTTTCCCAGGAGAATGAATGGGGGTTGGAGTGCGGGGTGGGGTGGGTTGGGGAGAGATATTCTAGAAGGGAAGAAGGGTCTAGAAAGGGACAAGGGAGGGGGCACAGAAAGGCTCATCCTAGTCCTCCCACTCTAGGATTCAAGTTGAGAAGCTCTGTATGCCCCAGTGTCTTCTCTCCCCAGGCCAGCTCCCACTCCCCTTGCCTCCCACCTCCATGAGGCTATTTTTAACAGTGAAGAACCAAAAATAGCTTGGCAGCAGCTTCCAGCCGTGGGAGAGGAGCTATTTATATCACCAGTGATGGTTCCAAAATAGCAAGCAGGAGGAGGGGGTGGCTGGCACGCTAGAGAGCTCCTGGCTGCTGCTAAAAATACTGGCAGTGTGAGTCATCCTGGCCTGGCTGAGTCACCCCACTCCCCCCAACAGGCAGCAGGCAGCAGCAGCAGAACAGGCTAAGAACTGGAAGTCTGAAATGGGGGTGGTAGCAGAGCCCCTTGGCTATGGAAAAGTGGGCAAGAGAGTGTATTGAGAGAGGGGCTTTGGGGTGAGTTTGTAGAAGGAATTGGGGGCACTCCTGCTCCCCCTCTCTGTGAGCCTGCAGCATTATCAGCTCTGCACTGCTGCTCAGGGATGCCTAGGCAATTGAAGGGAGGGAGCCAGACTGTGAGGATGTGCATGTGTGTCTGTCCATTCATTTGATTCTGACTGTATTTGTGTATCTCTCTGTGTCTGTTTGCATGCCTCTATAGCTCTGGGTCCATATTACTTTATGTACTTGCCTATGCCTGCATTTATGCTGTCTTTATGAAAAAATGTCTATGACTTCCTGTGTTGTGTGTAGTTCTACCCTTGCAGCTTTCTGTGTGCCTCCCTGTCCATGCATTTTGTGTCCACATCTGAGTTGGATCAGTGCCTCTCACAGCACCCAACAGGGTACATGGATTTGCATGCATTCTTAGCCTCAATGCACCTTCTTTGCTCTCTCAGATGTCACCTGTTAGGCTCTTGCACCATTTATGCCTTAATCACCTCTCTCCACCCAGCACCTTCCCTTCCTTCTAGCCCTTGGCCTCCAATCATTTGTGAAGGTCTCTGTTGCATGCAACCTCTAGCTAAAAGATGGAGGAAGATAGCCCCATGTGGCCTCTCCCTTTTCTCTCAAGCCATCCTGAATTGTCCCTGGCTTGCAAGAGTAAGTGGTTTTCCATCACTCCATATTTGGGGAGCCGAGAGAAGAGAAGGGCTTTCTTTAGTTCTAAGGAAAAAAATTCCTGGTGTGGGCATAGGCATGCGCAGTGTGTGTGTGTGTGTGTGTGTGTGTGTGTGTGTGTGTGTGTTCGAGCGCGTGTGTGCACACACACAACCGAGAAAGAGAATGAGAGAGAAAAAAAATCAAGGTCCCTTCTTTACAGAGACAAGCTCGCATCTGTTGCCATGGCAACCCCGCCCACTCCTTCCCCGAAAAATCACCAAGAAGAGGTGATGGCATCGAGGAGCGATTGGCTGATTTCTTTCTTTATTATTTTTTCCGAAAAAGGGCTTTTTATAGCAAGAACAGGCCGTGAGATCCCTTGCCCCTGTCTTACATGGCTTTACTGGGGACCTGGAAGGACACCACCCCCCAACCTCTAGCAGAGAAGAGGAGGTTTATCTTTTCCAGAAATTTCAGGGAGGATGACCTCCTGGAAGGGAACTGGAGGGTGAGTGGGGAGTCTGCTTCTTTAAAACAGCATGGAGGCTCCTAGTGAGGGCTGCTTTTCTGAAGACTTGGGGCAGGGGTCTTGACAGAGGCTGTCAAAGCATATTCTGTCTTGCCCTGGACAAATGCATCTATGAAAAGGAGAGAGGAGGAGGAAGGAAGGGAGGGAGGGAGAATGGATGAATGAATGAATAAATGAATGAATCACTTGATGGGTCTCCAGAACAGATGACAAAATGCCAAAGGATGCAAGATCTCCATGGTGGCCAGGTCCCATAGATAGACAGGATGCTTTGAGACATTAAGGTAATTGGTGGTGCTGCAAGTCATCACCAGGCCACAAGTATGGCTACTTGATCTGGACCCCAGGGAAATTGGGGCCATAAGGGAACAATCTATGGGAGCATGGCAGCTCACCTTTCCTAACTCTAGTCCCAGCCTGAGTCTCAAATACCAACCCTAAAGCCTGGCCACCAGCCACTACAGCCACATCACCTTCTCAAGTGAACTGTAGCCTCCTGCCAAATGACTGGATGGTGGCAAGGAAGGGATTCCTCGTTTCCTCTTGTGCTTGGCTTGCTGCAAAAATGGGGTCATTTGGGGCTGGAGGCTGGAAAGCCAGACCAAGAATCTGACTCTAGAGAGAAACACCTCCCCACTTCCAGCAGGCTGCTTCCGCCCTCAGCAGGCAAGGGCATGGCCTGAGGAGGGGGTTGAATCTACTTGAAGTGATAGAACAGAGGGATTGAAAGATTTCAGATTTGCTCTGACCCGTCAGACCTATTCTAATGACAAAGCTGACTGATGTTATTAGGCTTATTTGCTAGATAGTGTGAACCAAGGGTCAGAGACAATGACTTACCCAAAGTCACATGGCAAATTTTGGGTGATATTGGGCCTTAAGCCTAGCTCCTGTCCCCCAGCTCAGGCTCTTTCTCTTGCACCGTGGAGTAGAGCCAAGGTCTGCAAATTCTGACCTGCGTGCCAAATCTAGCCCACTGGGTGTTATTGCAAATAACATTTTATTGGCACACAGCCACCTCCATTTGTTTATATATTGTCTATGGCTGTTTTCACCCTACAGTGGCAGTCTTGAGCAGTTGCAACAGACACCATATGGCCTGAAAGCCTAAAATATTTGCTAACTGACCCTTAACAGGAAAAGTTTGTCATCTTTTAGAGTAGAGGATGAGTTTATACTAGGAATATTTCTGCTTGTCTCTCTCTCATCCAGAAGCTCCCTGGGCCCAGGACATACCAAGATGTCATTTCATCAAATGCCTTGGCACAGTAGTGTCCCTGTACCCCTTAAAGGCAAAGAGACCTGGAAGCCCTATGGGGATAGGCTCTTCACTAGCTTCAAGCCCTTCCGAAGTTGTGTAGAAGTAGTCTTCCCATTCAAGAGTGATGCTCCACATCCTGTTTCCATAGTAACACGCATTGGAGCTTGCAATGAAGAGTCAGGGTACTCCATTCCATCTCTAGCCCAACCCTAGCCTCAGGACTGCATTTTGGGTAGTGATTAAGGTGTTAACAGGATGAAAAAATGTCCTGGTAGGAGGGAAATGACAGTACTGTGGGGTCTTAGGCCTCCCGGAGCCTCTAGTCTAACCCAGGGAAAGAATCTCTATACACTTTCTCAGAGAGGTTTAGTAACTTGCCGAGGGTCACACAGCTGGAATGAGATAAATCCAGAATTAGAATTCAAGTCTCCTGATTTCTACTTCTTCCTACTTTTAACTAGGTCATTCTTTTGAATCCATGAGTTTGCAACCATGTAAAGGTTTTCTCTTTTCTTTTTGTCTTTTTAGGGCCGGACCCATGGCATATGGAGGTTCCCAGGCTAGGGGTTGAATCAGAGCTGTAGCCACCAGCCTACACCACAGCCACAGCAACGCCAGATCTGAGCCGCATCTGTGACCTACACCACAGCTCACAGCAATGCTGGATCCTTAACCCACTGATCGAGGCCAGGGATCGAACCTGCATCCTCATGGATACTAGTCAGATTCATTTCCACTGAGCCACAATGGGAACTCCCCTCATGCGTCTTCATGTAAAGGTTTTCTAACAGATTCCCATGTAACCCCCTCCTCCCCAGTCCTGGGTCTTGGGTCCACCATCTACAGTGAAAATACAATCCTCATGTAGAGTTGGTTGGTGCAAAGGCTGCATCTTAGCAGGCTGTTTTCTTTCTCTTAAGGACTTTTCATTATGTTATCACTCCCCCAATTCTACTTGCACAGGGAAGTATTCAGAACATCGTTTCATCTATTTATGGTTACGAAATCAACAAATCTCATGTGAAGAGGGTACACGCTGGCACCCACGCATTGAGACGGTCAGAGCCAGGTGAGTGGGCTGAGCAGAGGAGGTGAGAGGCACAGAACCATGGAGAGGGTGGGAGGGGGAGGGTGTAGTTCAGGTGGGAAAAGATGCAGCTTTTCTGGTCAAGGGCCTGAAGGCAGGGCTGAGAGAAGAGAAGATAAGCAACCCAGGGAGAAGCATGTCAGACCAGCCTCGCCATCATCCAAGGAGGGAAGGAAAAATCCATCAACTAAAACCACTCTCTGAATGCAGAGCAGGGACCCAACCCTTCTCTAAGCACCATGGGGGGAGACAAGAATGCAGGACACCTGCCTTTTGCCCTCAAGGGGCTGGAGGTCTGGGGAGGAGCCAGACCCTCTGCACATTCATTCATTAGCTCTGCCCCGTTTCAGGGTCCTCTCCACCACTGCTCTCCAGTTGGTGAACTCCTTGTCCCTCTGGTCTTCCGGTTGGGTCCAGGGCTCCTCCTCTATGCCCCCACCCCTGTCCTACACCCGCTGTGCTTCTTCATCAGTGCAATTCTCATCCTGCATTATCACCAGCTGTTTACTTGTCTGTCTTTCCCACCAGCATCTACATCTGGTCTCCATAATCTCAGCATCTAGCATAAGGCCTGAACCTCAGGTATGTCATCCATTCATGCACACCCATCTGAGGGCTGAGTTTGTGCCAGCCTCTGTGTCAGGCACTGGTGCTGCAGTGGTTTAGAAACACAGGCTTGATCTTAACCTCATGGAGCATCCAGGCTGATGAGAAAGTGAGAACTCGTTCAAGCCAGCGACTGCTGTGAGGGAGGTATGCAGGGTGTTTGGGGAGAGCAAAATGAGGGATGAACCTGGGAGTCCAGGATGGCTTCCCGGAGGAGGTGTGATTGAGCTGAGTTGCCGGGTGTCGAGTGACTGGCTGATCAGGTTAGGCTGTGCTGAGTGGGTAGGGTAGGGTGAGCAGAGTTAGCATTGTGAATGAGACAACACAGGGACATGTAGCCACAGAAGAAGCCATGGAAGCCTGAGGCCATGTTAACAGATGCATGGTGTGAAGGTGCAGAGTGGCAGCTGCTGTTAAGTGCAGCTAATTCCCACTTTGACCAGGAGGTTTGGCTCCTGTGGCAAGACTGAGATAAAGTGGCTCAGTCTTGAGCAGAGGGATCAGTGCAGAAGGCCAGTAAGTTCTTTGCAGAAAGGCAGGTGGGTATGAGGGGGCCTAAGGCTCAGAGGGCAGGAGAGGGTAGAGGCCAGGAGGAAGGCTCTAGGTTGTGAAGCCCATGTAGAGTCCTGGCTCCATCTCATTGGGCAAGTGAGCTAACCTCATGTGCCTCAGTTTACCTATCTGTCAAATAGGGATGTGAGGAGAATAGTAGCACCTACATCAAAGACTGATGAGAAAATTAAATGAGTTAAATCATTAAAGCCCTTGGAACAATGCCTGGCACACAAAAGGTGCACACTAAATGTTGAATGATGGAATGAATGTTAGTCACTGTTATTTTAACCTTATGAAGATGTGATTTTGGACAAGGCTCTGAAGAGATAGCATGGGCTGGTTCAGGAGGCAGCACAGGCCCTGTCACTCTAGGTGTGGGAACAAGGCCCTGGCATCTACTGGCTTTTTGCGGCCTTGGCCCAGCTTGGTCTGGGAGTGACAGCTAGGGTTGGGCAGGCTGGGGGCCGGAGCAGTCCCAAAGAGAAGGACAGAGATGACAGCTGGAGGCCTGGGGATGTCGAAGGGTGCACACAAAGTCCTCCTTGGGGCTCCAGCCTGGGTCCCAGTGTGCTCCTTCCCTGGGCACTGGCTGCCTGCTGCACTGCCCAGCAAGGCCAGGGACAGAGGCCAGTGTGCCCTTTAGGTGCTCGGCGACCAAGCTCCTCCTGCCATTTTTCTAGAAGCCAACCTGACCGTGTGCTTCCCCAGCTGAAAACGCTCGTGACTCCCATCACTCCCCAGTACCAAGGGTCCCCCTGGCCCTCTTGCCCCTTCTACCCCCAGGTGCCTAGGCCACCGTAGGCTCCAGGTTCAAGGGTCTCCTTGTTATCACCTAATGCACCTTGTAACATGAGAGTTTACGGATGCAACACTCACCTGTGCCTTATATACCTAATCCTGCCTTAACTCGCTCACTCCTCCCACCAACCCAATGACACCTGGGTTACTGTTATTTCCACTGGCCCTGGGCCCAGCCGAGAGGGGGTCTGTAGGGAATGATCCATGAGGTCCCGGGAGAGTGATGGGATTAAAGGCTGGGGGGACCATGGAAGGGCAGTGGGCCTGGGACTAGGCCAGTGACAGAAGAGAAGCCCTAGGAGCAACCAAGGGACCACCGAAGAGCAGGGAGAATCATGACCCCTCACCCCTGGGGATGCTGGAACTACAGGGAGTTGGTTGATCCACGGCAGGATGCGGGTAGCAGCAGTTATGATCTGTTGACAGAGTAGCTTCTGGAACCAAGATAAGATGAGCCCTAGATCAATGGGGAGGGGACCCCAGGAAGCTTTAGGAGAAAGGAGCACGCAGTTGAGGAGAAAGCTCCTCCTACCACATGCAGCACAGACAGGGGTGGGCCGGAGGAGCCTTCTGCCGAGGATTTGCAGGTCCAGGAGGAATTGACATCAGTCTAGACGTCCGCGGATGGTGTTTGCTGCAGAGGAGAGAGTCCTGGACAGGAGGATCGGGAGACATGGATTCTGGTCCTTGCTCTGCCACCAGCCTACTGGGGTGTTATGCAAGCCCCTTCCCCTCTTTGGGCCTCAGTTTCCCAAATTGCAAAACGGCAAGTGAGCGAGTTGGACTCCTTGGCTTGGAAGGGCTCACCCATCTCTGGCACTCTGAGAATCTGTGGGCCTCTCAGGCTTTAAAGTCAAGTGCTGCTGCCTCCTCAAGACCCAGTTTCAGGTGAGGATGAGGCCATGGGACTGCTAGGGCTGAGTGGGGCTGGAGTCCCCCAGAGGACCAAGTCCGTGGCCCTGGATCATCAGGGCCCCCTTGGGCCCTGCACAACTGGCCTGCGTGGATGGGGGGTGGGCTGGGTGGCAAGAGAGATGGGACCAAGCACTGGTTTCCTTCCTCAAATCCAACCCGTCAGAGGCCAATCTCATCGGTCTTTGCTAAGAGCACCAGGGAACTCACCGTTGGAGGGATCTGATAGGTTCCAAGGTGTATAAAACAGACCCCCAGTCATCCTCGGGTGGCCTGTACAGCCTTGTTTGAAGCAACCACGGCTTCCAGTATTGCTTAGCTTCAGTCTGGTGGGAGGGAGAAAACACCCCCAGAAGTGTCCCTCAGACCATCACAGAGAGAATCCACAGCCTGGCAAGTTACCCCACTCAGAGGATCCCAGACTCACAGTTCAAGTGGGCCCCCCTCGAAGATCACCCACCGGGAGTGACTGAGGTCTAGTGAAGAGAACTGAGTGGCCAAGTGACACGGCCAACACTTAGTAAAGGGGGACTCTGAACCAGGTACCTGGCTCACAGCGCAGTGACCTCTGAGCACCTCTCAAAGACTGGGCTCTGGGATCCAAGTGTAGGGAGAGAGCCTGGGCCAGGAGTCAGGGTTCTAGGTCCTAGTCTCAAAGTGCACTGACTTGCTGTGCGACCTTGGCATATAATGTCTCTTGGAGGGCTGCCCCAGTTTCCCCTTCCAGGCATTGGAGACTTGGCCCTGGCAAGGGATGCATCTTGAATTCAAGGCTCCAGGGCTAACTTCTCCAGAACAGGAACCTCTCTCCTTTGTCAGACTTGGTGACCACAGCTGGGCTGGATTGTATCTGCCTCTGGCTCCCCAGGCCTGGTCCAGCATAGGGGCAGAGATGTCTGGAACCTACATAGCTCCTTGGTCATGGTCAAGTGCTTCACAGTTGTCTTCAATGAGTCCTGGTCAAACACCACTGCAGGCGCTGCAGGGAGAGTACAGGCACCATCAGGAGGAGGCGGGGGAGTCCAAAGGGTTGGGTGTACAGGGCCCTGGCGAGCCCTGCCAGAGCCTGCAGGCCACACCTCCAACTGGAAGCCAATTGGCACTTGCAAACAGTTTGGAGAAGGTTTGGCTCCAGAAAGGTCCAGAGAGCTGGTGGGTTGCCAGAAGCCTTTGATGGAAGCAGATAGGTGTAGCCAGCGATCTGGTTGGTTGGTCATGGAGTCCATGGGATCCAGAAGCTTGTCCAAAGTGACCATCCATCCAGGAAGCCTACCTAGGTCTGGACTCCTCTGGGGAAAACAAAGCAGCTGGTGCTCCTGCCACAAGAGCTGTTGTCTGGCCTCTATATTGGGTACAGGGCAGGAGCTGGCGACTAGACACTATGCCAACTCTTCTCAACATTGGGCACCAGGGGAATGACCTTTGGCCGGGAAGTCAGCATCCCTGGCTCTGGCCCACGCTGTCCAGGAACGTACCTTGGTCAAGCCACTACTCTTCTCCCGGCCTCAGTTTCTCTTTCAGTTTAATGAGAATTGGAGAAACTGCTAAGGGGTCTTCTAGTTAAGATCCTAACTTTACCCCAGGCTGAACCCAAGGAGAAAAAAGGTTAAGGCAGAGACCTAGGGTGGCCTGGCCAGCAGTGAATTTCTCACCTGGTGTTTTCACTCTGTGGCCTTGTCCAGAGAGGATCCCCAAACGCGCTAGGCCCGGCATCTTTTCTCCATCCATGGCTCCTATGGAAGAATCTCCCTGTTGGCAGGAGGGGAAGATGGGGAGGGGGGCAGGGCAGGACCTCCTTTCTTTAAGGCTGAAATTTCCCCAAAGTGGGTGGAGGGCGCTAAGGTTTGTGGTGGTGGTGGTGGTGGTGGTGGGGCACCAGAGGCTTCCCGGGCCCAGGGCTCGTGGCTCGGGGGCGGGGCAGCTCTCCGACTCTGGCAGAGCCGCCACTCCGCTGGTTGCCTTTAAAAGGCGCCAGCGCGCGCGCATCACCAGAAGGGCTGCGGCTCTCTTCCAAAATAGGCAAGAACTGGGAGGCCGCGAGAGACTAGCTGCGAGCAGCGCAGACGTCACCCGGGGCCTCCCTCTTCACCGCCTGCATCAGGTCTCCATGGCAACGGCGTGCCGCGGCCTCAGATGAATGAGCTACTTAGAGAAGAGAGGAGGAGCGCGCTGGGAGGCGCGCTCCCAGGTTCAGGCGGCCAGGCAACAAGGCTGCTCTGGGAAAGGGCATGCAGACGCGGCGCTGGGAAGAAGGGTGGCGGCGCCCTCAGATTCAAAAGGGCTTCAAGACCCATTCATTCCCCTCTGATTCTATTGTCTTGGGAGCCCCGGAGCTACTCAGTCCAGGCAGAGAACCCTTCGGTTCAGGGATCCTCAGCTGCCAAGGTTCCCCTTTTCTTTACTCTCTTACTCCCTCACCTCTCTGCTCCCCCAAATTCTGCGGAAAATCAGACGAGTTGTGGCTTAGCGCCACCGGGTGGCGGGTAATGCCGGGGAGTCAGGGGCGCGTGTGGCTGGGGTCTCACCGTCTATGTCGCCCTCTGGCGTTTGTGAGAGGGAAGAGCGTAAAAGATCTCAACAGTCCTCCTATTAAGACCCTAAATAGCAGGGGCATCGTTATAACACTGCAGTTAACGTTGGGTGAGTGATCCCCGTGTGCCAATCACCGCTAAGCGCTTTTCCCATATCTCTTCATCTCACCGTCACAACACCCCTGCAGTGCTGATGGCGGTGGTGATGATGCTAAATGCCGGCCGCTACCATTTTGCAGGCGAGGTAAACAGGCTGGATAAATTGAAGCTTGCCTAAGATCCCACAGCTGTAAGCGGCAGAGCTTATGCCTGAACGCTGAACTGTGAGAAAGGCGCTTGTGAATCCTTTACTTCCATACCTGCGGTCTCTCTCTCTATTTTTGGCCACATACATGGCTTGGGGAAGTTTCCAGACTGGGGATGGAACCTGGGCCACAGCAGTGAAGGCGGAGAATTCTAACAATTAGACCACCAGGGAACTCCTCAAATTCATTCTCTTACCTACAAACGTAATATGACTTCTCCTAAACAGCTAAATTGTTATCCCCTGCCCTGGTGCAGGGCCACAGTTTAGACCACGTTGCTTTTGCAACAACATGGACTAGACGTACCCCTCAAAATTCTGCCCACTTGGAGGATTTTCCTGCCCACTGTCCTGCAGTGTGTTGTAGCAATCCACTTCCAGCTGGGCATAAGGCTCAGAACTCCCCAACCGGCCATACCGGGTTGAGGAAGAAGAGGCTGTACAGGAAGAGTATAGGGACACTGGGAATATGAGTCCCCTGTTTGTTCAACTCACTTCTGCTTTCAGACTGTGCTTGAATTTGACCTCATATATACCACATTCCCTTGATAGATGGAGAATGGCTTTGCATGCCCAACATGTGGCTCAGTGGATTGGTCAAACTCAGCATCTTAGGAGTTCCCATCATGTCTCAGCAGTTAACAAATCCGACTAACATCCATGAGGACGCAGGTTTGATCTCTGGCCTTGCTCAGTGGGTTAAGGATCCGGCATTGCTGTGACCTGTGGTGTAGGTCACAGGCACAGCTTGGATCTGGCATTGCTGTGGCTATGGTGTAGGTTAGCAGCTGTAGCTCTGATTTGACCCCTAGCCTGGGAACCTCCATATACCATGGGTGGAGCCCTAAAAAGACAAAAATAAAATAAAATAAAACAAAAGTTTAATTTAGGAGTTCCCTGGTGGCTTAGGGAATCTGGCATTGTCACTGCTGTGGCTTGGGTCATTGCTGTCGCGCAGATTTGATCCCTGGCGGGGGAAGTAAAAATTAAAAAAAATAAAAATGAAAGTTTAATTTTAAGAAAGAGCAGGAAATGTGCTGCAATTTTCCTACATAATCTTGTCATAAACTCTGTATAGTTTCTCAATCTGGCAGCACTGGGTCCACTGGACTCCAAGAAGGAGAGCCTTGCATTGCCGCCTGGTTCTACTGGAGTCTTTTTTCCCTCTGGGCTACCCCGTACACCTGTAAGGCTGGATGTAACAAACTACCACAAACTTAGTGGCTTAAAACAACACAAATGCAATGTCTTATAATTCTGGAGGTCAGAAATGGGAAATGAGACTCACCAGGCCAAGGTCAAGGTATTGGCAGGGCCATGTTCCTTCCGGAGGCGCTAGGGGGAAATCTGTTTCCTTGACTTTTCCAGGTTTCAGAGCCGCCTGCCTTCCTTGGCGGGTGGCTGGTGGCCTCTTCCTCCATCTTCAAAGCCAGCAGGGTAGCATCTTCAGTTTTCTGGCTCACACTACTGCTTCCCTCGATCCCTTACAGGGATCCTTGTGATTGCATTGGATCTGCTCAGATAATCCAGGATAATCTCCCAATCTCAAAACCCTTAATTTGATCACAACTGCAAAGTCCCTTTTGCCATGTAGGGTAGTCTATTAACAGGTTCTGGGGATTAGGATGTGAATATCTTGAGGGAGGCATGGTTTTACCTACTAAGCTCAGTAAATGATTAAAGCATCACACTCATACTGGCTTAAGCTGCCTTTAAAATCCAAAGAGGTCCGTCATGCCTGCCTCTTTCCTGCTGGTGATTCAAGTTTTAGTAAATTGAGTCCCTAAATATTGATGTGTTTTCTTATTGGTAATTTTAACTTTGATCACTTGGTAAAGGCAGTGCCTGTAGAGTTTCTCTGCTATGAGGATACTGTTTTTCTCTTTTTAATTAATGAGTATCATGTGGGAAGAGGCCAGATGTTTCTGACTGCACCGGAGAGCTTAAAGAAAACGAAAAGCTCCAGATATTAAATTCTCGGCTCCAGAAACAGACTCACAGACATGGAGAACAGACTTGTGGTTGCCATGGGGGAAGGGGAGGGAGTGGGATGGATTGTGAGTTTGAGGTTTGTAGATGCAAACCCTTGAATTTAGAATGGATAAGCAATGAGGTCCTACTGTATAGCACAGGGAACTATATCCAATGTCTGGTGATAGAACATGATGGAAGATAACAGGAGAGAAAGAATGTATAAGTATATATACACACATATATATACATACACATATATACACACATATATTGTATATCACTGGGTCATTCTGTACTGCAGAAATTGACACAACATTGTAAATCAAACGTGGTCATTTACTAACCTTTTAATGATGTGCATCATTGCTATTTAACCTCAGATGCATCATGCTAAGTAAAAAAAAGACAGATCCAAGAGGCTACATGCTGCATGATACCATATACATGACATTCTGTAAGAGGCAAAAGTACAGGGACAGAGGACAGATCAGTGGTTGGGAGGGCTTGTGAATGGGAGGAAGGAATTTTTAGGGTGATGGAGTTGTGGGTATGGAGCTTCATGGTTCTATGCGTTTGTAAAAAAGTCATATATGCAACCTCATGTCAAAAAATGAATCTCAGTGTATGGACATTTTTAAAATTCCTGTATACACTTAGATCTGTTTTGGAACCTATAATCTCTTCAACAAATTTGTTGTCACTTGCTGGACCATATTCCATTGTTTTTTTTTTTATAATTATTATTATCGAAGTATGGTTTACTTACTACGTTGTGTCAATTTCTTCTGTACAGCAAATTGACTCATGTATATATATATATGTGAATATATATCAAGGATGTTGTATATATATAAACATAAATATATATATAATTTATATGTATATATAAATATATAAAGGAGAAGTTTACGTGAGAGGCAGCTCAAGTCCCCTGAGTGGGTTTTCGCTGTTTGACTGCAGGATCTGGCTGGGTAACTACACAGCAGACTTCCACCTCCAGTTGCTGTATTAGCCCGTCTTGCTAGAAATCCTGTCTTTATCAATAGAGGGCGTTGAAGAGGCCTCAGAGCAGGAAGGGGTCTTCCGGGTTTTGGTGTGCCTCCTTTGCCAGTCTCCTGCAGAGCCCTTGGCACAGGCAGTTTCCCACCCGAGGCTTCTCTGGGGGCACAGCTTTCTCTAGCACCTGGCTCATGCAGAACATTTTTTCCAGCGACCAGCTACCGCAATTCCCAGTTTCTGAGCAGTGATGGCCAGCAGGGCCCAATAGCCAGCAGCTGCCCCTGGCATGTCCTCTGCCAGCTTTGCAGTGTTGCCAGAAAGCCCTTCAGTAATGTCTCATTGCCCTCCCCTTCAAGATCTGGCCCCAGTCTGGGAGCTGGCAGCAGTGGGGGCACCCTTCCATGGGGGCTCTGCCTTTGCCCTGGGGTAAGGGCTGCTCCCTACGCCTGCTGGCTCTTTGTTCTTTAGAGTTCTCTTTAACTCTTACCAGTAAATCCTCTACTATTCCAATCCACTGGGAATCTTTTTTTTTTTTTTTTTTTTAAGGGCATATGGAACTTCCTGGGCTAGGGGTCGAATCAGAGTTACAGCTGCCAGCCTATGCCACAGCCACAGCAGCACCAGATCTGAGCTTTGTCTGTGACCCACACTGCAGCTTAGGGTAACCCAAGGATGTTTAACCCACTAAGTGAGGCCAGGGATTGAATCTGCAACCTTATGGATACGAGTCAGATTCTCTCCTGGCCGAGCCACAGTAGGAACTCCTGTGGTTCTTTTTAAAACTGTGATTAGGGAGTTTCTACTGTGGCTCAGTTGTTTAAGAACCCAGCCAGTATCCATGAGAATGTAGATTTGATCTCCCCTGATCAGTGGGTTAAGGATCCAGCCTTGCTGCATGGTGGGGCATAGGTTGCAGATGTGGCTCAGATCCTGCATTGCTGTGGGTGTGGCCACTGGCTGCAGCTCCAATTAGACTGCTAGCCTGGGAACTTCCATATGTTGCAGGTGTGGCACAAACAAGAAAAAAATAAATAAACAAATAAAACTGTGATTAGTTTTCACCCTTCATTTTTTTCTTCAGGATGAATTTCAAAATCAGTTTCCAAAAGCTATGAAACCACCCTTAAGATTTCATTTAGGACAACACTGAAATACCACGCTGCGTTGTTGAGAATGGGCATCTTTATCCTAAGTCTTTGAATCTGGAACCGCGAGGTAGTCTTGGGGTAGGGAATGGTCTTAATCGCTCTGTCCTCTCCTTCCTTCTCGTGGGACGTGGTTTCTTCATCTGTCTGCGCGCATCTTGAGAAGGGCTGTGTTCCACGGAAGTGCTCTCAACAGCTGCTTCTGCTGGGCGTCTAAGGCACAGAAAGAACCTGGGACTCATTTTTATGACAATTTCTCACTTGAGTTTCCCACTCAATGGGCTAACTTGGGCCCCGAGCCTTTTTGAAGAAAAAAGACTCCCCCCCCCTCCCCGCCCCCGGCTGGAGCCATAGCTGAGAGAAGCTTCCTGACTGCCTCCCTGGGCCAGTGGGGAGTTTGTTTCTCCTCCTTTCAAAGCGAGTGCCGTCTTCAAGGGTCCTAGCTTTGTGCAGGTGTCCCATTGCCACCTCATCACCTCTCAAAGCCTGAGGTTTCATCGGTTGCTCCTGAGTGAGGTCAAAACCCAAGCCTTCTCCCTTGGGAAAATTTGTAAGCAAGGGGCCCCGGAGGAAGCTCCGGGCGAGGTCAGGTGGCCGTTTTAGGTAGCCTGAAGATGTAACAAGTTAGAAGGGCTGACCCTTCCTCCCCACCACTCATCTCCATGATTATCTGAAAGAGGTCCTTCCTGTGTTTAAGGGAAATACCTCTGTCCTGAGTGACACAGAGCGACTCAGGCGTGGAGGACCCCCAGTTATGAAATCATGCCATGTTCCTGGTCCCTATCCCTCCCTGCTTATGTCACAGCTACAAGTTCAGAAGGTGAGACCTGAACAGATTCGTAACAGCAGCTCAGAAAGCCACTGCCCAAATGCCACCCCCCCCCTGCCCCAAGCTGGTTAACAGGAGGGTGTCAGGATCCATGGAACACAGGAGACTAGAGCATCTCCATAGGTAGAGCCTTCTGTTAGTCAATTTCATGGTGCCTGGTTCTTCAGAAAGAGCGTAGGGGGAGTCCCCTGGTGGCCTAGCAGTTAAGGATTTGGCATTGTTACTGCTGTGGTTGGGTTCAATCCTAGGCTCAGGAACGTCCATATGCCACGGGCAGAGCCAAAAAAGAACCCAACATAATGCCCATGAGGATGCAGTTTCCATCTCTGGCCTCACTCAGTGGGTTAAGGATCAGGCATTGCCATGAGCTGTGGTGTAGTTTGCAGAGGCAGCTCAGATCCTGTGTTGCTGTGGTGTGGCTATGGTATAGGCCGGCAACTGAAGCTCTGATTGGACCCCTAGCCTGGGAACCTCCATATGCCACAGGTGCGGCCCTAACCCAAGAAAGGAAGAAAAGAAAGAGGAGTTCCCATGGTGGCTCAGTGGAAATGAATCTGACAAGTAGCCACGATTTGACCCCTCGCCTGGGAATCTCCACGTGACATGATGCGCCTGGAGCATTTCATGGCACCTAGAAAGACCAAAAACAAAAAAGAAAGGAAGAAAGAAGGGAGAGAGGGACGGAGGAGGGAAGAGTGAGCGTAGGGAATAAAGAATTTAACAGCTCTCCCATCCCCCAGACCTGAAGGAGGCTTGTCCGGCAGGGCCGTGCGCAGCCTGGAAGGCAGCAGGAAGAGCAGCCCCAGATTCTGTGGGCATGGGCTGCACAGGCTCTGATGGATACCGTGCCAGGACCATCATTCCCAAGGTAAACCTGAATCCTAAACTAGATTCTAACCCATCTGCCTCTTGATCACAGTGGCCTATTGCAGTGATGTGTGCTGCCTTAGAGCACAGACCAGAAGCAAGATGGCCCCGGCTCTGCCACTTCCCACCTGTGACATCACGCAGACAAGTAGCTTGACTTTTCCACGTTTCAGTTTCTTCATTAGTAAAAGGGGGACAGTAACAGCACCCCCTCATAAGGCTGTGAGTCTTAAACCCGCAGTTACACGTAAGGGTCTTGGAATAGTGCCCGGCACATAGCTAAGAGCTCCGCAAATGTTTTGTTTTGTTTTTTGCTTTTGGTTTGTTGTTTGTCTGTTTTTGCTTTTAAGGCCGCGCCCATGGCATGTGGAGGTTCTCAGGAGGAGGTGAGTAGACAGGGCCTCTCCCCGGAAGGATCATTTCAAGAGGAGTCAGGGTTGCTCAGACAAAAGATAAAACACTCATGTTGGCCTCGGGAATAGAAGCGTTGGACTCTCCCAGGGACAGAAAGAGCTGGTGTGGCAGGGAGCACTGGGCTGGGGGGAGAGCAGCCAGCTGGCGCTGGGGGTCGGCAGGAGCCCACCTGGGCAGGATCTTGCGGGCTGGGCACGGATGCAGTTCCACCTCCGAGCACAGTGGGAAGCCGTCCAAAAGCAAGCGTAAGCAGAAAACGGACATAATCCAATTTACCTTTTAAAAGGTCACTTTGGCTCTCAGGGCCCAGATTTGGTTTCTAAATACCACTCTCCCATAAAAGCAACAGGGCCCCTTGGGGGGAATGGCTGATGCAGGGCGAGGGCCAGGAAAACTCAAGGTACGCCTGGAGCATTTCATAGCACCAGAAAGCAAGGCAAGGCTCAGAAAGGATGGTCCCAAAGGATGGGACCTTCACACAGAGACACAGGGGCCAACCTAAAATAATGCCTGGCACTGGAGCAGCACAGTAACTAACTAACTCAGAGTATTTATATATACGTGGACTCATACATAAATGAGTCCAAGCAATATAAATAAATGGAGGGCAAGAGATAAATCATCTCTATAAAAGAATTCCAAGTGATATACGTGGCTCCTCCCGGTTCCCATGGCAGAGCTTAGTCCCGCCCACCTATGGCTGTGGGCCGAACTTGGTGGCTGGCTTCCAAAGATGGGATAAGCCTTGCGGAAATAGTAGCCTTATAGCAGACAAACCTGGTAAGGTGACCTTAACCAAGTGATCAAAGTTGACATCGTCAGAGACTTCGGGTGGATCTTCAGTCCTCCCTGATATGTGATGAGATGGCATTTCACCTCCGTGGTATGTTTCCCCACGATACCAGTCTAGTCATAACAAAAACAGAAAAACCCAGTCGGGTGGGGCATTCTACAAGATTTCTGACCACTACTCCTCAAAAGTGTCAAAGTCGTGAGAAACAAGGACAAGGTGAGGAAGGGAGGCTGCGACGCTGGGGGGGGCTGGTTAATAGTAATGTAGTAAAAAATTTAAAAATTAAAAAACGTAATCCTGGCATTCCCATCATGGCCCAGTGGAAACGAATCGCAGCTGTAGCTCTGATTCGACCCCTAGCCTGGGAACCTCCATATGCCAGGGGTGCGGCCCTAAAAAGACAAAAGACAAAAAAAAATACTTATTTGTCCCTTTCTTAGTTTTGACAAATGCACGTGGTGATATAAGGTGATAACATGAGGCCGAGAGCACATAGGAACTCTCTGCATTATCTCAAAATAAAAGTTTTGTGGGGGTTTTTTCCCCTGCACCCTCAGCATGTGGAAGTTCCCAGGCCAGGGGTCGAATCTGAGCCTCAGCTGCAACCTATGTCACAGCCGCTGCAACTCAGGATCTTTAACCCACTGCACCACAGTGGGAACTCCTCAAGAATATTTATTTTATTTTATTTTATTTTATTTATTTTATTTTTGTCTTTTGTCTTTTTAGGGCCGCTCCCGCAGTGTATGGAGGTTCCCAGGCTAAAGGTCTAATTGGAATTGTAGCCGCCAGCCTACGCCACAGCCACAGCCACAGCCACGCCAGACCAGAGCCAAGCCTGTCTGCGACCTACACGATAGCTCATAGCAACACCGGCTCCTTAACCCACTGAGTGAGGCCAGGGATTGAACCTGCAACCTCATAGTTCCTAGCTGGATGGTTTCTGCTGTACCACGTCGGGAACTCTAAGAATATTTCTGATAAAGAAGAGTAGTCAGGAGGTACTCTTCCTGCCATATGTTCAATAAACAGAGTATAAACTATACAAATTTTGAGTCACTATGTCGTACACCTGAAACTAATGTAATATTGTAAGTCAGTTCTATCTCAAAAAACATATATGTTAAAGCTATAATAATTAAAATACAGTGAATAGACAGATCAATGGACAGGTCAGAAAGCCTAGAAACATCAGTAGGGCAAAACTGATGCTTCACCAGATAGAGCTGGAGCCCACTTGGGAAAAAACCAGGTTGGGTCCTGTGATGGTCAGTTTTATGAGTCAGCTTGGCTAGGCTATACTCCTGTTATTCGAGCAGACACTAATGCTGATGCGGGCGGTGAAGATACTTTGTGGACGTGATCCAATGTCATAACCGATTGACTTTAAAGGAGATCATTCTTGATCCTCTGGCTGGGTCTGATCCAATTAGTTGAAAGGCTTTCAGAACAGAACTGAGGTTTCCCTGAGGAAGAAGAAATTCCTATGGGCTGCAATTAGCTCCTGCTGAAGAGTTTCCATCCACTTCCTGTCAGCCCGCCTTACAGAGTTTTGTCTCCCTGGCCAGGCCCCTCAATTGTACAAACCAACTCCTTGCAATCAATCAATCAATTAATATCCTACTGATTCTGTTTCTCTGGTGGACTCCTGACTGACAGAATCATACCTTGTGCCTTAAACTAGGATGAATTCCAGACGATCAAAAATATAAACCTAGGAATTCCTGCTGTGGCTCAGGGGGTTAAGGACATGATGTCTCTGTGAGGATGTGGGTTCCATACCCACCCTTGCTCTGTGGGTTGAGGATCTGGCATTGCCACAAGCTGCAGATGCAGCTTGGATTTGGTGTTGCCGTGGCTGTGGCAAAGGCCAGCAGCCACAGCTCCAATTCACCCCCTAGCTCAGGAGATTATGTATGCCACAGGTGCAGCTGTAAAAAGTACACATAGGAGTTCCTGTCGTGGCGCAGCGGAAACGAATCCGACTAGGAACCATGAGGTTGCGGGTTTGATCCCTGGCCTTGCTCAGTGGGTTAAGGATCTGGCATTGCCGTGAGCTGTGGTTGTAGGTCACAGATGCGGCTCGGATCCTTGTTGCTGTGGCTGTGGTGTAGGCTGGTGGCTACGGCTCCGATTAGACCCCTACCCTGGGAATCTCCATATGCCCCGTGTGGCCCTAAAAAAAAAAAAAAAAGAAAAAAGAAAAAAAAAGTACATCTAGATGTATATCTATCTATATGTATACACCTAAAATATCAAACTATAAATTAACGAGAAAATGAAAGATAAATATTGAAGAATAGTCTTAGAATAAGTATGGTTTTTCTAAGTATGTTACGAACCTAGAATGAATAGAAGAAAATATTGACAAATTCAACTACATAGCAAGCAGAAATATTTGTATATAAAAACCACCATCAGCAAAGTCAACTGACAACAAACTGGGAAAAAATTCGAACTTATATTATAGACCAAAGGATAATTTCCCTAAAATATAAAGGCCTCCTACCAGTCATTACTTTAAAAACAATGAGTTCCCTCGTGGCTTAGAGGGTTAAGGATCCCCTGTTGTCATTGCTGTGGCACAGGTTCAGTCCCCGGCCCAGGAACTTCTGCTTGCAGCTGGTGTGGCAAAAATAAAATAAAATAAAATAAAATAAAACAAGCCAACAACTCAGTAGAAAAACAGACAAAGAACATAAATAGTTCTCAAGGGCAGGGGAAAAAAAGGCTTTTAAATATATTAGCTCAAACTGTATGAAATTGCTGGTACTGATGGCTTTTGAGCTATAAAAATGTCAATTTTATATGATTCAACCTATTTAAAAATACTAAACCACAACAAGAAAATCAATGCCAGTGAAAATCACAGTAAGAGGAGTTCCTTTTGTGGCACTGTGGAAACGAATTTGACTAGGAACCATGAGGTTGCGGGTTCGATCCCTGGCCTCACTCAGTGGGTTAAGGATCCGGCATGACCATGAGCTGTGGTGTAGGTTGCAGACACGGCTCAGATCCTGTGCTGCTGTGGCTCTGGTGTAGGCCAGCAGCTACAGCTCCAATTAGACCCCTAGCCTGGGAACTTCCATATGCCACGGGTGCAGCCCTAGAAAAGACAAAAAAAAAAAAGTATAAAATCATCTTTGTTTGTTTGTTTGTTTGGGTTGCACCCACATTATGTGGAAGGTCCCAGGCCAGGGATCGAACCTGCACCATAGTAGCAACCCGAGCCACTGCAGTGACAATGCTAAATCCTTAACCCCCTGAGCCACCAGGGAACTCCTAAAAGCATCTTTTTGATGAATGGTTAAACTATAGGAAAAGCAAAAAAAAAAAAAACAACTTATTTTTTAAGCTTTTTGTGATAAGAAGTGTCAAGCCTACAGAAAGATAAACAAAATAGCACCTTGAATATCCATATGTCCACAATCTAGGTGCAACAATTGTTGCTATTTTGCCACATTAAAAAAAAATCTGTATGATAGAATGATATAAATGTATAGTAAACATACAAACATAAGGTAAAAAACAGATAGTATGACATTTCAACCCTAATTACACCCCACATGTGCTGAATTTTTTCCTTTTAATGACTAGTGTTCAGAGCTAAGAGTTGATGCAATCGCCACCTCCAGTGGAAGAAGATGGGGTTTTGTTTTGATTTTGTTTTTTATTTCTTTTTTTTTGTCTTTTTGCTATTTCTTGGGCCGCTCACGTGGCATATGGAGGTTCCCAGGCTAGGGGTCCAATCGGAGCTGTAGCCACCCGCCTACGCCAGAGCCACAGCAACGCTGGATCCGAGCCGCGTCTGCAACCTACACCACAGCTCTCGGCAACGCCGGATCATTAACCCACTGAGCAAGGACAGGGACCGAACCCGCAACCTCATGGTTCCTAGTCGGATTCGTTAACCACTGTGCCATGACGCGAACTCCTTTATTTCTTTTTGATTATCATTACAGAATCCTGAGTTTTTATAGATTCAATGTAATTCATTCGACTATACTTTTTTTTTTGGTCTTTTTAGGTTCTTACCCGCAGCATATGGAGGTTCCCAGTCTAGGGGTTGAATCAAAGGTGTAGCCACTGGCCTATACCACAGCCACAGCAACGCGGGATCTGAGCCACATCTGCGACCTACACCACAGCTCATGGCCACTCGGGATCCTTAACCCACTGAGCGAGGCCAGGGATTGGACCTGTGTCCTCATGGATGCTAGTTGGGTTTGTTTCTGCTGGGCCACAATGGGAACTCCTTTAAAAAAAAAAAAATGTGCCTGCAGAGTTCTCCTATGGCACGGCAGGGTAAGGGTCTGCTGTTGTCACTGCTGTGGCTTGGGTCACTACCATGGCATGGATTTGATCCGTGGTTTAGGAACTTCCACATACTACAGGCATGCCCCATCAAAAAATTTTTTTTTCAGGAGCACCCTAAGAATTCCCAGCTACAACCCTGTCCTTACGTGGGTTGGGAGCCAATGAGACTCTGTGGCCACCTAACAAAAGTAGCAGCCAGCATCTCAGCACTTCCGTCACATTGTTTGTTTACCAGCAATACTTGGCCACTGAGATCGTCATGAAAGACTCTGCAAATTGGTCAATGTTTTCCCATGTTTTTAGGTTGACCCATGTGGAACTGACATTTTTCACAGTTTAAAGAGATCAAATATCAGCATTTGGAAATGGCTCAACTTAAAAGTAAAATAAAGGGTGAGCTCTCCAATTTTCTAAACTTTGTAGTGACACTGAAGAAGGGGCCAAAAACTTGTCTTAGCCTTGGAAGTAAAATAATTCTCCAAAGGAAATTCTTTTTTTTTTTTTTTTCCCTTTTTACTGCTGCACCCATGGCATATGGAATTTTCCAGTCTAGGGGTCGAATCCGAGCTGCAACTGAGGCCTACCCCACAGGCACGGAAACTCTGGATCCAAGCTGAATCTTTGACCTATGCCACAGCCAGCGCCTCACAGCAACACCAGATCCTTAATCCACTGAGTGAGGCCAAGGATTGAATCCACATCCTCACCGACACTATGTTGGGTTTTAACCCACTGAGCCACAGAGGAACTCCATCCAAAGAAAATTCTTCCAAAATATTTTCTTTACTCTTTGATATTATTGGAGAATTCTTTAATCCAATCAAGAAAATATCAAATGGCAGAATTGAGATATTGCAAAATGATGTCCTAAATCTTTAGATATATTTGAAAAATTTACCTGCCAGGGAAGGAGACCAAGCTGACCAAAATGAAGGAAATTAACATAGGATTTAAAACAACCCCTCTTGGAAGTTTCCACTGCGGCAACAGTGCAGCACTTAAGGATCCAGTGCTGTCTCTGAGGTGCAGTGGATTAAAGATCCATTGCCATTGTTGCTGCAGCTGCTGCAGTGGTGTAGGCCTCAGCTGTGGCTCAGATTTGATTCCTGACCTTCGAACTTTCCGGTGTGGCCAATAAATAAAAATAAAAATAAAATAACTATTCTCGTAGGGAATTTCCAGTTTCTATTTTGGAGCAGTTAAATAATGACAGCCGAACTACATGATTCTCTATCTTGGATACTATTTCAAAGGACACAGACACAATGACCAGATTTAAAGACCGGTTTGGATTTACAGCCTGGTTTGGATATTAAATCTATCTGAAGCGAATATGGAGTGTCAGCCAACATTGACAGGGAGCGTTCACTGAGCTTAAAACACCCTTTGAGCCCCAAACATGATTTAATCAATCTACTTCTGAAAGGTTTGGATCCAGTTACGACTACCATCTCTGCTACTTTGAAAAGAAATACACTGATGTGTAGCATTTCCAACAATGTGTGTACAGCTCACGGCAATGCTGGATCGTTAACCCACTGAGCAAGGGCAGGGACCGAACCCGCAACCCCATGGTTCCTAGTCGGATTTGTTAACCACTGCGCCACGATGGGAACTCCCAATGTGTGTATTTCAAAGATTCTCATTGCAGCAGCGTGGTTACTGCAAAGCTATAAAAGCTTTTTTTTTTTTTCCCCCTTTTCTTTTTATAGCTGCACCTGTGGCATATGGAATTTCCTGGGCCAGGGATTTAATCCCAGCTGCAGCAACATGGGATCTGTGCCATACCTACGCTGCAGCTTCTGGCAACGCCAGACACTTAACCCACTAAATGAGGCCAGGGATCAAACCCACATCCTCACAGAGACAACTCAGGTCCTTAACCCACTGAGCCACACAGCAGGAGCTCCCTACAAAACCAATTGTAAATATGTGTCAGAGGAAATCTGAGAGGACTCCCATTAACAGACTTAGAACAAAATATTACCAGTGGGGGTTGGTAAATGAAATGCATTGCATTTAATTAAAGGTTTCTTTTAAAAGTACTTCACATTATTGGAGTTCCTGTCGTGGCTCAGGGGTTAACGAACCCTACTGATATCCATGAGGACATGGGTTCGATCCCTGGCCTTGCTCAGTGGGTTAAGGATCCAGTGTTGCCATGAGCTGTGATGTAGGTCACAGACGTGGCTTAGATTCTGAGTTGCTGTGGCTGTGGTGTAGGCCAACAGAAAAGTGTTGAAAACCCCTGTCAAGTTATTGTTTCATTTCTTTTTGAGAAATATAATTTTTAGTATCTTCAGCTCCAATTAGACTCCTAGTCTGGGAACTTCCACATGCCACAGAAGTGGCCCAAGAAACGGCAAAAAAAATAAATAAATAAATAAAAATAAAAACACCTTTCATAGAAATTAGTTCAAAATAAATCTTAGACCAGAATGTAAAATACAAAGCGATGAAACTTCTAGAAGATTACATAGGAAAAAAGCTAGGTGATTTGGGCTTGCCAAAAGCATTTAGATACCACACCAAAGGAATGACCCATGAAAGAAAAAAGTTGATAAGGTGAACTTCATCAAAATGAAAAACTTCTGCAACGTGAAAGGAATTGTTGAGAGAATGAAGAGAGAAGCCAGAGATTGGGAGAAAACATTGGCAAAACGCATATCTGATAAAGGACTTGTATCCAAAACGCATACACACACACACACCAAAAAAAAAAAAAACTCTCAAAAATCAACAATAAGAAAACAAAACAAAACAAAAATTTCAAAAGTGGGCAAAAGATCTGAACAAACAACAAACCTAAACAGAACTCACCAAAGAGGATCTACAGATGGCAAATAAACATATGAAAAGAGGCTCATCATAACATGTCATCAGAGAATTGCAAATTAAAACAAGATACACTGCATACCCCCTGAGATGGCTACAGTCTAAAACACTGACAACATCAAATGCCAACAAGGATACAGAGCAACAGGAACGCTCACTCATTGCTGGCAAGGATGCGAAATGGTTCAGCCACTTGGCAGACAGTTTGGCAGTTTCCTACAAAACTAAACTTCGTTTCACCATGTGACCCAGCAATTGTGCTTCTGGGTATTTACCCAATGGAGCTGAAGACTTGTGTCCACACAAAACCTGCACCTGAATGTCTATAGAAGCTTTATTTGCCATCACCAAACACTGGAGACAACCAAGATATCCTGGAATAGGTGAGTGGATAAACTGTGAAAATCCAGAAAATGTAATATTATTCAGTGCTAAAAAGAAATGAGCTCCTGAGTCACAAACATACTCGAGGAAACTTAAGTGCATATTGCTACGTGGAAGAAACCGGTCTGAAAAAGACCACATGCTCTATGATTCTAACTATGTGACATTTCAGAAAAGGCAAAACGATATTGACAATAAAGAGAAGAGTGGTTGCCAGGGGTTTGGAGAATGGGGTTGGGGGTGAATATAGGCAAAGCAGGAGAATTTTTAGGGCGGTGAAACTATTCTGCACAAAACTGTAATGGTGGGTACATGACATTATACACTTAGCAAAACCCATAGACTGGGAGATCCCATCGTGGCTCAGTGGTTAACGAACCTGACTAGTATCCATGAGGACCGGATTTGATCCCTGGCCTTGCTCAGTGGCCTAAGGATCTGGTGTTGCCGTGAGCTGTGGTGTAGGCCGCAGACGCGGCTCAGATCTGGTGTTTCTGTGGCTGTGGCACAGACCAGCAGCTACAGCTCCGGTTGGACCCCTAGCCTGGGAATCTCCATATGCCGTGGATGCAAACCTAAAAATACAAAAAAAAACCCAAAAACCTCATAGACTGTAGAACACAAAGAGTGCATCTTGATGTAAAGTATGAACTATAGTTAGTAATGACATATCAATATTGGTTCATCAATTACAACAAACGTACCGCTAATACAAGATGTTAGTAACAGTGTGAGTATATGTACTATCTGCTCAAAAGATATAAAACTGTACTAAAAATAAAATCTATTATTTCTTTTTCTTTTCTTTTCTTTTTTCTTCTTAGGGCTGCACCTGCGGCATATGAAGGTTTCCAGGCTAGGGGTCAAATCGGAGCTACAGCTGCTGGCCTACACCACAGCCTCAGCAACTTAGGATCCAAGCTGCAGTCTGTGACCTACACCACAGCTCACAGCAACACCAGATCCTTAACCCACTGAGCAGGCCTGGGATCAAAACTGGACCCCCGTGAATGCCAGTTGGATTCCTTTCCACCATTCCACAAGGGAAAATCCCTTTTTTTATTTTTAAAAACCATGTGAGGAGTTAGTTCCCTGCTGGCTCAGCTGGTTAAGGATCCAGCATTACCCTGCTGTGGCTTCTGTCACTGCTGGGGCTCCCCTGGCCCTCGAACTTTCTCATGCCATGGGTGTGGCCAAAATATATTAATTAATTTTTAAAAATTAAAACTGGAGTTCCGGAGTTCCCGTCGTGGCTCAGTGGTTAACGAATCTGACTAGGAACCATGAGGTTGAGGGTTCGATCCCTGACCTTACTCAGTGGGTTAAGGATCCGGTGCTGCCATGAGCTGTAGTGTAGGTCGCAAACTTGGTTCAGATCTGACATTGTGGCTGTGGTATAGGCTGGCGGCTACAGCTCTGATTGGACTCCTAGCCTGGGAACCTCCATATGCTGCGAGTGCAGCCCTAGACAAGACAAAAAAAAGACAAAAAAAAGAAAAGAAAAGAAAAAACAAACAAACAAACCCTGGAGTTCCTGTCGTGGTGCAGCAGAAACGAATAAAACCACAAACCATGAGGTTGCAGGTTTGATCCCTGGCCTCGCTCAGTAGGTTAAGAATCTGGCATTGTTGTGAGCGTGTAGGTCGCAGACTCGGCTCAGATCTGGTGTTTCTGTGGCTGTGGTATAGGCCGGCAGCTGTAGCTCCAATTAGACCCCTAGCCTGGGAACCTCCATATGCTGCAGATGCGGTCCTAAAAAGACTAAAGACAAAAAAACCCCAAAAATTAAAACTCTGTTGATAATCTTCTAGGCCTACACTCTAACGCTACTTCACATATAGACACAATGTATTATTTGTAAGGTTTGAAATATACACAGCTTTTTTTTTTTTTGGCTTTTTCTTTTTTCTTTTTAGGGTCAGCACGGGTGGCATATGGAAGTTCCCAAGCTGCAAGTCCAATCAGAGCTGCAGGGGCTGGCCTACACCAGAACAAGCCACGTGTGCAATTTACACTGAAGCTCCCCAAAACGCTGGATCCTTAACCAGCTTAAGGAGGCCAGGGATGCTCAAGGATACGGGTCCAGCCGCTGAGCCACAATGGGAACTCCTACACAGTGTTTATCAATAACACAGCTACTCTCTATGCAGAGGGACAGCTATACTTTGTATCATTTGGAACTTTGCCTCATTTGGAAAACCACATCACCACCAGCAACTAGAGGTGCCTGAGCAGCTGCTTTGCCTGAACTGTGTGCCGTCATAGCCATTGTGTTCGCAGAGGGGCCGGCATCCACCTGCTTCACTGTGCCTGGTTGCTAACATAGTCAAACACATATTTTATCATTAGATACTTTTCTTTATCCTGGGCAGCAGCTGTGGCATATGGAAGTTTCTGGGCTAAGGGTTGAATCGGAGCTGCAGCTGGGTTGAAGCAGCATCTGTGACCTCCGCCCCAGCTTGCTGGCAACACCCACTTGCTCACTAACCCACTGAGCAAGGCTAGAGAGTGAGCCCACATCCTCTATGTCTTATACTTAACCCACAGTGGGAACTCCTAGGATATTTTATTGATATTCATTTTTGTGTGTATATAGATAGGTTTTATTATAGATGAATTTCATTGCAGGATAGTAACAAAATATTTGCTATTAGAAGGATGACTGAAGGGTTCCCATTGTGGCTCGGTAAGGAACCCAACTAGTATCCACGAGGTGAGCTGCTGCAGCTCCAATTCGACCCGTAGCCCGGGAACTTCCATATGCAGCAGCTGTGTAGGTGTGGTCCTAAAAAGAAGAAGAAAAAAAATGAATCTGAAAATTCCCACAGTGGTGCAACGGGATGGAAGGTGTCTCTGAAGCTCCAGGATGCACTTTCGATCCCCAGCTGGGTACAGCATGTTAAAGGGTCCATCCGGCATTGGTAGGTCACAGCTGTGGCTTGAATCTGATCCCTGGCCCGGGAACTCCATATGCCCCCAGGGTGGCAAAAAGAAAGAAGATGGAGTCTGATGGCAGTGAGAGCCCACCTGTTAAAATGAAAGCTACTCTCCTTATGCAGCCCTGAGGCCTGTCATAACCAGACCGGCTTTTGCAGAGGCTCTGTCCCCTCCTCCCACTGTGCCTGCCAAAGGGATCTATTTGTATGTCCCAGAACGTGTTGGCATTCTCATGTCCCTGACCTTGGTACAGGCTCTTCTCTGGGTGAAATGCCTTCATTCTTTTCACTCACTGAATGACAAACGCAGTGTTTCTCACGTCCTTCCTTTGAAACCTGTGTCACAGCTGTGCCCCACCTGCAGTCCCATTTATTTTCTTTAAATGACTCTTGTTTCATAAATAAATTTAATTCATATTAAATGTATAAATAAATTTATTTTCAAAGAAAAGTGTGTATTATAAGAAATAGGAAACCAGCATAAGCAGTGCTAAAAATAAAGCAACTATAAAAACAGAAGGAACATAAGAGCTATTAACCTCTATTTAGATAAAAGTGTCAGCAGAAACCCTGAGGCTAGTTCTGTGTGTGCGTGTGTGCGTGCGTTCGTGTGTGTGTGTGTGTGTGTGTGTGTGTGTGTGTGTGTGTGTGTGTGAGAGAGAGAGAGAGAGAGAGAGAGAGAGAGAGAGAGAGAAATTCTCTGGTGGCCTAGCAGGTTAAGGATCCCACATTGTCACTGCTGTGGCGTGGGTTCAATCCCTGGCCCATAAACCTATGCATGCCGAGGGTGCAGACCAGAGAGCGAGAGATTGATAAGCAGGTGTTAGAAACATATTAGCATCGGAACTGAGACTTTCCCCCTCATTATATTCCAAAGTCTTGAAAGCCAGTGGAAGACAGAATAACTTTCTCCTTCACTGTAATTTAAGGCTTTTGCTGGTCTCCCTAAAATCAATTGTATATGATTGCAATCCATTTATTAACCAAAGAATAATCAAGCACCTGTCTATGTACCAGCAGCACTAGATATTGGCAATAAACACTAAGCCAGGTAACCAGCCTTGGCTTCACAGACTCAGTCGGCTGGGGAAAAACAACACAAGTAACCTGGAAATGGCCATAAAATGTCATTACTTATATGAAAATTTGTGATTTAAGGTCTTTCCCTTCTCCAGCATCCTTCATACTCAGGGCGATTGCAGAGAAAACAAACTCACTCGTAAATTATGTCAATTAATATAAATTAATTTCAAAAGTGCAATGGTAGGTCATCTTTTCAAAGTTTTTCACGGAAAAAAAGTGGGAGGAGGGGAGTTCCCGTTGTGGCTCAGCGGGTTACGAACCCCACTGGTATCCATGAGGATGCAGGTTCGACCCCTGGCTTTGCTCAGTGGGTTAACGATCCTGAGTTGCCGTGAGCTGTGGTGTAGGTCGCCGAGGCGGCTCGGATCCAGCGTTGCTGTGACTGTGGCGTAGGCTGGCAGCTGTCGCTCGGATTTGATTTCTAGCCTGGAAACTTCCATACGCCGCGGGCGCAACCCTAAAAAGGAAAAAAAAAAAAAAGAGATGTGTGCATCTTAATGTTTAATACGATGTGACGTGGGACCACCGAAAGTTTTTTTTTTTTGGCTTTTTGCTATTTCTTTGGGCCGCTCCCGCGGCATATGGAGGTTTCCAGGCTAGTAGTCGAATAGGAGCTGCAGCCACCGGCCTACGCCAGAGCCACAGCAACGCAGGATCCGAGCCGCGTCTGCAACCTACACCACAGCTCACGGCAACGCCGGATCGTCACCCCACTGAGCAAGGGCAGGGACCGAACCCGCAACCTCATGGTTCCTAGTCGGATTCGTTAACCACTGCGCCACGACGGGAACTCCCGAAAGTATTTTTTTAAGGGGTGGTGTGGGAGGGCACCAGGCGAGGCTAGAGAGCGCACCTGGGTCACCCTTCCTTCCGGAGCCTTTGCTTAGCCTCTCATTGCTCCAGGGCTCAGCCACACCGCCACCGGGAAGCCCTCTTGGACATCCCGGAGGGGCTCCGCCAGCCCCTCTTCTCCCCAAAGGCCCAGGGCTTCCCTAGGCACCCGCTGGAGAGGGGTCCGTCTGTCCGTCTGTCTTCCGGACCTGCCCGGGTCTCTGCCAGCACTGCCAGCTGGCCTTCTCTTCTGCCTCCCGGTGGACCCCGCTCGGTGCAGCCTGCCAGGATCGCTGGCGACAGACGGTCTCTCTGGCTTCCCCTGGCGCTGGCCGGGCTTGGGTTACACCCTCGGCCGGGGCTCCAGCGGCGCGCGGCGAGCGGCGAGCGGGTCCCTTGGTGGTCTCCCACGTTAGGGGGCGCTAGCACCGCCAGCGCATCACCCCGGAGTTCGCGGAGCCGGGAGAGCAGGGCGCCAGGTCCGCTCCACAGCACTCCGCGGGGGAGGGGGCCACCTCTGCCACTGCCTCCCTCCGCCCCGCCTGCAGTGGTCCCGGCCAGGCGCCAGCGGAAAAGGGAGGCGGCGGGGGAACCTTCCCCGCTCAGCGCCTCTGGGACAGCGCGGTGGGCGGTGGGGTCCGGGGACCTCGAGGTCGAGCAGGGGTCCGACCCGGGAATCTGGAGTCCCTGGCCTGGAGGCCGGGAGGGGCGGTGGGACCCTCTGTCCCCGCCCCGGGGGCGGGGCCGAGATCCGAGCCTGCGGAGCGTGAGATCAGCCGAAATCCGCAGGGGACTCCCGGCTGGACTCCTGCCTTCCCCGACCCGCCCCAGATCTGGGGAGACCAGACCCCCCCGCCCTTCCCCTGACCATCGCCGGCGAGACCCAGCCTCCCGGGTTCCCCGCTCGGCCCACGGGCTCCAGCGCAGGTGCAGGTGCGGCTTCCTCATCTTCTCCCATCCGGGCGCATCCCGCTGGGCGGCCATGGCTAGAAGAGACGCTCCGCAGGACAGGCGAGTTGGGGACCGGGTGGGGTGCGTATGGGGATCCGGTGGTCGAGGGCCACGCAGCCCAGCTCCCTTTGGGCGCTCCAAAGCGCAAAGTAGCCAGTTGGAACTACAATTCCCATCAGCCGCCTCCCTCGCGTGCCTGAGCCCGCGTGATGGGGGCTGTAGTTCGCTCTCCGAAGGAGCCGGCCTGGGAGGCGGGAGGGGCGGCCAAAGCTGGACGTCCTCCCGGTGACCTTCTGACTGATCCTCACAGCTACCACCTGGTCGGGATCAGCTTCTTTATCCTGGGGCTGGGCACCCTCCTTCCATGGAACTTCTTCATCACAGCCATCCCGGTGAGACTCAGGGTTGGAGTGATGACCCCACGGCCACATCCATCCCGCCCAGTTGCCTTTTCCCACCAGGTCCCCTTTCATTCCTCATTATGGCTGTGTGTCCCCTGAAACAGGGAGCCTCACTGAGTGGAGGGGGCTAGGAAGACCAAGCTTTCAGGGATGCTCAGATCCTAAAGGGCAAGGCCAGCAGCTCCGGGGGGAACAAACAAGGAGCTACCCATCTACCTCTGCTGTTTGTCATTATTCCCGGGCTAGTCACTCCAAAAGCGGGTTATCCAGGCCTTTGGTTTTCTTTGAAATACCATGAATTACATTCATTCATCCAACAAATAGTCAATGTCAGAGTTCTTAGCACCAGGGGTACAGGAGGAAATAGAGGAGGGTTTATCCTCACCGAACTTGCGTTCCCTCGAGAGAAGGCAGGCATGTGGGCTTGTGTTCTCTTTGGGACTGGAGTTGTTCATATATATTAACTGCACCAACTTTCCAGATGCCTCTTCAGTGCCCAGCTCTGTGCTGGGCCCTAGAGACCCAAAGACGAATCAGCCCATGATCCTGAGAGCAAGTTGGGTGCCAAAGAAATACCACTAATGTGACATGGCATATGCCATCCCAGGCCTGGAGCAGAGTCCCGTGTCCCCCGGGGAGGGGGCGATTCCTTCTGCTTAATAGAAGAGCTGATTTGTAACTTAGGAGAAGGGTCAACAGGGCATTTGCGTTGGGGGGGGTTGGAGTGGTAAGAGGCGGGAGGGCATTCCTGGTAGAGATGGCAGCCTTGAGGCCGGAGTATGCCAACCTGTTCAGAGAAAGGGCCAGAGCGTGGGGTGCCGGGAGGTTAGCAGGACGGAGGAGGAAATGGGGCACAAAAGGGAGGCTGGGGTCTGGTTCTAAAGGGCTCCAATGCTGTTCCAAAACCTTGGGGCTTTGCCCTGCAGGCAGCAGGGAGCCATGGGTGGGGAGGAGCCAGGAGGAGTTAAACAGGCCTGGCAGGATAAGCGTTCCAGAGAGAAAGCCCTTGGTCAGCACCTAGGCCAGAGCCTGGCTTAGGATAGGAGCTCCATAAATACCCAGGAGTCTCTTCGCTGCTGCAGGAGTCGGGGTGGGGGCGTGGGAGAGGAGGGGTGATCCAAAGATAGAGCAAGTTCGGGGTCCTTGAGGCCTGGGCTCTATCCCAGACGGCAATGCAGTGCACTTTCATCGAGCTCCAACTGTGTGCCAGGCGCCAGGTGCCAGGGAGAGTTCAAGGACAGACAGACCCACAGAAGTTAACAGAGCAATCACAAGCATGGGGTGAGGCAGAGGGCTGGAGGGTTCCCTGAGGGTAGCTTGTAGGGTGACCCTGTACCCCACTCCCCTGGCATCCTGGCAGTACTTCCAAGGGCGGCTGGCGGGGGCCAACAGCACCGCCAAGACCCTGGGCACCAACCACACGAACCCTGCTGATACCTTCAACTTCAACAACTGGGTGACATTGCTGTCCCAGCTGCCCCTGCTGCTCTTCACGCTCCTCAACTCCTTCCTGTACCAGTGGTGAGAAGCCCTGCCCCCTGGGCTCTGTCCCAGGCCATCCCTCTCTTGTCCTTCCCCTGCCCCGAACCTCTCCCCACTCCCCAGTGTCCAGTCCTGGGATGAAGCTCTCGCCCGCCTCCCCTTGCCTGGCTTGGGGCCCAGCCATGCCCACTCTGCCCCTCCTTCTGAGCAGCGTCCCTGAGACGGTGCGGATTCTGGGCAGCCTGCTGATCATCCTGCTGCTCTTTATCCTGACGGCGGTGTTGGTCAAGGTGGACATGAGCCCCGGGCCCTTCTTCTCCATCACCATGGCCTCTGTCTGGTTCATCAACTGTGAGCACCCCTGCCACCTCCCCACTCAGCCCTCCAGGGTTTCAGCCCAGCCTCTCCTTTGCAACTGAAAGGACCTGACATATCCAAGAAGGGAAGGCAGTAGACGCATCACCCGTGTCCCTGATGAGAAGCTGAGGCCCAGAGGAGGGGAAAAGTCACTTGTCCCAAGTCCCACAGTGACTTGAGGGCAAGACTTCTGGCCGCCAGCCCCTCCCACCTAGGGCTGCACTTTGGGATGAAGCTCTCACCCAAACGAATGTGGACTGTTGCACCAGAGGGCCCAGTGCCTCCCGTCTACCCAGCCTAGTCCAGAGTCCCCTGTGCCCACTGCCATCACCTCCTCCAGGGAGCCCCCCGAGGTCTGCCTGGTTGAGCAGCGGCCTCCAATCCTGTCCCTCCACAGCCTTTGGCGCAGTTCTGCAGGGCAGTCTCTTCGGGCAACTGGGCACCATGCCTTCCACGTACAGCACCCTCTTCCTCAGTGGCCAGGGCCTGGCTGGGATCTTCGCCGCCCTTGCAATGCTCATGTCCATGGCCAGTGAGTCGACCTGGGTGGCTGGAGGGCAGGGGTGGCCTCTGGGATTCTGGGAAGCAGAGAGAGAGTGTGCCAAGAGTGAGATGCCTTGGGCTCTGCTGGAGACAGAGGTGACGGGATGATGGGAGAGCTGGGGACTGGGGGTGGGGAGTGGGGGTCTCGAGATTGATGAGGAGAGGGTGACTAGACAAGGCCTGAGGTAACTTGGGACCCAGGGCAGGATTCCTGAGGCCAACACTGGCATGTGGCAGCAGAGGGGACAGCTTTGGCATTCAGATAGACTTGGGTTCCAATCCCGGTTCTGCTGCCGCCTAGCAGGGGGCATTGGACAAGGCACTTATTTGCAATGGTTTTCCCACCCAAGGGATGCTTGTAGATCTGTGCTCAGTCAGGAGCATGGAGTAATAAGGACACATAGCAGGTGCTCAACAAAAACGACACACAGGGAAGGGAGACGGGAAGGGCTGGGCTAGGGCCCCCTGCACGAGAGACCTGCATTTGTCAGTGGGAGGAGTGGGAGAGGCCAGGAGGTGAATCTGAGATGTGCATTACTGTGAAGTAGGACAAGAGTCGGGAGCCCTGCGGGAGCTGGTGGACCAGCCACCTCCCTTCTGCAGCTGAGGTTTCTGCGCAGGTGGCGTGGATGCCCAGACCTCTGCCCTGGGGTACTTCATCACGCCCTGTGTGGGCATCCTCATGTCCATCGTGTGTTACCTGAGCCTGCCCCACCTGGTGAGCCTGGTGTTGGGCTCAAGGCCCACTGGAGAGCATCATATACAGCCTCGAGGCTGAGGCCCCGAGAGCGGCCAAAGGAGGCAGAGGGGACCCGGGCCCAGTCCTGATCCCCGGAGGAGTCAGCCACTGGGGGACCCCAGCCTCTAAGCCAACAGGGTGGGGAGGGATCCAGCCAAGCCAGGCAGGGACAACGCTTTCCTTCTGCAGAAGTTTGCCCGCTACTACCTGGCCAAGAATCCATCGCAGGTGCAACGTCAGGAGCTGGAGACCAAAGCTGAGCTCCTCCAGTCTGGTAAGCCTGGGAGCCTGCTGGGGAGCTGGAGGACCCAGAGGGGGCTAGAGCCACCTCCACGGGGGAGGACTTCAGCTGTGCCCCCAGCAGTCTGTGTGCGCAGAGGCAGATCATGAAAGGAAGCCAGTGGGATTAAAATCATTCCTGTTGGAGTTCCCATCATGGCTCAGCGGTAACGAATCCGACGAGTGTCTATGAGGACATGGGTTGGATCCTTGGCCTCACTCAGTGGGTTAAGGACCCACCGTTGCTGTGAGCTGTGGTGTAGGTCACAGATGTGGCCCAGATCCCGAGTTGCTCTGGTTGTGGCGCAGGCCGGCAATTACAGCTCAGGTTGGACCCCTAGCCTGGGAACTTCCATGTGCCTTGGGTGTGGCCCTGAAAAGACAAAAAAGAAAAAAAAAATCATACCTGTTACCCTTTGGGCCTTAGTTTCCTCCTCTTTAAAATGGAGGTGGGGGTGGGGAATGGAGTTCCTGCTGTGGCACAATGGGATCGTTGGCGTCTCAGGAGCACTGGGACACAGGTTCAATCCCCGGCCCTGTACAGTGGGTTAAGGATCTGGCATTGCCGCAACATTGGCTTAGGTCACAACTACGGCTTCCATCTGATCCCTGGCCAGGGAACTCCATATGTCGAAGGGCAGCTAAAAAAAGAAAAAATAAAATA
The DNA here is from genome assembly GCF_016906955.1 of Phacochoerus africanus. Classification (NCBI taxonomy): domain Eukaryota; kingdom Metazoa; phylum Chordata; class Mammalia; order Artiodactyla; family Suidae; genus Phacochoerus; species Phacochoerus africanus. The sequence goes on from NC_062547.1 coordinate 6,009,821, forward strand.
AAATGAGGGGGGGAGCTCAGTAGAGCTTCAGGCTTGCAAGTTCTAGATCCAAGTGCATCTGCGTTTGAATCCTAACTTCATAACACCCAAGCTGTGTGACCTTATTCAAGCCAGGCAACCTCTCTGAGCCTCAGTTTCTTTATCTGTAGAGCAGTGACACTGAGATTATCCATCTAAGTTGCTCAGCTCTGCCTGGCACATGTGCTGCTTAATAAATAGTAGCTAAGGGAGTTCAGCAGTTAATGAACCCAACTAGGATCCATGAGGATGTAGGTTCAATCCCTGGCCTTGCTCAGTGGATTGAGGATCCAGCATTGCTGTGAGCTGTGGTGTAGGCTGGCAGCTGTAGCTCTGATTTGACCCCTAGCCTGGGAACCTCCATATGCCTTGGGTGCGGCCCTAAAAGAGCAAAAATAAATAAAAATAAATAAATAAATATAGTAGCTAAGCATATTCCCGTTGCTAATTCTCTTTGCCTGCACCCTGGGCTGGCGGGGGGCAGGGGTGCAGAGGGGGAAGGTGTCACTTGTTTCAATTGTCTGGTTTTCACAGGCATGGGTCCCAGGCATGACCCCGCCCTTTCCTCTTGTCCCAGATGAGAAGAACGAAATTCCCAACAGCCCCCAGAAGGCAGCCCTGCCTCTGGATCTTGACCCTGAAAAGGAGCCAGAGATGGAGCCAGAGGAACCCCAGAAGCCAGGAACACTTTCGGTTTTCATTGTCTTCCGGAAGGTTTGGCTTGATAGAGCCCTGCCTTCCCTGCCCCCACATCCCTGGGGAAGAGAGGGCTGCTCTCTCCAGCCTTCCCCAGAGACTCTCAGATTAGACTGGGGCCTTAGGACTCCCCTTGTCCACCCTAAGGTGACAGGATCATGCAGGATCAGGGACATGCTGGGCCAGGCCCTGGTGTCCTGCTCCCAGGCCGGGGCTTGGGCGGGAGGGTTGGGGCTGCACGTGGGGCTCTGGATCTGTCCCGCTGGCTCACACCCTTGCCTCTGGCTCCCAGATCTGGCGGACGGCGCTATGCCTTGTGTTGGTCTTCGCAGTCACCCTGTCCGTCTTCCCTGCCATCACTGCCATGGTGACCAGCTCCACTGGTCCTGGGAAGTGGAGTGAGTGCCAGGAAGCAGAAGAGGACAGGGCACCGGCGGGGGTGGGGGGGGGGGTCGGGACCGGGTTGAGCCCCTTCTCCCTCCCAGGTCAGTTCTTCAACCCCATCTGCTGCTTCCTTCTCTTCAACGTCATGGACTGCCTGGGACGGAGCCTGACCTCTTACTTCCTGTGGGTGAGCACACCTAGGCTGGGGTGATCTGGTGGTTTTAGGGAGGAGCTAGGGATCCGAGGGTGTCGGAGCACAGAAAGGTGACTTTCCAACAGTCCCACTGGTCTGGGACCAGTCGGGTGGCAGTGGGCACCTGGCCCCTGGAGGTATGCAAGCCGGGGCTTGGACTATGAACTCCGTGAAAGCGGAAGCCTTGTCCAGTTGAGCCATGTCCCCAGCATCCAGCTGAGGACCCAGCCCCCGGTCCTTAGAGACGGTCCTGCCTCATGTGAGAGACTGGACAAACTTCCTAGGATTTGGATTGCTTTTAGCCAAGACGCTGCTGCTCTAGATGAAATCTTCCAAGGACACACAACAAATAAAGTCAGTCAGAGTAGCTGCTCTGATCCCAGCCAGGGCGAGGCCTGGATCCCCAGTTTCCCATCCCATCTGCCCCAAAAGGGGTCTGTGGAGCCCCCATGGGTGCTCAGAGTAACCACGTTTGGAGACCGAACTGGTTCTTCTAGCCCTGTCCTGAAAAGTATGAGCTGGAGGTCAGGGGAGGCAGAGGCTAGTCCCGAGCCCTCTGGATGGCTGGGGGCCCCTGGCCCAGCCACCCGCTCTCCAGAGAGAGGCCCAGGGCGGGCGTCCTCACTGGCTCACAGAGGGCAGGTGAGGGGAAGTGAGAGCTGAGTCTGTGTGGGGCGCCCCCGGAGCAGAGCCCCTGCTCCCAGGGACCACCCTCACCCCAACCTTCCGCACAGCCAGATGAGGACAGCCGGCTGCTGCCCCTGCTGGTCTGCCTGCGAGTCCTGTTCGTGCCACTCTTCATGCTGTGCCATGTGCCAGAGAGATCCCGGCTGCCCATCCTCTTCCCACAGGACGCCTACTTCGTCACTTTCATGCTGCTTTTCGCCGTGTCAAATGGTTATCTGGTGTCCCTCACCATGTGCCTGGCGCCCAGGTCTGGGGGTGGGGGGGGGCAGTGTGGAGGGCCCGGGAATTGGGAGGTGGGCTACTCTGTGAAGGGGGACAGCCCGAGAAGGTTAGGCTTCCAGCCAGCCCAGCCCTGGCTCTCTCCAGGCCTCACTGGTGCCACCTGTCAGATCAGGTCTTAACTGCCGAGCTGGCCCTTGGCCAGGAGCCTGGGGGAGGGCGTGGGTGGAAAGGTTCCTGCCCGACAGAGTAGCCCAGATACTGGGGGTCTCCTGCCTGGTCCTCAGTTTCCCCAGCTGTGAACTAAATAGGCTGGACTATCATTCCTCAGAGCCCAGCTACTCCTCAAATTCTGTTATAGAGAAGCTGAGGATGTTTTGTTTTTTTTGTTTTTTTGTTTTTTAGGGCCTCTCCTGTGGTATATGGAAGTTCCTGGCTAGGGGTCAAGTCACCTTAACCCACTGTGCGAGGCCAGGGATCAAACCTGCATCCTCATGGATACTAGTTGGGTTCTTAACCCGCTGAGCCACGATGGGAACTCACGCTCAGATTTTGATCAAAAGCAGGGTTCATGGGCTATTTACTCTGGGGACAACAGAGTTGAGAATCCAGGGAGAGTAAAGGGGAACAGGGAGGCCCAGGCCGGGGACGTGTTGTCCAGCAGGAAGGCATCTAGACTGCAGGGCATGAGAGATGTCCTTGGCCTGTGGCCCCATTTTCCAGATGAGAAGACTGAAGCCCAGAGGCGGGCCTAATGCCAGTGACCCAGAGGCTGGGCGCCGGCCCAGACTAAAACGCAGGCGTCCTGCTGGAAGGAGGGCAGAGGGCATCTTCTAAGGTTTGGCCTGACATGTTCTGAGCGCTCCTGCTCCTGTGTGTTCTAGGCAGGTGCTGCCACAGGAGCGCGAGGTGGCCGGGACCCTGATGACCTTCTTCCTGGCCCTGGGGCTCTCCTGTGGGGCCTCCCTCTCCTTCCTCTTCAAGGCGCTGCTCTGATGGTGTCGAGGGCCTCCCAGCATCTCTCTTTGGAGCTGAGACGCAGAGCCGGGGGAATGGCAGGCTGCGCTCGAGCCTCTGCAGGGCTGGAGCCCCTTGGGCTGAGGGTGTCAAGAGGCGGTGCGTGCTGCTCTCCTCCCTGGGCTGACAGCCGCTTGGGGCGCTGCAAGGACGAATTCGCCACCTGTCATTGCAACCTTCACCTGGGAGTGGAGCCGCCACTCGGACACCAGATGATCAAGATGTGCCTAAGACGTCACCGAAAGGGTGACGATCTGGGAAAAGAGGGCCGAGGACCATGGCCCTTCCTCCCCGTCGGGAGGAACCCACTCGCTCAGAGGCCACAGGTGGGGCCTTGCCAACGGTGTGGCTGCGGCCTCGGATTCAGAATGGGAGTGGGGGCCAGCCCAGGGCAGGAGCTCCTCTGCTCTCTGGGCCTCAGCAACCCCATGGCCAAGTCTCTTGGACTCCAGAAGAGAGGATTCCAGGGGTGCTGGGGGGACCGGCGAGAAGCAACAGGAGGCAGACCTCTGAGGATGCTCGAAGCACCCTCCCTGGGCCCAAACAGTGTTTTTGTCACCAGTATGTACTGTGCCCGCTCCCCAGGCCTCAGCTGGGCCTGGGTCCCAGAACTGCAGGTAGCCCGCTTGCATGCACAGCACTTTACAGTTTGCAAAGCTCTTCTACACCCACTCTCTCACCGAAGCCTCACTGAGGGGACAGTGCCCCCCCCCGCCCCTTTTGTACAGGTGAGGAAACGGAGTCCCAGGGGAAGTGACTGGTTCTGGGCAGAGCCGGTCCCAGCCCCCACCTCCCTGTAGGTGCTGTCCTTCCTGTCTACTGCCTGCTGCCCTTTTCCTCGAGGGGCTCACGGTGAGAGCCCTAAGTCCCTGTTCCACCTGTTTTCTGGTTGTTGCCCTCTGACCCTGCTCCCGGGTCTAATAACAACCTTCCTCGTTTGTACAGTGAACTCACTGGGTCTTTTTGTTTCCAGGTGCTTTCAGCTCTGTTGGCTTTGATGAGCTGGCGGTGGGGTAGGGATGACTGTACCCATTTGATGAATGGGATGACTGAGGCTCTGAGAGAGGCAGGGATTTGTGGGCATCCCTGTGCTGGACCCTCTTGACCACATGAGAGCCAAGGGGGACTGGCCTGCAAGGGCCCTGTGCTCCTGGGCGTGCCTGGCCCCGTGATTACTGCTCCCTCCCTCCTGGTATCCTCTGCCTCCCCAGCGTCCCCCTTCTCAGAAAGGCAGCCTCAGGAGTTCCTGTTGTGGCTCAGAGGGTTAAGACCTGACTAGTATCCATGAGGACGCAGGTTCAATCCCTGGCCGCACTCAGTGGGTTAAGGATCCATCGTTGCCGTGAGCTGTGGTGTAGATCACAGATGTGGCTTGGATCCCACGTCGCTGCGGCTGTGGTGTGGGCCAGCAGCAATAGCTCTGATTTGACCCCTAGCCTGGGAGCTTCTAGATGCCGCACCTGCAGCCCTATAAAGAAAAAAAAAAAAAAGGAAAGAAATGCAGCCTCAGAAAGGCAGTCAGCCAGTCCTCCAGAGGGAGGGAGGAAAGGCCTCCTTTGCTGCACACCTGTGCTACCTGCCCAGCCTAGAAAAGCGGGGACGGGGTATTACGATTGTAGGCACGAGCCTTTCTGCTCACATGCCCTCCTGCCTTCCAAGACCCTTCACTGAGCAGCTATTATATACCAGGCGCTGAGCCAGCACAGGGCCCCTGCTCAGAAGCCAGGTACCAAAAAGGAAAGTGAGGCGAGATATGACCCTGGGAGTGGAAATAAAGCCACAGGGCCAACCCCAAGTGAGGACTGATTTTTTTTTTTCCACCATTATTCACTGGGCCAGGTTCTGGCTGGTCAGGTGACCCTGAAACAAGGAAGCTGTGGTCCCTGCTCCCAGGGCCATGATGGGGCTTGTGAGGACCCTGCAGAATGTGCAAAGTAAGACTCCAGAGGACGGGGCCGTTGATCTCACTGGGAAGTTGGGGCAGGCATTCTTGAGGAGGCGTCTGCTGAGCTGGGCCTTGAGGGATGAATATGAGTTTGCTGGGCTGACACCGGGAAGGGGCATCTCGGGCAGAGAACATGGAATAACATGGGATATTCAGGGAACAGCGGGGCCTTCTAGTGGCAGGGGGAAGGGGTGAGGGCAGCCCCTAGGGTGTGAGGAAGGGGACGGGAAGAGGATGAGGCTGGGGCAGTGGGCTGGGGACCAATGACCAAGGGCCTTGGTGAGGAGTCCTGACAGGAGATTAGAGCAGAGGAGGCATACAGGGGAGAGAAAAGTGGCTGCCTCTGCAGAGGCCCTTTAACTTGGTGGGTAAGTGCAGGTGCACTGACCCAGAGTCCTGGGTTCAAAGCCAGGCCCTTTCATTCACATTGGGAGTCCTGGAGAAAGGGCTGGAGGACAGACCAACCTTTACTAAACGGTGGTTGTGGTCCGGGGGGTACCTTGTGCTGACCCCTAGCCCTCGCTGTCCCCTTTGGCTGGGATGGTGGGGCAGGACCTCAAAACTTCCTAGGTCCCCTTCTCCTTCTCCATCTTTGGAGACTGTTGTCCAGTTTACCAAAAAGCTCCCTAGACCTGCCCGCCCCAGCCCTCCCAGGGACCCCAGGGGTGCTGGTCTGCTGTCATCTGGAGCAAGCCCAGGCTGGGCTGAGCAGTGGAGGACAGGCCCCAAAGGAGAACACTCAGCCCTGGGATGTCCCTGTGATGTCACAGCCTGGAATTCCTCCTCGCTATCCTCCGTCCCTGTTTTTGCCCAGCCCAGCTTTCCCATCCAATCAAGATGCAGCTAGTTTTTGATATTAGAAATGATCACTTAGAAGTTCCCATTGTAGCGCAGTGGAAACGAATCTGACTGGCATCCATGAGGACAAAGGTTCGATCCCTGGCCTCACTCAGTGGGTTAAGGATCCGGCGTTGCCGTGAGCTGTGGTGTAGGTCGCGGACGTGGCTCAGAGTCCAAGTGACTGTGGCTGTAATGTAGGCCAGCACTGGCAGCCCCAGTTGGACTGGGAGCTCCCATGTGCCACACATGCAACCCTGAAAAGAAAAGAAAAAAAAAAGTCAGAGATTGTCAGAATGGGTTTAAAAATGATTCGACTAAATGCCATCCACAAGAAACTCACCTTAGAGCCAAAAGCACAAACAGGTTGAAAGTGAAAGGATGGAAAAAAGATATTATGTACAAACAGTAACCAAAAGAGAGCTGGGTGGGTAGACTGATTAAAGAAAAAAATAGGCTTTAATTTAAAAATCATTTATGAGAGGAGTTCCCATTGTGGCTCAGCAGAAACGAATCTGACTAGTAACCATGAAGATGCATGTTTGATCCCTGGCCTTGCTTAGGGGGTTAAGGATCCAGTGTCGCCGTGAGCTGTGGTGTAGGTGTGGTTGGGGTCCTGCGTTGCTGTGGCTGTGGCGTAGACCAGCGGCTACAGCTCCAATTCGATCCCTAGCCTGGGAACCTCCATATGCTGCAGGTGCAGGCCTAAAAAAAAGAAAAAATCATTTAGGAGTCAAAGAAGGATGTTACATGTTCCTGTAAAAGCATAAATCCGTCGAGAAGATAGAGTGATTATAAACATATACACACCTAATGACAAAGTCCTAAAAAATAGGAAGAAAATGTGACAAAATTGAAGGCGAAATAGACATTTTTACAGTAATAGTCAGAGACTTCAAGATCCTCTTCAGGAGTTCCCGTCGTGGCGCAGTGGTTAACGAATCTGACTAAGAACCATGAGGTTGCGGGTTCGATCCCTGCCCTTGCTCAGTGGGTTAACGATCCGGCGTTGCCATGAGCTGTGGTGTAGGTTGCAGACGCGGCTCGGATCCCACGTTGCTGTGGCTCTGGCGTAGGCGGGTGGCTACAGCTCCAGTTGGACCCCTAGCCTGGGAACCCCCATATGCCGCGGGAGTGGCCCTAGAAAAGGCAAAAAGACAAAAAAAAATCCTTTTCAATAAAGGATAGAACAACCAGACAGAAGATCAACAAGGAAACAGAAGACTTGAAAACAACTATGAAATAAATAAGCCAACAGACAGACACAGAACACTCTACCTAAAAACAGCAGAATATACTTTTTTCTCAAGGGCACATGGAACATTCTCCAGGACAGATCATATATTAGGCCACAAAACATAATTCTTTTCATTTTAAAAATTTCATCAAAGTATAGTTGATGCCTGCAATAATTTTTTAAACTTTATTTTTGTCTATGCCTGCAGTATGTGAAAATTCCCAGGCTAAGGATCAAACCCCTGCCACAGCAGTGACCCAAGCTGCTGCAATGACAACACCAGATCCTTAACCCACTGCGCCACAAGGGAACTCCCTGTGATAATTTTTTTTGGGTTTTTTTTGTCTCTTTGTCTTTTCTAGGGCCGCTCCCTCAGCATATGGAGGTTCCCAGGCTAGGGGTCAAATCGGAGCTGTAGCCGCCAGCCTGTGCCACAGCCACAGCAACGTGGGATCCAAGCGGCATCTGCGACCTACACCACAGCTCACAGCAACACTGGATCCTTAACCCACTGAGCGAGGCCAGGGATCGTACCCTCAACCTCATGGTTCCCAGTCGGATTTGTTAATCACAGAGCCATGGCGGGAACTCCTGCAATTTAAAAGATTAAAATCACACAAAGGGGAGTTCCTGCTGTGACTCAGTGGGTTAGGAACCCATGAGGACGCAGCTTTGATCCCTGGCCTCGCTCAGTGGGTTAAGGATCTGGCAGTTGCCATGAGCTGTGCAACACGTGTGCTGTGAGCTATGACTCGGCTCAGATCCTGCATTGCTGTGGCTGTGGTGTAGGCTGGCAGCTGTAGCTCTGATTTGACCCCTCGCCTGGGAATCTCCATATGCCCCAAGTGCAGCCCTAAAAAAAAAAAGAAAGAAAGAAAGAAAAAAAAAGTCAGTTTTTTCGGAACAATGGATAAAATTGACATACTTTGACTAGGCTAATAAAAAAAGAGAAAAATTTTAAATTACTAAAATCAAATGAAAGGGGTCACTACTATTGGTTACACAGAAATAAAAAGGATTACAAGCTAATACTATGAACAATTGTACGCCAAAAAAGGAGAAACCTGGATGAAAAGGACAAATTCTAAGAAACACGCAAACTACCAAAAATAATTCAAGAAGAAATCGAAAATCTGAACATATATATAACAAGGAATGAGACCGGGTCAGCAATAAAAAACTTCCCAACAAAGGAAATTCCAGGACCAGATGACCTCACAGGAGAATTCCACCATCACTTAAAGAACTGACACCAATCCTCAAACTCTTCCAAAAAAAATACAAGAGGAGGGAACATTTCCTAACTCATTCTATGTGACCCTGATGCCAAAGTTAAATGAAGACATCACAAGAAAAGCAAACAACAAACCAGTATCTCTTATGAATACAGTTGCAACATTTCTCAACAAAATCCTAGCAGACCGAACCCGGCAACATATTAAAAGAATTATACACCATGACCAAGTAGGATTTTGTCTAGAATGCAAGGGGGTTCAACATACAAAAATCAAATCATGGTCACACACCAACTCATGGTATGAAGGGGAAACACTGCATGGCCATCTCGATGCAGAAAAAGCATCTGACAAAATCCCACATCCTTTCCGGATAAAAACTGCTTAACAAACAAGGAATAAATAAGAACTTCCTCAATCTGGAAAGGGGTGTTTATGAAAAATCCACAACGAATGTCATGCTTAATGATGACAGACTGAAGCTTTCCTCCTAAGATTAAGACAAAGATGCCTGCTTTCACCATTTCATCTATTCAGTTTTCTACTGGACGTTCTAGCTGGAGCACCTCTGAAAAGAAAGAGATATAAAAGGCACCCAAATCAGTGAAACTATCTCTCTATATATAATAGATAACTAACAAGGACCTATTGCATAGCACAGGGAAATCTACTTAGTAGTCCATAATAACCTATATGGGGAAAAAAGAACCAGATATATGCATAGGTGTAACTGATTCACTTTGCTGTACACCTGAAACTAATACAACATTGTAAGTCAACTATACTCCAATAAAATTTATTTTAAAAAAAGAAGTAAAGAGTTTCCATTGTGGCTGAGTGGTAATGAACCTGAGTGGTATCCATGAGGATGCAGGTTCAATCCCTGGATCTGCTCAGTGGGTTAAAGGATCCGGCCTTGTGTGAGCTGTGGTGTAGGTCCCCAGATGCTGCTCAGATCTGGCGTGGCTATCGGTAGGCCGGCGTCTACGGCTGTGATTTGACCCTTAGCCTGCGAACTTCGTATGCCACAGGAGCGGTGCTAAAAAAAAAAAAAAAAAAAATCTGTGATCACAAATGATATAAACACATACAGAAAATCCTAAAGAATACACACACACAAAGCTAATAAATGAATTTGGCTAAGTTGCAGGATTCAAGAACAATACACAAAATTCAGTTTTATTTCTATACATACAATTTTAACACCAATTCTGAGGCCTGGGGTGTTTTTTCTCCCAAAACCAAGCAATTCTCTGACACTGGCTAAATATCTTGCAATGCAATTTAATTTTGACACTATCTACCTGGTTATAGCATCAGATTCCACAAGCTAGGGCTGCAGAAGAGAGGTCTCCTGGTCACTCTACAATTCCGCTTAACCTCGTTGAGCAGCAGGCAAATACCTTATCCTGACATTTGAGGCCCCCCAGAGCACCTTCCCAAGATTGAGGTGGCAACTGTTATGACACAGTACCTGCCCTTCGCACCCACCCCAGCCTCTCTTTTAAAGAGCCCCTGCATCAATCATGCCACAAACACGTATCAGGCACCTTCTGTGTACATTGGCTGGTGTTAGGATATTTGAAGCTTTCTGCTTAAGAGTGTGTGTGTGTGTGTGTGTGTGTGTGTGTGTGAGGCAGGTGTGTGGATACATGCAAGGTCTCCACCCTGGTCGAAGTGCTGGGGAAAGGAGAAATAAATTCGCCGAAAAGATTAATAATTTAAGTGATCAAACATCACCACTACCGCCAAGACCAAGTTCCACTGCTTTAGACAGGGAAGGCAGCTTCTCCAAGGGGTTTCTCTAGTTCTAATACATTGGTCCCCGATCTGGCATTGGTTAGAATTCTGATTCTGGCCTTTTGGGTACCGCTGAACCCTGGGCCCTCTTTCTAGGGTGAAGGAAAAGCACGCTCTGACCTCCGCTGAGAAGGTTCTGCTACCTCGTGTGCGAGATAATCAGAGAGGCACGGTGAACAAAGATTGAAGGGTTTGGGCCGAATTGCGTGCCACCTACAGTTTAGTTCTCTTCAACCTGCTGCTCCAAACAGGCAGGATGTGGAAAATTAAGAGTTACCTCCAGCGTAAAACGCCAACCGACGAGGATGGGATTCGAACCCACGCGTGCAAAGCACAATGGATTAGCAGTCCATCGCCTTAACCACTCGGCCACCTCGTCTCACGTAGGGTGTGTGGTTCCACATTCCCTTATCTCTCATCTCCACACCTTCCGGCACCCTTTCAGTCGTTCCTCAGTGCACATCTCGTAAGACCTAGAGGAGGGAAAGAAAGGGGTTTTCTGTGTTCCTTTCCGCCTGCCGCAGCCGAGAAGCCGCGCCATCCTTCACCACGTTGCAGCGGAACTCTGCGTTTCCCCTTCCTGAGTCGGGGGATGCGCGCGCCAAGCTTTCGAAACAAGCTTGGTCCAGGAGGTCCTGCACTGATCCGGAGGGAGCGGGTGCGAGACCCCGAGAACCCAACACGCGCGGCGGCGGCCGGCTCCCAGCCTCTCTGCAAAAGCGCGGGGCGCGGGCGGAGGATGCAGTAGCTCCTCCCGGCGCGCAGGGGGCGAGCTGGCGCCCCGGAGGCCTACGCTGGCGGGCGAGTGGGCGGGGCTGCGTGCGGGGCTCGGCTCGCCTCGGCTCATTTCGGCTCCGCTCGGGAGGCTGCGGTAAATCCGGGCTTGCGGCTGCCGGCAGAGGTTGCGGCCCGGTGGTCCCTGCTGCGCGCCCCGAGTCCCGCAAGCCATGCAGATGTCGTACGCCATCCGGTGCGCTTTCTACCAGCTGCTGCTGGCCGCGCTAATGCTGGTAGCGATGCTGCAGCTGCTCTACCTGTCGCTGCTGTCCGGGCTGCATGGGCAGGAGGAGCAAGACCAATATTTCGAGTTCTTCCCCCCGTCCCCGCGGTCGGTGGACCAAGTCAAGGCGCAGCTCCGCACCGCGCTGGCCTCCGGAGGCGTCCTGGACGCTAGCGGTGACTACCGCGTCTACAGGGGCCTACTGAAGACCACCATGGACCCCAACGATGTGATCCTGGCGACGCACGCCAGTGTGGACAACCTGCTGCATCTATCGGGCCTGTTGGAGCGTTGGGAGGGCCCGCTCTCCGTGTCGGTGTTCGCGGCCACCAAGGAGGAGGCGCAGCTGGCCACGGTGCTGACCTATGCGCTGAGCAGCCACTGCCCCGATATGCGCGCCAGGGTCGCCATGCACCTGGTGTGCCCCTCACGCTATGAGGCCGCCGTGCCCGATCCTCGGGAGCCAGGAGAGTTTGCCCTGTTGCGGTCCTGCCAGGAGGTCTTTGACAAACTAGCCAGGGTAGCCCAGCCCGGGATCAATTATGCACTGGGCACCAATGTCTCCTACCCCAATAACCTGTTGAGGAATCTGGCTCGTGAGGGGGCCAACTATGCCCTGGTAATCGACGTGGACATGGTGCCCAGCGAGGGGCTGTGGAGAGGCCTGCGGGAAATGCTGGATCAGAGCAAGCAGTGGGCGGGCACAGCGCTGGTGGTGCCCGCCTTTGAGATCCGTCGAGCTCGCCGCATGCCCACTAACAAAAACGAGCTGCTGCAGCTCTACCAGGTGGGCGAGGTGCGGCCTTTCTATTATGGGCTGTGCACGCCCTGCCAAGCGCCCACCAACTACTCCCGCTGGGTCAACCTGCCAGAAGAGACCTTGCTGAGGCCTTCCTATGTGGTGCCCTGGCAGGACCCCTGGGAGCCATTCTACGTGGCCGGAGGCAAGGTGCCCACTTTCGACGAGCGCTTTCGGCAGTATGGCTTCAATCGCATCAGCCAGGTGCTCATAAGGGAGAGGGCAAGGGAAATGGGGCAGGAGGGATGGTGAAATCAGGGGGCTGTGGGTGGCCCTGGATGGAAAGGAGCCAGTGAGGCAGGAGGGATCATAGTTTAGGAGGTGGCTGGATGGCTGAAAGATCCAGGATGCCTCCAGAGGAATGGGCATGCTGGAGTGAGCAGCGATGTCTGCCTCTGGCCTGGGAACCTCATCAAACTTTGCTGACCTATTTCTCCCTCCACAGGCTTGTGAGTTGCACGTGGCAGGATTCGATTTTGAGGTGCTGAACGAAGGTTTCCTGGTTCATAAGGGCTTCAAAGAAGCTTTGAAATTCCACCCCCAAAAGGAGGCCGAAAATCAGCACAATAAGATCCTTTACCGTCAGTTCAAGCAGGAGTTGAAGGCCAAGTACCCCGACTCCCCGCGTCACTGCTGAGCCCTTCCTTCCCCTAGTCTGAGAAGTCTCAGCCTCCTCCCTCCTTAGGCCGCCCCTCAGGCCTGACTGGGGTAAGAAACGTCACTCCACTTTACAGTGGTAGCTGTGGTGTTTGAACACTGGACTTGAATATGGGGTGCTGGGATCAAGTCCTAGCTTAACCACTAACTAGCTGTGTGGCCTTGAGCAAATCCCGTTCTCTCTCTGAGCCTCAGTTACCCCGTCTGTAAAAGGGAGGTGAAAATACCTACCTCACAGAACTGCTGGGAGGCTCAGATGAGATGCTATATGTGAAAACATTCTGTAAGCTTCGTACAAATGTGAAGTATTATTAATATTATTACAGTATTATTATTGTTGTTATTATTATTGTTATTATTATTAACAATCTTGGGTGGGTGAGCAGTAGGAGAGCAAAAAGTATGAATGGAGGCAGAGCTGAGAAGTCTGAGTAGTTAACAAAATGGGCTTTTTGGAAAGAAATCAGATGAAGGCGTTGAATTTAGTTCTTAGCTTTTGGGCAGAAGCCGAAACTTCCTGGTGTCTTAGGCCTCCGTCCCGGGGGCTCTAGAGAAGGGAAGGCTCTGCAGGTTCTGTGCGTCTGAGATCTGTACCCTTGAATAGCCTGGGCTGGGTGATTTGCCTACCGACTACAATGTGTAAATAAATGAGTGTTCACACCTACAGCTGGCTCCATTACTCTCCGGAACCGGGCGGGGGTGGGGGCCGCGGGTCGCAGGTTCTCCCCTTTCGCGCCGCCGGGAGGTGACTGTGGACCCAGACGCGAGGGCTGCAAAGATAGGAAGGCACAAGGGCCTTTCCTGCATGCTGAAAGCCTGTGTGAATGTCCGTCCGTTGCCATGGAAACCGTCCCGCGGTATCCCAGCATGCCTCGCCACAGCTATCCAATTGTGAGCACTCCGATGGGCGCCTCCTGATGACGCATGCGGAAAGCGCGGGTAGGCCCCGCCCCCGGAGAAGAGGGACCGGTGCGGCGCTTCCGGGACCCCCCCAGCGGCAGCCAGTACGGATAACCTCCGGCACCTCTTGGGGAATCTAAGACGTGAGGCTGGAAGCGCCACTACCTACGGGTGCGTAACGCCAACCCTGGCGCCTGGTTTGCCCTTTCGGACAGGCGGTCGGAGCCTGCCCAATATCCAGGGCGGTAGCGAGACTTAACCGCCCGGACGCGAGCTGGGGCCGCGGGTCCGAGAAGCCAGTGACTCTCCCGCCTGCTCCGCCGCGTACGGAGATGGAGTGGGGCGCGAGGCTCTGGGTGCGCCGTGGAGGGACTGGGTCGGCTTCTTCGAGGGTGGGGAAGAATCTTCCTTCCTACGAGGCGTGCCCTTGACATGCTCACTTTCTGAAAAGATAAATTGCATGTGCACAGCACCTTATAGTTTGCTTTTCGATCCCTTACCTCTTGCCATCTTTACAACACCCAGAGTAGTGATGGTTATCCTCATTTTGTACCCGGGTTAAAGTGGGGAGGATGTGATTTAATTGGGCTCTCTCAGTAGACCCAGAGACGGGTGGAGAGAGACCTCCCCCCAAGCCCCGCCCTCTCTGGTCCAGAAAGGTGGGACTTACCTAGAGTTGTTAAAATATATTTAACAGTGAAGAGAAATTGCAAAGTTTGGGAACTCCAGGAACTGAGGCTTGAAAAAGGGAAAGAGGAGGCTGATTTGGAGAACCAAGGTTTTCAGCTCAGGTTCAGATCATTTGTGAAATCCTTGAGGAATGCTTTGAAACGGCCCTCTAGGCCAGTTTACTCAAACTGATGTCAAGGAAAGGTGACAGAACACTTTGGGTTTGCTACCACTGTAGGGACCAGGGGCTACTAAGAAGTAAAAGCCATTTCCTGTTTAATTTGCATTTGCAAATCCTCCAGTGGTCTAGTGAGTCAGTACTGCGCGGGGTGGGTAAAGCGCGTGTGCAGCCCTGCCCTGGGGAGGCTCACAGACAGGCATGAGGATGGGCAAACAGACGTGGAAATAAATAAGGAGGGGCATCTACGCGGATCTGAAGGACTACAAAGTACCCAGAGGAAAACATCCAGTGAAGTAGAAACCCCGTTAGTCAGAAATGATCTATTGAGACTGTTTAGTCTTTCTCTTGGGCGATCTTTTGGCAGCATTTGGCACTGTCTCATCTCCTTCATTCTGAAATTCTCTCTCTCCCCCTATACTCTGACTTTTTCCTCCTCTGTCTCTTGCTAATTCCCTTCTCCTTTCCTGGCATCTTGTCATCTGCCCCTTTGATGACCCTAGAAGTTCCATCATGAACTCCTTCTCACTCCACACATTCTGCCTTGCTGGTTGCACCCTCTCCCAAGGCCTGAAGAACTCACGATGTGATGACCAGATCTCTGCAGCCCACATTTCTCTGTGAGGCTTAGACCCATGGACCCCCAGCCCTGCCCCCTTCTCTCCTCTTGGGGTGTTTGCACCTGCTACTCACTCTACTTAGAATGCACCCTCTCTTGACCAGCTCAGCTCATCTGTCTGGCCCATCTTCCTCTGCAGGTCCTCACTGCTGCAGCAGGCTCCAGGTCCCAGTTAGATGCCTCTCCCGTAAGCCCCTGGTCTTAACTCTTCTCACCCCACAGCAACAGTCTCTTTCTTAGCCTTTCTGTCCCAGGAACGTGTAAACTCCTTTAGGTCAGAGACTGTCGCACCTGTGCCCAGCTCCTACCATAGTGTCTGCTGCTACCTAGCATGTATTAGATCTTCAGTAAATATTAAATGAGTGACTAAAAGAAGGAATGCTTAAGAGTGTTCAGTTTGCTGAGAAGTCAACCTAAGATAAGCACCAAAAAATACTGGCATTAGGTACGAGGAGCTCGTCAGTTAACTCTACAGGATGGGCTTCAGCTGAGAGCGATGATACAGGAACAGAACAAGTGGGAGGTGGGAGAGTAGGAATAGCAAGTGTCCACAAGGCCTTGAAAAGTAGCCATGAGGTGGAAAACGGCGAGCAGTGGGGTGGGGTGAGGTTTTGTGTTTCTGCTTTCTCTCTGGTGGTAGATACCTGAGCACGCCTGACGTTCTCTGGGAGGAGCTGTCAGGAGCGAGAGTTGAAGATGCATAAGGGAGAGGGCAGCACTGAGGACAGGAGATCATGGAGGAAGCAGGAGATAGGATTTGAGCCCAGTGAGAACACGGGCGTCGTAGAGTGTTCTCAGGAAGAGAAGTTGGGGGCGGTGTAGGCAGAAGAATAGCACAGGAATTCCCGTTGTGGCGCAGCAGAAACGAATCTGACTGGGAACCATGAGGTTTCGGGTTCAATCCCTGGCCTCGCTCAGTGGGTTAAGGATCCAGCGTTGCCGTGAGCTGTGGTGTAGGTCGCAGACGCAGCTTGGATCTGGCGTTGCTGTGGCTGTGGTGTAGGCCAATGTCTACGGCTCCAATTGGACCCCTAGCCTGGGAATCTCCATATGCCGAGAATGCGGCTCTAAAAAGACAAAAAAAGAAAGAAAGAAAGAATAGCGCCATGGGCGTTAGGGCTGGTGGGGAAGTGCGTGGTATATTTGAGAACTGGCCAGCAGATGGTGGGGTGAAGGAACTGGAGTGGTGATTCAAGTCCAGTCTGTGCAGGGCCTTGGAAGCCCGGATCAGAAGTTTGGGCCCAGGAGTTCCCATTGTGGCTCAGCAGTAACAAGCCCGACTAGTCTCCATGAGGATGTGGGTTCACTCCCTGGCCTCGCTCAGTGGGTTAAGGATCTGGCATTGCTGTGAGCTATGGTGTAGGTCACAGACGGCTCAGATCTGGCATTGTTGTGGCTGTGGTGTAGGCTGGCAGCTGTAGCTTTGATTCGACCCCTAGCCTGGGAACCTCTATATGTCGCACCTGTGGCCCTAAAAAGCAAAAAAAAGAAAAAGAAAAGGTTTGGGCCCAGTCCGGTAGGCAGTGGGGAGCCCACCCTTGGCCTTTCCCAGCTTACGGGTCATCGTCTTGGCTGGTGTTCCCAGGCCTGGGATCACTGACAGTGTCCAAGGGCATACGGGCATGCCCACGGCTCCCGGGCTCCTGGGAGATGTGCGGCCAGGGCTGCTTGCACCTGCCCCACCGAGCGTGGGCACGCACAGGATGTGGTGAGTCTCGCGCCTTCCCCAGTGGTCCCCCGCCTGCAGTTAGGCCACTCCTGGAGTAGCCACATTCGGGCAGAGCTGTGGGTAGTGGCAAGTACCGGCTCCACCGCTACTCCCAGAGCCCAGATGCCTGTCCAGCCTCCGAGCAAAGACGCAGAGGAGATGGAAGCAGAGGGCGACTCGGCTGCTGAGATGAACGGGGAGGAGGAAGAGAGCGAGGAGGAACGGAGCGGCAGCCCGACCGAGTCCGAGGAGGAGAGCTCAGGTGAGCCCCGCAAGCCGGCCCTGCCGCCCCCGGCCCCGGCCCCGGCCCCGGCCAGCCCTGACTGGCCTCCTGTCCCAGAGATGGACGACGAGGACTACGAGCGCCGCCGCAGCGAGTGCGTCAATGAGATGCTGGACCTGGAGAAGCAGTTCTCGGAGCTGAAGGAGAAGTGAGTGTGGGGACCCTGGGGCTGGCCTTCCGGGAGTCCGCAGGCCTGGGGCCTTTGCGGCGGCCCGCACACATTTGACGGCTGAGCACAGGGGTGCACGGCTGCCTTTTACCTCCCAGGTTGTTCAGGGAACGGCTGAGTCAGCTGCGGGTGCGGCTGGAGGAGGTGGGAGCTGAGCGGGCGCCCGAGTACACAGAGCCTCTCGGGGGGCTGCAGCGGAGCCTCAAGATTCGAATTCAGGTGGCAGGTCTGTGGGCTGTCCCCCTACCGGAGCCCACGGCTCTCTGTCCCCTTCCTCCCTCATCCTGCCCCTGCCTCGCCCGGCTCCCGGCTGCCCTTTAGTCAGGCAGGGCCTCCCCTCGGCCTCCGCAGGGATCTACAAGGGCTTCTGCCTGGACGTGATCAGGAACAAGTACGAGTGCGAGCTGCAGGGGGCCAGGCAGCACCTGGAGGTGACCGTGCAGCCCCTGGGTGCGGGCGCTGGGCGGGGACGGAAGCTGCGCCCCTGCCCGCCTGGCTGAGCTGCTCCGCCTCTTCCAGAGCGAGAAGCTGCTGCTCTACGACACGCTGCAGGGGGAGCTGCAGGAGCGGATCCAGAGGCTGGAGGAGGACCGTCAGAGCCTGGACATCAGCTCTGGTGAGGCGAGGGGCCCCCTCTGCCCTGTCAGTGCCGCCCGCAGGCAGGGCCTGGGCTGCCCCAGCTGCACCGGGGGCTGGTTAGAGGACCTGCCTCGTGGTCGCTGTGGGGACTGAAAGCCAGCAGGGACAGGCCCAGCCCAGCCCCGGGGGACACAGTGGGGGCTCAGGAGGACTGGTCCCGTGTCTGCGTCCAGGCAGGACACGGGGGAGGGAGGGGTTGTTCCCACATCCCTGTCCACGAAACAGATGAGGAAACCAAGGCTCCCAAAAGCACAGCGTCCTCTTTCCCGGGCTTCTCTGTGCGGCCAGGGAAGAAGGGCGGGGCTGGGAAGGGCCCACGTGAGGGTCGCAGGCTGCAGGGGGCAGGGGGAGCAGCACCCCGATCCTGACTCTGGTCTGGGGCACAGAGTGGTGGGATGACAAGCTGCACGCCCGAGGCAGCTCGAAGACCTGGGACTCCCTGCCGCCCAGCAAGAGGAAGAAGGCCCCTCTCGTGTCTGGTATTGTCCCCCCAAGGCTGGCCTGAGCTGGGCGGGAGGGTGGGTGGAGGGACAGGGGCGGGAGAGGCCGAGCAGCCTTCCTTATGGTTTCCCGCGGCCGTGTCCAGGCAGACCTCGCTGTCAGGGACTTCGGTGGGGTCCTGGGTCTCTCGTGGGCTCTGTGGACCTTAGAAAAATAGGAGCATCCGTCCAGAGATCCCCTGTAACTTCCTAAACGAGGTCTCCTTTGGGGCCCTTCTGGCTTTCCCATGACGTCCCCAGGCATGTCCCAGGCTTTCCTACCTGCGCCTCTTTGCTGACTCTGCACCCTCCTCCTGATGCTTCTGTCCGGATGTCTGCTCGGGGCTTGTCTCAGGTGTCACCTCCTCCTTGAAGCCTCTCCTGATTCCCCTGCCAGGGGCTATGGCTTCTCTCTCCTCCGTACCCCTGTAGTAGCCTGGGGCTCCTGCATCGAGTCTGGGAGCAGTTACCCCTGCCCTGCCCTAGGCACCAGGCTCCCTCAGTCCAGGGTCTGCTGTGCGCAGAGCCGAATGAATTCTTACGTGTACCCAACTCACCCCCACGTACGCGCACCAATCAGATTCTCAGGGCGTTGGCCTCCTGGCGATGGGAACCAGGTTCAAGCAGGGAGGGAGGAATCTGGACTACAGGGACTTGAGGGTGAATGGGAGGTGATGGTGTGGGGACGTCAGGGACATAGTTGGATGGTCCCCAGAGGGGGCTGTGAGACCGAAGGAGGGTTGTTTCTGGGTGGAAGAGAGTAGAGGCCTTCGTAGGTGGGGAAAGGGGCCCTGTGAGGGGACGGGGGATCAAGAGGCAGGTCCCTGAGTGGGGGGGATGGGCCTTGGCCTTCTGACCTTAGACGGGGTGAGGGGAGCCTAACAGTGGTAGGGTTGGGGCTCAGAGCCCCCTCCTCATGGACTGGGTGAAAGAGGTGGTGGCCATGGTAGGACGTGGAGGCTGAGCTCTGACCCCGGCACCACGCCTCCTGAAGCAGGAGTTCCCAGGCCAGGCCCATCACCTGCCTCCTCCAGCAGGCTTCTTGCTTCCTTGACCCCGTTGCAGGCCCTTATATCGTGTACATGCTGCAGGAGATCGACATCCTGGAAGACTGGACAGCGATCAAAAAGGTGGGTCTGGAGTTCCCATCGCGGCTCAGCAGTTGACGAACCCAACCAGCATCCATGAGGACGCGGGTTTGATCCCTGGCCTCGCTCAGTGGGTTAAGGATCCAGCATTGCTGTGAGCTGTTGTGTAGGTCACAGACGCAGCTCGGATCCCTCGTTGCTGTGGCTGTGACGTAGGCTGGTAGCTGCGGCTCGGATTCCACCCGTAGGCCAGTGGCTGCAGATCTGATTCACCCCCTAGCCTGGGAACTTCCATATGCTACGGGTGCAGTCCTAAAAAGACCAAAAAAAAAAAAAAGTGGGTCCGATGCTGCCCGTCAGGGTGGGTCGGGGGGGAGCCACCGGCTGTGGTCTCTTCGGGCTCTCCACGTGTGGGCCTTCTGAGGCCTTGGGGAGCTCTCTGCTCGGCCTGCCCTCCGCACGCTCTGCCTTCAGCCCAGTTCCCTGGAGTTTCTGGGAGCTCACTGGCCTCGTTTTGCCCGAGGCTGCCCGGCTGAGGGAACTGCTGGTCTGTGCAGCCCCTTGCTTGTGCTGCGGCAGGTTTGGATGGGGGTGGGAGAGAGGGAGGGAGGGAGGGGGAAGGCAGGAAGGCAGCCGATGGGGGGTGGGGGTGGGGCTTGCCAAGCTGGAGGTAGGCTCTCAGGGGGGGTTTCTTCTTACCCATCCAGGCGAGGGCAGCTGTGTCCCCTCAGAAGAGAAAATCAGATGGTAAGAACCACAGGGGTTGTTCTGCTTCCCAGTGCCCCTCCCCCAGCCCAGCCTTCAGGAAAGGAGCCCCCAGGGAGGGGCCTGTCAGATCCGTTGTCAGAGAGTTAGTCTGGGTTTGAGGGCATTGTGGGAGTTAGCGTGGGGGTGGGAAAGCTCTAGGTTAATGGGGCTGGGGCATGGGCCCCCCTCCCCGCTGCAGCACCCACCCCCCCACCCGAACTGGATAGGGAGGGTAGGATGCTGAGCCCCAGCAGCTGGCCTGGCGGACCTAGATCACCAGGGAGGCCCATGAAAGGGGCTGCGGAGCTAGCCTGTGCCCTCCTGGCCTCGCCTGCCCTGGGCTGGCCTCAGGCCACTCCTCTCAGTCCCCCACATGAAGTGCCTGCCTCCCCCTTGGTTCAGTCTCCTCCCTTGCAGTGATTTTTCCTGTCCTGTGTACCCCCAGGACCTTGACCCTGCTGTTCCCAGGCAAGGGGCCCCTTGGAGCAGCTGGCACCAAATCCAGGATCTGAGTTTCCTGCTGCAGAAAAGCAGGCTGACAGGCCCCGCAGGATCTGCCCCGGAGGCTCACCCGCGCTGCTGCTCTGCCCTTCCCTCCAGCCATCACTGGCTTGGACTCCTCCTGGGGGCCTGTGCAGCTTGGCCTGGGGCTGCCCTCGCCAGGCAAGACTGTCTCCCCCTCCCCATCCGGCCCACCTTCTCCCCCTTCAGAAGGTCAGCCTCCTCGGTGCCCTCTCTGACGAAGACACGCCTCGTCTTAAGCCAGAGCAGCGGCCAAAGCAACATCTTTTCTGCTGCACTGGGACCCGGCTCCCCAGTCACTGAAGTCAGTGAGCTGAGTCCAGCTTCACAGGAACTCTGAGCCAGAAATTGTACTTGGGGGGCCTGTGTGTCTTGGCTGTTGCCGGAGGTGAGAAGGCAGGCTCTCCAGGTCGTCCTCTCAAGGCTGCTCGTGGTGTCTGCCTCCCGGATTTCAGGGACTGGAATTAAAACCTTTCCTGGGACTCTGACATGACCACACGTGTCTGATTAACCTTGCCAGGGAGTCAGGGCTCTCATGGAGAGTGCCCGAGACAAGCCATCTCTTCTGGGGTCCCCGTACCTCCTCTTACTAGCTAGCAGGAGCTTACCCACTCTGACTTGGGGTATAGGCTGGGAGGAAGGGGTTCCGCCACACACCAGCCCCAGAGGTGGGCGGCTGGGCCCTGGACTGCCTGGTGCTGGCGAGCAGAGTCTGCAGCAACATGTGGCAGAGGCAGAGCACGTGGCCTTGGGTGGGGAAGCGGGCTGGGTGCTTGGTGCTTGGAGACCAGATCATGTCTGCACCTGTCCCAGTCGCTTGGCAGATTGGCAAGGCAGGCTGGCAGAGCCTGGGCGCGTGGGAGGCAGCCAGCAGCAGCACCATGTGCTGACGACCTCACAGCCAGACTCCCCCCTGTTCAGGGCTGAGTGTTAGAACCACCCCCAGAACCTCAGTTAAGCAAAGGGGTTGGTTTCCATGGAGACACATCATCCTTTCTCCATGACAACCCGAAATCCCAAAACCCAAGTTAAGCTCAAGAATGAGTCATCTGTGACCAGTAGGGGGCGCGCTCCCACAAGGCTGACCTCAAGGCCACGGACAGATGAGCAATTGACCACGGACCTCAAGGTGCCCCAGAGGCGAGGCCCAGGCCTGCGGGGACCTAGACAGGCCCTGCTTAACCCCTTCCTGCCCACCTGTGTGGTTGGAGGCGGCTGGCAAGGCTGCAGGATGCACCATGTGGAGGTGGTAGCCCCACAGTCGGGGCCCTTGGAGGGCCACTTTGCAGGCAGAGGATTCCTGCCCCCGGAGGCTGAGCCCAGAACAGGGGAAGCAGGCACTGCCCGGGCTGAGTGGACACACAAGAGTTAACTGGCGGGTGTGGCAGGGCGAACCGCCCTCAGGAAGTGTTACTCACCACTGGGAATGTGCGAGCTCCTGCCTTGGGGGCTGGATTCTCTTCCTGAGTCCCGGGAGAAACCGACCGAAGGAGCTCCCCGCCATGGAAACCACGGGGGAGCCAGGAACAGGCCTTCTGGGAACCCCCAACCAGACCAGCTTTGCGCCTGGGCACCTGGAGAGAGGAAAGTTAGTAAAGTTGGGAGGGCAGCCCGAGAGGGCTAGGAGGGGCTGCAGAGCAGGTCGGGGCAAAGGAGGGGGAGAGGGTTCGTCAAGGGTCGCACCCAGCCCCTGGCCCCCTGCTCAGGTCTGGTGTCCGCCCCCAGGCCGGCCCAGGCCCCGCTGTACGATGTGCCTGATGCCGGCGGGGCGCAGGCAGGAGGGCCCCAGCAGCCGGGGCGCACCGTGAGCCTGCGGGAGCGCCTGCTGCTCACCCGGCCCGTGTGGCTGCAACTGCGGGCCAACGCTGCGGCCGCACTGCACGTGCTGAGGACGGAGCCCCCGGGGGTGAGTGCTTCCCCATTGCCCAGGGCCTGGTGGCTAAGGGTGGGACGGAGAGGGTCTGAACAGAGAGGTCCTGAGCCTCCACCCCCTGTCCACTCGCAGACATTCCTGGTGCGGAAATCTAACACTCGCCAGTGCCAAGCCCTGTGCATGCGGCTGCCTGAAGCCAGTGGCCCCTCCTTCGTTTCCAGCCACTGCATCCAAGAAGGCCCTGGGGGTGAGAGGGAATGAATGGCTTGGCGGGAAGGGGCTGGCAGCCCTCAGGGTAGGGCACAGTGGGGTGGGGGTGGGGTCCCCAGGGAACAGACCTCACTTCCCATCTCTCAGGCTTCTCTTTGGAGGGCTCAGAGCTGGTGTTCCCGGACCTGGTCCAGCTCATCTGTGCCTACTGCCACACCCGGTGAGCCTGCCCGCAGGCTGCCTGCTGTCTGTGGGGCCCTGTTCCCTGGGACATCCTGTCTGTCCCCAAGCCCTCAGGCGCTCTCAGCGCCCCCCCAGACCACAGCCTGGAGCATTCTTCCCTCCTGACTTTTTGCTCCCCTCTCTGGCCTCAGGGACATTCTGCTCCTCCCGCTCCAGCTCCCCAGAGCCATCCGCCTGGCAGCCACCCACAAGGAACTGGAAGCCATCTCCCATCTGGGCGTTGGTAAGGGGACCTCTGCGACCCGTTGCACAGCTGGACAAGTTGAGGCCAAGAGGGAAAGGGAAGGCGTATGGGCACGAGCCTGAAGCCCGTGCCTTTCCCTCGGTTGGGCCCCCTCCCTGAACCCCCTGAGGCCCCAACAGTTTCTCTTTCCTAGAGTTCTGGAGCTCCTCCCTCAACACCAAGGCTCCACCGGGCCCAGCCGAGGGCCCACTGCTGCCCCAGCTGAAGCCACGGTCCCCACAAGAGCTGGACCAGGGCACCGGAGCCGCCTTGTGCTTCTTCAACCCCCTGTTCCCAGGGGACCTGGGCCCCACCAAGCGGGAGAAATTCAAGAGGAGCTTCAAAGTGCGTGTGTCCACGGAGACCTCCAGCCCCCTGTCTCCACCGGCTGTGCCGCCTCCCCCAGTCCCGGTGCTGCCAGGAGCAGCCCCCCATCAGACAGAAAGGTTGCCGCCTCGCCAGCTGCTGCGGAGGGAAAGCTCAGTGGGGTACCGTGTGCCAGGGGGCGCCGGCCCCAGCCTCCCGCCACTGCCCTCCCTCCAGGAGGTAGACTGCGGCTCCCCCAGCAGCTCAGAGGAGGAGGGGGCACTGGGGTCCCAGGGGAGCCCAGCGACCTCCCCCTGCCTAGGCCGCCGGCGGCCTCTGCTTCGATCCATGAGCGCTGCCTTCTGCTCCCTGCTGGCACCCGAGCGGCAGGTTGGCCGGGCAGCTGCCGCGCTGATGCAGGACCGACACACAGCCGTGGGCCAGCTGGTGCAGGACCTGCTGACCCAGGTGCGGGCCAGCCCCGAGCCCCAGGAGCTGCAGGGTATCCGAGAGGCGCTAAGCCGGGCCCGGGCCATGCTGAGTGCAGAGCTGGGCCCTGAGAAGCTGCTGCCGCCAGAAAGACTGGGTAAGATCGGCCTAGGGCTCCGCTGCTCCGGGCCCCGCTCTCCATAACTCTAGCTGTTCCCATTCTGCTCTTGCTGCTCCTCTACAGTGCCAGCCTCTCTCAGTCTCTTCCGCTGCTTTACAAACCCAGCCCGTCTCACCACCGTGCAAGCAAATTCTTTCCACCTCCTCTCTTCCCCGGCTCTCCCACGTCACCAAGATCCCTCCTCTTTTTCATCCCCCCCCCCATGCCCTGACACCTGACGCTGCCCCGCCCCCGCCGGTTCCCTTGACCACTGCCTGCCACTCCCCGACAGAACGTGTCCTGGAGAAGTCGCTGCATCGCTCCGTGCTCAAGCCTCTCCGGCCCATCCTGGTGGCTCGGTTGCGGCGCCGGCTTTCCACCAGCGGTTCCCTGGGCCGCCTGGCTGAAGGCCTCCGCCTGGCCCGGACCCAAGGCCCCAGAGCCTTTGGGTCTCGCTTAAGCCTGCCCTCCCCGGTAGAGGTGGAGCAGGTGCGCCAGAAGCTGCTGCAGCTGCTTCGAGCCTACTCACCCAGCGCCCAGGTCAAGCGGCTCCTGCAGGCCTGCAAGCTGCTCTACACAGCCCTGAGGACCCAGGCGGGTATGCCTCCCTCCCATCCCCTCCCACTGGCCCCCTGCCAAGTCAGAGGCAGGCCAACCAGGCAGAGACTCCAGAAACAGCACAGCCAGGAGGGAAAAAATGGGTCCAGTCCTTTTATTTCACAGATGGTAAAACTGTGGCTCAGAAAGCAAAGCATCCGCTCCCCAGGCCCTGCCCCTGGTTGCCATGGTTTCCACGTTGCCCAAGGTCTGGCAGGCAGAGGGGTGGGTGGTTGTCTAAGAAAGTAGTGGATTCTGACCCTGAGGCCCCAGAGGAGCCTGAGCTTTCTCTTCCCCCACCCCCACAGGGGAGGGAGCTGGGGCTGATGAGTTCCTCCCACTGCTAAGCCTTGTCCTGGCCCAGTGCGACCTTCCCGAGCTGCTGCTGGAGGCTGAGTACATGTCAGAGCTGCTGGAGCCTGCCCTGCTCACTGGAGAGGGTGAGGAACCCCACCCACCACCTCCCATCTGGGTGGGGCTGGGACGCCTTAGCAGGGGTGGGGGGGGTGGGGGCAGGTCATTCACACTCGTTCCTCCCCTCGTGTCCCAGGTGGCTACTACCTGACCAGCCTCTCAGCCAGCCTGGCCCTGCTGAGTGGCCTGGACCAGGCCCACACCCTCCCCCTGAGCCCCGCGCAGGAGCTGCAGCGCTCCCTAAGCCTCTGGGAGCAGCGCTGCCTGCCCGCTACCCACAGCTTCCAGGTAAGAGAAGTCCACCCACACTGGCCAGCCAGGGGCATCTGGCGCCATCTGGCACAGGCCCGGCCTTTGCCCAGTGAGACCCAGCAGGGGAACAGAAACAGCACCCCGTGTGGAACACATGCCCAGGCCAGCCTTTCTGGAGGGTGTGTTCCACCAGCCGGCACTGTGCACAGTGCTCCGGGGGCTCGGAAGATCTGAAGTGGGATCAATATTACCCTATTTCACAGACGAGGAAACTGAGACATGACGTGCAGAAGGAAGGGGACCCAGGCAGGCTCAAACTCCAGAGCCTGGCTTCCAGCCCACATCCCCCTTGCCCTCCCAGCTGGGCTCAGGTTCAGGATCCTCAGAGCCCGATACCATCTCGGCCTTTCTCCCTCCTTCCAACCACCCCAAGGCCCCTTCCTAGCCCTGGTTAAGAGTCCAGATTTTGTAGCCAGATCTGGGGTCCAAATGCTGGCTCTGCTGCTTTCTGGCTATGAGAGCCTGGGCAGGTTATATAACCTCTTTGTGCCTCAATTTTCTCGTCTATAAAATAGGGTAATAGTACCTACCTCCTTGGTTTGCTGTTCTGGGGTTAGTGAACTAGATAATTCAGGGCAAGCGCTTACCGCACAGAGTAAGCTCTGAGTATGACTGTTCCCTCTGGGGAAACTGCTGTCCTTCCAGCCTTCAGCAGTGACCCACTAGCCCAAGCATGTCCCCCCGCCGGCCTCAAGCCCCCCTCAGAGCTCACTCTAACCAGAAAGCTTTCGCCACTGCTTCTACCACTAGATCATAGCCCGCCCCACCCCTGATCCTGCAAAGCCTGCACTTTCACCTTAGCTTTGCAGCCGGCTTTGTACCAGGCAGGGTTGAGTTCTTGTTTTTGCTTCTTTCCTGACACAGCACCTCCTCCGAGTAGCCTATCAGGACCCCAGCAGTGGCTGTACCTCCAAGACCCTGGCTGTGCCCCCAGGGGCCTCCATTGCCACGCTCAACAAACTCTGTGCCACCAAGTTCCGAGTGACCCAGCCCGACACTTTCAGCCTCTTCCTGTACAAGGGGCAGGACTACCACCGCCTGCCCCCCGGAGCCCTGGCCCACCGGCTGCCCACAGCCGGCTACCTCGTCTACCGCCGGGCAGAGCGGCCTGAGACCCAGGGGGCCTCTCCTGGGGCTGCAGCAGAGGAGGGCAGTGGGGGGCCAGAGGCAGGGGGCAGAGAGGAAGAGAAAGGGCGAGACGGGGACACCGAGGTCAAAGCCAGCCCTAGGGACAGCGGGGGAGAGTCTGAGACAGTGGCCGAGGGGGCCGGGCGCCAGGCCAGGGAGGACCCCGCTCAGCCACGGGGACGAGAGGCTGAGGGAAGCCTGGTAGCAGAGGAGTAGCTGGGAGTGGACAGAAAGGCCGCTTGGGGCAGAAAACTCTGAGCCTGCTGGGAAGGCCTTTGAGAGCCGTCAGCCCTGCCGGCCAAGGCCGCAGCCCCCTCAGCCTTCCCCACCCCAGGCAGCTCCCGTGTCTGCCGCCACCTCTGACTCCCCAGCACCGTGATCACACCAGCTGGGCAGGGCCTGCGCTGCCACATCTGGGGCCCGGGGTAAAGCTGAGGGGGTTTTGGGGGCCCCAGACCAAGGGCCCAGGGCCCTTTGCCTCTCATTCCCCCACAGCTGGAGGCCAGCCAGCCCTCAGCGGTGAGTGTGCCCAACCCTGGCAGCAGGGGAGGGACACAGCCTTGGCAGCCCCTCCAGGCTGGGGGCTTCAGGGCCCTTAGAGGCCCCCCCACTCCTGGGCCTCAGGGGGATTCAGGGAAGCAGCAAGGACTCAGGGCCCAGTCCTGCCCAGGCTCCCTGGAGAATAAGCACCTCCAAACCTCAGTGTCCTCACCTGGAAGATGGGGGTGCTGCTGCTGCCTCCCTGCCCTCTCCCAGAAGTCTTCAAGGAGTCACAGTGGGTGGTTTTGGAGTTCCCGCTGTGGTGCAACAGGATTGGCAGCGTCTTGGGGGCGCCGGGACGCAGGTTCGATCCCCAGCCTGGCACAGTGGGTTAAGGATCCGGCATTTCTGCAGCTGTGGCTTAGGTCACAACTAAGGCTCAGATCTGATCCCTGGCCAGGGAATCCGGGCTGGAAAAAAAAAAAAAAGGATGGTTTTGCTGCAAAGTAGACCTCAGACTGGGGGAGAGGGGAGGGAAGGAGGTTGGGTGTTAGCAAACCGTGCTCAACACACACACATAAACCCGTCCAAGGGTCTGTTCTCTCCACTCACCGAAGGGAGAGGGTCTCCAGACAGCCCAGGGGACATCCTAGAGGTCACGTCCGGCCAAGGGAGCACCCACATTCCAGTCTTTCCACAAGATGAGCGGTCCTTCCTCCCAGGCGCGCTGAGGGGAACTGGCAGGCGAGACGGGCTTCTGAAACAGACTGAGGACTGGGAAACCGATTTTTCTCTGCACTTACCTCTTTGGGGTCCCTCCTGAGGGCTTTAGGGGAAACGGTCTGGCTTATTACCCACTGAAGTTTGGAACGGTGACTCCTGAGATTCCACACAGCAGGCCGTTAGGGGTTCCCGCACCCAAACCAGGATTCAGATCCCAACTACGCCCTGTGTTCTAAGCCACCAACAAATCAACCCCCAAGGCCCAACAGACCCCAAAGGGAGGCCCCAAGTAGGCAGCAAATGAGCAAAGAATGTGCCGGACCACCACAAGGGGGCGTGCGCGACCCAGGCAGCCACAGGGCGGTGACCCACTGGAACCAGGGCAGCCACAGTGTAGGTGGTCACCAAGTTTGTGGTCTTGTGGCAGCCTGGGGACAACTGCCAAGGCCGAGGCTTCTGGCCCTCAGCGCTCTTGGAGTCAGAGGTCTGGGTGAGGCCAGCCTCCGGGGGCCACTCCCAGGGAAGGAACTAGCCAGTGGGGGAAGGAACACCCTAGCGGATCTCTCTGCGAGGACCACAAAAGGACATGATGGCTGGAAGGTGGAAATCCGGGATGCTGGGATTTCAGACGCTCCAGATACAGCCCAGGTGTCTCCCTGGGCCTTCCCCACCTCTGCCCTCCCCCCGCAAGCCTCTTGCTGGTGGGCAGTCTTCCTTCCCCTTTCTGTGTGTCCTCCCAGTCCCGCTCCAGCCCCAGTGCCTTGTACAGCGCTGGGCACTCCACAGGCACCCAATAAATGTCATCCACCTACTGGAGCTTGATAACTAAGAGCCAAGGGCTATGAGGTGGGAAGCTGCAGGGCTTCAGGGAGGGCTGGGTTCTGGGAACCAAACACAGGATGTCTCAAGTTCAGTCCCAGAGGAAGGACCTGGAATGATGGCAGGGGGTGTTTAGAGAACCCCAGGGCCGGATGTAGAGCTGGTCTCATGGGAACTAGGACTGGCCAAGGCTTCTGGGCCCCTGCGTGGGGGCCTCTGCAAGCAAGCCCCTCCCACCCCTGTCCGGGGCTCCGTCCTAATTCCCGGCTCTGGGAATTCGGCAGTGGTTCACTAGAGCACTGCCAGGCTCTGCCTCCTGCCTGAATCTTCTGGTTTATCCTCTGAAAATATTCTGATGGGTCAGGGGTCCTGGGCAGGAAAATCAGCATGACCAAGGGTCGTGAGACAGGGGGTTGGAGCTCCTGGCAGGGCAGGCAGTGATAGGCCGGTCTAAGACTGAACTCATTATCCCCATTTTATGGATGAGGAAACAGGCTTGCTCAGGAAAAGTGGCTGGTTATAGGGGCAAAGGACTTGGACAGCGGGTCCCATGGAGCTTTGGATTCTGCAATCCTCCAAAACAGCCCGTTATTCATCCCCTGTTACTGATCTATTGTGTCCATAGGGACCGAGCCCCCCGCAGCACCCCCTGCCCCCAGGGGGAGATAGGTGCAATCTGGGCAGACAACCTACTGTGTGCTCTGATTCTGTACCCCCCCCCAAACTCCCGCCAACTTTGGCCTTCTGGACGAGAAAGTCAGGCCTCTCAGAGATTCCTGGCTGTGTCCAGCGCCCACTACTGCAGGGCGGGGCCGGAACCCTATGCAGGATCCCTGGAGGAGCAGCCATCATCTCTTTACTAGGAAATGTGGCACTTACCACCTCATGGTGGTTCTCTGTGTGAGTTTATTGTCGGTCTTCCCCAGGAGAAGGCCAGAGCCAAGTCAGCCTGGTTCCCCACTGAATCTTGGGGGCCCAGAACAATGCCTGGCCCGGAACTGGCACTTAGTAATTACATGTGGAATCATTGATTCAGGAAGACTCAGATAAACTGTCATCAGAATTCTTGGAACACGGGGCCGCACATCCTCCATCACTGCCACCAGGGGGCGAGCATGCCCCATGCCTGGTCGCATGCCAGGGTCCCTTCTTTCCTGAGGCTACCCAAGGACCCAGGGCACTCGGAGGGCCTGCGCAGGGCCTGGTGCCAGGAGAGAAGCAGGCCCGCTTGGAGCCCTGGGATTGTCCTGTGAACTAGGATCCGGCTAATAGAGGCTTGGAAGGCGATAAAGAAGGGACGGCTTTTCTCCCCGGGGCTCTCTGGAGCCAGGCCTGTGGGGTGGCCAGAGGGGGTGGGAGGAGGAGTCCCACAACAACAGCCTGACTCACCTTCAGAAAGTCTTTAACACCCTGCCATGGCCCCAGGACCAGGTTCACGTCCACAGCACAACACACAGAAACACCCTGATGCCCACTGGCACACAGGCTGTGTGCCACCCTGCCAGCCACGGTCACTTATGGTAACACCTGGGCATCCTGAAAAGCCCTGACACCCTTAGCCATTCAGGCCCTTTGGGATGGGACAGAGTGACACACACACGGGCCCCTCCCCCAAGCCACACCCGGACACAGACACCTCCAAATCCGCAGGCTCAGAGATGCTCCCTCGACACCTGCCCTCTCGGGTTCACAGTGTGACTCCCTGGCACACATACCTGGGGACAGGCTGACTCAGAGACATGTGGTGACCTGCTGCACTTTCACCTCTGCCCCTGCGGGACTGCCTGTGACACACCCAAGTCCCCCATGAGGACAGGCGTCCTCCTGCCCCCCCTGCGCAGGCATGGCCTTGCAGACACACACACGCAAGCTCAGAGACACACAAATACACACATGACATGAAAGCCACACATACTTTTTTGTAACTTTGATCATCCAGAAGAGGTCCAAGCCCTTCTGCTGACTAGTCGCACCTCCAGCCGGGCCTGCACCTGCCACCACTCCGTCACTCCACCCCACGGTGGACCCTAGTGGGGGCTGTGAGTTGCTGTGAAGACCCTCGTGGGGGGGGGGTGGCTGCAGTGACCCCACTGGCCAGGCAGGAGGCAGAGGCCGGCAGCACTGGGCGGGGAGGCCTGAGCTCATCAGATTCCAGCCCGAGTGATTCATGGGAAGAGCCTGGGGAAGGGGGGGCCAGGGCCCTGGCCCAGGGGCAGGGGCTTTGGAGGCCTGGGTGGGCTTCAGACCAGAGGGTCTCTGGTCCAGAGCCCGCCTGTGGTGTGGGAGGGGGGCTTCCTGAGAGGGTGGCCCAGCCTGAAGGGGTGTCCGCTGGGTCTGGCTCCTGGGAGGGGCTTAGGACCTAGAACTGAGTCTTGGGATGAGACAATCGGCCCCTCCCGCCCACCCCGCCCGGGGCCTGGGCCCCTGACCCCATGCCGTCCAGGCCCCAGCAGCTGGGTGTCTTTAGCAGGGGTTAGGCCGAGGGTGGGGTGACCTTCACAGCCATCTTGGCCTCTCGGGTCCTCAGGCAGGCAGCCTGAGTGGCCCCCAGAGGCCTTGAGGGGCTGGGCCAGCCTGGCCCGGTTGGGGCCTATAGGGTTACAGACCCTCACTGCCCTGCCAGGCAAGGCCTCTGCCAGAGAGCTGAGACCGCGTGCCTGTCCCCGCCAGTGATGTTTTCCTGGTGAGAAGAGCCCTCTGCTCCCACTCCCCCCAGCCCCAGGCCTCTGCCTCCCAGGCCGGCCTGATGGCCTCTGCCTCCCAAGCCAGGCTGATGTGCCGAGCTCCCAGCTGCTCCCGCAGGGTGACAGGAAGAAAGGACGGGGTTGGAGGCAGGGGTGCAGGAAGCGCCCTTCTTGGAACTCTGCACCAAAATAGCCCATTCTGTTCCTGCTCTGGGTCCCAGTGTCCCACGAGGGAGGTGTGTGTCACCACGGAGGCCCTCCCGGGAGGGCCCTGGGCTGAGCTCGGTCTGGCCTTTGCTCACCACCCCCGACAGCCCTGTCCACCCCCGCCTCAGGCTCTGCTCCACTTTGAAGTCCTAACATAAATATCATGTCTGCTTGGGTTCCCCTTCCCGGCCGGCCGGTCACAGCCCCCAGACCTGGCTCCCACCCCAGCCCTGGGGGTGCTGGTCAGCGGGGGAGGCCTGGACCACCCAGGGAAGGTGGGGAGCCAGAGACCCTGGGGCGGGAATGGTGAGCCAGAGGGGGTGAGACAGAAGAGGGCAGAGAATGAGGGGCAGACCCTAGACACCATCGAGGTGACAATCCGGGGACAGGAGGGAGGGACCCCAGAGACACAGGGGAGCTAGAGTTGCAGGTAGAGAGGAAAGTGAGAGGAACGGGAGGAAGAGACCCTGCAGTCGGAGGGAGGGACAGTGAGACCTGGAGGTCCTTGGGGACCGTGAGGGGGCAGGAAGAAGTGGAGCCGACTCGGAGACCAGGGTAGCAATGGAGAGGATGCAGGGGAAAGACAAACATCCCTGGAGACAGGGTGACACGCCATCCTCGTTTGCCCAGGGCTCAGGGGCTCTGGGGACACAGGATTGAGGTGCTGAGGCCAGACAAGTCCTCTGCAAACCCAGCAGAGCGGGTCCCCCCGGGTGGCAGGCTTTTGCCAGACCCCACAGGGATCAGAGCGTCCTCTTCCACAGGCACCCCTCGCACAGCCGAGGAGGCTGTGGTCTGAGAAGGGGCCAGCCTCAGGGCCTCTCCGCGGGGCCTTGTAGCCAAAGGACACCAGAGGGAGGGGACAGGAAGAGCGATGGCCAGGAGAGCACCTGTCCAGACCTGGGATCCCCAGACTCGGGGACAGTCCCCCTCTGCTTTCACCTATGTGATCTGGGGCAAACTTCGTCCCTCTCTGGGCCATATGAACACCAAGGGGAAGGGCTGGGCTCTGCTAGCTCTGGTGGGGGCTCCAGGATGCCAGGCCTCGTGGGCAGATGCGGCCAGATGTTCAAGGTCAGGCATCTGCCAGGGGATGGGGCTCCAGCGGGGCCCAGGGTGGGCAATCCAGGGAGCAGCCATGTGCTTCCCCCCTCACAGCTGTGGGCACAGGTGCGAGCCCTCGGGAACACACACGGCAGCCAGCTGTGCACACCACAGCAATGCCAGGCTTGTGTGAGTGTGCGCACACACACAAACACGTGCACGAAGTCACATCCAGACACTGGGGTCCATCAACAGATACACTCAGTCGCTCTCCTTGGCAAAGACGCCACCATCCCCATTCAGCCCCCTCCAGCTGTCAGAATCCTTTATCCTCAGGGGCCAAGCCTGGGCAACACCCCTTCTTCCTGGGCCCCACCTTCCCCACGCCTCTCTCTCCCACCCAGTCTGGTCCAGCAACATCCCCCACTTCCAGTGGGGCTCTCCCATCCAGAAGATGAGGGTGCGGCAGCACCAGCACGTGGGGCCGGGGGAGGGGGCTGAAGTCACTCCCCCTCCCTCCCAGATTCCCCTCCCTCCCTACTCCTGCCCTGGGACCTCACCCACCTCCCCTCCTGTGGCTCCCACCCAGGACCAGGCATCTCCCGCCCACCCGCCCACCCGTTGGCCCTTCCTCCCAAAGCCTGAGGGCTGGGGTGGTTTGCGAAGAATTTGGAGATGGAGAGAGGTGGGGGGATGGGGACAAAAGAGAAAGGAGGGAAGAGGTGATCTGTGCACAAAGCAATGTGCTGGCTCAGCGGGGCGGTGGTGCCAAGGCTCTCCAGGACGCCTGCCCAGGGGGCGCCCCCAATCACACTCTCCCCCCCATCCTGGCTGTTCCACGGAGGCCTCGTCGGGCCAGCTCTTCTGCAAGCGGCCCTCACCTCCACCCCACAGGCCCACACACGGTATCCAAAACCACCGTCGGGCTTGTCCCAGAAGCTAGAAGACCGAGCTCCTTTTGGGGGAGCGGGCTTCTGTTTTCATGCCCCTCCTGAGGTATGTTCTGCCCAGAAGGGCCATGGGCAGAACAGAGAACCCAGCTTCCTGACCCCCCACTGTGAGCCAAGACGGGTGTCCCCAGCCGTCCCCACCCCAGCCAGGAAGACACCTTGGCCTCAGGCCCCAACAGAGAACACAGGCTCTATAGTATCCTGGGAGCATCACACGTGCTCCCGGCCGGTGGTGGCCCAAGCTATCCTCCTGGGCCGCTTTCCTACAAGTCCTTAGAGTGACATTCTGAACATACCATCCACCATGGTGGTGGCTAATTATAAACTAGCACCTCTGCCTGAATCTCTGTACCCAACCAGGCATCTGAACTTCTCCTCATCCACACACCCAGCGACGTAGCCTTCTATCCATCTATCTGCTTACTCAGTCCTACATCCATTCCGCTGTTCACCCATCCATCCATCTACTCATTCCCCTACCTAAGCCAACCTTCCATCCATCCATCCATCCATCCACCCGCCCACCCACCCATCCTGCAAGCACTGACTGCCTCAGTTAGCATCTTATCTGTGCTATGGGGGAATCAAGATGAGTCAGGCTGAACAGAACTGGCAGGAAGACCGCAGTGAGCCCCCCCTCCATCCTCCCACCCCCAGACCCGTGCTGCTGTGCCCACTGCATCCCCTGTCCAGACTCAGGTAAGAAACTCTTAGGCAGCCTCCGCTCCACCTGTCCCAGCATGGATGCAGGCAGGTGAGCGCTGCACCCAGGTGCATCTCCAAGTCTCCTTCTCTACCTACCAAACCCTTAGTCTGCTGGTTTCAGGGGTGTCCCGCTTCTCCCCATCACCATCCCCCCCTGGCTTAGGTTTCCCTCCACTTGCCCAGCCAGGCCATCTGGAATTTGGCCTTTGACCCCCCTCCTCCTGCTTGGCTTGCCTGCCCCCCAATGCCTCACCCCCACTGAGGCTGCAGTCCTGACCTCTGATCTGACCCACCCACTCGCCAGACGGCCGGCAGCCTCCCCTCAGACGCCCCAGCACTGGCCATTGCCCGAATCATGACTGGGCCCACCACACCCTTGGACCAGGCTCCGGCCCGCCCCTGAGGAGCCTCCAGAGGCTGCCTCCCCCAGCCTGCCCCGCCCTGCTGCCCAGCTCTCCAGCCAGCTCCCTTCCCTCTCCCAGACTGTTGCAACAACCTCCTAACTGGTCCCAGCCTCCAGTCCCCCCTCCACCCACCGCAACCAGCCGCAAGGATCTCCAGACTGGCTCTTCCCCACGACCCCCATGATGGAGGCCCGCCCTCCTGGGCAGCTCCACTGCCTTCCAGGGGCAGCTCCACTCTTCGCTGTCCCTCTAGGCATCCCTCCCTCTAGACCCTGGGGCCGGGGAGTCCTTAGTATTCTCCAAAAGCACCTTGACCTCAGTAACTTCACTAGGCTGTGCCTTCTTCCCATCATGCCTTCTTCCCATTCTCCTTCCTTTTTGTTTTGTTTTGTTTTGTCACCCAAGTCACATGGAGGTTCCCAGGCTAGGGGTCAAATCAGAGCTACAGCTGCTGGCCCATGCCACAGCCACAGCAACGCTGGATCTGAGCCGCATCTGTAACCTACACCACAGCTCATGGCAATGCCAGATCTTTAACCCACTGAGCAAGGTCAGAGATCGAACCTACAACCTCATGGTTCTTAGTCGGATTCATTTCCTCTGCGCCACAACAGGAACTCCCCACTGTCCTTTCTTGAAATCATACCCACCTCTCAGACCGCTCCAATGAGTCCTCAAGCCACTGCAGCAAAAAGAGAACTGGAAGAAGGGTCCAGAAGCCTGGGTTCTAGTCCCAGGCTTGCCGCTGACTTGCTCTGGGCCTCAATGTAGCCACCCACCAAAACGCTTGCTGATTTCCAGCACTCTTCCAGTTCTAGGATGGTGTGACTTCTGGGGGAGGCTGGGGGAGTGTGGGGAGCAGGTGGGCTCTGGCTCCAGGCGGAATCCCAGCATCCCCTCCGCGTTGCCCTGAGCCAGGTTCTTCACTCAGCTGAGTCGCATTCACTCACTCACTCTTTCCTTCAGCAAATCCTACTGAGCAGCATCTGTGGGCCAGGAGCTTTCCAGGCTCAGGAGACACAAAAGGAAACAAGACCATGACCTTGCCCCAAAGAAGCTCACAGTCTCCTAGCGCAGGGGGCTCCACTAAGAGCGACACTGCCCCCAGGGGACATGACATTTGGCAAAGTCTGGACTCATTTGCCTCCCCTCCCCCCACCCCCGCCCCCGGCCCCGCCCTGGCAGGTGGAAATTCCTAGACCAGGGATCAAACCTGCGCCATAGCTGTAACCAGAGCCATAGCAGTAACAGCACCAGATCCTTAACCTATTGAGCCACGAGGGAACTCCTGGAGTCATTTTTGATTTTCTCAACTGGAGGGATATTACTGGCATCTAGATAGAAGCCAAGGATGTTGCTAAACAGCTTATGATACACAGCACTGTCTCTATAAGATATCATTACCCAGCCCTGCATCTCAACAAAGAGCCATGGGTCCTATTGAGGAATTCAGGCCAACAGCCAAATATGTACTGTATCAGATGGTGGTTAGTGCAAAGGCAAAACGAGAACAAGATCCGGATACGTGGGGGGGGGCGGGGCGCGAGTCTGGGACTCTGATGCTCCAGCTGAGAGCATTTGCATCTTGCAGGAAGAGTGTTCTAGACAAGGGAACAGCCAAAGCAGAGACCCTGGGGTGGACATGTGCCTGATGATTTTAAGGAACATCCACAGGCCAGAGTGGCTGGAGCAGAGGGAGTGAGTTGAAGGGAGAGGGATGAGAGAGGGAGTTTGGCCTGGAGGCCGTGTGTCTAAAGCCTGTGGCCTTTCCTCTGGGTGAGATGGGGGCCTTGAGGGTTCTGAGCAAGGGTGTGACTGAATCAGGCTTAGCTTTTCAAAAGATCCCTCTGGCAGGATGGAGAAGGCCAGAGAGGGACCTAAGGAGAGGCTGTTGTAAGAGCCGAGACCGGACGGGAAGAGCGGTGTGGGCTGGACATGGGTGGTGAAGAATGGGGAGAAGCAGTTAGATTCTGGATCTATTTTGAAGGTGAGGCCAACAGGATTTGCTATGAGATTGGAAGTGGGGTGTGGGAGAAAGAGGAGTCAAGAATGACCTCAAGGCTTTGAGTCTGAGCCAGGGGAAGGATGAACTGCTCCATACTGACTTCGCTCTCATGAGATGGGAGATAATTCTCAGTGCTTCACAGACGTAAACCTTGTCAGCACAGCCTTCCTGGCATGCGGCAAGCCCTTCCAAAGCCCTGATTCTCAAGGGCACTGGCTGTGTCGGCAGGGCCAGCCCTGCCACTGTAAGAAGGTTGGAGGAGTTCCCTGGTGGTGCAGCAGGTTAAGGATCCAGCGCTGTCACTGATTACTGCTGTGGCGTGGGAGTGCAGGAAAAAAAAAAAAAAAGGTTAGCAAAGCTGCTGGTCCCACTCCCCACCCAGATTTGCTCAGAAGACGGAGGAACATTTGCCTCATGCTTTGCAGCTGACAAAGCACATTTGCACACATCAAGCGCGGTGATACTCAGCCCTGCTGAGCCGAAAGGCCCTGACGCATTACCCCATTTTGTAGGTAAGAAAAATGGAGACCCAGGGAAGGTCAGTGATTTCCCGCAGTTGCACAGCAGGTTGTGTGTGGCAGAGTGGGGAGCTGGACCTGGGCAGCACACTGAACGGCAGGACCTCTCCTCCACATCCCCAACCCCCGGCTCAAACTTCGGCTAAGAGTGTCATGGGTGCATGCGGGTTAATCCGACAACCAGCTCCCCAGGGACCATCCTGACCAAGGGCTCAGTACACGTGCCTCCAGAGGCTTCCAGGAGGGGCGGGGAGGGGGACCCCGGCCAGGCCCAGGCAGGGGGCCCTGGGGGCAGGGAGGGCTCCACACATGTGATGCCTGTGTCACACACACGTGTGCGTGCGTCATTGTGTGCCCCATGCCCATACATGGCCTCTCACCAGCCCCCTCCCCGCCAGCCCTGCTCACCCGGCCCAGCCCCCTCCCCCCGGCACCCTGCCTCCTGCCGTAGGAGCCCAGAGAAGCATTTCCTGTTTGGGGGCCGCCTCCTCCCCCTCTAAGCCCAGGTTCCCAGGGCCCCAGGCTGAGCAGAGGTGAAGGGAGGGCAGCCCCCTGCCCCTCCTCCTCTCCCCTGCGCCCCCGCACCCCGCCCCCGCCATCCCCCCCCCCCCCCCCCCCCCCCCCCCCCCGCCGCCCCGGTCCAGGCTGGAGCCACCGGGAAGCTTGGGGGCAAAGCCCTGTCTGTGAACGAGGGTGGAGGATGCCTGCTCCCGAGTGAGAGAGGCGGTTCCCACCTCCAGGACCCGCAGGTGAATGTGAGGGACCTCCGGCATGAGCACATGGAGAATGCCACATCACCTCTGCACGGCAACCTGGAGGGTTCAGTGTGTCAGAGCATGTGCAAATCCAGGACCAAGCGACAGAGTAGCTAGAGTCCTCAGGGATGTGCCTGTGTGTGTGTGTGCGTGTGTGTGTGTGTGTGTGCCTCTGTGTGTGTGTGTGTGTGGAGAGGTGCATACACACGTAAGTCATGTGAGGGGGCATGTTTCCACACACAGGACAGGACACCCACGCGTTCGCGGGTGTGACGAGGTCAGTGTGTCCCCATTTGGGTTTCAGTGAGTCTCTGGGAAGCGACCTCAGCCCATCGCCAGGAGCCCCAGCCTGCGCTGTTTTCTGAGGGTCATCCAGCCTCCTCTCCTCAACTCCCTGCCCGTTAGCCGTGCCTCCACCCCTCCCCGCCCCCACCCATCACCCCCCACCCCTGCCCCCCGCCCGACTGCTTCCTGCTCCGGCGGCCCCGGGGGAGCGGGAGCTGGGAGCTGGCAGCGGCCCCGGCTCACTCCTTACATGGCCCGAGCCCGGCCTGGGGCCCGCCCCCGGCCCGCCCGCCAGAGGCCCCAGTCCCTCCCCCTGTCAAGAGCGGCTGCCGGCCTGGGCCCGGCCAGTTGGGGGGCGTCGCGATGCTGCTGCGCCTGCTGCTGGCCTGGGCCGCGGCGTTGCCCACGCTGGGCCAGGCCCCCTGGGCCACCAAGCCCCGCGCTGCCTGCAGCCCCGGCAGCTGTTATGCGCTCTTCCCGCGGCGCCGTACCTTCCTGGAGGCCTGGCGGGCCTGCCGAGAGCTGGGGGGAGACCTGGCCACACCTCGGACCCCGGAGGAGGCCCAGCGCGTGGACAGCCTGGTGGGCTCCGGCCCGCCCAGCCGGCTGCTGTGGATCGGGCTGCAGAGGCAGGCCCGACAATGCCAGCCGCAGCGCCCTCTGCGCGGCTTCACGTGGACCACGGGAGACCAGGACACGGCCTTCACCAACTGGGCCCAGCCAGCCACAGGCGGGCCCTGCCCGGCCCAGCGCTGCGCGGCCCTTGAGGCGAGTGGCGAGCATCGTTGGCTTGAGGGCTCGTGCACGCTGGCCGTCGACGGCTACCTGTGCCAGTTCGGCTTCGAGGGCTCCTGCCCAGCGCTGCCCGTTGAGGCGGGCCAGGCCGGCCCAGCTGTCTACACCACACCCTTCCACCTGGTCTCCACTGAGTTCGAGTGGCTGCCCTTCGGCTCCGTGGCTACCGTGCCATGCCAGGCTGGCAGAGAAGCCTCTCTGCTCTGCGTGAAGCAGCCTGACGGTGGTGTGGGCTGGTCGCGAACTGGGCCCCTGTGCCCAGGCACCGGTTGCGGCCCGGACAATGGGGGCTGTGAACACGAGTGTGTGGAGGAGGCGGATGGTCGGGTGTCCTGTCGCTGCACCGAGGGCTTCCGGCTGGCAGAGGACGGGCGCAGCTGCGAGGACCCCTGCGCCCACGCCCCATGTGAGCAGCAGTGTGAGCCTGGAGGGCCCCAGGGCTACAGCTGCCACTGTCGCCTGGGTTTCCGGCCAGCCGAGGATGAGCCGCACCGCTGCGTGGACACGGATGAGTGCCAGATCGCGGGTGTGTGCCAGCAGATGTGCGTCAACTACGTCGGTGGCTTTGAGTGCTACTGCAGCGAGGGCCACGAGCTTGAGGCTGATGGCATCAGCTGCAGCCCCGCTGGGGCCATGGGTGCCCCAGCTTCCCAGGACCTTGGTGACGAGCTGCTGGATGATGGGGAGGATGAAGAAGATGAAGATGAGGGCTGGGAGGCCTTCGATGGTGGCTGGACCGAGATGCCTGGGATCCCGTGGATGGAGGCCACGCAGTCATCTGACTTCGGCCTCGCCTATAGACCGAGCTTCCCGGAGGACGGAGAGCCACGGATGCCCTACCTGGACCCCACCTGGCCACCTCCACTGAGCGCCCCCAGGGTCCCCTACCACTCCTCAGTGCTCTCTGTCACCCGGCCCGTGGTAGTCTCCGCCCCACGCCCCACGCTGCCTTCTGCCCACCAACCCTCTGTTATCTCTGCCACTCGCCCACCCCTGGCTCCTGCCCCTCAGCCCCCTGTGATGCCTGCTGTACATCCAGCTTTACCCTCTGACCACCACTTCCCCATGATCTCCGCCAACTATCCAGAGCTGCCATCTGCCCACCGACCCCCCACTGTCTCTGCCATGGACCCGGGACCGACCCCTGCTCAGCAGCCCCCAATTATCTCAGCCAAATATCCCGAACTGTCCCCTGCTCACCAGTCTCCCATGTACCTGGATAGCCAGGTCGTTGATTCCCAGGCCACCACTCATTTGCCTCGAATTCCAGCTATCCACACCTCTCTGGTCACCACCTCCAGTCCCCGTGAACCCCCTGTGACCCCAGATGTCCCCGTCCTCAGAGCCCAGACCACCCACCTTCCCATGACTTCCTCTGTCCAGCCTCCTCTGACCACTACCTCCAGGTCCCCTTTGCCCCCTGCCCCTCAAGTCCCGGTACCTGCTGCCACCCACCCCCCAGCCTTCCACACTCCCTCTCCCCCTCAGAGCCCCACGAACCAGTCCTCCCTCAGCAGCTCCATACATCCCCATTCCAAAGCCCCACACGTCCCAAGGGAAGGGGCCCCTGATCCCAATCTGGCCCCATGGCTGCCCTCAGCAGCCCCCACAGCCCTGGGGGAGGCCAGCTCAGCAGGCCGCAGCCGGAGGGATGATCGGTGGCTGCTGGTGGCACTCCTAGTGCCAACATGCGTCTTCTTGGTGGTCCTACTTGCACTGGGCATCGTGTACTGTACCCGCTGTGGCCCTCACGCGCCCAATAAGCGCGTGACTGACTGCTATCGCTGGGTCACCCACGCTGGGAGCAAGGGCCCTACGGAACCCGCGCCCCATCGGGGCAGCCTCACAGGGGTGCAGACCTGCAGAACCAGCGTGTGATGGGGCGCAGCCCCCCCCCATGCGGGGTGGGGGGAAGGGGCACGCATTGGACACACAGCCCAGGCTGCACCAGGGACCCACGGGGGCTGCCCAGCTGGACAGAGGGCTTCCTGCTCCTCCCGGGCCCAGCCAGGCTCCTTTCTCAGTCCACTGCCTGACTTGACTGTTGGGAACCCTGTTTCCTGGCCCAGCACTCACAACCGAGGAGATGCCGAGGCCCCCAGGACCTCAGGGGGTGGGTGCTGGGGTCTTCTCCAATAAACAGGGTGCCAACCTCATCCGAAGCTCCTGACCCCCGCTGGTGCCTGAGGGGAGGGTCTGGGAGGACTCAGAAAAAAGAGGGGACCTTCCTTCAGCTTGTTTGGGCCCCCAAGGAAATCAGGTAAGACTTCTTAAGGGAGGGTAGGTTTTAGAGATGCTCGGGGAAGCAGGAGTCCAGAGAGGGCAGAACCTTGCCCAAAGTCACACAGCGAGCCTAGGAGTGGGAGGTCTGGCATGAAGAGAATTTCATATGTGTTCCTCTTTTTACCCAAACTCTTAAAAGGTGGGTCCGAATCTGGAATGAGGGCTTCTGCTGAACTGGCGCCCAAGGAGGGGTCAAAAGTAAGCTCTAGGCCTGGTGATTCTGGGGAATGAAGGGGGTCTAGAGGGCGAGCCACTCCTAACTTTCTTCTGGTACTTCCCTTCCCCTTCCCCAAGGCTGCCCAGAAGTTGGCAGCTGGGGCTCAGTTCCCTGAAGCCACCCCTCTGGGTTGTAGGTGCCTGGGAAGCAGCCCTCCATTGTGTGCAGGGGAGGAGGTGGGAGTCACAGCCCAGCAGGCTGGGCTGGGGAGCGCAAGGAACCCAGGTCAGCAAACTCGCATCCAGCTCCCTGAGCAGCCTCCTGAGCAAAGCCTTCCCATCTGGGGCCACACTGTGCCCTTCTCTCTCTGGATGGTGCTAGGACAGGGAGACCCCAGACTGAGCCTCGGCTCAAGCTGCTCCAGGCTGAGGTGTCCCATGAACGCGAGGAGGGGATGGTAAAAAAAAAAAAAAAAATCACAGCCTGGGGGGACCCAGCAACCTCCCTCCTCCTGGGCTCAATGCCTTGGGGACTGGGAGAGGCGGGACCTGGGAAGCGGAGACGCTGGGTCCCACCACCTCTGTAATTTTTCAGTTGCAGCTTCTAAGGGACCTCTAATTAGGACGGAACAGAACCACCACGACCACCCGGGCAGGCGAGGAGGGGTGGCCCAGAGTCCCCTCCCCTACACAGCGCCCTTTGCCACCCTCTGACCCCAGGGGCTGGGCCGCAGGGGACAAGGGGAGGAGGGGCTGGAGTTGGGGACCAAAGGGGGCGCGGGGTGGGGGGCGGCGCGGAGGGGCGGAGGGAACCCTATGCGCCGCGCCCCCTCAGGTTCCCCTAACTCAAACCAGACACCCTCGCCAGATCCCGCCCAAGCTTTCAACGTCAGAGGCGCCGCCAGAGAGGTTCGGTAGATAGGAGTGGGGTCGCGAGGTGGCTCAGAGGCCTAAGTCTGAGAAGAAGGTGGGGGTGCAGCCTGGGGGGTGGGGGGGTGACAAAGCCTGCCAGAATGGGAAGGACTGGAGTTCCTCCGGTGACCCTGGGCTGGAAATTCAGAGCGCCCCGCGGGCAGTAAGGAGTTAAAAGTACTGCTGTCAGAGGGCGGGGATGGGAGTGGGGAAGGGGGCCCAGAGCCGGCTCTTTGTCATCCGGTAATGAGCACCAGATGCGGAGCTGCGTGCGGGCTTAAACAGACGGCCTCCCAGGGCAGAGCCCCCTCTAGTGCCGAACCGGGGCTCCGCCCAGGCCCAGAGCAGAGTTTCGGGCTCCGCCCGTTGACTCAGGCCCCGCCTCCTCTAGGCACCAACTGGGCCTGCACTATCCGCCGGGTCCGTCGGAGTTAACGAGCCACGCCCATCTACTGCTGTCAAGCATCCACTCGGGAACTCTCCAGAGGCCTCGCCCACCGAAGCCACAAGCTTCGCCCCCTGCCGGCTCAGAGATTCCAGCTGAACGATTGCCCCACCCCTCTGCCCTATCAGCTCCGCCCCGGCCACTGCGGTCCCGATGGCCCCGCCCACCATGACCATCCTAAGCCCCTAATGCAGCTCTCACTGGAAGACTGGCAGAATTATTAGCTCCCGCTTCCAGGAGGTATGAATTCCGCCCAGAGTTTACACAGTCTCGTCACGCAGCTCCTCCTTTTGCAGAGCTGGGGAGTAGGTCCGTGAGTGCAGGGAATCCTGCAGACATTAACTCTGGAGAGATGCAAACTCCGCCCTCCGGAAGTTTACCACGTTGCCTTTCAGCGCCTCTTCAGGCTACGCCCCTAGATGCAAGCCACGCCCCTCAGCGAGCGTCCCATATCGCAGGGGCGTGGCCCCAGACCGGCCCCTACAAGGGAGGAGTTCCGCCCACGTGGAGTGGCTAACACACTTTCCCTTCGCTCCGAGGTAGTAGCCCACCCTCACAGAGCTTCAGGGCCCTCCCACTAAGAATCCCCAGCAGCCTCCCCAACGGCTTGAAGGTCCCTTAAGTCCCGCCCACCCAACGCGCCCCTCTCTGGGCTTTGAACGCAAGCATAAACCGGGCAGAGAACAGAATCCCACCTCCTCGCTCTGGCCCGTAGCCCCGCCCACTCCTAGGCCCATCCTTCCTAGGACTCAAACCACGCCCGCTCCGGACCCGGGACTCTCCAAGTTGCTCACGGCCTCTGGGTCTTCTAAGACCACTGATTCCGAACCCCATTGACTAGGATGCCTTTGAACACCCCGGCGGCCTCTTTCTTTCCATTCCCTGCCCACGGTTTCCGTTCGTCTAGATTGCGGGTTCTTCGGAGGGAGCTCCGAGACGGTGTCCAGAGCCCGGCGGACGGCGTCCACGAATGGGCCTTTGGCGCCGCCTGCCTTCGGCGCGCCGCGGTTTGCAGCCACCAGGAAGCCTCTCTCCCAAAGCACACTAGTCCTCAATAAGTAGTTGCTTAATTTACTAAATGCTTATGTTACTAAAATATCTGCCAACTCCCCCCCCCGAAGAATAGTACATCTGCTAGCAGGAGCCCCCCCGTCGTATGTGGAAGACCCCAAGGGGGCTTCACATCGGCCCTCAGGCAATGTACAGCAGCTGCTGGGTCTCAAGGTGAATCCTGCTTCCCAGGGGAAAAAACACAGCCTCTCACCTCGGGGCCAAGAATTGTCAGTGCTGGGTCCTCCCTTCCCCAAACTAGCGCTCCAAAGTGTGGCCCCCTTCCCTTTCCTGGGGGGGCGTGTTTGGTGGGAGGGAGTAGGTTTGGGCTCAGAGGTCCTCAGTTGGGATCTGAGAGTCACAATTTTTGGAGCAAGATTGATCTCCAGGCGGGCCTCTTCTCACTGCATTTGAAAATATTGGCCTGTTTCCACACTAGAGGGGACTCCAGGAAGCCAGGAGACTCTGGAGTTCACTGCTAGGAACTCAAAATGTTTTCATTATTTATTTATTTTTTTGTCTTTTTGCCATTTCTTGGGCCGCCCCCGCAGCATATGGAAGTTCCCAGGCTAGGGGTCGAATCGGAGCTGTAGCCACAAGCCTACGCCAGAGCCACAGCAACGTGAGATCCAAGCCACGTCTGCAACCTACACCACAGCTCACGCAATGCTGGATCCTTAACCCACTGAGCAAGGGCAGGGATCAAACCTGCAACTTCATGGTTCCTAGTCGGATTCTTTAACCACTGTGCCACAACGGGAACTC
Source organism: Phacochoerus africanus (assembly GCF_016906955.1). Taxonomy (NCBI): domain Eukaryota; kingdom Metazoa; phylum Chordata; class Mammalia; order Artiodactyla; family Suidae; genus Phacochoerus; species Phacochoerus africanus. Next base: position 6,054,426 of record NC_062547.1, read on the forward strand.
CAATAAAATGTTTTCAGACAATGTGGGGACAGATGGAGTGAAAGTTGAGGGGGGCGCAATTAACACCCCACTGAGCTCAGACTAGGTGCCAGCCTTCTGTGCCTGGGAGCCACCCTCCTTGGGCCCCTGTGTGGGATGCCCTCCAAAGTAGGGTCCACCTCAGGCGCCCTGACCTCTGTGAATGGGGTGCGGTTTGGTTCCAAGTAATAGTGAAAATAGTAGATGCTTGCAGCACTTATATACCTACCCCAATTCTAAGGGCTTAACATGTAAGACTCTTTTAAGAACCATAACATTTAAAGACTATTTAAGAACCATGAAAATCCCTGTGAAGTGCCATTTTGCCACAATTTATGGATGAGGAAGCGGAAGGCACTTGCATGAGTGCCTTGTATTAAGTCACCTGCCCTATTTAGTGACCAGGTTCGTAAGCAGAGGTTTGAACTCCGGTAGATTCTGTGACCTTCACCTCTAAAACAGAGCCAGTGCATAATAACAGCCAGGTCTCTGATCAGAAAATGCCCACCAGGAGTTCCCATCGTGGCTCAGCGGAAATGAACCTGACTAGTATCCGTGAGGACTCGGGTTCGATTCCTGGCCTCGCGCAGTGGATTAAGGAACCGGCATTGCTGTGGCTGTGGTGCAGGCCAGCAGCTATAGCTCCGATTAGACCCCTAGCCTGGGAACTTCCAGGTGCAGCCCTAAAAAGCAAAAGGAAGGGAAGGAGGGCGAAAGAAAATAGGCTGATTAACGAGTTTGCTGGTGGCCTAGTGGTAAAGGATCCAGCGTTTTCACTGCTGTAGCTCAGGACACTGACATGGCACCAGTTCAATGCCTGGCCCGGAAACTTGTGCATGCCGCAGGTACAGCTAAGAAAAAAGAAAGAAAATAGGCTGATTAAAGAAACCCTCGAAGTTGGGCTGTGGGAAGGAAATCCTGTTAAATTAGATTGTTATGATCATTATACAACTACAGATGTGATAAATTCATTTGAGTAATAATAAAAAAAAAAAACCCTTGAAGGACTGGCTAAAATGGGTGCTTCACCTGGATATTTCAGGATCAAAATCTCCCCCTGTCAAGGTCCTTGACCTTAATCACATCTGCAAAGGCCCCTTTTCTTTTCTTTTTTCTTTTTTTTCCCCTTTTTTAAGGCCGCACCTGTGGCCTATGTAAATTCCCAGGCCAGGGGTCAAATTAGAGCTGCAGTTGAGGCCTGTGTCCCAGCCTTAGCCATGCTGGATCCTTAACCTTCTGAACAAGGCCAGGGATCAAATCCACATCCTCGTGGACACCATGTCAGGTTCTTAACCTGCTGAGCCACCACGGGAACTCCTGCAAAGTCCCCTTTTCCGTGTCAGGCAACATAATCACAGGTGGGGGGGGGTAGTTAGGACGTGGAGATATTTGGGGCCATCATTCTGCTGACCACACTTAGGGATCAGAAAACGGTTCTAGGATGGGGTGAGATCCCTCTAGCCATTGTGAGCAGGTCCCCAGTGGAGCCGTGGAGCACCCAGTAGGACACATGATAAAAACCTTTTTATCATTGGGGTTTTTTTGGGTTTTTTTTTTGTCTTTTTGCCATTTCTAGGGCCGTACCCACGGCATATGGAGGTTCCCGGGCTAGAGGTCTAATCAGAGATGTAGCCGCCAGGCTACACAAGAGCCACAGCAACTCGGAATCTGAGCCGTGCGTGCGAGCTACACCACAGCTCGTGGCAACGCTGGATCCTTAACCCACTGAGCAGGGCCAGGGATCAAACCCAAGACCTCGTGGTTCCTAGTCAGATTTGTTAACCACTGTGCCACGATGGCTTGTTTATTAGTGAGAAGTTGCCGGTCACCTTCTGCGGCAGTCCAGACAGCTGGGGGAGGTACTGTTGCTGCCAGTTATCATACAACAGCCCTTCCTGGTCTTGTGGCCATGGAGCCAGAGGGGACAGTATGCTGCCATAGCTCACAGCCAGGGGAGTAAGGGCCTGGGTCAAGAGATGTTTCTGGGTTTGGCCTCCATCCAGGAACCATCCAGGAACCATCCAGAACCTGGTACTGAATTTGGGTCTGACCACCCCTCTTGGTGGCCCTGGAGGTCTGCCATCTGGTCTGAACTCACTTCCAGCTCCAGCCATCTGAGTCTACGTAATCACTTTAAACCCCACAAGGAGTTCCCATGGTGGCTCAGTGGGTGACTAGTATCCATGAGGATACGGATTTGATCCCTGACCTTGCTCAGTGGGGTAAGGATCCGACATTGCCCTGAGCTGAGGTGTAGTTTACAGTTGCAGTTAGGATCTGGTGTTACTGTGGCTCTGGTGCAGGCCAGCAACTGTAGCTCTGCTTCAACCCCTAGCCTGGGAACCGCCATATGCCGCAGGTGCGGCCCTAAAAAGCAGTAAATAAATAAATAAGACCCACAAGGAGAGGAGGTCTCCAATGCCCTCCTTTCAGGGGAACCCTGGCCCCCTGACAGTCGGCATCCTTTGATGACAAGCAAAGCAAGAGGCTCTTTGGTGGGACATTGGCAGCTGTGAGGTTAATGTGGGCTGAAGGTCCAACCTGGAAACATGCAGAAGCGGGAGATCCCGAGAAGCTGGAGAAGGGTCTCAGGAGAAGCGTGATCAGGTCACTGCCAGACTCTTGGCCCTAGTCAGTCTCAGAATCTTGGAGACTTTGATTAAAATTTACATTCCAAGGAAAGAGCATCTATTTGAACTTTCTTGGACTCCATGCCTGCAATTTTGTTGATTGAAGAGGAGGCGGGAGCCTCCTGATAACAGACCCACCCACTGGGTTAAAGCGGCAGGCAACTTCTTTTTCTTTTCTTTTCTTTTTTTTTTTTTGTCTTTTTGCCTTTTCTAGGGCTACTCCCGCAGCATATGGACATATGGAGGTTCCCAGGCTAGGGGTCGAATCGGAGCTGTAGCCGCCGGCCTACACCAGAGCCACAGCAACGCCGGATCCGAGCCACGTCTGCAACCTACACCACAGCTCACGTCAACGCCGGATCCTTAACACACTGAGCAAAGCCAGGGATCGAACCCGCAACCCCATGGTTCCTAGTCGGATTCGTTAACCACTGCGCCAGGACGGGAACTCGGGTAGGCAACTTCTGAGAAGCAGTTTCCCTCACTAACAAGGAAGTAATAAAAGAGCCGATTCTATTTTCTTTCCTAGTCGACGCTCCACAGCATAAATTGCTCACAGAGCACCCACTGTGAGTACCCATGGGTTATTTTCCTGGGTCCTGTGTGTGTAACTTAGGACATTTTGACACAGGCAGCGCCCACATATTCCTGTGGGAACAAGGGCTGTTAGAGGGGGAAGGTCAAGTGGAGGCCACTGGAACCACCCCAACACCACCAAAACAGCAAACCATTCTCCCACGTATCTGTTTGGGTTTTTTTTGCTTTTTTTTTTAGGGCCCTACCTGTGGCATATCGAGATTCCCAGGCCCGGGGTCTAATCAGAGCTGCAGCTGCCAGTCTACACCACAGCCTCAGCAACAGGGGATCTGAGCCACGTGTGTGACCTACACCACAGCTTGCAGCCACTCAGGATCCTTAACCCACTGAGTAAGGCCAGGGAATGACCCCACCTCCCCACGGACACTCCTAAGAGAATAAATTCTAAGAGTTCTCGGGGTGTTCCCATGGCGCAGTGGAAATGAATCCGACTAGGAACCATGAGGTGGCGGGTTCAATCCCTGGCCTCGCTCAGTGGGTTAAGGATCCAGTGTTGCTGTGAGCTGTGGTGTAGGTTGCAGATGCGGCTCAGATCTGGCGTTGCTGTGGTGTAGGCCGGTGGCTACAGCTCCAATTCAACCCCTAGCATGGGAACCTACATATGCCGTGGATGCGGCCCTGAAAAAGACAAAAAAATATTAGTCTAATATTAAAATATTAGTAAGTTCCCACTGTGGCGCAATGGGATTGGCTGCATCTTGGGAGCACCGGGACACAGGTTTGATCCCTGGCCCAACACAGTGGGTTAAGGATCTGGCATTGCTGCAACTGTGGTTTAGGTCACAACTTCGATTCAGATCTGATCCCTGGGCCCTGGAACTCCATATGCTGTGGGGTGGCCAAAAGAAAGAAGAAAGAGGGAGGGAGGGAGGAAGAAAGGAAGAAAGAAAGAAAGGAAGGAAGGAAGGAAGGAAGAGAGAGAGAAAGGAAAAAAGATTAGTTATGACACAAAAATCTTCTGACCCAGGAACTTCCATATGCCATGGGTGCAGCCAAAAAAAAAGAAAGAAAGAAAAAAGAAACTCTTTACTGAAAAAGAAAAACCTGTTTGTTTGTTTGTTTATGTATTTATTTGTCTTTTTGCCTTTTCTAGGGCTGCTCCCTCAGCATATGGAGGTTCCCAGGCTAGGGGTCTGATCGGAGCTGTAGCCGCCGGCCTACGCCAGAGCCCCAGCAATGTGGGATCCGAGCTGCATCTGAGACCTAAACCACAGCTCACGGCAACGCCGGATCCTTCACCCACTGAGCAAGGCCAGGGATCAAACCCTCAACCTCATGGTTCCTAGTCGGATTTGTTAACCACTGAGTCACGATGGGAACTCCCTGTATATTTATTTTCATCAGTTTTATAAGTTTTAAAAACGACAGCCAAAAAGAGGAAAAATTCATCTGTCTTTTTGCGTGCAACCAGGGGTTACTAGTCAATTTGGGTCTCAGCTGACATTCTGGATAGAAACGCTTCCCTGGAGCAGAGGGAGCACAGCCTCTGGGTCTCGGTGTGCGCTTATCAATTTGGCTGCTCCGTTTTTCTTTGCTCTGGTTGAATCTGACGGCCAGGAGCTTTTTGCCTCCCCCACCCTGACTCAGAGCCATGTCCCTGTCCTTTGCCGCCAACCTGGGCAACCACCTTAGCTATGACTTCATGTTCATGGGCTCTGGAGGACAGAGGGCAGGGCGTGTGACCTAAGACGGAAGCTGAAGCTCACAAGTGCAGGGACCCCCCCGGCTTGGGGAAGCTCTAGGGCACAGTGGTCCTGGGCCTGGATCCACAGAGGAGACACAGAGCCTCATGGGCTGCTCTGGCTGGGAGGCAGCATCCACTTCCTGGGTGTCTTTCCAGGCCCATTAGCCAAGGAGCATAAAGCCCCACTTCCAGCTGATGGAAAGCTCTTCTGGCTGGTCTGGGCCACAGGGCTGAAGTGGGCCACCAGCCCATCCCCAGGACCTAGTGACCTCAGGAACCCCGGGGCTAGGTCCTAGAAGCTGAGGACTCAGGCACTTAACACATATCCACTGGACTTCTGTTGTGTGCCAGGCACGGTGCTGGCTGCTGGTGTGTGTGTGTGTGTGTAACATGGAGCACTTTTTTTTGTCTTTTTAGGGCAGCACCCCTGGCATATGGAAGTTGAATATGGCATAAGGCTAGGGGTCAAATCGGAGTCGTAGCTGCTGGCCATGGCCACAGTCACAGCCATGCCAGGTCCTTAAGCTACTGATCGAGGCCAGGGATCAAACCTGAATCCTCATGGATACTGGTCAGATGCTTAACCTGCTGAGCCACGACAGGTACTCTGGAGCACTTATTTATAATTAATAATAATAATAGTACAAGAGTTCCCCAGTGGCCTAGCGAGTTAAGGATCCAGCGTTGTCACTGTTGTGGCACTGGTTCAATTCCTGGCCGGGGAAACTTCTGCAAGCCACAGATGTGGTTAAAAAAAATTGTACAAATGATACAGCACTGGGAACCATATCTAGTCACTTTTTTTTTTGTCTTTTTGTTATTTCTTTGGGCCACTTCTGCGGCATATGGAGGTTCCCAGGCTAGGGGTCGAATCGGAGCTGTAGCCACTGGCCTACACCGGAGCCACAGCAACGCGGGATCCGAGCCGCATCTGCAACCTACACCACAGCTCACGGCAACGCCGAATCGTTAACCCACTGAGCAAGGGCAGGGACCGAACCCGCAACCGCATGGTTCCTAGTCGGATTCGTTAACCACTGCGCCACGACGGGAACTCCTCTAGTCACTTATGATGGAGCATGATAATGTGAGAAAAAAGAATGTATATATGTATGTGTGGCTAGGTCACCTTGCTGTACAGTGGAAAATTAACAAAACACTGTAAACCAGCTATAATGGAAAAAATAAAAATCATTTAAAAATAAAAATAAAAAGAATTAAAAAATTGTATGAGTAATGATGATAGCTACATGTATTGAACACCTCTTACGTGGGAAACCCTATTTTAAGCATGGTGGCATATTATTTATTTATTTACATATATATTTTTAGGGCTGCACCCATGGCATATGGAATTTCCCAAGCTAGGATCCAATCGGAGCTGCAGCTGAGCTGCCAGCCACAGCCACAGCCACAGCCACAGCCACACCAGATCCTTAACCCAGTGAGTGGGGCAAGGGATAGAACCCACGTCCTCATGGATACTAGTCAGGTTTGTTCCTGCTGAGCCGCAAGAGGAACTCCCATATTGTCTTATTTAATCCTTATGAGGGATGACCCTTGGAAGTAGATACTTTTTTGGGGGTACGAGTCCATGGCATCGGCAAGTTACCAGGCCAAGGATTAAACTTGCACCACAGCAGTGACCGGAGCCACAGCAGTAGCAATGCCAGATCCTTAACCCTCTAGGCCACCAGGAGACCCCAGCAGGTTCTATTATTCTTCCCCGTTTTGCAGCTGAGAGAAGATAACTGGCTGGGGCCACTCATGTGGCAAGATTGGAGCGTCATCAGACTCAGGTTCTGCACCTATGACCGTTTGCCTCCTATAGCTTTGGTTCTAAGGGAAGAAAAAAAAATAACCTTATACATACCTAGATAAAAATAATTGCCACTTAGTGTTCTCATTGGTAACAAACCTGACTAGTATCCGTGAGGATGCAAGTTTGATCCCTGGCTCTGCTCAATGCGTTAAGGATCCGGCGTTGCTGTGAGCCATGCATGGTGTAGGTCACAGACATGGCGCGGATCCCATGTGGCTGTGGCTGTGGTGTAGACCGGCAGCTGCAGCTCTCATGTGACCCCTAGCCTGGGACCTTGGGAACTTGGGAACTTCCATATGGCCAGGGTTCCCTTCGTGGCTCAGCGGTTAACAAACCTGACTAGGATCCATGAGGATGCAGGTTCGATGCCTGGCCTCCATCAGCGGGTTAAGGATCTGGGGTTGCCATGAGCTGTGGTGTAGGTCACAGACACAGTTCAGATCCCGATTTGCTGTGACTGTGGTGTAGGCCAGCGGCTACAGTTCGGATTCGACCCCTAACCTGGGAACGTCCATGTGCTGTGGGTGCAGCCCTAAAATAGCAAAAAAAGAAAAAAAAAAAAAGCCACTTATGGTCAGGGGCAGGGAGGAAATGCAAAGGAATCTGAGTAGAGTGTGTGCCAAGACCTCGAGGGGGAGAAGCTTGGCTTGTTACAGGATCAGGCACGAGGCCACTGGAGCTGGGGCTCCGAAAGGAGAGGGGAACTTGGGGACGCCTGCCAGACCTCACAGGGGTCTGATGGCTGGGGTGGGAGTCTAGATTTTCCTTGAGCACTGGTATATTTTGAGTAAAGTGGAGCTAAGACTTGGTTTATGTGGAAGTTCCTGGGCCAGGAATCGAATCCGAGCAGGAGCTGCAACCTATGCCACAGCTGCTGCAATGCCATATCCTTAACCCACGGTACAGGGGACAGGGATTGAAGCAGCGCCTCCACAGAGACCAGCTGGATCACTAACCCACTGCGCCGCAGTGGGAACTCCATGGTTTACACGCTAAGCTGATTCTGCATGGACTGGAGGGGAGGCAAGCAAGCGGAGGCCTGTTGGAGTCCAAGGCTGTCAGGGGAGGAGGGCCCCAGGGTGGGGCCTGCAGCAAGGTGGTGGCTTCAGGTGGAGAGGACTGGGGGATGTTTAGAGGGACGAGTTGTAGGTAGAATCCTGGGTGTGGATTTCAGGTGGGGGGGTGAGTGAGGTGTTCCCGGATCAAGTGTCACACCTCCAGATCTTCACAATATGCCAGTTGCAGCCGGGAGAAGTAGGAGTGTGTGTGGATGATGTGGCCAGGAGCTCCCTCTGTGGCATAACGGGTTAAGGATCTGGTGTTGCTGCGGCTGTGGCTTGGATTCCATTCCTGGCCTGGGAACTTCCGCAACCATGGAAGTGGGACAAAAAAAAAACAAACAAAAAAAGTGGTCGTGGTGGGTGACGGCTGTGGTGCTGTGTGCTGGAGACTGGCCCTCGTTGCCCCAGTCTCTCTACTTTTATGGTGTTGGGAATTTTACACAATATAAAGTTTAAAGGAAGAAGAAGAGGATTGTTGTCCAGGTGTCTGGTTTACGCAGCCGTGGGGACACTGTTTACTGAGAAGGAAAAGCTGGAGAGAGGAGCAGGGTGGGGGTGGGATGGAAATCAGGTGCCCGGTCCCAGCTGAGCCGGGTCTCCACCTGGGATCTGGGGGCAAGGCTCTGCCTGCTTCCTCAGCCATCATGCTCCTTTGAGGATGCTTTAGAGTGGAGCATCCCGGTTCGCTGTTGGCTCCAATGGAGACCAAGCCCATGAACAAGAGATACCTGATCAGGAGGTGGGAGCTGTCCAGCAGACACTGGGTTTTCTGGTTCCACTGGGTGGTGCAGCCTCCATCAAATGGTGGGAGTGGGTTCAGAGCCTTCCGTCAGTGCTCCACCACACGTAAAAAGCCACTCCAAAACTCCGGAGCTTGGAGTTCCCGTCTCGGATTTCTCAACGGGGAAGAATCTGACTAGCATCCATGAGGACACAGGTTGGATTCCTGGCCTTGCTCAGTGGGTTAAAGATCAGGTGTTGCCATGAGCTGTGGTGTAGGTTGCAGATTCCAGTTGGATTCCAAGTTGCTGTGGCTGCGGCGTAGGCCGGCAGCTATAGCTTTGATTCAACCCCTAGCCTGGGAACCTCCATATGCTGAGGGTATGGCCTTAAAACAAACAAACAGCTTAGTGGCTTAAAACAACAAGGATTTCCTTCTTTTCTTTTTTGTTTGTTTGTGTCTTTTTAGGGCCACACCTGTGGCAAATGGAGGTTCCCAGGCTATGGGTCCAATTGGAGTTGGCAGCCACCGGCCTACACCACAGCCACAGCAACACCAGATCTGAGCTGATTCTGCAACCTCCACCACAGTTTATGGCAACACCAGACTCTTAATCCATGAGGCCAGGGATCAAAACTGCGTCCTCATGGATACTAGTCAGATTTGTTTCCACTGAGCCATGACAGGAAGTCCAAGGATTTCTCATTTCACACAATTCTGTAGGTCAGCAATTTGGGCTGGAGTCAGCTTGGTTCGTCTGCTAGTCTCACCTGAGGGTCCCTCCTGACTACAGTGGCTGGGGCTGGCATGTTCAAGATGGCCTCACCCTTGTATCTGGCACGTGACCCCTCTATCGGGAGGCTTGGCTGGGCCTCTTCACAGCCTGGTGGTCTCGGGGCTCCAAGAGAGTGTGGGTAGAATCACACATTCTCTTCAGGCGAAGCCGCCAAAGCTGTGCAGCCTCACTTCTGCCGCATTCTTTTGTCAGAGCAAGTCACAAGGCCAGCCCAGACTTAAAGAGCGAGGAAATGGATTCCAGCTCTTGAGGAGAGGAGCTACTAGAATGTGTGGCCCAACAACAAAAAAGGAGTTCCCGTCGTGGCTCAACAGTTAATGAACCTGACTAGGAACCATGAGGTTGTGGGTTTGATCCCTGGCCTTGCTCAGTGGGGTAAGGTTCCGGCGTTTCTGTGAGCTGTGGTGTAGGCCAGTGACTACAGCTCCGATTGGACCCCTGGCCTGGGAATCTCCATATGCTGTGAGGTGTGGCCCTCAAAGACAAAAAGACAAAAAAAAAAAAAAAAGAATTTGTGGCCTTATTTAATCTACTGTAGGCCAGAGGGCCCAAATAAATACTTAAGCATGTCATTCTGCCCCCAGCAGGCCCACGTCTGACATACCGCTGCCTGCCTCCCTCAAAGAAACATTATAAAAGCGCTGGTATTCTCTTTGCAGACACTCTGGAGGGGCCGATTGGTTAGGAATGGCATTTGGCTCATTAGCTGATTGCATTTTTGAAGACGGCCGCTAATATAGCTCCCATCTCACAATGTGATATTTTTTGTCTTTTTAAGGGCCACACCTTTGGCATATGGAGGTTTAGGCTAGGGTTCGAATCAGAGCTGCAGCTGCCAGCCTACACCACAACCACAACAACACCTGATCTGAGCTGCATCTGCGACCTACCGCAGCTTGCCTCAATGCCAGATCCTTTAACCCACTGAGAAAGGCCAGGGATCAAACCTGCATCCTCACGGAGACTGCACTGGGTTTTCACCCACTGAGCCACAGTGGGAACTCCTCACCATGTGATGTCGACAAGCCTCCATCAGGAGGCAGAGTTTCATGTTCCCTCTCCTTGAAACCAAGTGGACTTTTGTAATAGCTCTGACCGACAGCCAGGGCAGAAGCGATGTAGGGACTGCTGAGGCTGGGTCCCCAAGGCCAATACAGCCTCTTGGTACACTTGTTCTTGGGACCTAGACACCAAGTTATGTGGAAGGCCCAGGCACACGCAGGTCCTCTTCGAATGTTCCTGCCAATAGCCCTGGCTGGGCCCTCAGCCAGTGCCAACTGAAGACATAGGAGGGAATGACCCTTCATATGATTCCACTCCTGGCTCTTTTTTTTTTTTTTTTGTCTTTTTGCCATTTCTTGGGCCACTCCCACAGCAGATGGAGGTTCCCAGGCTAGGGGTCGAATCGGAGCTGTAGCCACCGGCCTACACCAGAGCCACAGAAACACGGGATCCGAGTTGCATCTGCGACCTACACCACAGCTCACGGAAACGCCAGATCCTCAACTCACTGAGCAAGGGCAGGGATTGAACCCGCAACCTCATGGTTCCTAGTGGGATTCGTTAACCCCTGCGCCACGACAAGAACTCCCACTCCTGGCTCTTAATTCTTCCAGCAGAGGCCCTAGATGTCAGGAGCAGAGATAAGCCATCCCCATTGTGCCATGTCCGAATTCTTAACCCACAGAAACCCAGGGAGATAATAATGGTTATCGATGTTTTTAGTTTGAGGGTAATTTATTAGGGAGCAGTAGATAGATGGTGATAGAGGCTTCTGGCAATAGAGACAAGAGGAGAAAAAAAAAACAGTGGCTTAAACAAGCTAAGAGTTTCTTTCTTCTTCTTCTTTTTTTTTTTTTTCCACTGAGAGAGTCTGGAAGTAGGCAGACTCTACTTGAGATGATTTGGACGTGCCTATGGTATAATCAGAAGTCCGGGGTCTGTTATCTTGCTGCTCTGCTATCCTCGGCACATGGCTATAATTCCCAAGGTCACTTCCTGATCCAGGGTAGCAACTAGCGTTCCCACTATCACATCTGCATTCTGGGCTGAACGCAGGATGAAGCAGAGAGGACAAAATGAGCCTTCACCAATATTGTTTCTATTTCAAGGAGCATTCTTTTCTCTCTCTCTCTCTCTCTTTTTTTTTTCTTTTTTTAGGACCACAGGTGCAGCATATGGAAGTTCCCAGGCTAGGGGTCAAATGGGAGCTGCAGCTGCCAGCCTACGCCACAGCCACAGCAATTTGGGATCCATGCTGTGTCTGTGACCTACACCATAGCTCGTGGCCACCCACTGAGAAAGGCCAGATCAAACCCACATCCTCATGGATACGAGTTGGGTTCATTACCACTGAGCCACAGTGGGAACTCCCTCGAGGAGCATTCTTTGAAACCCCTTCCAAGACCTTCTGCTTCTATCTCATACCCTAAAATGAAGTCACACAGCCGCCACATGTGTAAGGGAGGCTGGAGATAATGCCTTGTAGCTGGGCTCATCACCATCGAAGGTAAAACTGGGGTTCTGGTATTGACGAGGGGAGGAGAATGGAGAGTGGCTGGTGGGCTGTTGGTGGCTGTGGTGTCAGAGCAGGACGACCGGAGAGGGAGCTCTTCCCTCACAAGGAGGAGCTGGAGTCACAAGTTGGCCCCTCGTCTGCTGCAGCTTCCTCGAATGCTTGGGGTTTTCCAGTTAAGTTGCTTTGTCTTTTTGTTTGTTTGTTGCTTTTTAGGGCCACACCCGTGGCATATGGAGGGTCCCAGGCTAGGGGTCCAGTCGGAGCTACAGCTGCTGGCCTATGCCACAGCCACAGCAATGCAGGATCCAAGGCGCATCTGTAACCTACACCACAGCTCACGGTAAAGCTGGACCCCGGCCCACTGAACAAGGTCAGGGATCGAACCTGAAACCTCATGGTTCCTAGCTGGATTCATTTCTGCTGCACCGCGACAGGAATTCCTAAGTTGCTTGTGAACAAAGGATTGACTCACCCCCTGAGAAGCAGTGGGCTGACGCACAGGGAAACTCTGGTCTCTAGCTCCACCCTCCCCAGGCGGCCAGCAGGCAACTGGAACTGTTGCAAAAAATCCTAAAGGGCAGCCCTGAGCTGATCACATCCCTGCTCAACGGCCTTCCATGGCTCCAGTTTGTCCCAATTTAAGGGCAAATTCTGGGGATGGGTGCCAAAGGCCTCAGCCAACTCTTCCACAGCTCTGCTTCATGCACCACACCCAAGCTTTTGTGTAGTCATCACCCAGTGCCCCAACCCCTCTGCCCTGTGTCTGCCGGGAGCGAGGTGGGGGGGCGGATGCCAGCCATTCTCGGCAGTCGTCTAGTTCCCCCCGTTGGCCCTTGTGGTGACTATACATGGATTAGAAAAGGGTGCCCTCTATCCTGGGGGGTGCAGCTCCATGCCAGGACTTGAGCAGTGGCCCATAGGGAGGATTCCACCTGCACTGGCCCTTGCACTGTGAACACCCTGCACAGCTGTACACATGAAGATGTTGCTTCCAAGGACCTCTCTGGCTCCACCCGTGAGCGAGGCCCTCCCTTTGCACTCTGCCATCTTCAGTCCTCACGCCTTGATTTGGGGCTGGCTGTTTCCAGCTCTAACCTGCCCAGCGCCACCAGGGAAACTCCGTCTGTGCCACAAGCCAAGCTGCTTTCTTCCCCCTCTGGGGTACGCTTCCTTAGTCCTCAGCACAGCTAGCAGCGAATAGAAAGCCCTCCTGGGCTGGAAGCAGGGAGCACATGGACAAGCCCCTAGACGTGACCCAGATACCAGGGGGTTGGAGTCAGTTGCTCAGAGCAACTCAAAGCTGAGTCTCAGAGGCCCCAGGCCAGGCAGAGTGGTTCGGTCTTGGCTCACCCTCTCTTGGGGGTGCCGCAGGCCCACCCTGCATCCCCTCTCAGACCCAGCGTGTCCTACTTAGTGTTTGTTGTGGTGGCCTTGCCCCCGCCACCCAGGAATGCACATGAGAAGACCTTCCGTTTCATACCTTTTATTGGATCTGCATCTTCTCTGCCTCCTCCCTTCCCCGCCGGCCCCTGAGAGGGGGTGGAAGCCCCAGTTGGAAGGGAAGGGACTCTCTCCTCCCTGGGGAGGCATGGTGTCCCCTGGGCCTAGGCCCCAGTGATGGGGGAAGCGGGGGGCCTCCATGGCAGAGCAAGGGCATCGTCCAAGAGGCTGTGGCCGGGGCCAAGGCCCCTCGGATGCTCCGTAGCCCTGAGCCCTGTGGGTCATCAGGAAGGTGAAGAGCAGAGAAGTCGGGACGTGTGCGGGGCTGACAGAGGCAGACGTGGACTCCAGGGGGCAGGAGCAGAGCGCAGGGGCTGTGGGATTGAGGAGGGGCCCTGAGGAAGAGCCCAGGTTGCAGGGGTGGCTGGATGTGGGGGAGGGTGCACCAGGAGAAACGGTGGGCGTGGAGTGGGTAAGGCTGTGCTCCAAAAACCAGGCTCCCAGGAGAGGGCATGCCAGCAGGGTCTGATCAGGGACTGGCCCTGAGCAGAGGCCGAGGGCAGGCGGGGGAGGGGCCTGTTAGGGAAGAAGGGCGGGGACTTTGGGAGGGTGGTGGGGCCGAGGCGGGGGGTGCTGCCATAGCCAGCTCTTCAGGCTCCTGGATGCCAGCCCCGTTGGGCATGGCCCCAAACCACCAATTTGTGCTTCTGGGTTGCTCAAGGGCCCCCCTCATAGGGCCTCAGCCATGCAGGGAAGAGTCCACAGGCAGCCCTCTGTTGCAGGCAACGGCTGTCCCCAAGACTCCTCCCCCCATCCCAGGCTTTCTGGAAAGTTCCTTCCCGCCCCAGCCTGAGAGGCCCCCAAGCTAGATCTTCTTCCATCGCCAGGGGTGCAACATGGTGGGGGGGAGGGAGGGGGAGCCATGCCGGGACAGTTCACAGACTCAACGTCGTGGTGTCCAGTCCCCCCAAAATGACCCTGGGTCCCTGCACGTTGTCTGTTTAACGCCCCCCCACCCCTCCCCCCGGGCGCTGGTCTCTCTTCCCTCCTATTTGGACAACGATTACTCAGGCATCAAAGCCCCTGGTGGGACAGCGCGGAGAGGACCGCTCTGGGGGCCACGTGGGTCTCAGAGGGCACCCTGCCCGTCCCCCTGGCAGCCGCTGTCACCGTGGACAATGAGCACCGGGAAGTAAAGGGCGTCCTCATAGCACGGCGGGCTTTCCAGGGGCTCCGTGTCCTCCCCGCGGCGGCCCAGGGGTCCCCCGCTGAGGCTCCGGAAGACCCCGGGTGTGGCCCTGCCCCCGGCTCCCAGCGACAGGCGGCTGCGGCTGAAAGGCAGGCGGGGCCCGCTGGGCCGGGCCGGGGGCAGCGAGTTGCTGCTGACCGAGCGGCGGCAGCGCTGGCAGCCGCGGAGGTAGGCGCCCGAGCCGGCGCCCATGACCACGGCCTCCGAGTAGCTGGGCACCAGCTGCCGGTTGGAGCAGATGTGCCACTCGAGCTCGGTGAAGTCCACGGTGGCCACGCGGGAGAGCGGGGGCGCGCTGGGCACGGCGCCGGGCGGGGGCGAGCTGGCGCCGAAGAGCTTCTCCACCTGGTAGTGCACGTGGGCCGTGCCGTAGGCGGCCACCACGCGCAGCGGCCAGGACAGCGTGGCCGCCGACACCAGCCAGAAGACCCAGGCGCGCGCGTACCAGGGCGGGCTGCGCGGGTCGGCGAAGACCATGAGCGACTCGCGGAAGTCCACGTCCTTCAGGTGCATGCCCTCGCGGGCCTCCAGGTAGTCGTCCAGGCCCTCGTTGGCGCTGAAGAAGCGGGCCCTCTGGGTGAGGTACGACGCCTCGGCCTCGGCGCTGCCGAAGCTGAAGCACTTGGTGAAGCGCAGCCGCGTGGCCGCGTGGTCAGCCAGGCCCACGAGCTCCTTGGAGACGTCGCGGACGCCGTGCGCCGAGTAGTCAAACTCGCCCCGGGCCGTGCGGCTGTCGGCCCTCTCGTGGTAGACCTGCGTGGTGGTGTAGGCGTCGCCGTTGCGGTAGCGGGTGATCTGGCGGGTGCGGCGCACGTAGTGGTAGCTGGTGGCCTTCCACCAGACGCAGGGCGGCGCCTGCTGCAGCCGGCGGATCAGGGCGAGCACGGTGTGGGCGTCGGTGCGCGGCGCCTGGCATGACCGCACGTGACAGTGCCAGCACTCGGCCAGGTAGAGGAGGTAGAGGAGGGAGACAAAGGCCAGCGGGATGTAAAGGTAGCCGTCGGAGCAGGGGCTGGCTGGGTAGGTGGGCGGCGGGCCCCCGGCCCCGCGGGCCAGGGCCGCCTCGGGCCCCAGGACCAGCCGCGGCACTGTGGCCAGGCGACACCAGGCCACCACGGCACCGCAGGCGTGGATGAGCAGCGTGAGGAGCAGGCACTTCCAGTGCGACTCTCGGCACAGGGAGCTTCCCAGGGACTGTTTCAGGGGCCGCTGCTGCAGAGTGGGCAGAGAGGGGGGAAGCGGGGTCAGTGCCCAGCCATCGGCTGTGCCGGCCACTTCACTGAAGGCCCGTGGCGGAGGTGGTGCTGCCCGCCCCCCTACTTTACAGAAGAGGAAACTGAGGCTCTGGGGGATTGAGCAGCTTGCTCCGGGATGCATCCTTCTAGGTAACTCTTGGGAGAGCTGCAGGACTCGAACCCAGGCCTGTGTGCCCTGGGCCTGTCCTGTCATCTCTCAGATGCCCTGTCATCTCTCAGTTAAGGGCACTTAGGACAAAACAGACCCAATTCTGCCAAAAGAGAGAAGGACCCCTCCCCCAAAAAGAACAAAAAAACACCCTAGTCATTAAGAAAACAAAGTTTTGGTATGGACTGCCCTCAATTTGCTGTGTGATCGCAGCCATATCCCTGCCCTCTCTGGGCATTGATTCCTAGACTTGGTGGTGTGGGAAGCCAGGGGGGCTGGGGCTCTAGGGGTGAAGAGCATGGGCTTTGGAGCCCGACTGCCCAGGATTTGGTGCTGGCTCCACCACCTTACTGCGTGACTTGGGCAGGTCCCTCATCATCTCTGGACCTCAGTTTCCTCATCTGTAAACTGGGGTTGTGAGGATTCAGTGAGATCATACGTGGGATGATCTTAGCACAGGGTCTGGCCAGCCATGGGAATAAGTATTATTACTGCCACCCTGCAGTTCCGCCTGGCCTCCGGTTTCATGAGGGACAGCAGGAGGCTTGGGAGAGGCTTTTAAGAAAGTGAGAAAGAGGAAGAGAGAGAGGTGTACGTGGGGGGGGAGCAGATGGAGGGCCGGCCTCCACTCCCCATCTGTGCTGAGGGAGGGGGCGGGACACAGCTGCTGGGCAGCAGGGACCACTCCCTGGCCCAGGGGGTTTGGCACATCCTCCCTGGCAGGGCTGCCAACCTGGCCCCCTCCTCATCCCCAGGTGCCTATGGAGAGAGGAGGAGGAGGGGGGAAAAAGGGGAGAGGGAAGAGGTGGTCTGGAGGAACCAGCAGAGGGGGGGTTAAGGCCCCCCCCCCGGGCTGACAGTCCCATCAGGCCTTGAGAGACCCAAAAGGAGAGGAACTGCCCCCAGCCCAGCCCAGAGCAGCCACCCACCACCCCGACCTGCAGGGCCAGTCAGATGCACATACCTTCATCCATCACCCCTCTCCTCCACCCCACCCCATGTTCAGCAAAGACCCACCCACCAGGAATGTGCAGGCTGCCTGTTTATCCAACACACCAGACCCTGACCTGTGCCCAGGGCACACCTCCCCCACTGTAACATGGTGCACAGGTGTGCGCGCACACACACACACACACACACACACACACTCATACCCCACAGACCAACCCCCCCAGCACTGGACAGAGATGCACACACATGTCACATATTCTCTGAAGCCCAGGGACACACCAGCCCCTTACCTACTACAGTGCACACCCGCCACCCCCACCCCTCCTCCAACCTGACACCCACACCCTATAGACTCCACAGGGAGACCCCCCGCCCACAGGATGTGCTCACAGGCACTCAGACATTCCCACTTCACCCAAGGCAAGGGGCCCACCGACCCTCACCTGACTACAGGGCACATATGTTCCGCTCGAGGTGTGAGCGCTCCCACTGGCATTCGCACACCCACCATCCACTCACCACCTATCATCCCCAGCTCCCTACACGGGGCCGCACACCCCTGCAGATCCTCTTCTTGGCTAGGACGCAGGAGGGGCCGTTCTGAGGGTCCCACCCAGCAGGATAGGCCCTGGGGCCTCACCACAGGGAGGAGGAGAAGGGGTACCAGAGGCCTCCTCCCTTTCTCTTTCCCCTCCTCCCTCCGCTCCCCGCCCCCCAGGTCCCTGCTACTGCTGCTGCATTGCAGGCGCCGCCTGGACACCTCGTGAGCCGCTGGGCCGGGCCGGGGGCCTGACCCCGGGGCTCTGAGGATGAGGGGCTGCGCTGCAGAATGGGGACGCACAGGGGCCAGGTGCTGACGTCATAGGAGGGCGAGGCTGGATGAGGGGGCGTCGGGGGTGGGAGGTGCCCCCCAAATCCCTTCCCAGCCGCCCCACCCCGACCCCCACGCAGGTCCCTAGGCCCCGGGACCCCTCGCGGGATGCAGACTACCCAATGACGTCATTGGCCGCCGAGGCTGCGGACCTCCCTCCTCAGCCCCCGCCCCAGGGGTCGCCCCTTCCCTTGGCACCCCCGTCCCCCCCGCGCCAGCCTCGGCTCGGCTCCGTATCCCCACCGCACGGCGCCGGTACCTCCTCCCGCAGCGTCTCGCCGTCCGGGATGAGCGCGGGCACCTCCCCGCCGTCGCCACCGCCGCCCTCGGGCATGGTGTCCAGGCTGCACGGGCGGCCCCCGCCCGGGCCCCGGGCATGATAGGGGGGAGCGCGGAGGGCTGCGGCGCCGCCCGGGGGGACGTCCGCTCGGCGCAGCGGCCGCGGAGGGAGTGCGCGGAGCTCGAGCCCGGGCGCGGCGGCGGCGGCGGCGGCGGCAGCAGAGGCGGCGGCAGCAGAGGCGGCGGCGGCGTTGGCGGCCGCGGTGCCCGGCGCCCCGCCCTCCGCTGACCCCGCCCCCGCGGCACCCGCCGCGCTGCCGGCAGCGCCTGGCACCGCGGGCGCTGCCCCCGCCCCTGAGAAGCCCAGGCTGGGCGGCCGGACACCTGCTTTCCCCTCCTGCTGCGCTCGTGCTTGGGACCTCGGACGAATCCTTGTTTTCTGGGGCCTGAGTTTCCCCCGCTGTAAAATGAGGAGGGGGGATCCCGAAGGTGGGTGGGTACCGACCGAGTCCCATCTCTGAGGAGTGGGTCCAGGCCTAAGCCCACCCAGACCCCCCTCCTTAGGCCTCGCTCGTGGTAGGGGGCAGTTAGAATCCTGAAAGGTGCGGTGAGTCTCATTAGCTGGACACAGGCACTGTGCTCCACTTAGAGCAGGCAAGCAAGAGGCCAGGACCCCCAGGGCCCTAGGCTTTGTGACCTTGAGTCAGCACGCTGCAACCCCAACCTCAGTTTTTCCACCTGAGAAACGGGGATGAAAAGGTGTTGGATTCAATGCACATTCATCATGCGGGGCAGGGGAGTGGGATTTGTCCTTCATGAGAGGACTCCTTCCCAGATCCTGCTGGCCTCAGTGCTGCTCCCTGGCCCTCAGGGGCCTCAAACCTTCACCTCAACCCCTGGGTCAGGGCCTAGCCCCCAGGGTAGAAAATCACTAGGTAGAGGACATAGGGAGCTGCAATGCTAGGTGGGTTTGGTTTGGTTTGGTGACTTTTTTCCCCCAAAGAGCAATTCAGAGACCACTTGGTCAACACCTCTACCTGTTTAAAGATGAGGTAACTGACATGGTAGAGAGAGGAAAGAACTTAACCAGGATTTCATGCATTTATTTTTTATTTATTGGGCACCGGTGTTTATTGAGTGTCATCTATATGCAAGTACTGTGACACATTCATAAGTATTGTGAAGACCAGGAAAGAAATGGAGAATGACACAAGCCCTGTCCTCATGGAATTTACATCCAGGGCAAACCACTGCACCCAGAGAAAGCCTAGAACCTGGCCTCCAGCCTCCACCCCAAGCCAGGTAAGAACTCTGTTCCCTTTGTCTCTCTGAGAGGCACAAGTTGATCTCACTCTTAAAGGATAATTTGATTTTGGACAAGTGGGTATGAGGGGAAGAGCATCCCAGGTGGAGGGACTTCTGGGCAAAGGCCCTACTACTGGACCATGTCAACTGAGTTCAGAGAGCAGGAAGGTCACCTGGTGTAACTGGACACTGGGTATCTAACTAGAGGCAGGTCGCAGAGGACCTGATCTTGCTGGAAATGGTGGGTGGAGGCCTCCAAGAAGGGCGGCCCCCAGAGGCTGTCTCTGGGGAAGGTGGGAGTGAGAGAAAGGTGGAGAGTGAGGCTTGTGTGTGGGGGGTGTGTCTCACTTCTAGATGACTGCTGGGCTGGCAATGACTCAGGAGTTTCAACCCCAGCTTCAGGAGGTGAATCAGCACACCTCCACTCACAATCGTCTGGAGAGTCGTGGGACAAGTCTGGCGCAGGATCCTATCCCAACTCTATTACCACCCAAACTCTGGGACTTAAGACCTGGACCTCAGTTTTTCAACCGTATAATGGGTGTGTATTTGTGTGTGTGCGTGTACAGCTCAGGCCCTCCCGACATCCTGGGGTCGGCAGCTGTGGCTGTAGGGCATTTCAGCACCAGAGGATGGACAGCAACCGCGAGGAAAGGAGGGGTGGGAGGCGGGAGGAGCAGTCAGTAAGTATCCTGGAGCTCGCTTGGCCGCGCTGTCACTGCTCGGCCGGGCCTCCTACCAACACCTCCTCGGGCTGCCAGGGCTCTGCTCCAGTATGGAGGACGGGAAGGAAAGCTAGCATTGAGAGGGAGGGGCAAGAGCCCGGAGGGACAGGGCTTGGCTACAGCCCCACCATCCCATTCCCTCCTGGAGTACGTCCCGCGAGTGAATCTTCACCCCTGGACTCCAACCGCAGCCCGCCTCCGCCGAGTCTCCGCCCGCTGTAGTCGTGGCAGGGCGAGCGTCAAATGGCCACTGCGCAGGCGCGGAAATAATTCTCAACATCCTCTTACCTTAACCCACCTATTGGCTACTCCGCCGCGAACTAACAAATCCATTATCCAATCCAAGAGCGGATTAAATTGCTCCGCCTATTCTCCCGCCCGGAAGTTGACTGCTGCCGAATCCGCATCAGCGAGGGCGCGCCAGTAGCCAATTGAGAGAGGGAGGGGGTGAGTCCGCGCCGCGGAGCAGCCAATGGCAGGCGGCAGGGGATGACGCTATGGACATGGCTGCTGCAGTCGGACAGTACAGAGACGTGTCGGGCTGTTCTGTAACCTCGGTCCGTGCCCAGGAAGCGGAGCAGCTGCCCCACTAGTATTCTTACCGACCAGGCGACGCAGCGGGCCCTCGGAGAGAGCGAGCGTCGGGGCCATGGCTTATCACTCGGGCTACGGAGCCCACGGTGCGTGGGGCGCGGGGCGGGCGGGGCGCGGACCGACCAGCCGGAGGAGGGTCGGCGGCGCGGCCCGCTCACCCTGAGGGAGAGGGGCGGCCGTGACCGCTGCCCAGAGTGGCAGATGTCACTCGGGTTCCTGCATCGTGAGACTCAGCAACGCGTCCCGGACTTCGCCCTCTTGGCCTAAACCTGAGATCAGATCCGGTGGTGACAGCACTACTGGGATCCCCGTGCCCGACTCGGACATGATTGGGGTCTGCCTCCCAAACTTCCTTTCTCTGTCGTGACCCTGGTAGACTTGCTGACCATTACCCAGGGCCTCCGTGTACCCAGCCGTCGCCTTTACCGCCCTTGTTCATGGGGGATGCCCTCCCAATTATCTTCTCCACCTAGCAAACTCAGTCTCCAAGGCTTAGTTCAGAAATCATTTCCCTTGAGAAGGCCCCCAGGAACCCTCATGGGGGCACCCAATTCCAGGGGCTGCCTCAGCTCTTTCTTTGCCCACTTTTAGCATCTCTTGAAACAGATTACTCATCAAAGTTCTTTCTGTGTTAGCTACTCCTCATCCAGCTAGAATTTCCCTCACTGATTGCTTGGTGCTCCCAGGACCCATACAGGGCTGCCCAGCCTGGGGACGGGGCAGTGGTTTGGGCTCATGCTTGGTATTCCTGTCACCTACTCTGGTACCTGCAAACCCACAGGCTCCAAGCACAGGGCCCGGGCAGCTCCGGATCCCCCTTCCCTCTTCGATGACACAAGCGGTGGTTACTCCAGCCAGCCAGGGGGATACCCAGCCCCAGGAGCCGACGTGGCCTTCAATGTCAACCACTTGCTTGGGGACCCAATGGCCAACGTGGCTATGGCCTATGGCAGCTCCATCGCCTCCCATGGGAAGGACATGGTGCACAAGGAGGTGTGGCCCACCCCCAGGGCAAGGGGGGCAGGATTTCTGCCCAGGGCTGGGGCATCACGGGGTCCCACCCAGTCCTCCTGGTAGCTCTCAGGGGAGGAGCACCCTGAGGTCCAGGGTACGGCTTGCCCACAGCCTCCTCTTTCCACCTCCCAGCTACACCGTTTCGTGTCTGTGAACAAACTCAAGTATTTTTTCGCTGTGGACACAGCCTATGTGGCTAAGAAGCTAGGGCTGCTGGTCTTCCCTTACACACACCAGGTGAGCTGCCTCCCAGGGGAGCTGCTGGGCCCCCTTGCCTCCCTCATCCTGCCGCAGAGTCCGATCCCCAGATCTCAACCCCCCTCGTTCCTCTCTTCTTGTTTTTTCCCTCTAACCCGCCGCTGCTGCTGCCGCCACCGCCAACACCAGAACTGGGAAGTGCAGTACAGTCGCGATGTGCCTCTGCCCCCTCGGCAAGACCTCAACGCCCCCGACCTCTATATTCCCAGTGAGTCTTTGACCTGGGCTGGGGCATGTGGGCAGACTTGTGCCCTGAGGCACCGAGAAGAGAGAGGCGCACGTGTTGATTCAGCATCTGCTCTTGGTGCTTTTGTGTGTGGCTTTCGTGGTGTCTCTAGACACCGGGTAGAGCAGGTGGACAGAGTGGGATGACCAGGAAGCAGCCTCCTGGGTGTGCCATCAGGGTACTTCCAGCCACTTGACTTGAACCCTGTCCCTCCTCAGCCTGGACTCCAGGGTGTAGACCTGGCCCTGCACCTTCCAGCTCTGGAACCTCAGGTGCTTTCACCCTTCTGAGTAACTGGAATTGCCATGGTTCCTACCACAAAGGACAGGAAACTGTGGACATTCAGTGAGGTGATGTGCGTGCTGAGCACAGGAAGTGGCAGCAAATAATAGCCCTTATCACTGTCCTTACTTGCCCCCCAAGGCCTGCTCCAGCAGCCCCTGCTCTGAGGAAGCTGTCACTCCCTTCTGGGTCCCACAGCTGTCCAACCACATGGCCTGGGTCGGGCCACCCACATGGTGCTGTGGCTGGTGGACCCTGGTCTGAGTCCTCTCTGTCCAGGGACTGCACAAGGCGAGGCCCATAGTGACATGAAGGAGTGGTGGCGGGCCTGGGGCCAGCCCTCCGAAGGGCTGCCAAGAGGGCAGCCAGTGGCAGGGAGGGCAGCATGACAGCCCCGTGGCCCTGGGAGAGTCACAGCTTCTTCTTCCCCCTTCATTCTGCTTCCCTGTCATAGTGGCGGGTAAGGCAGGAACCACCATCCCCTCTCACGTGTCAACGCCAAGGCTCAGAGAGCTTTGAGTATATTTGAGGCCACGTGGCTGGTAGTTTGGTTCCTACTCCATGTCCTTGTGGGCACATCAGTTCTCGTGGTGCCTTCAGGGGGCCGAGGCCAGGACTCATGAGTTGAAATTGCTGTGAGAGGCCATCTCCCACCTGAGCTTTTGTGAAAAGAGCAGAGGTCAGTGTGGCAGGGTGGCCAGAGCTAGAGCCAGTACAAAGGCCAGACTTAACATTTCTGGCTGAGGTCAGGTCACCCCCATGGCCTGGGCTGCTGGGACTGCCTGGGTTGTCTGCCGAGACTGCCTTTGGGTCCTATAGTCTTGCCTGCGATCCATCTGGCCCCTGCCTGTTGGTCTGGGGTGAGCAATGACCTTGACCTGTGATGTAGTTTCTGAGACACAGCAGGAAACTTTAGGGAGTTTCCTAGTCCAGGGACGGGGCAGGAGGAGGCCTAGTGGTCCTGAGAGAAGGGCAGGGTGGCATTTACCCAGGGGGAAAAGGCTGCACAGGGAGGGCATCCCAGGCAGGCAGGCATGTTGGGAAATCCAGGGAAGGAAGCACTGCGGGTGAAGGGGTGACTCCGAGTACCTAGGTGTGTGTCGGGGGTGGTGCACTGGTGGAGAAACCAGGCTGATGACATGTCTCTGGCTCTTGGCAGCGATGGCCTTCATCACCTATGTGCTGCTGGCCGGGATGGCGCTGGGCATTCAGAAAAGGTCGGTGCCAACCCCTTCCGCATCCCCAGCACTTCCCCGCCCCTGCCACAGAATGGCTGGTTTGGCACTCACCTCTCCCCACCCCCACCCGGCCACAGGTTCTCCCCAGAGGTGCTGGGCCTGTGTGCAAGTACCGCGCTGGTGTGGGTGGTGATGGAGGTGCTAGCCTTGCTCCTGGGCATCTACCTGGCCACCGTGCGCAGTGACCTGAGCACCTTCCACCTGCTGGCCTACAGCGGCTACAAATATGTGGGGTGAGCAGCTGTGGACCTCAAGGGAGGCCGGCCTGGGTCGGGGGGGGTGCCGGCTGCCTGGACTCCTGGCCTGTTGAGCTGCAGCCTTGAATTGTGACCCTGGACACCCTCTGCCCCTCTAGCTCTCCTCTGCTAGGGGACTTCCTGTCTCCAGCAATCTCCTTGGAACTGTGCAGTGTTGCTCAGGAGGTCAGGGGCGTATCGAGCATCGCCTGGGAGCACAGGGGAGAAAGGCCTCGAGCTGGGGTGCTGAAGGGGGTCTAAGATCCAGGGCCTCGGGCTGAGTCCTGGCCTTGCCGTTTCATTCGGAGTCTAGGTCCCTGTGGGTCCCATTGGGGGTCAGGGGCCCCAGTGACGGTAGATCAGGTCTAGGCTGGGCTCGGGGTCCTGGCAGGCAGGCTCAGTCTCAGACCTGGATGCTTGGGAGGGCTTCAGCCTTCTCTTCCTCCCCCGCCCCTGCCCTCTGCAGGATGATCCTCAGTGTTCTCACGGGCCTGCTTTTCGGCAGCGATGGCTACTACGTAGCGTTGGCCTGGACTTCGTCTGCGCTCATGTACTTCATCGTGAGTCTGGGTCGGCCGCTCTTTGCCCGGGTCAGAGCTGGGGACAAGCCTCCCCTCCCGGCCCAGCTTCAGCTCCCTCCTGTCTTCCAGGTGCGCTCTTTGCGAACTGCAGCCCTGGGCTCCGACAGCATGGGGGGCCCGGCCCCCCGGCAGCGCCTCCAGCTCTACCTGACCCTGGGAGCTGCAGCCTTCCAGCCCCTCATCATATACTGGCTGACTTTCCACTTGGTTCGGTGACCCCTGGTCCCTGCTGGCACTGATTTTTCCATACAGCGAAGATTTGGTTGCCTTGATGTCGTTTGACCCTTGTTTCTGGGGCTTTGCGGGGGATTTGCTAACACTGCTGGGCCTTTGCATTGCCCGGGGCACCAGGTTCAGGCCTTCTTGGAGCAGGGGAACCCAGGGTGGGCTTCCTGGGGCTGGCGGCCTTGATATGGCCTCAGAAGGTGGATGGAAGTGTTTCAGCAGAAACAGCTGTTGATCTGTGGCTGGGAAAGTGAGGCTGGAAGGGGGCAGCTGCTAAGGAGACGTTGAAGGCTTCTAATCCATTGAGGGGCTCCCTGGAGGGGTTCTTGGGGTGAGCCTAGCTGTGCTGTTTGAGGATTTAGCTCAGGGCTGCCCCCTACACAGTCCCTTTGCCCCCATCTCGTCTGTGAGCCTTTCAGGAGCAGAACTGGGGCCCATGTGTTTGCAGTAGTTTATTCATATTTTGTCACAAATGGCCGGGAAGGGGGTGCCGGACTCCTCCAGGCAACATAGAAAATAGGTCCAAGAGACAGGGGAGGCCGGGACTGGGACAGCTGGGGATGGGAGGTTGTCTGGAGAGAGAGCCTGGGGGAGGGGAGAGGGCAGACTAGGGGTGGGGCTGCCCCCCCTGCTGAGCCTGCTCATTCCCGGTGTGGGTACCCCCCCACCTGCAGGGGGAGCCTCAGGGTGAGGGGTGGAGGGGGCGGCCCAGAACTTCCAGGGTCAAGCCCTGCCCCATGGCAGGGTCTAAGTTCCCCTTGAAGCGGACAAGGCCGGAGGTCCCGCCCCTTCCAGGACTGACTGCCATGCCCACAGGCTGGCAGAGGAGCCCCTATTTAGAGCTCTGCCCAGCCCTCGTCCAAGGGGAGGGGGCTCTGAAGGCGGGAAGTCCCCGCAGCAGCAGTTTGGGGGGTGGAGAGGAGGCTGGGGGCACCAGTGCCCCCTCCCTCCCCAGGGCTGAGGCCTCTGCGGCCCAGGGGCAGGGCTGGGGGTGCACAGGCGTCCGGTCCGTTCTGGGCTCGCTCCCTGGCCGGCTTCCCCCTTAGAAACTCACCAACGTATAAACCATACTGTGGGAAGACAGGCAGTGGGCCGAGTCATAAGTAGGCCCGGGCACTGGCCACCGGCCACCGACCGTGTCACGCCCTAGGCTGCCCTCAGTCCTCAAGGGCAAAGGGCAGGAACTTGGGGCCCAACCATTCCTGAGATTGGAGGGATAGCGCCTGGAGCATCCATCCCTTCCCTGACTTCTGACTGCCGTGGGCAGGGCCTCACCTGTACAGGTAATAGAAGAAGGAGAGCAGGTAGAAGGCGAGTTTGCACCAGGACTCCTTCTGGCAGTAGTTGAGGATGTCAGCATTCATGATGGAAACCGCATCATACATGACCTCCGAGCCATCTGCAGGGCGGTGGAAGTACCTGGGGGGAAGGAGGGTCTGAGGGCCCACCCTCGAGGTTCCCACCCCCATCCTGCCCAGCTCCCCCACCGCACCCTCCCGGAGGCAGCTGCTGCCCTCACCTCCAGAGGTGGTAGAAGAGGAGGGGGATGTTGAGGCCCAGGGTCACCCACTCTGCTGCACACAGAAACATCAGACAGAAGAGGCCGTGGATGGAGTATTCTGGGACCACCAGCTGCGGAGGGAGGGAGAGAGGTCAGCGGCCAGGTGCTAGGACAGAGCCAAGCTTCAAGGGCACTTGGGAGGTGGCCCACCCACCAGGACCTCCGAGGACTAAAAGGGCCTCTAGCCTCCCACTCCTTCCCACGTGGCAGAGCTGATCGAATAGGCCCCAGAGGAGGAAAGCCAGGCTCTGGGTCACAGAGAGTGGGGCTGAGCTGGCCTGGCAACCTCCTGCCCCTAGCCCTGACACTGACCTTCCTCAGGAGGCAGCAGATGCGTTCGATGTTTTTTAAACGCTCGCGCTGTGGGAGGAGGAGAACACCGCAATGGGGGAGGGGAGGAGCAGGCCTTGGGGGCTCCCTGCCATCCTCCCGCGCCCCCCACAGCCTTGCACGTGGCCGCCAGGGGGCGCCAGAGTAGGTTCCGCAGCACTGCCGGCGCGGTCGAGAAGCAGCCGCGCCGTCCCCATGGCGACCGTCACCATGGAGGGATCTTCACCCGCGTCTCCACGGCAACGGCCCAGAGCCTAGCAACGGCTGCCCCGCCAGGAGGAACCCGAGCCCTAAGCTCGCGCCAGGTGTCTGCCGGGGGCGGGGACAGACAGAGGAAGGGGCACGGCCGTCAGTTCCCCTACCCTCTCCCCCGCCCATGCCTGTCTTCCAGTCCCCCGCCGCCCTCCACCTGGGACAGATGGAAAGACAGACGGACGGACACACCTCGGCACAGCACATGTATCACTTACTGCCCGCGCTGGGTTCCCCTGGTCGATGGGGTTCTTGAAGTCGGTCCGCAGCTCGTCAAAGGCTATGATCTGGGGAGGGGGTGCGTGCCCGTCAGGGTTGGGCCAGCAGCTTACGGCCCCCCACCTGTTCTCCCTGCATAGGGAGTCACACATGGGGATGGGACCAGATGGTGCTTGCTGCAAAGGTGCAGGAACTGAAGCCCGGGAGGGGTGGGGCCCGGCCCAAGGTCACACAATCCTTTGCAATGGAATCCCAGTGTGTCGATGACCAATTCAGGACATGGCCACTACCTCTCCATCCAAAACACCCCCAAGAGATGGTGTCCTCCCTGCTGGGCCCTGCGCTGAACACTGGGGCCCCAGAAGCCTGGGACACAACCCCTGCCTGGGAGGAACCACAGGCTCACAAGGAGAACCATGAACTACACTCCAGATGATTGGGGCTGTGGAGTACAGGAAGAACCTGGGCTGGGTGCCTGACCCAGCACAGGATGGGATGGGGAGTTCAGGCTGGACTCGCAGTAGGTGTTTCTCTGGTGAACAAATGGGGGAAGGGCAGTCTGAGCAGCAGGAACGGCAAGTACAAAGGCAGAGGGTTGAAAGAACAAGGAACATTTAGGAAGCTAGCTGCAGGTTCCATGGGGCTAGAGTGAAAGTGTGAGGCGCGTAGGAAGAAAGACAGGGATGTTGAAAAATGGGCTGGAGAGGTCGACAGCGCCAGACGTGGGTGCCTTGGGAGGCCGACCAGATGTTTGGACTTTAGCACAAAAGCAAAGGGGAGCCACTGAGGGGTATAAAGCAGCAGAGTGGGGCAGTCAGATCGATGTTTCAGGACAGACTGAGCAGGAAGTACATACTGGCTACCCAGTCCCAGCCAAGAAGACATACACGATGCTTCCTCTAGGCCAGCAGGCTTTAGGCTTCTCAGTTCATTAATGCTTTGCAACAACCTGATAACAATTACTGGGATTATCACTTTAGTTTTGCAGATGAGGAAACAGAGATAGACTTGACTTGTCCAAGGCCACATAGCTAGTTAGTGGCAAGCCAGGATTCCAGACCAGTGAGACTCCGGAGTTAATGTTTTGGCCACTTTACTATACTCAGGTCAGACCAGTTGGGGGGGACTGTTGAAGTGCTGGGGTTGGGGCTGGGGGAGAAGAGGCGTGACGACCTGAGTGGAGAGTGGCAGTGGGAATGTGCGGTGTGGGTGGATTCCAGAGCTACTGAGACGCCAAACTCCAGAGGGCTTGAATGGCAGTGAAGTGGGGCAGAAGGGTCCAAGGTGACTTTGGATGTTGAGGCTTCTGGTGGACGGCAGTGTGGTCCCTGAGATGGGGACTTTTCGGGTGTTTGAGGGGCTGGTGGGATGGACTTGAGGGAGCTGGCATGGGAGGAGGGCTGGCAGAGGAGCCGGCCCACCACCTCCAAGCACCCTGGACCAGATCCGGCTGGAAGGGAGAGAACATGGGCTTCCTGGAGGGAGCTGGGGCCATCTGGAGCAGCCCCTCCCAACTCCCCACTGACTCTGGGCAGCCGCCTGCCTGCCAGGCACAGCAACAGGGTCCAGCAGGGAGCGGAAGGGTGCCGTCTGTCTGCCCCAGAGCTGGCACCACCAGCAGGCGGCGGGTGTCGCGCCTCCCACCCCCCAGGCTGCTTGGCGCTGACTCAGCCCCCTGGAACAAACAATCCCCCACGATGACAGCAGACACGCGTCACTCACCACCAGTTGCCTAGCAACCACTGGGGCCTGGGCCCAGGTCTGCGGTGGGATCTGGGGTCCTGCCCGGGAAGGTTCTA
This sequence comes from Phacochoerus africanus, assembly GCF_016906955.1. Taxonomy (NCBI): domain Eukaryota; kingdom Metazoa; phylum Chordata; class Mammalia; order Artiodactyla; family Suidae; genus Phacochoerus; species Phacochoerus africanus. The sequence continues at coordinate 6,083,312 of NC_062547.1, forward strand.
GTTCTTATCCATTTGGATTGAGGACCGCACCTCCTCTCCCCACCTGCACACCCCTTGGCAAGCCTGGCTCTGGGCACTCTGCTGTATAAGCAACAAGCCCACTTCACCAAGGAGGAGACCTGCTGTGACTGCCCAGCTCAACAGCTGAGCGAATACAGTGCCCGATGCGTAGTAGGTGCTCAATAAAAGGGTTTTTTTTTGGAAAAAGTCTGGGCCCTTTCTCCCAGCCTGGCAGCCCCATAAGGGCTAAACCTGATTCATCCTGGTCTCCCCCAGTGCTGCCCAGGGCCTGGTTCTCAGGAGCATGGATACAGGTGTGTTGGATGGAGGACCGCCCTGACGATCCCCGAATCCCTGAGGACAGGGACCCCCAGAAAGGCTGGGGGAGGCCTCTGGATGGGGAGAGGCCCCAAATGGGGCTTCTTGAGTTCCAGGAGCCTTTCTCCCAGCTCCGGGTGCCCAGCCTGCGACCCTCAATTCCTTCCAGTCTGTAAGACGCCAGGCCTCCTGCCACCAGCCCACAGGACTGTTCAAGACCCATGCGTGATGAGCTACGAGGCTGAGCGAGATCAACATGGACCCAGGGGAGATGGAGGGAGGGAAAGAGAGGAAAAAGCCCACAGAAAGAGAGACGCAAAGCCAGGGAGAGAGAGGGCTGTAGCTGGGGGGGGGGGGATGTGTGTGTGTGTGTCTGAAGGTGCCTGTGGGGGCTCCCTCCTCACACAGGAGGGGAGCAGTCAGAGTCCACTGAACCCTGATGTGAGAGACAGGCCGCAAGGGGACAGCAGGGAGTGACGAAGGAGAGACTGGTCAAGAGCCAGGGGGACCACGGAGCAGGCAGGCAGCAGGTCCCAGGAAAAGAAAGTGAGGAAGTGGGGAGACCAGGAAAGCACCGGGTGAGGCCACAGGGAGGAAGAGGAAGGCAGGCTGGGGTATGGAGAGGGAGACAGCGGAGACCGGAGGTGTGTGCTGGATGCACAAGCAGGGGACGCTGAACCGAGCGGGTCAGCGCCGAGATGCACAGGCCATGTGGAGGGGATCCGGGTGGTGGCCCAAACCTCAGGGCGCATAGGAGAGTGGGCAGTGGAGGGGTAGGGGCAAGAGCCCCAAACAATGAGCTGGAAGCTGATGGATTATTTTGTAGGGAACAGAAGGGAGACAGGCGGGGGGGTGGAGGCACAAGAAGGACCCCAGGAGTAGGGGAGAGAGGGACCTTCTCTAAGGGGAGGCAATCAGGATAAAGGATGAGAAATGGACATTTTCAAGAACCAGGTGTGAGGCAAGGCGGGAGTGAGAGACAGACTGAAGCAAACAGGAGACAAAGGGGAAAGTGGGGGCAGGAAGGGGAGGGGAGCTGGAAAGTGGGGAGGAAACCTAGTTGGGGGGGGGGAGGCCAGACAGGGGCGGGTAGGGAAACCCAAGAAGAGCTGGTGGTAGGGGTTAGGTCTCTGGGGCTGCTTAGAGCCAATTACTGCTGGGTCAGGGGTGGGGGGGAGGGGTGGGAAGGGAAAGGGTTAATGGGCCCTGCGATCTGTGGGTCCTGTAAACAGATGCAGTTGCCATAGCAACCGGCTCCATCACTCCAGCTGGAAAAACCCACAAAGGGGGTGGGGAGAGCAGACAGACAAACTGCCCAACGGACAAACGGGGGTGACTAGATGGAAGCGGGGGGAACAGGAGGCGGAAAGGAGCAAGAATCCCAGAATTCCGCCCCACACCCCAAGGCTGCATGGGGCAGGGGAGGGGGGTCAGGGACCGACTGACATACCCACAGACAAGCGGGGGCGGTGGAGGAAGGGGGGCACCCCCGCGAGAAGGAAGCCGATGATGGGGGTGTTAATGGGGCGAACAGAAGCCGACCGACAGCGGAGAGGAGGCTCCAAGTTTCTCCGGGCCCTGAGACCATCCGCCCGGCCCCCTCCCACTCCGTGCACCCCCTGCCCCCACCCCGCCCCCAGCCCCAGCCCGGCCTTACGTGCCAGATGACAAAGAAGATAAGGGAGGCGCACAGCACCAGGGTGAGCATGTAGCAGAACGCGGCGAAGGTGAACGCCATGGCCCCCGCGCCGGGCGGCGGCCCGGGGGGCGCCAGCGCGGGGCCCGGGCGCAAGGGGACGCCCCCCCCGGCCCGCGCTCAGGGCCGGCCGGGCATGGCCCGCAGGGCTCCCGCGCGGGCTCGGGGGACGCAGGTGGTGCGGCCGGGCTCGGGGCCACGGGGCCGTGGGGCGCGCGGAGCACGGGCCGGTGGGCTCAGGGGGCGCGTTCGCTGCCGGCGGCCCGGGCCCCGATCGTTCATCCTGCGATCCCTCGCCCGCGGCTCCCTCGCTCTCCAGCCCGCGAAGCCGGCGGGGCGGAGCCGGGGGCGGGGCCGCCGTGCGAGCAGCCTCGGGCGGGCGGGGCCGGGGCTCCGCGCGCCCCTCCGCCTGCCCGGCCCGGGCGCCACCCCCGCCCCAACTTCAGGGACACGTAAGCACGGACGCACAGCCCTGGCATGCCCCCATCCCCCACCCACCCACCGTGCCACCCCACGAACCCACCACAGCCACACTCGGTCCACTCAGACGGGCACACACACATTTCTGCCGTCACACACCGGTCAGAGACAGACGGTGGCCCGAGGTCTTAGCGCGAAGCACTTGTCACAGTCCCGGGAAGAGGGGGTGGGGGTGGGGGGGAGAGACACCTGGCTTGAACCCAGAACGAAGCCAGGAGAGGGGGCTGAAGGGGACGCCAGCCAGGCACCAGGCCCCCACCCGCGCCACCCCTGGCGGCTCCTCTAGCTGGGGCCCAACTCCACATCCCGGCTGTGCCCCTGTGTGTGGGCGTCGGCAGCGCCTCTCCAGGTACTCACTGATGGCCGCCTGCCTCCCTCCCTGCTGGAACCGTGCTGGGCCCGTGGGGACGGACCACAGAAGCACAAGCAGGCAGCTCTCCTGGCTTTAGGAAATGGGTCAAGGACTTTCAACAGCAACCCTAGGACACAGAGCCCAAGCCGGGACCCCTGTGTAGCCCACCAAGACCAGGGCTCCAGTTCTCTCCCCACACCCCAGGGCGCCTCCCGCCACAGACCACACTCAGCCACCACAACTTCCTTGCAAAAACCCTCGGCTCCCCCGAGGGCCAGTGGAAATTTATTTATTTTGTCCTTTCTGTCTTTCCCCAAGTGGCTTTTCCTTGCAAAATGCCTGACATGACACCAAAGGGGAACCTGGGGTGGGGGGGCACCCCGAGGGGCAGCCCAGGGACTTAAATACAAGCTGGAGGGCAGGGCAGAGGTGGGATAGGCAAGAGACAGCACAAGGGACATGGCTTCTCAGGTAGAGATCAAAGGTTTGTATTTGTGCAGGAAGAAGCTGTGTCAGAGGGCAGGAGGCCAGGATCCTGGGTGGGAGGGAGGAAGCGGAGAGGCCCCCAACCCTGGGCTGCACCCACGTTCCCAGAGAAGTAGCGAGGGGATGAGGGTCTGCCCTATGAGCTCCAAGGGACGGAAGGGGGAGAATAAGCCAGATGTGCTGCCTCAGGGAAAGGGAGGAGGTGCTGGCAGAGTGAGGGTTAAGGCTGGTGCCCAGCCTCTGGCGCGGTGGGCCTCCCGCCTCCGCCTGCCTTGGGGACAAAGGGGCACGGTGGGCAGGCAGCACATGGGCCTGGATCTGGCAGGGCAGGGGGCGGCAGGAGCAGGCTCCCTCTGGGCTCAAAACACAGGCCCAGTGCGGCTGCCCGCCCACCTGCCCTAGATGTGCTCAGACCCCGCTGCAGCTGGACGGCTCGAGCTGAGAGTGGGGGGGGGGGGGCAGGGAGGAGAGGAAAGTGGGCTGCTGGGCCCCGGTGGCCCCATGCCCGTCCTGAGGTCCGGCCCAAGACCCTGGAATCCCAGGGTCCTGGATCTCCTGGTCCCATTCCTGGCCCCAGGTGCTGACTGCAGCCGGGGGCAGGAGAGGCCAGGGAAGCCCTCGGCTCTTGGGGAAGGGGGATGCAGAGGGACAGAAGGCAGAGGGTAAGGAGAGAAACCCACTGCAGCATACGTGGGGGGGTGGGGGGGGGGGGCGGGGGGAGACAGACAGAGGAGCCCTCATCCCAAAGGAAGGTGTGTGCTGGGGTATCTTTTAAAGTCACTAGAGGCAGCAGCAGAGTAAGCCCGCACCCCCACCCCAGCCACAGGTCCTGGGTGCCTCCCACGGAGGCCCTGACAGAACCAGGGCTCAGGGTGGCAGGCAAATGGGCCAGAGGGAGATGGGGAGCCCAGGACACCCCAAAGCCACAGATTCAAATGCCCCAGGAGAGGGAGGCACCTCTTGCCCCCTCCAGGGGCATCATCTGGAGAAGGTGCCCCTCCTGTCCCACCCCACGAGCCCCTCCTAGCAACAGCCGCCACCAGCCTGCTTCACGGGGGTGCTGTCGATCTTGAGGTTGGGCCGCTCACCCCCTGAGGCTGCCCCAGGCCCCATCCGCTTTTTGATCTCAGCAGCCATGGTCATGAACGCCTGCTCGACATTGGTAGCGTTCTTGGCACTCGTCTCCAGGAAGGGGATGCCCAGGGAATCCGCAAATTCCTGACAAGGGGAGAGGAGAGGCGGGGAGAGAGGGTGACGGGCAACAGGCCCCAGCCCCGCCCCCACCCCAGGGCGGCCTGGACCGAGCCTGCTCACCTTGGCCGTGGTGTTGTCCACCACCTTCTTGGTGGTGAGGTCGCTCTTGTTGCCCACCAGGAGTTTATTGACATTCTCGCTGGCGTAGCGGTCAATCTCCTGCAGCCACTGCTTCACGTTGGCGTAGGATTCCTGGAGGGACCAGGTCAAGCGTGCTTTTGCTCCCAACTCCCACCCCTACCCTAGGCCTGGAGAACAGGGGCTGTGAGGGGAAGGGGGCCGTCTGGGGCTCCGGAGAGAGGCAGGAGCCCTGGGCTCGGGGACCCAGAGGAGGCCCCTCCAGGCTTAGCTCTCCCTGCCCTCCTCTGCCTGAGACCCCACAAGCCAGGCCCAGCAGAGCCCCGGCCGGCTGCCAACAGCCCCAACACCTAAACAGCTTAGGTCAAGGGCCAGCCAGCCCTGCTTCCTGCAGCTGCTTGTGTCTCCGAGACACAGAAGGCCTGACCACACAGAGGGAGCAAATGGCGTCAGGGCAAACAGGCCAGACGGAAGACAGAAACGAGGGTAACAGGTTAGCAAGTCTCAGGAGTTCCCGTCGAGGCTCAGTGGTAACGAACCTGACTAGTATCCACGAGGACCCGCGTTAGATCCCTGGCCTCGCTCAGTGGGTTAGGGATCGGGCGCTGCTGTGAGCTGTGGTATAGGTCACAAACTGGGCTCAGATCTGGCGCGGCTGTGGCTGTGGTCTAGACCAGCAACTGCACCTCTGATTGACCCCTAGCCTGGAAACTTCCATATGCTGAGGGTGTGACCCTAAAAAGAAAAAAAAAAAAAAAAGAAAGAATCGCTAGGTCCCCCAAGCGGCCTTTCAGTCCCTTTAAGGTTTGACATCTTAGAGCCCAGTGGTACATGGAGGACTTTCTCAGAGGAGACCCTGGCCTATGTGGGGGACAGGCATCCTGGGAACAGGGCCTAACATCCGTCCTACTTCTGGCACCAACAGCCTCCTCACTCAGCCTGGCTCTCCCAGCAGCCTGCCCCTCCCCACCCCCGGCACGTGGACAAAGGACAGAACTTTTAGGAACACACTTGAGCTAAAGCCACTTTCCCTTCTTTGGAGCCAGAGGCCTGGTGACATCACACTGGGTTCAAACACACGCCTCCTGCCGTGTCCCAGGCTGGGCACGGGGTTCAAATGATGGAATCCTGCCTGGGCCCTGCCCTGAAGCACTCAGGGGACAGTGGAGGACCCTACTAGGATACACATAATGAATGGCCAGACAGGACACGGCAATCAGCGCTGGAGGAACAGAAGGCAGGGGCTGCTGGAGCTGCAAGTCCATCTCTGCCTGGGGAGGGGCGGATACCGCCAACCTACCCCCCACGGGGATGAGCTGGGCTTGTGGGGGTGCGGGTGGAGGGAAGGGGAAGGGTGCAAGGGGAGGAGCTGACATAGCCCTGTCGCAGAATGGGAGGGACACGAGGCAGGCCCGAGCAGAGGGTCTCAGCCTGGTTAAATCTGAGACAACCAGGAGCCAGGGGAGGTTTTCCTAGGAAGGGGCAGCAGGAGGACACCTGTGTCCTGGGAAGAAAGTCCTGGCAGGAGTGCAAAGGCCAGATCAGAGCAGCAAGAAGACGGAGGCCGACTGGGAGATGGCTGGAATACTCCGGGGAAGAGAAGCTGTGCCACGAGCCAGGGAATGAGGCAGAGGAGAGCATGGGGGTTAGAGGCGGACCATCCTGCTCTGCGGTTCACTGTATGACCCTAGATAAGTCACGTGACCTCTCCGAACCTCAGTTTCCTCACTTTTGTAAGACGGTACCTCCCGGTGGGGCTATTGTGAGCACAAGATGATGAATGCAGGCCTGTCTCATAACAAGTGCTTAATTAGTGAGAGCTGCTATTATCCTCATCACTGCTATTATTATGAAGGAATGGATCTGAGAGAGGTGATGGGAGGAACAGAGGGGCCCTGGGACTGGCAGGATGGGGGAAGGAAGGGTTTTCTGATGCGGCCGACAGGGGCTCTGTTACACAGATGAGGATGCAGAAGCTAGCTCAGCAAGGGATGGTAAGACCAGCCCAGGCCATGCTGAGTTCTGCAGAAGGCCCAGAGGCTGCTGAGGGGCAGGAAAGAGGGTACTGGGAAGCACAGAACACTGAGTTCAAAGACTGGCTTTGCCCTCCCCAACAGTGAGACCATGGGCAAGAAACGCCTCCAAGCATGTCTACAACACGGGGACCCCACTACTTAGTTCACTGAGTGATACCGTGGGGATGAGAATTAATAGACATGACGTGTCGGCAGAACGTAGGACACGGAGGAGATTCACACCAAGAGCTGTTCAGATGCAGAAACGACAGAACACAAAATAGAAGCCGAACCATAAAGTGGCCAGCACTGTGCAGGGAGAGTCAGGAGGTGGCTCGGGGCAACCAGGAAGCATGAAATATGGGGCTGGGGCGAGAGCACCAGTAGGAAGTCACAGAGAGAGAATCTAATGCAGCAGGAGATGGAACAGCTGAAGACAGTAACTGTTCCAAGGAGAGAAAAGAGAATGCAGTTAAGAGCCACAACAAGTTGATCGTGGCAAAAACCACAATGAGGTCCCGGCATGTGGCAGGTGGAGTTCCCTTGGTGACCTCTGTCTGAGTGGAGCACAGCTCACCCACAGCTTATCGTCCAGGAGGCCTGGGGAGCCAAAGAGCCCAGCTGCCCCTCAGAGCAAGGACTCCTCCCGGCCTGGGGTGATGTCCTCAGGACTTGGCGCCGTTAAGCAACAAGATTGAAAGACAACAAAGCTGGTAGAATCAGTAGGCCTGGGCTTTCTGTCTCTGCTACTTAACTGGTTGCAGGGCCCAAGCGAGTCCCAGCATTCTGACCCACTTCCTCACCTGTAAAAGGGGAATATAACCCAGACCTCTCGAGAGTGGTATGAACACCAAGGGGCTGTGACAGGATCTGTGAGCTCCAAGACATGGAAGGACTGCTTCCTGCTGTTAACACCACCACTGCTGCCAACGACACACGAGTAATGCTGCCACAGCAGACACAGGGCTCCCTGAACTCTGCTCACCCTGGGCCCAGAACACAGGGCTCCCTCACTGCCTTGGGTGAGGCCCTCTACCTGCTTCTCCAGTGTCTCCACCCAGGAGGCCAAAGGACCAGCACATCACCCAATCGGCTAACTAAACACCCACAAAACATAGGTGCCTGGAAGGCCCAGGACAATGGCAAGTTTGATCAGGAGGCAAGGCCTGGTCCTGCCAAAACCCTGCAGCAGGGCCTGGGGAGGATCTGTCTCTGCAGCTGGTTCCGTCCTTGTGAAATGAATCTGAAAACAGTCAACTTTCCAGGCAGCCTCAGGAAGCAGAGGATGGGCGCGGTAAAAAGAAGCAAAAGCCAAAGACTTGAGGCTGAGGAGGCAAAGCAGGGGATGGTGAGCCCAGGGGTACCTGGTCGGTGACGTCATATACCACGATGATGCCATGAGCCCCCCGGTAGTAGCTGGAAGTGATGGTCCGGAACCGCTCCTGGCCAGCTGTGTCCCACTACAAGACAGTCGGGGGGAGGGGCAGGTGAGCCCCGGGCTCCGGGCCCAGAGCCCCTGCCCCTCGCGAGGATGATGCCTCTGCACCAGCGACGTGGGGAGGAGCAGCACTCACGATCTGAAGTTTGATGGTTTTGCCATCCAGCTCGATGGTTCGGATCTTGAAGTCCACCCCGATGGTACTGATGTAGCTCTCTGTGTACGTGTCATCCTAGAAGATCCAGGGCCAGGGAGATGGCCTGAGCGAGCAGGTCTGAGGCCCGTTTGGAGAAAGCCCCCTCCAGTTCCCTGCCCCAGGTGAGCTCCTAACTGCTGAGCCCCAGTCCTCAGCACCCCACCTTGCCAGCCCTGTGCCCTTGTTCAGTCAGAGACATTGCTGGCAGGTCCTGCAACTTCATCCTTGGTCTCCCGGGTCTTGCATAACTCTGCTCGGCGTTGCCCCCTCTCCCTCCGGCCACCAGCCAGGACCCCAGATGGCTGGTATGGGAAGCTTCTTACTCACAGCAAACCGCAGGAGCAGACATGACTTGCCCACGCCCGAGTCACCAATCAAAAGCAGCTTAAACAGGTAGTCACTGGAGAGAAAGGATGGGAAGGGTGAAGGAAGGCAGGGAGCCCACCTGCCATCATCCTGCAGTGACAACTACACGGCCTTCTCCCACACTGCGAAGTGGGCCTCGGACTGCAGTACTAAGGCCACACGAGATCCTCCCACAAGTCCTGGGATGGGGAGGGCTGACCAATCGCCATAACTCCGCTGGCCCAAAGGGGTGAACCTGAATTCCCACTTTATAGAGAAGGAAACCGGGGCACAGAGAGAAACACGACTTACAAAGGATCACAATCAGTTAGGTGACCGAGCTGGGCATCCTGCCCTGATTCCTGATAGACTCCACTAGTTTGGGGTCCAGCCAGAGCTATTTAGGGAAACTCTCCTATGCTGCCCTGTGCCACACCTGGCTTGGCAGGGAAGGCCCCAGAAGCGGAAGCCAGGACCCAGCCTAGAACTTGGTTAGTGACTATGTCAAGAGCCTGGTATGCAGCCCTTAAGAAGCGATGGTCAACAAGTGGCAATGATAACAGTACCGAGGTCCTGCTCGTGCCCGGCCCTGTGCTAGGTACTTCACATTCATCATCTCATTTGAGCCTCACAACAGTCCAATGAAGTGAGAGTTCTTATTCCCAACTAATGAGGAAACCAGAGGCCAGAGATGAAGAGCGACTTGCCCTAAGTTACACAGTTGTTAACTTGCACACTAGAAACCAGGTTTAGACGCCAAAGTCTCTGTAAAAGCCTGCTGGTGCCCTTCTCTGTTCCCCCTTGATAATCCAGCTCAGAGCTTCTTCACCCGTCCCCAAGGAGATCCGAGGCCTGGATCCGAAGGAGAAAAAGGAAGTGGCAGAAGAGGAAGGTAACTGACACTTGGGGAAAACTGTCAATGACAGACAAGTCGAGGCAGAGATGTGGGCCACCTACCCGTAGGGGGAGTGACCAAGAAGTGAGGAGAGTTTGAGGAACAAAGAATCCCACTGGAAGGGAGGAAGCAAATGCCACATTCATCTAAACTTCCTCGGCAGTGTGACGGCGGCGCCGGGGGCCTGCGCAAAGGTGAGGGGAGGGCGGGAAGGGACCGGCCGCCGAGAGCGGCAGAGCCATTTGACCCAGGCGAGGGGCAAAGCGGGAGCTCCGCAGGGCAGGACCTGCGGGAGAACTACCAGAGGGCTAGCCCCCAGGAACCGGATTCCGGGAGGACGGGACAGCAGGGTCTGCGGCCCGGCCTAAAAGGCCCGAGCCTGGGCCGAGACCAGAACTACCCGATGACTGGCTCCAAAATGCCCGGACCATCGTCAGCACGCAGACCACTACTCTCAGGCAGCAGGCGGGAAACTGAGGCCTGGAGAGACCCGGGCTGCATGGTCACCTGACCGATAAGGCCTGGAAGTGCCAGTGCCTCAGTCTCCAAGCGGCACCCCTCGGGGTCACAGTCTCCGGACCCGAGTGCAAGAACTCGGGGTGCAAAGCCGGGGTCCGGGGGCCCCCGGGGGAGGGGCAGGACCCGGATGTGAGGGGGGGAGGTCAGCGGAAGAGGGACCCGGATGTGGGGGCGCCGCGCAGTCCTGACCCGGGCCGGACAACCCCGGTAAGCGTACAGCCCCGTACTCGGGATCGAGGCTGCGCCGCACGGCGCGGGCGGGGCTCACTCACTATTCGGGGTTCATGGCGGCGGCGGCGGCCCGCTCGGTCGCTCCCAGTCGGCTCTGCTCCGCCTCCCGTTCCAAGATGGTGGCCGCTCCGCCCCAGAGGCCCCGCCCGCGACGCGCAGGCGCAAATCTTCCCGTCTGGGGCCTCGCCGCGTTGCTTCTGGGAACTTGTAGTCTCCTTACATTGTCCAACTCACCCTCCCTGCGCAGGCGTAAACAGGGGAGCCCGAGCCTCGGAGCCCACACCCCACCATCGCCGCGCAATGCCTTCTGGAGCTTGTAGTTCGCTCTTAGAAGTACCTGGGCTTGAGGACCGCGCTCAGGCGGCTGACCACGACCCGGTGTTGGATACTCCGTTAGGTGCTGGGGTCGACACGTTTCACGTCTGTCTGACAGAGGTATTCATCCTTTCGCTCTCTGCTCCCGAAGCTGGGAGCATTAGTAAAAGTTCATTTATCCGAGGTTCTTCGTGCGTTGGCGCTCCTAACTCCCAGCAGCAACCCCAGGAAGAAGGTGCCGCCCATTTTATAGATGAAAAAAATCGAGTCCCGGTAACTCGCTCAAGGTTCAAGAGCTTAATAAAAACTAAAGCTCAGTCAAGGCCCGCGGTCTCAGGACAGAGCCAGACGTGAGCGAAACACACCCACATCCCTTCCATACACTCCCTCGCAGCCACTCCGTTTGAACCCCCAACCTAGAGACGTCAGCGAGACACACACGCTCTCACACTCACTCCCTCGCAGCCTCTCCTGAACCCCCAGCCTAGAGACGTAGAGACGCTGGGACCCCTCGGCCTCCGCTCCAAAACAAGCCCGGCTCAGAGTCAAACCGTCTTTATTTCTACAGCAACATTTGAAAATAGAGAGCGACCGCCTCACCTCCCAACCTGGGCAGCCCCTCCTGCCACAGGGGGCTATCATTGCCCCTCGCAAGAAGCTGCAGGCGTGGGAGGAGGCGTGGCAGGATGGCTCTGCGGGCGGGGCCCGGGGCCGGGCCTGGGCGGGCCGGGCGCGGGGGACGGGGCAGTGCATAAGGCCGGGCTGCAGGGCAGAGCCCGGCGCTGAGAGGACGGGCAAGGGGCGGGCTCCCGGCCCTGGGGTTAGGGGCGTTGGCGGGGCGGGACGCGCCCTTCGGAGGCAGGGAGGAACGCGAGACGGCCCAGGGAACCCTTTTGCGGAGGCACCGCCCCTGAGATGTGGAGCCTGGGAGATACCACCGCGCGGAATGGGGATGATTAAGGCCTGGGCGGTACCACTAGAGAAGGGTGGGGAGGGGAGGCCAGGTAGTACCGAGGACTGAGAGGAGTGGTGCGGCCAATAACTTATTTCTCTATATACAGAAGCAACGGCCGGGGGAGGACAGGGACGCTGAAGGGAGGCCAGGTGCTTAGTGTTCTTGGCTGCGGGTGGGCAGGGGAGACCCCGGCGAGCCCCTCCCGCGGACCCTGAACCTCGGGGGGAGGGGCCCTGCTGGAAGGAATAAATAAGGGGAAGAGTTGGAGGGGCGGGCCCAGCCTCCAGGGCTCCAGCTGAGATGACAAGGGGGGAGATTACCCTGAGATTGAACAGAAAAGACAGGGGTCCTTGGGAGAGACAGGAGGGGCAAGCAGCAGGCCCATGCGCAGGGCTGGGGTGGGGACAGTGCTGGGTGGAGGCTCTGGCGGCTGGCTGCCCCTTCAGGATTAGCCCACGAGGGAGCTTCGTCGGGAAAGGTCCATGGAGCTGGAGCTGAGGGTGCGGCTATCGGAGAGGCCTGTGCCTCCGGGCTGTGGGCAGAGGGGCAGGTGGGGGCTCAGGCTCAGGCTGCTCCAGGGTGGTGCTTCCCTGGCTCCAAGGGCCTGACTAGCCTGCGTCCCTGGGGCTCTGACACTTCCACCCACCTCCACAGTTACTGTGTTGGCACTGGGTGCTGGCAGGCAGGAGCTGGGTTTCCCTCCCTGGTCTCCCCAGCGTCCAGCCCAAAGCCAGGCCCAGGATGGAGGCAGGAGGTGCTGCTGAATGAGCAGGCGTGCTCCAGGAGAAGTTGGGCAGGTACCCAGGACATGCAGGCCTTGGGCCCTGGGGCCTGGGCCTCAGCTGCCCAGTGCAGCCACCACCCACCCATACCTGGACTGGCTCCTCCACACTCTTGTTGAGGAAGTTGAGGGAACTGGCCCGCTTCATCCTGAGGGGAAAGGATGGTCAGGTGCATGGCGGGGCTGGGGGAGGATGGAGAAGGGGTCATTTGGGGCTGGGGAGGGAGCAGATCTGCTGGGTGGTGGCGCTTGAGAGAGAAGAGTTCACCCTGGGTCCGGAGCCAGTTGGGGCTATTGAGTGGGTTCTTGAGAGGCTCACCGCATGGGTAGGGGGGCTCACCTGGGGTTTGGGGGCTCCTGGGGGCCACCACCCTGGAGCTTCTTCACCAGCATCTCGCTGCTGCGCCTCAGGGCATCTCGGAGCTTCCCAAAGGAGCCGCTGCGCCGCAAGGAGCCACTGCCGTCCTGTGGGGTGGACGGGTTCGTCTGCGCCACGCCAGCTACACAGCCTCTTGGCCCAGTCCGGCCCCTACACTCACCCCGCTCCACTCGGCTGCCGGCCCCGACTCCTCAAGGTCAGCCTCAGACCGGGCCCCAGCTCCCCCGGCCACGTCTCGGCTGCCACGGCGGTCTCCCCGCCCACCACCGCTGTCTTTCAGCAGTTCCACTACTTTAGTCTGGCTTGCGGGGTCCAGGCCCTGAGGGAGGACAGGGTGTGTCAGGCGTTGATTGGAACGCCTATAGGGCCACCAAGGTCCCTGCCCACAGCCCTCGTGCCTGTCGCCCCACCTGCTTGCGGCTGCGGCTGGCACAGTCCTCCAGTGTGTGTGCAGCTTCTAGCTTGCCCTGGCGCCGGTACAGCGCCCCCAAGCTGCGCAGGGTGGTGTTGACCGTGGGGCTGTGGACAGGAGAGCAGGACCATCTCAGACTCCACGCTTCCCGGGAACCAGGCTCCATCCTAACACCCAGCCCACACTGGGCCCCGCAGGACCATCCCGCCACCCCAGACCTGGCCCCTCCTGTGTGTTGGGCCCTGCGCTAGGGCCGCCTAGAGCCCCCTGTCTTGGGGAATCGCCTCAGGGCCCTAAGTGGGATGCTTCCACCAGACCTAAAAGCTGCAAGACCCACGAGTGAGGGAATCAGACTGTCCCAGCACAGCCGTCTTAGGCCAGGTGGCCTGTGAGCTGGGCCTTGAAAAGCGAGCTGACAGAGGAGGTGTGTGTTCTGGGGCTGAGTAGGGGTGGAGGGTGGAGCCCGGCCTCAGACCCCACCTAGGATGCCGCTTCCTGCCCTCTGCTCGCCCTCTGCTCTTGCCCAGGTCCTCACCTGTCTACTTTGCAGGCCTTGTACCAGCTACCATATTCCCCATAGGGTGTGCTGTCCCGGCGCTTATCCTGGGGGAAAGGTAAGCCGGAGGTGAGAGAAGGGCCCCCCCGACACCCCCCAGCCTCCCCCCCCACCACGGACACCCCCCCCAGCCCTGCCCCGCACAGCTACCTTGCTCTCCTCCCGCTCCTCTGCATGCATCCAGATGGGCTTGTTGTCCCCTGAGGGGAGAAAGGGGGCTGTCACCAGTCTCCCTGGTTGGGCTGGACACAGGACTAGGGTCTGGGAAGAGGTCAGGGGTCCCCAAGAAGGACCAGGGTTTGACTTCGTTGAATGAATGAGTGGACAAGAAACAGGCCCAAACCATTACTGAGCCTCCTCTGGAATCCGCAGGCCTGTGCCTCAGGGGCCTGCGACAGCCCGGGACAGTGCCTGAATGATGGGCCGGGCTGAGGGGTCCTGGAGCAGGAAGTGACTGACCATCAGGGGCTAGAAGGTGGATTCCTGGAGCGGGAGACATTTGGGCTGGGCCCTCACGGTGAGCGTGAGGTGCCCCGTGGAGAAAGGGGAAGCCAGGCTCTGGGCCAAGGGCACAGGGAGGCGAAGGGTGGGTCTCGCATGGGTACAGCTTCCTAGGGGGCTGTGGGAGTTGGGTGTGTGTGCTCCCGTGTGCCCACACGTGCCTCTGGACCAGCCAGACCCCAGGCGCGAGGCCTGCCCGGCTGCAGTGTTTGCCCTGGATGCTGACGGCTGAGGGGCCTGTGCCAGGACAGCCGTGCTCACCGTTGACAGAGCCAAACTCCTTCTCGTGGGCACGGGTGAGGATCTCCTTGTACAGGGTCTCCGCATCCTGGTACTTGCCCTGCTTCAGGTAGCAGGAGGCCTGAAGGGGCAGAGCCCGGAGGGTGAGGCGGAGGGTGAGCCTTTTCCGCGCCTCCCTCCCCGCTCCCCGTTCCTCCAGCCCCGCCACAGCCCAGGACACCACCAGGTTGTTCTTGGTCTTGGCCACGTTGGGGTCGTCAGGCCCAAGGCGCGTGGCGTAGATCTCCAGTGCCCGCCGGTAGTAGTACTCCACCTCCTCAGCTTTGCCCTGGTTCTGGCACAGCAGGGCCAGGTTGCTCAGCTGCTTGGCCACGTCTGGATGAAACTTGCCCAGAACCTGGGGCAGGGGCAGGAGCAGGAGCCAGGGGCTGGGCTCAGGGCTGGCCGAAGGGCCCCACCTGCCCAGCCACCGGCCTGCCCGGCCCGGCCTGCTCCCACCTTCTCCCGGATCTCCAGGGCTCGCTTGCACAGCGGCTCGGCCTCCTTGTACTTGCCCCGCTTGCCGTACAGGACTGCCAGGTTGTTTAGTGTCGCGGCCACCTAGGCGGTGAGAGAATGGAGGCTCTGTGACCCAGGACCCTGCTGGGAGCTGCAGAGGGCAGGGGAACCACCTCTCCCCCTACCCCCCACCCCCGCCCTCACGCACAGCTGGGTGGTCCTTGCCCAGTGTCTTTTCACGGATGGCCAGGGCATCATTGAGCAGGTGGGCAGCCTCCTTGTACTTGTTCTGGTCCCTGGGGGTGGTGGGAGCATGATGAGGGTTCTCCTCCAGCCAAAGGCCCTTCTCCTAGTGGCCTGGGATCCCTGTGGTCACTCCCCTGGATTTACTCATGAGTGAGCATGGCGAGGCATGACCAGAGCATGGGCAGGCGTGGCCAGCCCCTGCCCTCCAGCTCAGGGGTCTCTGCATGGGAAGGGCACGCAGTCCTGGGGTAAGAGCCAGACTCCCCCAGGTCCCATCCTCATGCCCTTGTGCCCCAGGGCTTTTGCTCATGCTGCTTTCTGCCAAGGAAACCTCCAACCCTCTTGTGTTCTGGGCAGGCTCGGCCTCCATCAATGACCCTCCTCAAGCCTTGGCGCCTAGAGAAGCTGTGTCCCTGGAGTCCTCACGTGCTGTTATGTCCAAGCCTTTCTCCTCCACTAGACTGAGGCTCATTCCTGTCTGTAGCCCAGGCCCTCTGCACTCAGCCCTCTCTGGGGGCAAGACCCTTCTCTCTGTCATCCAACTGCCTGGGGGAACTCGAATCCCAGTCCACAGCAGGCAGTGAGGATTTGTGACCCAGGGCGGGAGCCTTCTAGAAGAGGGCTCCCATGGGCGACTGTGGCCTGAGGCGCCCTCACCGATAGACCAGCGCCAGGATGTTCAGCATGGTGGCCACGTCAGGGTGGTCGTGGCCTGACGTCTTCTCCAGGTCCTCGAGGGCCTGCTTGCAGAGTGGCACGGCTACCTCATAGCGGCCCTGGGAGGCGTACTGGATCACCAGGTTGTGCAGGGTGCGTAGCCGGGCCGGGATTTCATAGCCCCCGTGCTGGGCGGCCGCATCTCCTCCTCCAGGGCTGGGGGCTGCAGAGCCAAGGACAGGAGGGCCGATGTACCAACTGCCCCCTGGGCTGGACTGGCACATGCCAGCCCTGCCTTGGCCTGACCTCACTCATGGCCCTGGGCAAGTCCCTAAGCATTCTCTCTCAGTCTCCCCATCTGGAGAGCAGGCCTAGTCACCCCTCAGAAAGAGCGGGTAGAGTTCCAGAGCAAGTGGCCTCGCCTCCGAGCCTCGGCCTCCTGTCTGCAGAAGGGAGGCTCCCGACACGATCGGCGAGGCCAGCCCTGCCCAGGGCTCAGCACTGCACAGGTGTCCTCCTGCAACCCCTCGAGGAGGCGCAGAGGAGAAACTACCAGTCATCACAGAGCAGACAGCAGCCGAGCGGGGCCCGCACCCAGGCTGGGCTGCTCCAAAGCTCTGCACTGTGAGGCCTGCTCCTCATAGAACTTGGGGGATGAGAGAAGCAACACACAAAACCTGCATTTTAGGCCCTAACGCTAGGATGTTACAATCAGAAATGAGGCAGGAAAGATCACTCAGCCCCTCAGACCTCACTTCCTGTGGCCCCTGGTCCCAAGGGCCAGGAGTTCGCCCAGCCTGCCTACCCCCACCCCCTAAACCAGCTGCCCCCCGCACCTGGGCTCTGCTCCTCTTCGTTGGGGAACAGGTCGTCCAGAGAGTCTTTGGGGACGTCCCCCTTCTCCTCCTGGGGAGGAAGACAGGATGAGCGTCAGGGAAGGAGGTAGCCCAGTGGCGGCGGGCTGGGTCTGCCCCCCAAACTTCCCTGCTCCCACAGCCTCCCCCGCCCCTGCCCCCTCCTGGTGGCCTTGCAGTGGCCGTGGTAGCACTCACGTTGGGGGAGGTATCCTCATCCAACTTGCGGATCTGGCTCATGAACAACAAGTGCTGCTTCTCCTCCTCGAGCTGGGCCACAGCCTGCTCGCTGCGCTGCAGCTTCTGCTGCGTCCCTGCCAGCTCCTCTCGCAGCCACTGGTTCTCTTGCACCAGGCGCCGCACCTGAGCCCGTAGCTTCTGCTTCTCTGACTCTACAGCCCCCAGGTGGCTCGACAGCGCCAAGATTACCTGTGGCAGCCAGCAGGCACGAAGGTCAGCGCCCTGGCCACCCACCAGCCTGGGCCTCCAAGGGCACGGGGACCCAGTGAAGAGCCAGAGCCAGAGGAGCTGAAGGGCTGAGGGCTCCAAAGTTCTCCTCTCATCAAGGGAGGTTTGCCCCAGGGGCCCAAATAGACCATCCATAGCCTGAGACCCGAACCCAGGAGGCTTGGGGATCCCCAACTCCTTCCTTCCATGGTCAGGAGCCCTGGGCTCCCGGGCAGGTTCTGCTACGCCTCTGCTGGGCCTCCAGCTAGCTCTCCACCTTGATGGTCCAGTTTCCACCTTGTTGGGTTGTTCCGATCATGGAGCGCCCTAGCTGGGGTGCAGCCCTTTCCCCAGGATGTCATTCTCTTCCTTTGTCTCTCCCAGGGGTTGGACGCAAGGTCCTGCAGCCATAGGACTGAACCCCTGCTCCTGGCCCAGGGCTAGTGCTTTCCCGAAGACCTCTGACAGAAGGCTGAAGGGCCACCCCGACTTCTGTCCAGGGTCCTGGGCAGCCCCTACCCTTCTGCAGCTCCCAGGGAGGGAAGGGATGTGGGTCCTAAACCCCCAGATTATCCATCCACAGCCCTCAGCCTCAGCCCCCATCCCTCTCCCCAAACTTCGTGACTCCTTTCCTGAGCTTCCAGGTTCTTCCTGCCTTGGGGCCTCACATAGGCTCTGCCCTTGCTCCATCCTTCATGGTCAGGGTCAGCCACGCAGTGAAACCTTTTCCCTCTTATGCCCTCAGTCCCAGGAAAGCAGGGCACCTCTCCCGCCCTCCACAGCATCCTGTTGTCCATCTGTGTTGGCTCCTGCACATGCTGGGAGGGCGGCCCCGTGTGTTCATCTCCGTACCTGGCAGTCAAGTGGCCGAGGAGTGAGGGATCAACCCACTGCCCTTCCCAAGGGCCAGGCAGTCTGGGACTCTGTGCTTTCTAGTTGATTGGCAAATGCCTAAGTGACAGGTGTTTTCACAACCACTAGCTTTTTTAAAAAAAAAATTCCCTAAACAGCCTGAAAGTGTGTATGGCAGATGGCATGATCCCTATTTTAAAAACAAGGAAACCAAGATGATACCACCTGGCCAGGATTCGTGGAGCCAGGCAGTGTCTCCGCCAAGATCTGAGCAGGACAAAGCTCTTTCCCCAAGAGCCCTAACTCCTTGTGCACCCCAGTGCCTCCTGGACATCTCCATCCGCCTGTCATCGTGGCAGCCCCGGCCTAAGAGGGCCACAGAAAGAACCCCTGACCCATCCAGGCTCTCTCCTCCCCTTAATCTGCTCAAGCCTCAAACCTGGGAGCCATCCTGCTCTCCTCTCTCCCCCTTAGTCCATCCCAGGCCCTGCCTGACTTACACCCAGAGCATCTAGAACTGGTCCCCTTTCTTACTGCCCTCATGGCCATCCCTTTACTCCAAGCCGCCATTTCTCTCTTTTTTTTTTTGTCTTTTGTCTTTTAGGGCTGCACCTGCAGCATATGGAGGTTCCCTGGCTAGGGGTCGAACCAGAGCTACAGCTGCCAGCTTACGCCAGAGCCACAGCAAGGCCAGATCCGAGGTGCGTCTGTGACCTACGCCACAGCTCACGGCAATGCCGGATCCTTAACCCACTGAGTGAGGCCAGGGAAGGAACCGGCAACCTTATGGTTCCTAGTCCGATTCGTTAACCACTGAGCCGCGATGAGAACTCCCAAGCCACCATTTCTCGTTTGCATTCCAGCAGCGGCTTCCTAACCACCTGTTCCCACCCTAACCTCAATGCTTCATTCCCTCTCCACGCTTCAGCCCGAGTGAGTTTTTAAAATCTAAGCCAGACTATGTCCCTTGACTGCTTAAACACTTCGTGTTTTCCTAAGAATAAAACCCAAACTAGTAAAGCGCAGATGATGGAGTCCCTGCCTTCTTCACAGGCCTCTTTGGTCCCTCTCTCCTTCCCCAGGAAGATCCAGTCAGATAGGTCTTCTTTCAGTTCTCCCACCAGAACAAGATCTTTCCTACCTCAGGACCTTTGCACATGCAACTGTTAGCTCATTTCCTGGAGGCTGGTTCACTCCTTCCCTCAGATCTACTTTTTTAATAGCAAATTCCCTCAGATCTTGATTTAAATGTCATTTCCTCAGAAATCTTGCCTGACCAATAAAGAAGACCTCCTGCTTTATCAAAAATCTTGTTCTTTTCTTTGGAGAACCTACCATAATATTGAACAAATAGATGTGTTTCTGACTCTCTCCCTACTGGACTAGGGGACGCATCTTGTCTGTCTTGTTGGACGCGTCCTTGGCACCTAACACGTTGCCTGGCACATAGTAGGCTCTTGAGAACTTATCTGCTAACAAATAAATAAAAGAATGATGGGGGATTTCCTTTTTGTCTTCCTAGGCCATTCAGTCTCTGCTACCTAGCAGAGAAGGGAGATGATCAGGCTTTCCTGGGGCCAGGCATGGTTTGGGTCTCCAAAGCCCACCCATTTCATGACTGGGATCCTACCATGGGGCTCCAGAGGACATATGCTTCTTCCCTGCTGATTCTGTTACTGCATTGCCAGGATTCCTCTGGAAGGCTCCATCCCTCCCATGACCTCCCTCATGAGCACCCCCAGACCAGCCTACCTGGGCCTCCCCCAGCCCCAGCTCGATGGCCTCCAGGGAGCGGCGAAGGAGGACACAGCGCTCCTGTGAGCCAGGCTCTGCCTCACCAGCTTCATGAGCGACCAGGGGCGCGAGAAGGGCGCGATGCTCCCCGCGCAGGGTCTCTAGCCCTTGGATGACGGCCTTGGTGCCCAGCACGATCTCATCCTGGCTCAGCTTCTCCTCCCGAGGAAGCACCATCGTGGCCATGGTCGCGCCGCCTGTGAAGGCGAGAGGGCGGGCAGGGGGTGCCGGGCCTGGGGCCACGCCGCCGTCCGCCCTGGATTAGGTAAACACCTGGGCCCCCGGACGCCTGGATCCCTGGAGTGCCCTGGTCCCCCAGGCTGCAGCCCGCACCGTGCTCGCGCTCGGCCTACAGGGGGCGCGCCCGGCTCGTCTTGGCCCGGGAGACGCAATGCGGTGCGACCTGCGAGGCTGGACCCGGATTCGGCCCAGACCACTGGCTCAGGCCGGCCTAAGCCACCAAATCTCGGGGCTTCCCCGGAGACTCCCTTAGCCAGAGCAGGGCGCGCCAGAGGAGGGTCCTTACGAGGACCGTGGGGGTTCACTCCCGTGCAGAGACCCCAGCCCCCTCCCCAACAGGCAGGCCGAGCCACAGAGACCCGCCTCCGGGGCAGGCCGACCCTGGGGAGACCCTCCCCCTAAGGAGGTGAGATGTCAGGTTCTCCATCCCCCCAGGCCGCGACCACGACAATCCCTCCCCATCATAGGGCAGCACGAAGTCCTGAAGACCCTTCCCCTGAAAAGGCCGAGCTCCCGCCCCCAGCCACCGAGGACCGCGCCCCCTCCCCGCGGGCTGGCATGGCCCTGTCACAGGCCGCGCCCACGACGACCCCTCTCCTAGGCCGACCCAGAGCCACCTCTCCCGGCCCGGCCCGATCGGCCCGCGCGGACCTGCGTCTCCCGTTCGGGCCCGCCTCCCGCTCTGGCTCCGGCTCCCTCCCGGCTTCACCCACAGCAGCAGCCGTGAGCAGGTCCCACTGCCTCCATCCCGCCGGCCTTCCCAGCAGTCCCCGCGCCGCCTTAAAGGTGAAGCCGGTACCTTGGCGGCGTCGGAGGGGGCGAAACACTTCCCAGCCGGCTGACTGCCTTAAAGGAGCACGCTGGCTGGGCCCACTCCAGGCAAGGGGGAGGGGTCAGGGGCGTGGCCATCAGAGGTGAGGCGTGGCCATTGAGGGGCGTGGACTCGCCTGGGGCATAAATTCCCTGCCGCCACTTCCCAATCTCCTGCGGCCTCGGATTCTTCCGCTGTAACCGGCTCCGAAGCTTAGGGGTGTGGACAGACTGGGAAGATGTGCACCTGAATTTACCTTGTACTGAGGCCAGAGTGGGCGGCGGGAGAAACTGAGGCCCAGGGAGAAGGCCCCGCCTCCTCAGTCCCGGGGGAGACATTTGACATTTATCGACATTTAACGAGGTAGTTGCCACCTTCTCAGCACTTACTGTGTCCCGGCGCACGTTTAATGCTAACGCAAACCGAGTAAAGCTGGTGTTGCTGTTATCCCAGTCTCGCAAATCGGACCCCAGCCTTGTTCGTCTCTAGAAAGTGGCTTTGCCCCACCCAACTCCTTCGGAGCCGTCCTCATTCCTATAGGAGATTCACGGCATCTTAGGGCTGCTTCTTGGGAGGAAGAGACGGAGGCTTCTGGCCCTAAGGGAGAAAAGAGTGGCCAGGGGCAGCCGGGCATCCTGCGGGCGAACACCACAGCAAATCCTATTGGTCGGATAATCAAGACAAAGGGATGACAGAGTTCTCTGGTGGCCTAGTGGGTTAAGGATCAGGCATTGTCACTGCTGTAGCTTGGGTCACTGCTGTGGTGAGAGTTCCATCCCTGGCCCAGGAACTTCCACATGCTGCGGGGAGCTGGAAAAAAAAAAAAAAAAAAAAAAGACAAAGTTATGATGCTGTCATTCGGGGTCACCTCCTCAGAGAGCCTGTCCTTGACTCCCCACCCCCTCTGTGGAGCAGCTGTCCAGCCCGTCTAGTGCACCCATTTAATTCTCTCTGTTGCATTTATTCCTGCTAACATTTTCCTTGTCAGTTTCTGTCTCCTCCCTAGATTGCAGGTCAAGGTCTGCCTGTCTTGGTCACTCCCAGAGCAGCTCCTGGCCAGCCACATAGCAGCGCTCATGTTGTTATTTTTTTCATAAGAGACAGAAGGGTGCCACTGTTGGCCCAGGTTTTGCTTGCAGCCCTGCCTTGCTGGCTACCCTGGCCCTGCCTCCCCAGCTTCTAGGTCCTCATTGCTGGGTAACAGCAGGATAACCGCCCCGAGAGACACAGCCTGCCCAGCAAGGCCCGGCATTGGGACCCAGGGATCTGGGGCATTCCTCATGAGTCAGGGTGGGTTCAGACTCAGACTCTAGCAGGTTCCGGCATCCTGGTGGATGTGAGAATCCTCTCGGCATCCGGTCTGGCAGAGAACTTGTCTGGCACCACCCCAGGGCTCAAATAAGTCCCATGACAGGGCACTCACTACATTCTGCCATGAGACAGCTCTAAGGGTTAGTGAGTTTCTCCTTAACCCTCAAAGTACCTTCCCACGCTGCTCGCCCACACCAAGCTGAAGCTCTGTGCTCAGGAAGGATGTTGGCTCCCTTTTGCCAATGAAGATACTTGGAGACAGTGAGGGTGCCCCCCTTAGTGTCTCCTGCCTGGGCTGACAATCTTGGTCCCTTCACTCACCTCTGGGCAGGTTCCCGACCCCACCCCACCCACCCGCATTCTCTTTTCTGGGTGTGGTTTAGATGGCTGAGCATCCCTGCTCTGAATGTGGCGCTCAGTCCAGGGCCCAGGGACCCAGACCCAGAGTGAACTTCACACATCACAGTCTCCTCCCACCCCACCCCTGGCCACCACCTGTCCACCGTGAGGCTGAAAGTCAGGCTGCCTTTGACAGCCACCGTGCCGTGTGTGCTCAGGGTAAGCGTGTCAGCTAAAATCGTAGATGACTGGTATCCCCTTTCCATCCAGCCCAGTTCTTCTCCCCTGTCTGGCGGTTATGCCAATGATTTTCCCCCATTGATTTTTAAGGGTGGTTGGTACATTCCTATGATGCAAAATTCAAAAGGCATATACAAGTTACAGGCAAATGGAGCTCTTTCTCACTGACCACTGTCCTCGGTCAGCTCCCCTCCCCAGAAGCACCTGCTGTCATGCGGCTTTGGTGTCCATTGATTATGTTGTTTGCATCAGCGTAGAGCTTGTGTTTTGTCTTTTTTTTTTTTTTTTTTGTCTTTTCGTCTTTTCTAGGGCTGCACCTGCGGCATATGGAGGCTCCCAGGCTAGGGGTCCATTCGGAGCTGCAGCTGCTGGCCTACACCACAGCCACAGCAACACCAGATCCTTAACCCACTGAGCAAGGCCAGGAATCAAACCCACGACCTCATGTTTCCTAGTCAGATGTGTTAACCTCTGAGCCACGACGGGAACTCCCCTTGTTTTTGTTTTTGTTTTTTGTCTTTTTAGGGCCGCACCCACAGCGTATGGAAGTTCCCAGGCTAGGGGTCAAATCAGAGCTGTAGCTGCCAGCCTACACCACAGTCACAGCAACACTGGATCCAAGCAGAGCCTTCAACCTACACCACAGTCATGGCAATGCCAGATCAAACCCCAGTCCTCATGGATCCTAGCCGGATTCGTTACCTCTGAGCTACCATGCCAACTCCAGAACTTGTGTTTATTCTTGTCAGTTTTACCGGGTCAGGGTCAGGTTTCCTTTAGGGTCCTGGGAGGAGGCTTTTGCATTCAAGGTCTTTAGAGAGAGGTTTTTTGTTTGTTTGTTTGTTTTGGCGGGGGAGAGCATTTGGCTGTGCCTATGACACACATAAGTTCCCCAGGCCAGGAATCAAACTGGAGCCACAGCAGTGACAACATCGGTTCCTCAACTGCCAGGACACCAGGGAATTCCTGCATTTGAAGTCTTTAGCCTGCACACTAGGGTGGCACTGGCCGCAGTGTAATAAGCCTGCCTCTGTGCTGAACCTCCATCAGACCAGGACTGCATCCCTGGTTCCCAGGCAAGGACACCTCTGCTGTTCTTAACAAGGCTGGGCTTCAGAATCTCTTGGGAAGGAAATTGGTTAGAAGGCTTTCTTTCTAGAGACTGGGATTCAGTGGTGCCAGGGTGGGTCCTGGGCATCTTTTTTTTTTTTTTTTGTCTTTTCTAGGACCGCACCTGTGGCATATGGAGGTTCCCATGCTAGGGGTCTAATCAGAGCTGCAGCTGCCGGCCTACACCACAGCCACAGCAACACGGGATCCGAGCCGCGTCTGCGACCTACACCATGGCTCATGGCAACACCAGAGCCTTAACCCACTGAGCAAGGCCTGGGATCGAACCCGCAACCTCACGGTTCCTAGCCAGATTCATTTCCACTGCGCCACGACGGGAACTTCAAGAACACTTTTCAATCTCCCTTGAGATGACTTTGGCTGGGTTCCTGCTCCAGCTTTTCTGCTAACTCTGCAGGCTTCCGTGGTTTCTTTGTGGTTCTCTTTAGGCATCTGGCCCTGCTCCTCCCTGTGCGCCTAGCGGAGGGAAGGCTGGACCTTCCCTGCCGCGTTCCCAGGCTCTTATCTCACTCTCAGTTCGTAACCTTGCCGGGTGGTTCAAGGTTTTCAGCCACTCGGCTTTTTATCTTGTCTTTGAGGGTTACGTTGTGCATCTCCCAAGGGAAGGGACTGTTACTTCGCCCTGCTCCTGTTCTGCACACCGCCCCCACCCCCCACCCCGTGCTGCTGCTCTGGCGCCAGGCTGCTATGGGTGCTCTGCTAACAGAGAAGATAGGAAGGAGTCCAGCCTGATGGTGATTCAGCTCCTTCTGCCATTTTGCGCGGAGCTCAGCAGCTTGCCTCCGCCTGTCCCATGTCTGGGGAAGTTGTTCTTCCTACTGGGAATACTGCTTTCTCCCTGGAAATCACTCCCACTGCTCCCACCCCTTCCCCTGCATCCTTGGAAGCATGCATCCCACTGAAATCTGCTTTTTTCAGTGCATCCTTTTTCTTTGCTAGCTTCATTTATTTGATTTGAAGTGGGGGGCACTTTTGCCAAGCCTGTCATCACCCTTCAGATGTCAGTGGGTTCACCCCAAAGTGCTCAAGATTGGAGGTTCCTTAAAGACCGTGTCTTCCCAGAGTTCCCCTTGTGGCTCAGCGGGTTATGGACCCAACTAGAATCCATGAGGATGCGGGTTGGATCCTTGGGCTCACTGAGTGGGTTACGGATCCAGAGTGGTCCTCTAGCCTGGGAACTTCCATAGACTACGGGTGTGGCCCTAAAAAGAAAAAAAAAAAAGACTATGTCTCCCCAAGGATGGGCACCACTTCCCGAGGGGTCTGTTCCACCTTGAACACCTCTGGATGCCAGTTTTTTTTTTTTTTGTCTTTTTGCCATTTCTTGGGCTGCTCCCACAGCATATGGAGGTTCCCAGGCTAGGGGTCGAATCGGAGCTGTAGCCACTGGCCTACGCCAGAGCCACAGCAATGCTGGATCCACTGCAACCTACACCACAGCTCACGGCAACGCCGGATTGTTAACCCACTGAGCAAGGGCAGGGACCAAGCCCGCAACCTCGTGTTTCCTAGTCGGATTCGTTAACCACTGCCCCACAACAGGAACTCCTGGATGCCAGTTTTTTTATGCCACTGAGCTAAGAATCAGTCTGCTCACAGGTCTCCTGAGAGAGGGTTCTGGGTCCCTTCCCAACAGCCACGTGGCAAATCTGCACCCTCTCTTCCTGGCGGCCTCCTGGCCACTCTGGAAGGCTCTCTATCCTGCTCAGTGGGAGGGCATCCAGGCTTTGGGGGCAGACTCAGCTCAGTTCAGAGCTGTGTTTCTCGCTTTGCCCGTTGGGGAGCTTTAGGCTCGCACTGCAGCTTCCTCTCTCTCCTCGTCTGTAAAATGAAGTTCTTAGTACCTGCCTCGCTGGGTCCTCGAGAGCACGGGAGAAAACAGCCGTGTTAAGATTTTAACATCATGCCTTGTATGTAACCCACACGGTTTCTTGTAGTCATTTGTTATCATCATCAAGCTTATCGAGCTTGTGCTAGGGAGTGGAGAATCGGGGTGGGGGGGGATGAAATATAGGGGAGTCTCCGCCTACGGTGTCCTAGGAGAAGAAACACATGAAAGTGAGCAGCAAATGAGGCAGCAAATAGAAAGGAGCGTGAAGATAACAAGCACCGAGATGTTTGGGGCTGGCAGTGGGTGCCCTGCGTGGTCAGGATGGAGGGGGTCAGCCCGGCTGGGAGGAATCTCCCCCTCTCTTCGAGGTCCGCCTTCCCCAACTCCAACTGGACCCACCTCTGCATGGCACACACCCACCTTGCCCTCACCCACCACCTCCCACGTGAAGCTCCTGCCGGGATGTTCCACCACCTTCCAGTTCGCCCAGCAAACACCCAGTCCCATCCTCGATGCTCTTCTTCGACCCTATTTAATTTTTGGCTGCCCCTCGGCATATGGAGGTCCCCGGCCAGGGATCAGATCCGAGACGCAACTGCAGCAATGCCGGATCCTTTAACCCACTCTACGGGTCCGGGGATCCTTTAACCTACATGCTGGTGCTGCAGAGACCCCACTGATCCCACTGCATCGCAGGGGGAACTCCAATCCTATCTTCTTCTTTTTTTTGCTTTTTAGGGCCTCACCCACAGCATATGGAGGTTCCTGGTCTAGGGCAATTGGAACTACAGCTGCTGGCGTACACCACAGCCACAGCAACCAGGATCCAAACCACGTCTGTGACCTACACCACAGCTCATGACAACACCGGATCCTTAATTCACTGAGCAAGACCAGGGGTCAAACCCCCAACCTCTTGGATACTAGTCAGGTTCGCTACCACTGAGCCATGATGGGAACTCCCAGCCTTCAGTCTTATTTCCTCCAAAAGGTTGTAGAAAGTGTTTCTAAATTGCATCGTCTCGCTTCCCTGTCTACAAGCCTTTATTGGCTCCCGTTGGTCTGGGGATAAAGTGGACAGTCCTTGCTCTGGCTCCGCGCAGTGACAGTACTAGCTACCAGGCTGCTCAGTGCCCTTGCCACTTCTTTCCTCTTCCTCCCTGTCCCTCACCACTCCCATTGCTTTCAGCCACTAAACCACATGCGCGTCTCAGCTCAGGCCAGACTCTCTTCTCCCTAGTTTTTGCTGTTTCTTATACCAGAAATCCATCAGGTCAGGTGTCTTTGGCTCAGGCAGACACCCTTTGCTGCCCGTCCCGTGTGTTCCCAAACACGCTTCCATGCTGTGTGGCAATTGTCTATTTGTCTGTATCCCCTGCTGGGCTCAGAGTTTCCAGATAGGTAAGGACCCAGCCCAGCATTCACCCCTATGTCATCACACCTAGGATGGGAACTGGCCCGCACTGAGAAGGGTGGATGGTTGGGAAGTTGAGGTCCGAGCAGACTTAGAGAGAGTCTGGAATCCCACGACCTGGGTTAGAAATCTGGCTCCTTTGGAGCCATGTGGTGTGTTGGATGGGTGACTTGGGCCCTTGCTCTTTCCTTTCTCTAGCTCTTGTGTGTTTGCCTTACGCCAGAGCAGTGGGGGCTGGGGCCACGGCGAAGAATCAGCCCGAGTCCCCACCCTCTGGAGCTCGCACCCCGACGTGACCACCACGTGGTACAGACATCTATGGCAGGGGACTGTGGGCGCCCCAACTGAAGAAAGGGCTGAGGTGGAGCCTCTCGCAATGGGGTTGGGGCAGGGTGGTGGGGGAGGACTTCTGAGGAGGCGATGCGAAGGAAGACTTCCCTGGGGAGGGCGTGGAAGGTGGAGGGAGTGGTGTGTTTGGGCCCGTGCACAGGGAGGAGGGTTCTGGTTACTGAAAGATCAGGTGTGGCCCAGGAGGGTGAGCACCGGGGGCGGGGGCGGGGGGGGCGCTGGAGAGGTGGGGGCGGTCAGAGCGCGCAGGCTGATGGACCTTGGGTTGGGCGGCTACATTCAAAGGGGAGTTCCCGTTGCAGCTCAGGGGTAATGAGCCTGACTAGTATCCATGAGGATGCGGGTTCGGTCCCTGCCCTCGCTCAGTGGGTTAAGGATCCAGCATTGCTGTGAGCTGTGGTGGTCGACATGGCTCGGATCCTGGTTACTGTGGCTGTGGTGTCGGCCGGCCGGCAGCTGTAGCTCTGCTTCGACCCCTAGCCTGGGAATTTCCATATGCCTAGGGTGTGGCCCTAAAAAGACAAAACAACAACAACAAAAAAGGAAGACTCAGCCAAATTGATTTCCCGGGGCCTCTCTAAGGATTTGGAGAAATTAAAGCATGTGAAACACTCAGCAGCAGCAAGGCTGAGAGAAAATGCCCTTGGGTGACCCTGAGAGGCACAGTCCTTGGCCATGGCAGTGGGTGATGAACGACAAACAGTAGCTGGAAACAGTGATCTGAAATCTGCTCGTACAGAAGAATTCCAAGGAATAAAGGCGAAAGCCCTCACCTCCGTTTCCAAACCTTGGAAAGAGGGTGACACCTGACAAGTCATCAGCACCCCAGCCGAGGGGTCCAGTTAGCATCATCGGGGGGGGCACGCTGCTGGCGTGTACCCTTAATAGGCTGTGCAGACCAAAACTGTCAAAGTCACCCAACCTCAGGAAAGTCTGAGAGGATGTCACACAGCCCTAAAAAGAAAAAAAAAAAAGGGGAGAAAAACGTTTTTCTCTCTTTTTTTTCTTTTCCTTTTTTTCCCAGCTGTATCTACAGCATATGGAAGTTCCCGGACGTTCTGAGCCGTAGCTGCAGCAATAACAGATCCTTAGCCCACTGTTCCACAGCAGGAACTCCCAAACGTTTCTTTATTTTTTATTTAAAAACTTTTTTTTTTTGGTCTTTTTTGGGCTACACTCGCAGCATATGGACGTTCCCAGGCTAGGGGTTGAATCAGAGCTGTAGTTGCCAGCCTACACCACAGCCACAGCACCATCAGATCCGAGCCACCTCTGTGACCTACACCACAGTTCACAGCGACACCGGATCCTTTAACCCACTGAGCGAGGCCAGAGATCGAACCCAAGTCCTCATGGATACTAGTCGGGTTTGTTACAGCTGAGCCACAACAGGAACTCCCAAATGTTTCTTTAAATGAAAATAAAAACAGGAGTTCCCATTGTAGAGCAGCGGAAATGAATCTGACTAGGAATTGTGAGGTTGCAGGTTCGATCCCTGGCCTCGCTCAGTGGGTTAAGAATCCAGTGTTGCCCAGGTCACAGACGCAGCTCGGATCCCAAGTTGCTGTGGCTGTGGTGTAGACCAGTGGCTATAGCTCCCATTAGACCGATAGCCTGGGAACCTCCATATGCTGCGGGTGCCGCCCTGAAAAGACCAAAGGAAAAAAAAAAAAAAAGGAAAAAAGAAAAGAAAAGAAAAACATTCTGGCACTGATGTGCAGGTTAGATAAGGGCCCGTCCACCTTCTGCACCAAAATGCCACCCCTTTGCCTATAAAGAACGTTCCTGTTTTTGGCGGCCCGTGGGTGGCTCTGCTCTGGCCCAGCCTGCACTGTCCTGCCCGGCGCGCCATCTCAGGGGTGCTTCTTGCCCAGAGCTGCCTCGCCTTGGGAATCCCGGAAACAATCCCACGCAACCCCCTTCCTCCTCTTGGCTCAGAGTGGGCGTGTGTTCCTGCTCCAGGCCTGTGGGAAGCCCAGCTGTCCTCGGGGCTGAGGCATCAAAGGGGCTGAGGGGCCGGTGTGGATTCGGGACCAGCAGCATGAAGGCTTTCTATTCATTCTATTGGCAAATACACATGTTCACCTGTGATGATCCAAGGGGCTCCAGGGTGCCAAAGATAAGGCAGAGAACAACAAATTCCTCTTTTCTTGGAGCTTATATTCTAGTGGGAGAGAGAGAATTTAATGCCAGGGAGTCAAAAGTGCTAATGAGAAAAGCAGAGATGGATGAGAGAAAAGGGAGGTGTGATTTTAGACAGGCTGAACAGGGCAGGGCTCTGGGAGGGGACATTTAAACCAACACCAAAGTGAGGGAGCAGGTCACATGGACCCAAGGGCAGGAGCAGGATGGGCAGGGGGAATGGCTTGTGCAAAGGCCCTGAGGCAGAAAGTACGGTGTGTCTGAGGAACACAGGGGAGGGCAGCAGGCAGGGGGTAGTGAGAGGAGTAAGAGAAGCAGGCGTGGGAGGTCCCATCAGGGAGGCCTGGGGGTTATGAGGGTTTGGGATTATATTCCTCGTGGGGTGGGAAGTCACTGGACAGTTTGGATCAGTAATTTCACATGAGCAAGTTAACACTGAAAAAGGCTGGGAGTTCCTGTCGTGGTGCAGTAGAAACGAATCTGACTAGGAACCATGAGGTTGCGGGTTCCGGGTTCGATCCCTGGCCTTGCTCAGTGGGTTAAGGATCTGGCATTGCCGTGAGCTGTGGTGTAGGTCGCAGACACGGCTCGGATCCCACATTGCTGTGGCTGTGGTGTAGGCCAGAAGCTACAGCTCTGATTCGACCCCTAGCCTGGGAATCTCCATATGCCTCAGGTGCGGCCCTAAAAAGACAAAAAGCAAAAAAACAAAAACCACTGAAAAAGGCTTTATCGGGCTCTTGTGTGAAGAATAGACTCCGGAAGAGTAGATGGAAGCAGAGGTTATCAGGAGGCTGTTACAACATCCAGAGGAAAGATCATAGCAGCAGGGAGAGCCAGGAGGAGCTGCGGTTCTGGGTCTGTCTGGAGGGAGAAGCATTTGCTGATGGGTTGCGTGTGGGGTGTGAGAGAAGAGGAGCCAAGGATGATTCCAACGATTGGGCCTCAGCCACTGCAGCGTGGGGGAGTCTCCCACCCCAGGCTGGGGGAGGGGGTGGGGAGGCCACGCGGAGGATGCGAGGGAGGCCCGGGGGGGTGGTGGGTGCGGGCCGAGGGCCGTCCACAGGCCCAGCGAAGAGTCCAGCAGGGAGTGTGGTGCCTCAGTCGGTCAGAGGATCTGCCCCTGGGGCTGTGAGGGGGGCGCCTAAAGAGCGGGAGGTGGTGGAGAGGGAGCCTGAACCGCCAGCTCTCTGGAAGAATCTCGCTGTAAGGGGCACAGGGACACGGAGTGGCAGCCGGAGGGGATTTGGAATCAGGGCGAAGTGTCTGCACATGGACGTGAGCGGTCTGGGGGAGGGGGTATCAGGGCTGGTATCTTTGGGGAAGCCTCGGGAAGGTGGGAGAAGGTGGGAGGTGGGAGCTGGGAGCGGGACCCAGGTCAGCAGGGAGCTCCCGCCTCCTCTTTGCTCTCCCCTCCCCACTGTCTGCTTCTCCTCCTCGGCTCTGAGCTGGAAGCCGCCGGCTGGGACCTGGGATCTGAGTCTACTCTTCCCACACGCGTCCTGCCAGCTCCCAGGCAACCCCCAGCCCGGCTCATGGAGCCTCTGTGGGCACCTCAGCCCTGGGGCCTCTCTGGTCTGCCTCGGACCCCACCCCGCCCGGCCTGTGCCCTCATCTCCTGGGACGCCTTGGGGTCCCTCACTGGACTCTCCTCCTTGGGAGACAGACGTTTGGTCCATTTTCCAGGCCCAGCTGCCCCAGTCAGGTCACCTGGTCACAGGGCTTGGGAGCCAGTGACAGCCTGGCCCACGTGGCCGTCTGCTCCACGGGGGCTGTGTCCTGCAGGGTGGGGACACCGGCGCCCACTTCCAGGCTCTCGTTCACTGGAGGAGGCTCGACGTGCAGGCCTGTCCAGGTGGCGCATGAAAGGCGGGGTGTCCGGGGAACAGGGGCTCTGCCTGTCACCGCTGAGGTTAAGGGCTGGCAGGAAAGTGAATTCGATGATGGACCCCAGCTCACCCCCTCCACCTGGGCCTCAGACTTCGCCAACTTCTAGAAACGATGGCAGGGCATCAGCCCAGCAGGGGGAGAAAAATCAAGCTCTGATCTTCGGTCAGAAGAGTGAAAACTGCTGTCGACGTGGGAGGTGGGGTTTGGGGCTGCTGGGTCCCAGAGAAAAGTGGGGTTCCAGCGGGGGAGTAGCGTGACTTCTGTTCCAGACCTCTGCCAGCCTCATGCACAAGCCACCTCCATGGCTCTGTCTCTATGCTAGGAACATGGGAACACGCTTCCTTGCAGCCGGCTCCCAGGTGACTTGGAGTGGAAGTGGCTGTGCTGTGTGGCGGGAGGAGGGTGGACAGACCCTCTGTCACAGTGAGAGGCACAGAAAGAAGCCCAAGGCTTGCTCATTGGTAAGAAATCACCAGTTTATTGAATGAAAAATCCAACATCCACTCGGTCCTCCCGCCCCGCCCTCTCTCGGCCTGAGTGAGCAGCACGGCCCAGGAGACGCTCCGGACGGCGGGCTGAGCCGGGGGAAGGGCTGGAGGAGTTTGGGGGAGGTATGGAGAATGAGAAAAACACTTCTCAAAGGGAAGTTCTGTGCAAAAACTTCTAGGAGGGGTGAGGGGGCAACAGCAAAGCTCTGGACGTGCTGGCGGGCCGGAGGGCTGTGGCCGGGAGCTCCACGCCACGTGCTCAGCTGCTCCCGAGAAGGCCCAGGGAAGGGGGCCGAGGAGGGGCTCAGCCGTCCCCCTGCCCCCTGGACCCCAGGCCGCAGAGAGAGGGAGACGCGGCGGGCAGGCCAGGGTCCGCCCAGGCCAGGAGCCGGGGAGTGAGCAGGGGCACAACAGACCAGGGAAAGGAGACAGACGGACACACGGGCACAGGAGCCACAGATGACACGCGGTGGGGGTGGGCCTCCCACCTCTCCCGGAGCGCAGAGTTTCGGGCAGAGGCAGCGTTGTGCTGTGGGGAGAGCGAGAGGCAGAGGAGGAAAGTCGGCAACAAGGGGGAGCCCCAAGGACAGGGACCGATGCCCGGCAGTCACACACAACCACCACGAGACTGGCTACAGACGGCCAGAGACGCCCAGGGCCACAGGTGGCATCTCCAGGGGACCTGGGGGTGGTGAGAGCCGTGCGTGGGGGAGACCACAAAGGCCCCTCCAGCCCAGAAATGCTGCCCTGGGGTGGAGAGGGGGTGGCGGCTGCCCCTGTGGCTATGGGGGGCAGGGGGTGCCGTGCCCCTCACACCCCAGCAGCGGGAAGTGGCCTTGGCTTTGGCCCCACTGGAGGGAGCAGGCTGAGCAGCGTCCGGCAGCTGAGCTTTAGAAAACGAGATCCTGGGGGGTGGGGGTGAGGGTGGGGGAGGCTGGGCTCCCTGCCACGGCCAGGACTCCAGGTCTCCTATTTCCAGGAAGGGAACTGGTGCCACGTGAGGGAAGAGGTGGAAGCCAGGTGGAGGAAGGCCTGGAGGACTCGATTCCAGGGCCCGGGGATGAGCGCCCAAAGGCCAAATCAACCTGCCCTGGGCCTGGAGGGGAAGGTGATGGGGCTGCCCAGGGGTGGGACCGAGCAGTGGGGAGGGGAGCAGCGTCCCCAGTGGCAGTGTCCTTTGGGACCGGGCAAGGGGGACGCAGGACCCAGGGCCAGGAAAGGGGATGCTGGGCCCAGGCCTGCTGGCCTCCCCCTGCCCGCAGGCGGTGAGGCTGGTGGCAGTGCCAGGAGGGAGAGTGGCCGGGAGACGGTGCCCTCAGGTGGCCTTGCTGCCACTGAACAGTCCCACTGGAAAGTGCTTGACGTGGGTGGGCCACTGGGCGGCCAGCTGGAAGAACTTGATGTCACTCCACTCGACTCCGTCGATGGACACTGGGGGTGACAGGGGAGGACAGGGGGTGACCAGGGCTTCCGAGGCCATCTCCCCAGCAGCTTCCCTTCCACCACCCTGCCCACACCTCTCAGCATGGTCTGCTGTTGCTTGGCAGAGCAGATGAGGCGGCTGATGCCTTCGATGACCTGGCTCTTTGAATCCACCTCCTTTTCTCGAGGTTTCTTGCTCAGGAAGATGGTGGGCACTGCAAAGCAAGCAGGAACGGCCTTGTCTCAGCCCCGTGAGAGCGGCCGCCCTCTCCTCCACCCACTGCCCCTGCCCCGTGGGAAGGGAGATTTGCAGAAAGCCGATCTTCCTCCCTGCTCCCTGGCTCCGGCTGCGTATCAGGATCTCTGAGCTCCTGCCAGCCCCAGCACTGGCCTCCTGGCTGTGGCTGAGATCCTGCCCTCTCCCCGAACCTCAGCATCTTCACTGAATAACAGGGACCAGGGCCGGGTGGTCCCTCCCAGCTTGAATGTTGCTGGTAGCCGTGGGGTAGGGGGCCCACTCCTTCCTAGCCTCATCCCCAACCGACAGCCACCGCTGCACGCCTGTGCTGCACGTCTGTGCAGGGCTGTGTCCGTGCGGCCGGTGGGGAGGCTGTGGGGCAGTGTTCACGTGAGCGCTACCCCGGGATGCCCCAGGCAGGACGCTGGGTGCCATGGCGGGTTCTGACTGCAGGCCTGGCATAGTCCTGCCCGCCCTTCCAGGGGAACGCTCAGAGCAGAGGCAGGAGCAGAAAGGCCCAGCTGCTTTGGATGTGCCCAGAGGAGGAAGGAAGGGGCCGGGCAGTGAAGGAAGCCTCTTTCTGGGAGTTTCAGCGTGCCTCAGCGGGTTACAAACCCGACTGGTATCCATGAGGATGCAGGTTTGATCCCTGGCCTCGCTCAGTGGGTTAAGGATCCGGCATTGCCATGAGCTGTGGTGTAGATCACAGACGTAGCTCAGATCCTGCATTGCTGCAGCTGTGGTGTAGGCTGGCAGCTGCAGATTTGATTCGACCCCTAGTCTGGGAACGTCCATATGCCTTGGGTGTGGTCCTAAAAAGCAAAAACAAGACAAAACAAAACAAAGGAAGCCCCTGCGGGCGCACAGCTGGATGTGTGGGTTTCCAGTGGATCCAACAGCAGCAAGTGCTGCCCCCACGCTGGCCCGCCTGTGGGATTCCTGGCTCCTTTCCCAGAGCTCAAGCCCAGGGACCGCCGGCTCCTCTGCCGGTGCGGAAGCCATCCTTTCACGCAGCTCTATTCCCCTTAATTCTTGAAAACAATCGTGCCCTTTGCTCGCAAGGTTCTAGTGGCCTCCATGGGTCCAGTGCCCCCGTGGCTGCGGCACGGAGATGTCCTCTGTTGCACCGTCCATCCTGACGGCGGTGGGGGCACTAACCGCCTTGGCCACTAAGCTGCTGATGCTCAGCAGGCAGGGACTGTGACTCCCTGGGGACCGCGGTTCCCTCTGGTGCAGAAAGACGGCCGCGTCCCGCAATGTGAGGCAGGACCCTGAGGGACCCCAGGCTGGGCCGCATGACACGCGTGCTGTCTCTGTCCTCATCCAAGGTCTCCTAGAGCAGATTCTGCCCCGAGCCCGACCGAGGAGATGGGGCGCCTGGTGGCCCAGACGTCACTTACCTTTCTTGTTCTTCTCTTTGGTGACCACGGTCATGGCCATGGTGCCGGAAAGCTGGGCCTCCCCACCGTGGGGCAGGCGGGACACCTGCACCGAGCGGAAGACGCTCTTGAGGGTGTTCTTGGAGCTGGCGTCCCTCTTGTCACCTTCCCTCCTCCGCTCCCCAGGGTGGCCCAGCCAGTAGTCCACTTGGAGGCCAATCACGTCCCCATATGGGCTGTTGGGGCTCCTGGAGAAGGGTGACAATGGAGAGGAGGCCCTCACTTCCTAACCACAGGGCCGACAGGGGTGGAGAGGGGGGACACTGCTGGGCTCTGGGGCGGTAGGGGGAGGGGGACACTGCTGGGCTCTGGGGGGGCGAGAGGTGGCGCTGGCTGAGTGGCTCCTGGGTCCCTCCAGTCAGAACTGGCTGGGGTGGGAGCGGGGTCAGGGTGGTCTGGGACAAAGCCAGGATAGGGTGAGGCCTGCGTCACCACCAGGGAACCAAACAAAAAGTCACAGGGGGATGAGAGGAGCAGAGAGGAAGAGGCTTCAGGAAGGAAGGTGTGCGCGCACAGGCGTGCACACACACACACACACGGACACACACGGATGTGCACACACGCAAGATCATGCACACACACAAGGTCATGCGCACATACAAGAACACTCGAGGGTACACACACACACACACACACACACACACGCATGCACACCCCCCCCAGCAAGCAGAGCCAGGGCGGAACCCGGCCCAGGGTGGGAGAGATGAAGCAGGAAAGGGCCGGAAGCCCCTTGGCGGCCCCTGAGCAGCCCCGGGGGAGCTGGCGGATGCCAACCTGACCTGTGGCTTTCTCTCATTTATGGCACTTCTAGCTCAGGGATAATTTTAGCTCCGAGGGGAAAAGAGCTGATGTTTTCTTGAAAGGAGGCGTCAGACACAATAGGTACATGGGCTACAAAAGTCATCTGACGTTGCTCTTTCTGCCTGGATTCAGTGGCTCCACTAAAAAAACAGGCTTCAATTGGATGGGAAAGGAGGTCGAGGTAGGGCTGGTCCCCGGGCCCCCCAGGAAGCCTGGACCGTGAGGTCACAGCCTGACCTGCTGGTGGGATTTCCTCCTCCTGCACTTCGGCACATCAATGGAAGACCCCTCCCCACCCGCCCAAACAGGAAGTGAGGAGGGAAGGTGGGGGGGGGCTGGGATCTGGACTCCGTCCCCCAGGACATGGGACTGTCATGGAGGTTCTGGAAAAGCCTCCACCCAGTGCCTCTCTCTCTGCTCCCTCATGGAACACCCCCAAAGAACTGGGAAGAGGTGAGGGTGGAAGCCAGGGAACAAGGCGGAGGAAGCAGCAGGAGCCTGTCCCCTGGGTGCCCCAGTGGGACTGCCTCCCCTCCGGAGGCCTGGCCTCCTGATCTGAACTTGGGATACTTCTGATCTTTTTGTTTGTTTGTTTTTTAGGGCTGTGCCCATGGCATATGGAAGTTCCGGACTAGGGTCCAATCGGAGCTACAGCTGCCGGCCTACGGCACAGCCACAGCAACACGAGATCTAAGCCACATCTGTGACTTACACCATGGCTCATGGCCACACCAGATCCCCAGCTCACTGAGCGAGGCCAGGGATCCAACCCGTGTCCTCATGGATACTACTTAGGTTCATTTCCATTGAGCCACAACGGGAACTCCTGTGATACTTCAGATCTTAAAGAAATTCCCTCCCCCTCACTAGTTTCTCATGGTGCACCCCCCACCCCCCCCGTGGCTTTGGCACTGCTGGGGCCCAGGGACTTGAGCGCCAGGACAGGGTCCTGCCTGTCTCACCGGCTTCGGCAGCACATGGGTGACAGAAAGACCGAGTGCATGGGAAGCAGCCACACCGCTCCAGGGCCAGGCACTAACATGCGCCTGACACCAAAGCTGACGGCCAGTCCCACCGTTACTTTCATGGAGTCGAAATGAAGCTCAGTGACTTGCCCGAGTGACAAAGATTCTTCGGGTCATCGAACTTCAGCCAGACTCCTGAACCTCTCCCAGGCCGCCCTGTGCACCGCCTGCTAAAATCCCTTCTCCCGAGAACCCCCTGTCCTCTGTGTCCATCGCTGCGGCTGCCCCCTCGGATCCGCACCCTCCCCCACCCGCAGGAGTGTCTGCATCAGGCGCTCAGGTCCCTTTAGCCAGAGCCTGCATCGCCTCCCCCGCGTTCCGCGTAGTGATCTTCCATCCGCTGCCCCCACTCACACACGCGGTGTCTGGGGTTGAGCCCATCGCCTCCCACCGCCCTCCCATCCTGCTGCAAAACCCCCCCCCAACAACAGCACCTGCGCTCCCTGCATCCACCCCCCACCCCGTTGTGCCTTAACCACTGCCACTGAGTAGTTGGTTCTTTAACACAAACACAGTGGACATAACATGAACTAGGAGGCAAATCCCTCCTGCTGTGCCAGGCGGTCCTCCGACGAGACACGGGCACAGCACTTTACAGCCACAAGGGCCTCTGAGCCCTGGGTCTCAGTCAACCTTGTAATTGAGAGGCGGTCAGGGCGGCCAGTAGCCTGCACTCACAGGCTGGTGGTGGCTTGCCTGGCTGGTGACCTAACTCCACCGTCCCTGCCACCACCTTCTGAGCCCAGCGTGCTCTCACTGTTCTGCACGCCGAGCACACAGGGAAATCAGTGGGGCTGCCACCCGACGGAGGCCGTGGCAGGAAGGACAGGGCAGGTGAGGGCCTTACCCCACGATGGCAAGGGCGCTGCTCATGGAGGGGGAGGACGGCGGGGTGGCCGTGGCGTCTCGGCTCAGGCCCGAGCTGGAGGGCGGTGACGTGGAGGGCACAGTGAGGCTGACCACAGGCGCGTCATCCCCATCACCTGCTGGGGACAAACACAGCTGGCCAGACCTGCTGGTGGCACGGTCGAGGTACCCTTGCCTCCCTTGCAGCCCCTCCACCCCCACCCTCCCTCGTGGAGGCCAAGGGGCCCCAGGCTCACCTGTAGTGGAAGGAGAGTCTTCAACCAGCCCCACCTTCACCACCTGCAGGGAGGAGAGACACTGCGCTGGGACAGGTTCCCATCCAGCTGGGACCCGGGGCTGGGCATGGAGGCCATCACCGCACAGCATCTGATCACAGGCTTTAAAGACCTCTGTCCACTCAGCGGAGCCCAGATCGTTCAAAGATGTGAAAAACCCAGCTGCAAACACTGAGTCTGGGGCACAGGAGGCCTGCAGCTCTTCTCTGGGGATATGGGCAAGGCCACCGTCTAACACCAGAGAAAGGAGGGCGATAGGGAGGCCTGGGCAGGCAGCCGGGAGTGGGGGGCAGTGCCCGAGGACACGCTGCCGGCAGAGGCCTCCTCTCCAGACCTCCTGAGATCTGGAGGGACACGGTGACAAGGAGGGGGTCCCAGGTACAGCCCCCCACCCCTAGGCAGTGGTGTCGACTGCAGCTTCACCAAGACCTTCAGATTCCTCTCAGAAGGTTCTGGGAAGGACAGAGGGGGCCCTCTGGTGGCCATCAAAGGGCACAGCTAGAGACAGGCCACACGGGGGCTGGGGCCCTGGCCTGAGGTGACAGGTGTGTCCTGGGGCCCAGCCTGGTAGAGGCGCATGGGGAGGTCCCAGAAGCTGGGCCCTGGGGACTGGCGCGGACTGCACAGGGACCGTTCCCTTGAGGCTGATCAGAGCGCGGTGCTGGCATTCACTGGATTTGTCCCCAGTTCTCTACATTCTTATTTTAATTCCCGTGACACGTGGATTCGCTGAATGTCCTGGATGTGGCCGTCCTTCCCCCTCACTCCCCTGGGTTACACGAGGCTGCCGCTCCTTTGTTTGAACTTTTAATTTTTTCTCTCTCTTGCTGGGAGGCAGTGACCCACAGCTCCACATGGTCCGGGGCCTCCAACATGGCTATGGGAGCAGCCCCAGTGGCCGACAGGGACCAGCCAGGTGGGAGGCTTCACAAGGCATGAGAACGGGGCTATCGAACCTCCCCAGGCTCAAGCATCTCCCAAGATAGCTCAGGAGACGCCAGGATCTGGGGCAGGCAAGGACAGGGACGGTGGGAGCTGGCAGGGACCCTCAAGGAGACTGTGGGGAAAGATACAAGCAGATCCGGAAGAGAAATCCCGTCGTCTCATGAATGGAAATCTGAGCTTTCAGCCATGCTTCTATTTCGTGCTCTGGCCCTGAGAGGGTCGGCTCTGTCCCCTCTGGGCGGGCCTCTGCCTGTGGTCTGGCTGCCGCCAAATGCAAGAGAGGCTGGGGCCACCTGACACCAGAGACTCCCAAGAGGCTGTCCCTTCATTTTCAAAACCCACTTGAGTAGCGATTCTCCCGTGACTCGACTGGGGTGGGGAGAGGGGTGCTTTCCTCTCGCTGCTCTATCTGGCTCTGAAGACACAGACGCCGATTCTCAGACTTTGGAATATCATCCGTCATTATTCCCCACCCCCTTTTTTGGCTGCCCTGCAGCATATGGAGTTCCCGGGCCAGGGATCAGATCTGAGCTGCAGTCACAACCTAAGCTGCAGCAATGCCAGATCCTTAACCCCCTGTGCCAGGCCGAGAATCTAACCTGCATCCCAGCGCTCCCAAGATGCCACTGATCCCGCTGCATCATAGCGGGAGCTCGCACTGTTTCCTTTCTTTTCTTTTTTTAGGCTAGGGATTGAATTGGAGCTACAGCTGCCAGCCTATGCCAGGGATCGAACCTGCGTCCTCATGGATACTGGTTGGGTTGATTTCTACTGAGCTACAATGGGAACTCCCTCCTTTTTAATATTTCTAAAAATTAAAAAATTAAAGCACACTTGGTTTACAATGCCGTGCCAATTCCTGCCGTACTTATCGTTATTTCTGGGGCAACTTTCTTTTCCCTGAAGCCTGTGGGACCAATGCCCTGGACATCGCCCCCTCGGCCGAGGCCCCAAGTTTAGCACCGGGTGTAACGGAAGCTGCCAGTGGTGACCTGGGGATGGCCCCTGATTCAGGAAAGGACACTGGAAGGAGGAGCTCGGTGCCTGTGCCAGCCCAGGGCTTCCCCGCCTGGGCAGTGCTGACACTTGGGGCAGGACAGTTAGGGGCATCTCTGGCTGCCACCAGCTAGATGCCAGATGTTGGTAGCGCCCCCGCTCCCAGCTGTGACAATTAAAAATGTCTCCAGACATCACCAGATGTCCCCTGGCGGCAAAATTGCCTCGGCTAGAGGAGGTGTGTGTGTGTGTGTGTGTGTGTGTGTGTGTGTGTGTGAGTGTGAGAGAGAGAGAGAGAGAGAGAGAGAGAGAGGGAGACGGGGGTGGGGGTGGGGGGATGACAAGGAAGGCCAGGAAGATGGGGTGTGTGTGCAGAGGGCAGGGGAGCGGCTACTCACGCCAATGAAGGGGATAAACTTCTGGTGCGAGTCTTCGTCGGGGCTGTGGGGAGAGAAGGGAAGCTTTACTGTTGGCGGGTAAGACTGTGCAGAGCTGGGCACATAAGCGTCTGCAGTTTACTGTGGCTTAAGGGAGTCCGGACACCACCTGATGTCCCATCACGCCACCAGTGGAGGCAAAAGACCCGATTCTGCACACGCCACCCCCTGCTCCTGTGTCTGCGCTGAGGGGCGCCCACACGGGGGGCAGAGCAGGAAAGGGAAGGCCTGGGTGGGAGGCAGTAAAAAACACTCTCCTATTCCCTTGGGTTCCTCGGAAGGGAGGGGGGGTGGGGAGAAGGAAGGAGTGAAAAAGCAAAGAAAAGCCAAGATGTATCTAGCCCTCTCGAGCTGTTCTTAAGAAACCCCTCAAACTTACAACTTATGCCTGCAGGTCAGCATGGCTTCCGCCACGGGCAGCTGGTGCGTCACGGCCGCCCCGTTGACATACTGCATGACCCGCCCCACCACGTCCAGTTGCTCTGCAGGAGGGCCAAGGGAAGATGCTGACGGGTTTCAGCAGGCGACCCCGAAAACCCTCTTAGAGAGCCCCCTTTGTGAGGCCCGTCAGGAGACTGGAGGGGCTGAGGCAGAGGAAGCCTCCTAAGACCCTCTGGTCTGAAGCTGAGGCAGCACGAAGCAAAGCGCTGTCCTCGCCGTGTGCCCTTGCCGCTCCTCCCAGGCGTGACACGCTGCCGCTCTCTGCTCGGGGCC
This sequence comes from Phacochoerus africanus, assembly GCF_016906955.1. Classification (NCBI taxonomy): domain Eukaryota; kingdom Metazoa; phylum Chordata; class Mammalia; order Artiodactyla; family Suidae; genus Phacochoerus; species Phacochoerus africanus. Next base: position 6,124,446 of record NC_062547.1, read on the forward strand.
GCCCGGGTACCACCTGCAGCCCCTCCGCCCCCAAGCTCTGCCCCGATCCTGCAAGGCCCTGGACGTGCTCGCCCGCTCTCGGCCTTGCAGGCCCCAGGCTCGCCCTCACCCTCGCCCCTGCCACCTTTGCTCCGTGTTTCAGGACAAGATGTGGGTGGAGTCATTCACTCATCGACAGACTCGCAGGAGCTGTCCTCTTCTTCACACACGCGGTCGCTATGACTAGACGGTTCCTGCTGCCCCCCTCCCCATTTCTAGGTTCCCCAAGCAAAGGGCAGAGACCCAACACCTCCAGTGCGGAGGCTGCGTTAATGGGCCTCCTCCGAATAAAGCCTGAGAAATTGAACGTGCAGAGGGACGTGGCCAGTGAGCCGCAGGGAGGAGGAGCCCTGGCCCCGGGAATTGGGCCGCCTTCCGACAGGGGCCGTTACCTGACACCGGGGGCTCCGAGCGACTGAACAGATCCCTCCAGCCAGAATCAAGGAAGGTGCTGCTGTACCTACTGTCGACGGAGCCCAAGTATTTGGCCACCGGGTGAGAACCTGGTCGATGGAAACCAGAAGGCGCACTGGTTGGCAGGTGAGCGACGGCCCCGGCCGTGGGGTCTCGCTGCCCATCCCTTCCAAGGACCCAGTGCCACCAGCCTGCTTGTCTTTACCGAGTGGAATGATGAGGAAGCGCATGTAGCCCAGCCAGTCAGAGGTCTTGCTGGCCAGCGACTTGACGAAGAACCGGAGGATGGAGCTCAGGTAGCTCTGGCCGCCCACCGCCGCCACCTTCACGGGCCTCGGCATGGAGGAGTTGCAGTTGCAGCTGGGGAGCAAGGGAGAGGCGCCGCCACGTTCAGGGGGCCGGCGTCCAGCTCAGAGGAAGGCCCCAAGCTCAGCCGACCCGCGGGGGAGAAACAAAGCAATAAGCAAAACAAAACAGAGGCCAGAAGCCACCTGCTCGCCAAGCCAGAGAAGGGCCCGGGGTCCCAGGGCCACGGGGTGTCTAGACGGAAGGCAGAACGGAGGCAACGGGGAGGGCAGGGCTGGGGGCTAGAAGCGTGGGAGTAAATGGGCTTGTAACCCCCAGGGCTCTCTGCCCGGCCTTCTCCGTCGTAGTTTCAGAGAAAGATGAGGTGAGCCAAGGTGGGGCGGGAGGCGGGCGGGGGCCATTCACCCCTGACCCTCTGGGGCCGGCAGGGGCGCCAGGCACCGCGGCCCGCCGCGGCCCAACCAGGTACCAACTGTGAATTCTTGGTCTGAAGAGACCCAGAGGTCCCGGCAGTGCTTGGCAACCAGGGGCAGGAGGATGAGGTCAAAGCCGAGCCCCTTACTAGCGCTGGATACGGGTGAGCAGGGCGGACAGCACAGCCTGGACCTCCACCGTGGAGCAGGTGCACACGACAGGCTTCCGCTGGTCCTGGAGCAGCTCCGCCACGTACTGCGGGGGCGGGAGGGGGGGGGAGCACAGGTGAGGCCACACAGCAGGGACCCTGCAGGTAAGCTGGTCAAGCTGCAGGGCCCCATCCTGTCCTTCAGACCATGGCTGGGAGAAGGTCTGGGTCCCGGCGGCAGCGAGGAGACGGAGGGGCTGGCCCCGCGTAGATGGCTACCTAGGAAATGTGGGAAGACTCAGGAACGTTTAGATTGTCGCATGGCCTCTGAAGCCTGCAGGCCAGGTGGCACTGGGACCTGCCGGGAGGGCAGCAGGCGGGAGCGGGCCCGGTGGCTCTGCTGCTCTGCCCCTTCTGCACGGGCTTTGCGGAAACTAGGGCACCTCCGGCATCTTACAGCACTTTGTTCTCCTCAGGGTACCCTCCTCCCTTCCCTTGTGCCACCCGACACGCGTGACCGGGCCGGGAAGGAAGCATGATGGGCAGTACTGCTGCTTTTGTACCACTGGGGAAACTGAGGTGCAGACAGTGGGTGACTGCAGCTGCGGCAGCTGGAGGACCACGGAGCTGGGACTGCAGCCCAGGGCTGTGGGCTTGGCTCAGGGCAGGAGGGGCCTGCGATGGGGCGTCACTTCCCAAGCCCCACGCCCCGCCTTTCACATCCGCACCCTGGGGTCTCACTCCCCCAAATCCTCCCCAGCCCTGCCACCCTCGGGGCTTCACCTGGCCCTGCCAGTCGGCGGTGTTGACAAGGATGACGTTTTCTGGGAGGGCGGCATCCGACACCAGGATCTGATTCAGTTGGTCATACACCACCTTCCTGGGAATCTGCAGGGACGGAGGTGTCACCGGGCAGTCCCCAGGGAGCCTGAGGCTGGCGCTGGTGGACCAGCAGGCTGAGAATCCCGGAGCAGGGGTGTTGAGAGGAGAGCTGCGGGCATTTGTGGAGGGACCTGCTGTCCCATGGCCAGAGCGCAGCGGGAAGGAGGGTGACAGAGAACAGGCAGAGAGGGCGTTCCCGTCGTGGCTCAGCGGCTAACGAATCTGACTAGCATCCATGGGTACACAGGTTTGATCCCTAGCCTCGCTCAACGGGTTAAGGATCTGATGTTGCTGTGGTGTAGGTTGCAGGTGCAGCTCGGATCCAGCACTACTGTGGCTGTGGTGTAGGCCAGCAGCTACACCTTGGATTCTGATTCGACCCCTAGTCTGGGAACTTCTAGATGCCACAGGTGTGGCCCTAAAAAGTAAAGGAAAAAAAAAAAAAAAAAGAACAGGCAGAGAGGCCTCAGAGCACAGGCCGATGCGCAAGGAGCAAAGCCCTGCTGCCCTGGCGATGGAGCAGGAAGGGCCTCCAAGGGTCGCGATGCAGGGGGAGCAGGAGAGGAGGGGGAGGGGACGCAAGCAGGTGCGAACAGGGCTGAAAACGAGGACAGCGGGAGAGAACTAATGAGAGCAGCAAGGAGCAGCCATGTGGGGAACAAAGGTATTTCAGGAACAGTGATTAACAAGAAGGACAATACCTCGCCCTAGGCACCCGGCTATTCTAGTCTCAGGTTCATTTTCAGCTACAATAGCGCCAGCTCAGGAAGCCAGGCTGACACCAACTCCCCTCCCAAGGAGATTTATCAGGTTAACTCTAGAGGAGCGGGGGCTATGGGAGGTGTGCTGGGGGGAGGACGGGTCCTCTCTCAGAGCAGGGCCCGTTCCTTCTGCGCTTCTGCTCTGGCCCCGTCCTAGGCCGTTCCATCAGCCCCGTCTTAAAGCGGTTGATGCACCAGCTTGAATCAGCAGAACCAGCCCACAACCGTGCTAAAGGCACCGGAGCCTAGGCAGCCGTCCAGGGAGAGCCGACGGCTGCTGACCCTGGAACAGCTTGGACTAAGGCCTGATGGCAGCAGGAGCAGCCGCAAGGTGTGGACCTGCCCCCTGCTCCCCGCAAACCCACTTCCACGGCAATAGTAAAAGGATGCTGGGCATCTCTGCGGAGTCTGTCTTCACGACGTCACGTGTCACTAGGGCAGGTCCAAGCCCTCCTCCCTCCCCTCCCCAAGCGGGGCGGGTACCTGAGCGCTGTGGCCCAGGTCTGGGGAGCGCTCGCTGTCTGAGCTGTTGGTCCTCTCGCTCAGGGGCTTGGAGAGCTGCCGCTCCTTCAGCGGGGTGCTCCTCTTCTGCCGGGGGGTGTGCACCCCGTCCACTTTGCTGCCGGAGACAAGGAAGGAGGCGGGTGGTTAAGCAGCCCTGTACCCAAAGCCGCGGCAGCCCCTCGTCCCGAGGCCGGAGCTTCCTCCAGCCCTGAGTACCTGGGCGAGGCGGAGCCTTGCAGGTCCGTTTTGCTGGACTTCATGGGCGTTTTGACTTTCTCGGGCACGACCAGACTGGTGCTCGTGTCTCCAAACATGTCCTGGTCAGTGATTTCCTGCCACAGAGGAAAGGACGCAGCGAGGGTTACTACTCAGTGACCACGGGCACCCCTGCCAGGGCCCACCATCCCGACAGGGTGCCGACAGGGTGCCGCGCCCACCCCTCGCTTTTCTAGGAAACACGTGGTTCTAAAACTCCGACCGGCCCGAGGAGGACCCCGCAACTGTTTAATCCCACTGCCCGGGCCGGCCCCCCGCTCTTCAATCCGTCCCCCTCGTTCACGTCAGCCCGCACGCCTGGGCGGATGACCCGGCTTCTCGAGGTGGGAAGGAGAGCGTTTCGCTCCGCGAGCAACGCGGAATGGACCACAGGGGACAAGGGTGGAGGATGCGTTCCTCGGATGGCGGGCGAACTGGGCCTAGGAGGTTTTGTCCCACGCTGGATCCTCAACGCAGCAGCGTTTACTCCGGGAGACAGAAGCCTGAACAAATTCTTCCTTGGACTTCATTCCACTGGCAGCTCTCACTGTGGGCCTGACGCACAGGCACCACCAGATGGTATCTGGGCAAGTTCTTTGCCTCCTGAACCCGCTGGTGCCTCTGGATGAACTTCGGTGCCACCTGCGAGGCCCAGCTTGGAGGCCGCCCCTCCCCCCGCCCCCAGGGACTCGCTCCGTCCTTCCTGGGTCCCTCAGGGCCCTGCACCCAGTGTGCCCAGCTGGCTTTCCTCTGGGAGGTGGCTCTATGCTGTTCTCATTTTCGCACCTGCAGAGCCCAGCACACCACGCAGGTGCACAGCTAATGTGTGTGGAATTCAGTTCGTGTGGCAGTAAGTCGGGCACCCAGCCACCGTCCCAGGCACTCGTGAGCAGCACCAGCATTTCTTAGGGAAAGCAGTCGACTAGTAATCACTTGGGCATTTAATGCTCAGGGCTGTGTGGCCACTGGACGGGCAACGATGGAGGAAGGGAGGAGGATACTGGCCGCCGTCGCTCAGAAGTGAATGAGGGGCACAGACAGTGAGGAATTATCCAGACCAGCATCTGATCAGATCGAGTTAAAGGGTCATTTCCAGACTGCCAGCTGGGGGCAGAGCCTTACGTTCCACGGGTATGGATCTGAGGAGGGAGGACGCAGGCGTTCACAAGACTGCAGATTTTGGCAAAAATTTCACGGTGGTCCTGAGGGGCTTTCTGTCTTTATTTCTAAAGGTACAAAAAATGTTTTTAAACTGCTGAAACAGGAGGCTGAACTATACATACCAGCGTGTCTGTTTCAGTCAAGCTGTCATCTTGATTTTTAATCCAAGCCGATTTGACTTTTTCTAGAGCAGCCAATTCCATCTGCAAAAATTGTAATAATTAGTCCTCACCAATCCAGATAGCGACCACTCTGCTTGTTTCCTAGGTCTGCTGGAAGCTTGAAGTACCTTCACTTAATCTGAAGACCACGCAAAGTCTATGGGACTTAGAGCTCATAAGGAGCCTACGTGTGAAAACTGAGCGTCCCAACGGTCAGTTGTTTTGTAATCAATCAATAACGCAGTGAGGTTTGGAAGCCAGAAATTCTTCACGAGATGTCACCAGGGAAAGGACATTCAGCGTTCAGAAGGCCTGGCTGTGGGACCTATCCGTCTCAACCCCGGATCTGGTCGACCCCCTTGCCCAGGAGGGGCGCATGGGTGTCAGAGCTGCTGAGGAGAAGGGGACCAGAGTGCAGGCCTATGATTTTGAGACTAAAGACACCCAAGGTAGCCAAACGCTTTTTGCTTGGCAGAAACACCTCGAAAACCCTCCAACAGAATACATTAAGTCAGTAGGTGTGAAATAATTCTCCTTTTTCCCCCAGCTCTTATTAGCACTTCTCATAAATGTTAAAAATTTACTTTGCAAATACAGATACACAACCAGATTCTTCACACTTGCTAATACTGCTTCAGGCTGTGCAGACACCAAGGTCAAAATCATGAGGAGCTGCAGGTTGTGCATCTTAAGATACAGGCAGGTACTGGCCTCAGGGAGTGTCTGGTTCCTGGGGGCACCAGGGAGTCAGAGGATCAAGGATATCCCACTTGCCCCCAGTGACCCAAAGCCCCTGCCCTGAGAAAATGAAACGTCGGCCTCGGGAGCTCAAGGGGTCACGCTGCAAACTGAGGAAAAGGATAGCAAAGCAGGGCCCCAGGGCCCGGGCTGAACCAGGAGGTCTCCACTTGGGCACCACGGACCCGGGAGACCCTTGCTCGCTGTGGGGCAGCCCGTGCAGATCTGAGCAGCATCCTGGCCTCTCCCCGCTACATCCCAGCAGCAGCCCCTTTATCCCCTAACTGACCCCCACCCTGGCAACGAAAACGTCGTCAGTCCTTGCCAGGCTGAGGACCACTGCCGAGCCATGTGCAGGACTAACCGGGCACACGTCAACCGGCCGCCGTGACCCCAGAGTGTGAGATGGTCGGGCTCAGAGCCGCACACAATAGGCTGCCTCCAGACTGCACAGCGAGTTCATTCACACGCTGTCTATACAAATGCCAGGTGTTAATGGGGTCCAGGATCGTGGCGAACCCTCGGTCAGACTTAAGACTGAAGATGATTTCAAGTTTGGATCTCAGCACGACAGACCAGTTACACACGCGGATGAACCCGGGTGCCGACACCACCTGCTGGAAGGTACTTACGGGGGCGTACCCTGCTGTCACGCCCGCTGTCTCATGGCACAGCTGTGACATCTGCTGTGGCCTCTAGCCTGGCAGGGGCGGAGGGCACTGTTTACTGACTCTCCCGGATGTTCCAGTCGCTCCCACTAGGTGTAAACTCCCAATTTTCCAAGCTCCTATTCCTGCTCCTACTAGCTGTCTCATGGCACAGCTGTGACATCTGCTGTGGCCTCTAGCCTGGCAGGGGCGGAGGGCACTGTTTACTGACTCTCCCGGATGTTCCAGTCGCTCCCACTAGGTGCAAACTCCCAATTTTCCTGCTCCTATTCCTGCTCCTACTAGCTGTCTCATGGCACAGCTGTGACATCTGCTGTGGCCTCTAGCCTGGCAGGGGCGGAGGGCACTGTTTACTGACTCTCCCGGATGTTCCAGTCGCTCCCACTAGGTGCAAACTCCCAATTTTCCTGCTCCTATTCCTGCTCCTACTAGTCCCTTGGGCTTTTCTCACCCTGGCAGCACAGTAGCTGGGGTCTGTCTAATGGTGTGGCACCGAGGCAGATGCCGGCAGCCCGACGCCCTGTGCCCGGGACAGCACTCGTGTGTGTGTGTGTGTGTGTGTGTGTGTTTCTGTCTGGGGGGGTGGGCAGAATGGGGTCATACTTCGGGATCCCACTTCTGGGGAGTACCGGTCTCAAACACCCGCATTCACGGTGCTACGGAATTAGTAGCTCTGAGCATCAGGCAGCCTTGGGTGAGAGTCCGTGTCCCTTGGCCGCCCCAGCGGGAGCCCTGTCAGGGCCTATTGTTCTCAGCTCAAGGAACCACATTATATTGCTGCTGTGGTTGGGGAAACTCAAAGACGGCAATAATTTGTACTGGCAAAAATCCCTTCTGGTTCTAGGGATAAACTGAACCCTCTGAAATGTGGGGCACAAAAAAGATTAAGAAAAATACACGAGTAACAGTGCTAGGAAATCAGGGAAGAGAGGCCAAAAGCTGGGCAGGGCGGGTGCCCGCCTGCCTAGGGACTCAGCGCCTCGGCCTGTTTTCCTGATACGTTTGGAAGTTCTCTGTGTCAGAGCTCAGCCTCGCTCTGCAGCTCCCAAAGTGCCTTTCGTACAAAAGGATTCTGAAGTTCCACACCCACAGCCAGGCATATGGGGCTCTTCAAAATAGAAATATCTTGGAGAACCAGCAGTCTGAAATCCGGCCAAGGGAACCGGGATTTGAAGGACTCACTGAAAAAGACATCTCGAGAATATCGATTTCAGGAGTTGAGACCTGGAGTAACAGTGACTTTGCCAAAGCGGCCGACACTGCACACTCCCCTGCTGTCAACCACCCGCCAGGCTGCGTGTTCGCCGCAGTCTTCCACGGGATCTTCACACTGCCCTGCAAGGCATGTCCTCTTAACGTGCAATTTGTAGACGAGGACATGAAGGCCTGGGAACTGTCCGGATCACACAGTCCGTGGAGCAACGGAGTCAAGATTCAGACTCAGAGGTCTGCCTCCGGGGCACAAGCTCTCCACCCAGCCCTGCCCTGCCCCCAGTGAGCGTTCCGCCTAAACAGGGACCCTTAGGCATCATGCTACAAAGAGGGATACTCCACTGACGTGGGGGCTACCTGGTCTCCCACGCCAACAGTTTTTCCTTACAAGTTGAGGCTCAAAGCATTAAGGTGATTTTTCTCTTTAAATTTTGTAAGCCATGCAACTGAGACTAAGAGCGGAACCTACAAATTCTATCAGAAACGGCTTCGTGAGTATAAAAATCGTGTCTCTGACTGATTTAATAACAACGATCCCTAACCTTTATCGAGGGTTCGCCATATGTTAGGGGCCATGCTTAGGGCTTCTAGGGCATTATCCAGTTCATCATTCAGTTGCACTGTGTTAGCAGAGCCCTTGTTCTGCATTCCTAGGACACCGTAAGACAGTCCTGCCAGCCAGGTCTCAGGTTTCTCTCTGGAGGAGTCATCACTTATGTTTATTTTTAATACGGAATCTGGCCCTAGGGGCCTATGATCTGGCCACATGGACAGTGAGAATTGTGCAGCCCCCTGTGAGAAAGGGCAGCCATAGCTTCCTCCTAAACATAACTAGTCATGTGAGGCCTCCTCGGCTCCAGATCACATGAACCTGGGCTGGAAAGGCTGAGAGTGCAGGGTCTGCAAGTGGCAGGTCTGAGGTTTTTCTGCCTTTTTTTGTTTTGGTTTCTTGGCCGCGCCTGCAGCATGTGGAAGTTCCAGGGCCAGGGATCGAACCCATGCCCCAGCAGCAACCCAAGCTGAGGCAGTAGTACGCTGGAACCTTAACCCCGCAGCATCACAACTCCTGAGGTTCCTCTAAGGAGGGATTCTCACCGTGGGCTGCCTTTCTATCCCACATTACCCGCCATGGCCACGTGGTGCCGCTGTTTTAGGGTCAAACCACGCCCACTGCGCTTTCAGCGGGAAGGGGGATAAGGTGGAAGACAGCGCCACCTGGTGGCAGCAGGCAGTAAGGCAGTCCCTGAGCAGATGGTTCTGGACACTTGGGCAGTTCTTCCAGAGACAGCGCTTTGAATTCAGAGGATGGCGGGCCTCACAGGCTTCATGTCATTTCCTCAGTTAAAACCTATTTGCAGGGTGAGTTCGGTATTCCCTCTGCTAAGCAGCAAGAGCAGGAGGACTTAAAGGATTCCGTTTCTTTGATCTACAGATAAGACATTGGGCTTCAACAGCAAACTGTAAACTGTGCTGAAATGCACTTCTTGCATTTGGTCATAAACAAGGGGAAGGACAGCTTCCTAGGGCTTGAGGCAGGTGCAGCATTGACCCGGGCTCCTGCCTCTGCTCCACAGCTGGGGAGAGCCTTCCCAAGGGGGGACAGAGCAGCCGGGGGCGGGTGGTGGTGCTGCCTCGGGGTAGTGGGGGGGAAACAGACAGCGCCTTTCCCCTCCAGCTCACCAGGCAACACGGAAACCTGGCCAATGAATTCTAAGTCCTTTGAGGGCCCTGCTCTTTTTCTGAACAAAGCCTGTGTAATTTCTCCTGAGCCAACCTTGTGGGCTTCCTGCCCCTCTGTGCCCGCCCCTTCCCCAGCCTGGATGCAGAACTGCTACCATTGGCCAGAGGCCACACTCCCAGCTACTCCCAGTGCCCAGTGAGGGGTACTGAGCGAGGTTTGGAGGCACGGTGTGTCCTGGGAGGGAAGACTCCATGTCATGGCGGGAACAGACCCCGAAGAACACCTGCCGGGACCCAGCAGTGGCGTCAGAGCACGAAGTTCCCATCCAGGACAGGGGTGAGCACAGCCGAGGTTGAAAGGAGATGGCCTGAGGTCCCAAACGAGCCCAGAGCAGAGGGCCTGGAGTGTGAAGCCCCAAGTGCCCCCTGGTCCCGTCCCCCCACTCCCACGGCCAGTGGTCTTGCTCACAGGGCTGGTGGTGTCCTTGCCGAGGCTCCCCTTGCTGTTGAGGCTGCCAATCTCCGTCTGTGAGCTTGACTGCGACATCCCCTCAAAGAACGGCCTGTGGCAAAGAAGCACAGCCAGGGTCAGCGGCCGCCGGGGCCCAGAATGGCAGCCGGTGGACAGCCGGGTAGAGCTGGTGTTCAGGAAAGACCTGGGTTTCGGGGGTGTGGGCGAGGGAGGACACCGCAGAGGCTGGACAAGCAGGGCCTGGCCGGAAGGCCTTCAGCAGCGTCCTCTCAGGGCTTCTGTCACCTGGAGGCTAGAACCACGCCCTTCCCCCCCACCGCGGGAGGCTCATCTGGGGTGAGGAACCAGGGCTCCCGGGTGACAGGAGGGGTCTAGGACACTGCGTGGCCTGGGAGGGGAGGCGCGGGGAGGTGCGGGAGACGGTGAGACGGGGAAGGTGTGGGGCCTCACTTGAGCTTGGGCTTCGGTGTGCTAAGGATGCTCTCCGTCTCCTCCATCTCGGGGCCACTGTCGCTGGGGTTGTACATCTCCAGACTGTCATAGAGCTCGTCCAAGTCCTCTTCCACTTCCCGTATCTGTTCCCGGGATACGTGTTCCAGCCCGAAGCCCACCTGTAGCGGGAGCGAGGCTCTGGGTTAGTGGCTACCCTAGGAACGAGATGGCACCCATGCAACACCCTCCTCTCCGACGGGCACCAGTCCTGACAGCAGGGACACGGGAGGCTGGCCACCTTCCCCTCTCATCGCCCCTGCCCCGCACTCCCCACCGGGACCTGGTGTCAGGAGGAGAAGCGGGGCGGGGGGAGGGGTGCGCGGCCGTGCTTCTCCCAAGGATCAGGCGTGAGAAAGCCTCGAGGCCGGGGCTCTGGCAGCCTTGGCAGCCGGCCTCCACTGCCCCGGGGCACACAGGTCTCTCTCTCAACAACTGGTATCTCCAGCCCTCTTTCAGTCCTCTGAGAAGCGAGTCTGTGAACACCGGCAGCAGGCCCAGAGCCCAGGAAGACCCCGCTTCTTAGCGGCCAGTGCTTGACACCCGGGAGGCTGTTCCCACCTTGCAGGCTGCTGCTCACGATGCTCTTTGGCGGGGTGGGGGGAACTAAACAACTGCAGGTGGGTCTATGACCGAGCCCCACCCCCAAGCCCAGGCTTGGCATTAGCCAGTGGGTGGGTATAACCACGCTTCCCTGCTCCAAATTCCAGAAAGCCTTGGGCAGCACGTGTGAGTCTTTCTAAATAGTGCGAAGCCGTCCGTTAGCTACCTTCTCACTGGGGCATCCTGGACTCTTGACTCCCAGGACAGCACAGAGTGTGGCCCAGGAATGAGGGTGAAACTCGGGGGTCAGGGTTCATACCTCGTCTGAAACTTTAAACCGCTTCAGCAGGGCCACGAACTTCTGTTTGATGTTAGGTTGCTGTAGGGACAAATCGCACAACAGTGTCAGACACACCCATTGTGCGCGGTGCCCACTTTGTAAAGAACTGGGGGGCACGGGGGTGGGAAGGCAGATTCGACCCTGACAACTCCCCACCGAGCATCCCCCCCCATCTCTTCCTTTGGTCCTGCCCAGCCACTGCCCCCTGGTGACGTCCACCCGTCCGCACAGAGGCACTGCCCACTCGACACTTCCAGCACGGAGCTCATCCTCTTCTCCGTGGACTCGCTCTCCTGGTTACCTGGTCACCAAGTCAGAACTCAGAGCTCCCCCCAGCCCCTGGTTTGGGTCGCTGCCTCCTCCCTCCTTGTCCACCCCTAAGAGCCCTCCTCGCATCCCTACGGGACCACGACAGCCTCCTACCAATGCCCCCACCCTCCACTTCCCCTCCATGCCCTCCAGGGCCGTCTGCAAAGCCAACCACCGTTACTCCCCAAGTGAAAGGCCTTTGTTGGCTCCAGGGCCCCGTGCAACCCCGAGCCCCCTCCCACCACTCACGGGGGAACTGATGGCTTCTAAGGCCGGGAAAAGCCGCTGGACAGCGCCAGACCTTCCACACGCGACCTTCCGCCCTGACCAGACGCGGCCCACCCCCCCGGGCAAGTTCTATTTACTCCCGGAGCCATCTCTCGGCATCCGGCCCGTGAATCTCCCCTGCTCAGAGCTGGTCACCTCCCACTTGCTGCCCCTGACACACAGCTCCGCCGCCTGGCGCCTGCCCTACTGGGTTGTGGTCACTGGACACCGAGCTCCAGGACAGCTCGGACCGGACCTTCCTTCTCTCTTGTCTCCAAGCCAGGGACGAGCGGCGGGAGGCCATGAGCATCTCCTGCCAGAGTGACACTCACCCCCTGGGGACAGAGGGGACTAACACGTGGGTGAGACAGAACGAGGCCTTCAAGAAAGGGGGCTCCCAAAGGCGGGAAGGGCAGCGCCGCGAGCAGCGAGGCCGTCGGAGCGCCTGGGACACGTGCTCTTGGCAGGGAGGGAGGAAGACGTGGGCACAGGCGGCGGGAAGGAAAGCACAGCTACGGGGTCTCTGCACTCTGACCCCGAAGGGCCTGCAGTCGTAACAAAGAAGTCCTCCGGGGAGCGAACACCGAAGGAGGGCTGAACCCGGGGTGAGCATCCGGGTGAGATGGTGCAGAGACCATGGAAGAGGAGCTGTAGAGGCGCTGGGGGGCCCGTGGGAACAAGGTGGGGGCTCCTGTGGCTACCGGGCAGGAGAAAGAGCCCTCCAGCCTCCCGCCGTGGCGGCGGAGCACAGGGCAGTGCTGGTGGCTGAGATGGGCCTGGCCCATCAAGGGGAAATGCCTGAGGACAGGGGAACCAACGGTTCGCTGTCCTCACGTCCACTGGGGAACGGAGGCCCCAGTCCTGAGGGCTTACATTTACGCCCGGACATGTGGGGGTGCCTGGGGAGGGCAGCGCGTCTCTGGGCTCAAGTACAGCAGGTTCTGGAGGTCTGGCCTCCTCGCAGGTCCTCGGGCAGGCTCGCCACTAGGGAGGGTCAGGATGCCTCGGGCGGGGAACGGAACTGTGACCTTCTCTTCCAAAGAGCTCGGGGCACCTTTGACCCTCCCCTGCTTTGGCACGGGAACTCCAGAACAGGTCAAAGTTCACCTAGAAATTCAGGAATCAGGACTCTAATTTCACCCCAAATAGTGACTCCCGAGGAAATCTCAGGCAGGAGACAAACTCCAAGGGCATCTAGTCTCCAGGGTTACAGGTCCCTGCAGGCGGGACTACCTCCAACGCTCTCAAGCTGCATCAAGACCGCAGTTCTGAGCACTACCTTATTACTTCCGCATAAAAGCTCCAAAAGACACGCTTAGGGAGGACTGGATTACCCACGCAGCGGGCAGCACGTGATCCCAAGTGAGCACCAGGAGAGGGGGGGTGGGGGGTCTGGGGCGTCCTGCTCCCTGAGCAAGCACCTGTTCCAAAGTCTACAACAAGGCTCCTCCACCTTGTCTCCGTCCTAAAAGAACCCGAAGGATGTCACTTGCTCTGATCAGAAAGTCTGGGTCTCCGCGGCGGTGACGCTTGACGAGGCGGAGGCCCCGGGGGACGCCCGCGCACCTTACAAAGCCCCAGGAAGGCGCCACTGCCAACCTACCCCCGGACCGAAAGCCTCGGCCGAGACCTTCCCCAGACCTCTGAGGCTCACCCTGGTGATGGCAGAGGCCGAGGTGAGTTTCCTCCGGGTCTTCTTGACTTTCCGCAGGTCCTCGTCTTCGTAGAACAGGTCCTGGTGGGCAGGGGATGGAAGGGGCTGGAGACGCCAGCAGCGGCTGGGGTTGCTTCTCGGACGCTTGAGGGGAGGGCGGTGGGAGGTTACCTGGCCGTGCAGCGGGTCGTCACTGCCCTCCTGTTCCGACGAGAAGCTCTCCTCCTCCTCCTCGGAGTAATTGTCAATGTCAGGGGAACGGTCTGGAAACAGACGCCTTAGTGAGATCACCTCGCCGCGCGAGGATCTGGCCTAAGAGGCTTCCACCGGCTGTGACCGTGCTCCCCGCGGGTGGAACCGTGGGGGGGGGGAGGCCTCGGCTGCCTCCTTTTATGTTCGGGGATCTCTAAGCTCCCCTCTGCTAGGAATGGGGGCCAGGGATGGGCGCCTTCCTGACCCGCAGGGCTTACGGCGGCCGTGCACATCCTACCAGACAGCTTGGACTTGATGCCCTCGTGGTCAATGGGCTGGCTGGACAGGGAGTAGATCTTTATTTCTGCCACAGGCACGGACACGTCCTTCACGTTGCTGTGCAGGCCGAGCACCAGGGCGCCTTCGTTCGGGTGCTGCATCACCTGCGAGCACAGAGTGGCGCAGAAACGCCTCGCTGTGGAGGGCGCCTTGGCGGATGTGCATGCCAAGTGTTCTGCTGGCACGTTCTCGTCCTGTCTTCCAGATTCATGCCCACTGTTCTCCTACGGCCTTCGGTCTTATTTATTTAGTTATTTTTGGCCATGCCCATGACACACAGAAGTTCCCAGGCCAGGGATCAAATCCAACCACAGCTGTAGCCAGACCCACATCAGTGACAATGCCGGACCTCTAACCCACTGAGCCACCGGGAAGCTCTACTTTGGTCTTACTTTAAAACCACCTCTAGAAGTGCCAGCTGTGGGTCAGGCACTTGTGCCCAGAGATGAAAATCAAGGTCTGAGGTTGAAATTGACTGCTCGTTTCTGGGACTACATTTTCATTCAAGTCCTTCACAGAGGAACTAGTTCTCTAGGCTGGGGGTGGGGGGCGGTGGAACCTGAGGCAGGGGTCCCCTGTGCCTGGCCGTGAAGAAAGGGACCCAGGGTACCCGAGGGAAAGGAAGCGCCTGACTCAGCTGGGGACACGGGGATGCGCCCCCCCCTGAGCTTCGTTCTGATACAAACCACGGAGGACAGAAAGACCGGCTGGGGGGGCCGTCTCTCATTTTATTACGGCCTCAAATTTCTTCCTACTTCACGATGAAAGAACAGGAATAAGTTTTAAAATTGACTTGTGGCCCCTTTTCCCTTCCCCTTTGTCAGGGCTGAGCAAACACTCCGAGGGGAGGGAGCTGGAAGCGGGCAAGAGAGGCCGGAGGGAGCCCGATGGCGCCACCTGCTGGGAACTGACTGGAAGGTGAACAGGTGAGGAAACAGGACACGTGTCTGGCTCCAGCTCAGTGGGCTGAAAGGGAGCAGAAACCCAGCTGGGGAAATGAGCGCTCCCAGTGCCCAGACCTTGGCTTCTAAATCCCATTCTCCACTAAAAGGGACCAGGGCTCTTTGGAGAATCAGTTCATTCTGAGGCTGGGTCAGGGAAAGGACACGATGAAACTGTAATTTTCTTTTCCAGAAAGGACAGAAACATTTAAGAATGCTGGGACGTATAAAAAAGGATATAGGAGGCGGTTTGAAGGGGCTCCCACTGGCCGAATTCGAGGTAATCTGAGCATCAAAGCAAGTCATGACAGAGCAGACTAAACCCCACTGAATGGAACAGCAACCCACAGGTTCATCACTGATACAAAGAAATGAATCAACCAGTAAATGGGGAAGAAGGGAGAGCTCTGTCTTACAGCAGAAAGCCAGTTGACAGACACAGAAGGAGCAGTGGGCCTGGGAAGTCATGTTTGGATAGCATCAAAGTAATAGCTGATTCAGGCAAGAATCATTAACAGATGCTAAAATGACTTGGTGATGATATGAGGAGATGGTCTCAAAACATCTCCCTATAAAACATTTCTTTCAGTGACAAGAACAAATTATGTATTAATTAACCTTTTATCGGAAGTCCTGGCACACACTGCCTTCAGTTAATCACACGCTAAGTCAGCCTCCGCTAACGTAGCGCGGCCCGCACTGCTTCTGCGATAATTCTGCCCAAACGGAAGCTTCGCATAACAGCAACCCTGAACTGAGGAACAGCCAATAAAGTACCCAGCCTGTACTCTTAAAAAAATGGCAAGGGTTGGAGTTCCTGTTGTGGCTCAGGGGTTAATGAATCTGACTAGCAACCATGAGGATGCGGGTTCAATCCCTGGCCTCGCTCAGTGGGTTAAGAACCCCATGTTGCCATGAACTGTGGTGTAGGTCACAGACACAGTTCAGATCCCACGTTGCTGTGGTTCTGGCGTGGGCCAGCAGCTACAGCTCTGATTTGATCTCTAGCCTGGGAACCTCCCTGTGCTGCAGGTATGGCCCTAAAGAGCCAAAAAAAAAAAAAAAAAGTCAAGGGCATGAAAGACAAGGAGGATGGGAGGGACTGCCCATCATCCCAGGTGAGACCCTGGGCCTACAGACGATGTCATGGGGACGCTGGCACAACCTGAGTGGGCACCACGGTCAGAGGGGGATCCTGGGTGGCTGCTAAGGTCCCGACCGTCATGGCACACGGGCGAGTCCTCCTGCTTCTAGGAAATGAACCTTGTGCAGGAATAACTAGGCAGGTGTCTTAACACTGAGGAATCTGGGCGAAGGGCAGATGGGGACTCTTTATTTTAATTTAATTGTGTCTTTTTTTTTTTTTCAGAGCCACACCTGAAGCATATGGAGGTTCCTAGGCTAGAGGTGGAACCAGCGCTATAGCCGCCGGCCTACCCCACAGCCACAGCAACACAGGATCCGAGCTGGGTCTGCGACCCACACCACAGCTCTGGCAATGCCGGATCCTTAACCCACTGAGTGAGGCCAGGGATCGAACCCAAGTCCTCATGGATGCTGGTCAAGATGCGTTTCCGCTGAGCCACAATGGGACCTCCTAGGTGGGGACTCTTTACACTGTGCTGTCAACTTTTCTCTAAGTCTGACGTTTCTTTAAATGTGAAAGAAAAACCCTTTTGTGACAGAGAAAGGACTGGATAGAGAGAGGCACGTCCTGAAGTTCCAGTAAGAGAATTAACCTGCGACAGAGAACAAGACACCCAGGCAGCAGGCTGGGCTGGGGTTTCCGGCGGGCTGTGAAGGCCGCGTGCTCTCACCTCTGCCATGTTGATGAGCCCCACGGCCAGGGTCTTATAGCCCAGGATGGTCCGGTTCTTGTAACGCTTCCTCCTCTGCAACATGATCTGCAGCTTGTTGGCGTCTCGCTTCAGGAAATGAGGGTACTGCCGAGCACAGAGCAGGGCCCAGCACAGTTAAGCCGAGACAGGACAGGGACCTCGGCAGGGGGTGACGGGGGAGGGGACGCCTGGCTCAGCTCGGCGGTCCACACGTGTTCAGAAAACAGCCTCTCTCCTTGCCAGGAGATCTAGTGTCCGTGGGCTTCAATCTGGACCCCTGGGGTCGTGGTGGGAGACAGACATGCTAGGACCGTCAGGAGGAGGAGGGGGATGGAGGTTGCAGTTTGGGGGCAAAAAGGGGTGGGAGGGGCCCCCTCGCCGCGGGCTGCCGTGGGCTACTAAGGAGAGGTGACAGGGCTGAGTGCGGTGGGACAGTGGGGCCGACAGCCCTACCCCAGGAGAGGGGAAAGGTGAACGAGCCAGGCCGTCCTTGTCAGCAGCCCCCTGGGCCCCTGCGTGACTGCTCTGGCCCCTCCAGGCTGGCCGCCGCTGAAGCTCTAGGTGACTTTAAACCATTGGGCTGCGGCTGCTCTTAGAGAAAACAGTCTCTAGACAGGAGGACTGCCTGGGACAGGGCTGGACACGGCCTGGGAATGACCTGAGGGACCAGGTCCCCACCTGGAGCGAGAAGGTTAACTGCAGCTCTGTTTCCACCAGCCCACTAGCTGGAAGGATGATCTCGTTGGAGCGAAGGATCCTTTTTGAACCCTGAAACAAGGAAAAAATAGGTCAAGGCTGTAGCACCAAAAATCGGACCAAAAGAAATGCTATGTTTGCAAACAACCTCTAAACGCTACAAAGATTGTTTCCAGCTCAAAATTTCATGAGCCTGTCGTGTTTGATCAAAATCAAGCCACCACCACAGATAGGATTTTACGTGTATTGTGCCTTCCGTTTACAAAGGGTTTTTACATGCAAACGATGTGTTACTGCATCGGAGTTCCTCTCTCCCCGCGCCCAGCTCAGCCTCCTTCTTCCGTCTGACACTTGGGCCTTTTTCTCTTCCTGATGCTCTTTCGTGCTTCTGTTCACAACTCACCTTCCCAGCCTCAGCTGAGGTAAACTTCTGTTCTAGGAACTTCTTCTCTGCTGCCCCCGCCACAACCCTTTGGCAAACCTAACACTGGGCCAGATACCCCAGCGCTTTTGCTTTAAAAAAAAATAAAGCTGGGCTAAGCTATTCCTAAATGTAAAAAGAGATGGGGGAGTTCCTGCCGTGGCACAGGGGAAACGAATCCGACTGGGAACCCTGAAGTTGCGGGTTCGATCCCTGGTCTCGCTCAGTGGTTAAGGATCCAGCATTGCCGTGAGCTACGGTGTAGGTTGTAGACGCAGCTTGGATCTGGTGTTGCTGTGGCTGTGATGTAGGCTGGCAGCCGTAGCTCCGATTAGACCCCTAGCCTGGGAACTTCCATATGCCGAGAGTGCGGCCCTAAAAAGACTTAAAAAAGGAGATTAGGAGGAAGGCCATGAAAAAAACTTGAGACTGGCTGATGTGTTCTAGCAGTCTTAGCTAAGAAACCTGCCCGCTCCAGGGCTGTGAAGTTATTCTGCTACGTTTTCCTTTAGAAATTAAATTTTTAAAAATTTTAACTTCTGGGTTTCTTACCCATTTCTAATTTTTGCTTTTATAAAACACAGATTTTGTATCACATGGGAAGGGAAATCTCTAAGCACAACCTTTCATAATGTTTCAGTAATTAGAATAGCATCAGATTATACCAGTTAAAAATAATAAAGGAAACTCTGCTTCAGGTCTTAGATAAATGTTTTTGGGTTTTTTTTTTTTTTTTGTCTTTTTAGGCCTGCACCCATGGCATGTGGAGGTTCCCAGGCTAGGGATCCAATCGGAGCTGTAGCTGCAGGCCTACACCACAGCCACAGCAATGCCAGATCCGAGCCGCGTCTGCAACCTACACCACAGCTCATGGCAATGCCTGATCCTTAACCCACTGAGAGAGGCCAGGGATGGAACTTGCAACCTCATCGTTCCTAGTTCAATTTGTTTCTGCTGCGCCACGACGGGAATGCCGGATTAATGGTTTTTGTAACCTCTGTTATGAACAAGGGTCTTGACAAAGTTTGCACCTCAATTTAACATTTAGACTCTTTTGAGTTAAGACATCTCCGGACAATGAACCTCAAAAATGCTGAGAATCCAAAATGTGGTTTATTTATAGCAGTGGCTTTCAACCAGGGGCAGGAGACATTGGGCACTGTTAGACATTTTTGGCTGTGACAACTGGTGTGTGTGATATTTCTAGAGGCCAGGGCTGCTGCGGACCAGCCTGCAAAGCACAGAACAGCGCCCGCAGCCCCGCTGAGAACCCTGCGCAGCTGAAACCGATCTCCCCTCAGACAGGCTGCTCTCCTTCCGCAGAGTGGTGGGCTTGGAGGAGGGGAGGGGTCCTTCTCCCTCCTCAGCAGCAGCTCCGGAACATTCTCCCCCCACCCCCCACCCCCACCCCTTGAGTTGATGCCATTAGTTCATCTTCTATTCCTGGCTGCTGCTGTCGCCTCTGACTCTCAGCATCCTGGCTCGTTTCCTGTCTTCAGCTCCTCGCTCACAGCTCCTCTCCCCAGCACCACTCCCACCATAGCTCTTCAGGATTCCAAAGCGCGCTTTCCAACAGCCTGGCCTCTAAGCCCCCGGCGTCCCCTCCCCCGCTGCCCCCCATCCGCACCCCACGGTTAATGGGGTTAATGACCGTCCTTAATGGATAATGACCAGGCCCGGGCACCCTGCTCTCGGATCGCCACCTCCTGTCTTCCCAGCTCATTTCCGCTGGCTTGTCAACAATCCTTCAACTACGACCCATCGGTCCTCCCACGTCTCACTCTTCCTCCTGCCCCTGTTGGCCCCTCTTCCCTCCCGGTTCAGCTGAGATGCCACAGTCAAGCGGTAAGAGCGCGTCCCAGTGTGTCCCTTTGGGCCTCTGTCCCGCTGTTTTCGGTCACACCCATCAGGTCAATTTCCGCCCAGTACAAATCCCACTGCAGCAGCTGGACACGCTGGGAGAGCATCACAGGCCAGACCAGCTGTCCCGACCCCAAATGAGGAGCAGGCTGAGCGCTGCCCGCGATTACCCTGCCTTTTCCCCAGTCTGTGCACTTGCCCCTCCAGGAGGTGGGGGCTTCACCTCTGCTTCCTCACCTCCAACACCCCCTTAACACCTTCCCTCGCACTGGAAGCTAAGCCCCTTGATTCCCTCTCTGCTGAGCAAGCAGAAGCGACACGCAAAGAGGTCCCGTCTGTACTCACACACCCTCCTGCCCTCCAGCTACATGGTCGAAGCCCCCCCCTGCCCCTACCCGCCCCCTCATCAACCGCCCCCTCTGGGCACTAGGTCCCAACCCTCCCACCTACTCAGAGATGCTGGTCCAGCCATTCCTCCCTCTCCTCCACAACCAGCTTTCCTCTAGCCTGCATCACTTCCATCAGCCAACGGGCTAATGCTGTTTCTCTCATTAAAATAAAGCCCGCTCTTGTCCCCGCATGCCCTACTGGCGACGGCCCCACGTCTCACCTTCCTTTTATAGCAAACTCCTCGAGAGCTGTCTATTTTTGATCTTGAAGACATCTCTCATTTTCTCTTAACTGCACTCATTAGCCTTCTGATCTGTACCATCCCCGCAGCTGCTACCGACAAGGCCCCCAAACCTGCACCTTCCCTGACGGCTCTGGGCTTGGACGGAGCCCATCACACCGGCTCCAGCAACACTGCCCTCCCTCGGCCTCCTGGACCCACATGCCCCCGGATTTCCTCGCACCCCAGCTGCTCTTCCCTGGTCTCCATTTCAGGCGTGTCCTAACATCGGGGTGCCTGGGCCCCGATCGGCAGCCCTGCTTTTTCTGGTCTCCCCACCGCCCGGGCAGCCCATCCAGCCTCAGGGCCTTGAGATGCTGACGACGCTCCAGCGGCCTCTCTCCCTCAGACTGCAATGCCCAACGCCCATTTCCAGCCGTCTAATCAATATCGCCTAGAGGATGTGTAACTGCCACCTCCAACACGACATAAGCTGAATTTTGGACGTTTCCCTCCAGACCTGCTCCGCCCGCAGTCCCCTGCCTATCCAACGGCATTTCTGCTCCTCCAGGGGCTTGGGCCAAAGATGCCCTCATCTCCTGCCAGAGTCAATGTCACAGCCCATCAGCTGGTCGTCTAGATTCCTCTTTCCCACCTAGAGTCTCTTTTCCATGGCACAGCCAGGACGATCCTGTCCCCTCCCTGTGCCAAACCCTCCAGTTCACACAGAATGAGAGCCAGAGCCCTGCCACCATCTGCACACGCCCCAGCCCGCCACGCTCGCTCACTTCTCAGGGCCTTGCCTGCTTCTCCTGCTGCCAGGGATGCTCCCTCCAGGCACCTGCCTGGCTCCCTTCCCCCCAAACCTGCAGTCTCTGCACAGAGGTCATCTCTACGAGGCCAGCCCTGACCACCACGTGGGATCTGTGACTTCCTCCTCGCCGCGCATGCTGCACCCTCTTTATCGTATTTATTTTACACCTCCACCCAGACATATCGCCTTCCGACAGCAGCGGCCCTCATTATTTGAACTCACTAACCCAAATGTGCTATAAATACCTGTAAACATTTCTATCTCAAACGCATTATCAGAATTGCAAACGGTGTGTGGGTAACAGGATGCAGAGGGCAGCACAGCACAGCCAGTTCTGGCACTTTTTTTTTTTTTTTTTTTTAAGGGCTGCATGTGCAGCATACGGAAGTTCCCAGGCTAGGGGTCAGATCAGAGCTGTAGCTGCCGGACTACACCACAGCCACAGCAACACCAGATCTGAGCTGCATCTGTGACCTACACCACAGCTCACAGCCACGCCGGATCCTTAACCCAGTGAGGGAGACCAGGGATCGAACCCTCAACCTCATGGTTCCCAGTTGGATTCGTTTCCGCTGAGCCACAATGGGAACTCCACCCTTTTGTTTTGAAGAATGGATTTGATTTCAAGGAGAGCCTGTATAAAATGTCCTTGTTTATTATGTTTATTGCCTCTCTCCTACTTTTCAGGCTCAAGATCTTTACACTCCTAAAGATTATGAGGACCCCAAATAGCTTTTGTTTATGTATGTATAGCTGGTGATATTGACCATGTTAGGAAGTAAAACTGAGATATGACAAATATGTATTAATTCATTTAAGAATAACTGTAATGAGCTTATGTGCTTACATAAAAATATTTTTCAGGAAAGTTATTAAGAAAATGGCATAGCTTATATATATATAAAACAGCTTTATTGGGAGATAATTCAAATACCTCACAATCCACTCATTTCTTTCTTTCTATTTCTTGATTGGGCCACACCTGCGGCATATGTAAGTCCCAGACTAGGGGTCGAATCAGAACTGCAGCTGCAGTCCTGCACCACAGCCACAGCAACATCAGATCTGAGCCACATCTGTGACCTACACTCCAGCTTCTGGTAACGCCAGATCCTTAACCCACTGAGCGAGGCCAGGGATGGAACCCACATCCTCACGGACACTATGTCCGGTTTGTAACCTGCTGAGCCACAACAGGAAGTCCTGACTTCTTTTATTTAGTATGTTTTCGAAGTTCATCAACATTAGCACAGCTATACGTTATTCCTTTTTATTGCTAAATAATATTCCAATATATGGATACATCCAGTTTATTTAATATTCATTCATTGGTTCATGGACTCGGGTTGTTTCCACTTTGCAGCTATTAGGCTGCCATGAACATTTCTTTGCAAAGTTTGGGTGGACATGTTTTCCTCTCACTTGGATAATATTTAGGAGTGGAACTGCTAGGACGTATGGTAACTCTGTATTCAACCTTCTGAGAAACTGCCGGACTGCTTTGCACAGTGGCTGCACCATTTTGTACACCTCGCAGCCACATTATGAGGGAGACAGAATACATCCACATTTCTGCAAATCTATTTAATATCTGGCTTAAAAGAAGACAAGCAGAATTCCCGTGTGGCTCCGTGGGTTAAGGATTCAGTGTTGTCACTGCTGTAGTGTGGGTTCTACCCCTGCGCCTGGGAACTTCCACATGCAGTGGCATGGCCAAAAATAAAAAAAAAGACAAACAGATTCTCACACCTGTTTCTGTATTCAATCTGTTACAAAATATTATTTTGGTTGAGTATATGTAAAAAAAACCCCAGACTCAAAGAGATATGAAATTAGAAAAAAGAGGAGCATTTGAATAGACTTTTCCGATAATGGAATATTTTCTTTTGCTAATATACTAAAACTCTACAAGTGGTGGTCTCTTAAAGGTTAGTTGCAAAGAGAGCTTGAAACCTTATCAATAAGGCTTTTGTACTGTTACATTAAAATCTAATCAGCTAACAGAAAAAGGACGTCAGTGGAGAAACTGGGAAATTTCGATCAATTCTGTGATTCAGTTAACAGTACTATACCAACGATAATTTCCTAGTTTTGATAAATGTACCATAGTTAAGAAAGATGTTAACACTGGGAAAAGCTGGGCGAGGGT
This sequence comes from Phacochoerus africanus, assembly GCF_016906955.1. Lineage (NCBI taxonomy): Eukaryota > Metazoa > Chordata > Mammalia > Artiodactyla > Suidae > Phacochoerus > Phacochoerus africanus. Next base: position 6,147,723 of record NC_062547.1, read on the forward strand.
ATCTGGGAACTCTATGTACTATTCCTGCATTTTTCTTGTAAATTTAATATTATTTTGGAGTTCCCTGGTAGCTCAGTGTCCTAGGGATCCAGCCGTGGTGCAGGTTGGATTCCCTGCTCCTGGGAACTTCCATCTGCCATGGGTGCAGCCAAAAAATAAATAAATTTTTAAAAATAAAATTATTTTAAAACCAAAAGTTAAAAATAAAATCTGATCCATCTGCCCTCTTTTGTTCTTTGAACAGATCTTTTTACCCAGCTTAATTTTGTAACCTCATGCATGGATCCTTTGGAAAATACTGGTTCACCACGTTATGCAAATCTTTCAAAGGTTTCTAATTTCATTGCATAATATCAAAAACTCCTGGCAATTGCTATCATCAGCGATCTCTTTAGGAAAGTCTTTAAGAAGTGGGAAGCTGTTCAGCTTCCGGTGACAAAGGCAAGTGTTCTACAATTCTCGTTTTTCTTTGAGAGCTCAAATTTCATTTATTATTGGCCAAAAATATTCTCAGTTGTTTCCCTCGAAGTGACAGGCTCACTCTGTTCATTTTCAAGAAAGTTTCTCCCAAACACCTGAGTGGGAATACCCAGTTTGTCTGTCAGCCCTTCGTTCGAGGGGAAATGCTATTCCACGAAAAGAGCAGCTGCTTCAATGCACATCACAAGGTACAAGGACCTGTTCTTCCCCGCGGGGAGGTGATTTATGTGCGTTGCCATTTCATCACGCAGACGGCTAAAAAGACCTGCGTACTTCAGGGTTGAGGCCATACAAATGAACAACCTTTACCGCTTCTTCAAGGACTTTTTTTTTGCGGGGGGGCGGGGGGGGGCCGCTCTCCTGGCTTGTGGAAGTTCCCAGGCCAGGTACTGAACCCCTGCCACAGCAGCAGCAATGCTGGGTCTTTAACCTGCTGAGCCACCAGGGAGCTCCCAGGACATTCTTCAGCTGAACTGGCTTTTCCCCTCTTCCATCCAGGCAACACAATGAGCACCGGCACGTTCTGGTGCAGCTGCCTGACGTGCGCTGCTGCGGGCCAGCTGTCGCACCAGCCCTTGCTCTTGTGCCTTCAAGGCAATGTCAACATGGCGAAGAGGGCAAATAAAGCCGCAGCATCATCGTGAAAAGAGTTTTGACCTCACTCATCCCGAGAGGGCCTTGGGGAGCCCAGGCTCTGCAGACCAGTCCCTTAAAGGCAGGGCTTTGGTCTGTTCCGTTCACTGCTGTATCCCCTGTGCCTAGAACAATATTTGGCATATAACAGGTACTCAATAAATATTTATTAGATGAATATGTAAATGAATAAATAAGTGACTCGATAAATGAATGTGATAACATCTGTAATTACTTTCAGCTGCTTGGAAGTAAAGCAATAAAAAACCGAGGCTATTTTTCATTTGGGGGTATAATTTTAAATTTTACAGAATGTTAAATATTTAAAAAGGAAATAAAAGAAATGATTTTTTTTGGCAAAGGCATTTAGCTCCGGGGATGACAAAAGCAGCAGGGAACTTTCAAAACCAGCAGCGTTTGCACTGGAAAGCCACAGCCTTTAGCAAAGGAAATAACTCCTGGAAACTGGAACACTGCCCATGACCTAGAAATGGGCGCAAAATCGGGAAGGAGGGAAAGACACTGCAAGTTTCCACCTGCCCATCTTGGTCCCACACTGGTTTCTTCGACTCATAGTCTCCGGAAACGTTGCAGAGAATCAGGAGGGATTATACACAAAGAAGAACAGGGGGTCAAATACAAGGGACACAGAGGAAATCATAAGGAGTGATGAGAATGTTTCCTGTTTTGAGGACTAAATGAAGATGATGCATTTATCTCAGGAAAGAACTGAAGACCTCACTGTACGGTCTACATACGGCGAATGCTATAGATGGAGATTTTTTTTTTCTTTAATATTCTCAGGCCAGGGATCAAACCTGCACCACAGCAGTGATCCAAACCACAGCAGTGACAATGCTGGACCCGTAAATCCCTAAGCCACCAGGGAACTCCTAGACAGAGATTTTAGTGAAGCCATTATTAGTCGATAAACTGCTGTGTAACCGGTGAGTTAGTAATAAAATATTCTGGTTAGGAGGGAGTTACATACAGCTCACTATTTTCCCATGAAATAGAACTCAACAGATACACTTTCCTTAAGCTGAAGGATTCCACCGTTTAATGGCTCTCAGGAGCTCTAGGGAGGGGACGTCATTAAAAAGGACCTTCCAGAATGTACACATGTCCATGTATGTGTAACCGGGTCACCATGCGGTACAGGGGGGGGGGGAAATGCACTGGGAAAATAACAATTAAAAAAAAGAAAAAAAAAAAGGACCTACCAGTTAAGGAAGGTCTGGCGTTGGGATTTAATGACTACATACGATGCTGGCTCTTTGGTTTCTAGTCTCACCTCTGCCACCTGGTAATCACCTGGCAACACAGGTAAATTTTTTAACCTTTCTGAAGTTCAGTTTCTTCTGAAATTCCGGAATGCTTAGAATACGAATGTTTGTCAAGTATTTTGGGTCCCTTGGAGACAGTGAGGCAAGATTAAGGAATGAAATGTGGGGATTACTCAGCAGACAAAAACATCGCAGTAAATTTTCAATGGCCAAGTCTGAAATCATAACCTCTAAGTTTCTCCTCCATGCAGAAACTGCTGAAGTGCTTCCCCGACCCACACGTCCGTTCATACCTAGAAATCCCAGCAATAAGTCGGATACCTACACGAGCCACCCTGATTTCTGAATTTCTTTTTTCTGGCCACACCCACAGCATATGGAAGTTCCTGGGCCAGGGATTAAATCCAAGCCATAGCTTCAGCAACACCAGATCCTTAACCTGCTGTGCTAGGCCAGCAGTGGACCCTGTACCTCTGCAGCGACCTGAGCCACTGTAGTCAGACTTTCAACCTGCTGTGCCACAGCGGGAACTCCATTTCTCAATTTCTTGATCTTCATGCTAATCCTGTTAGATAGGCAGGGCAGGGAGAACCATTTTCATCCTTCAGACAAAGAAACTAAGGTTTAAAGAAACTGAGTGCTTTGGGAGTTCCCATCGTGGCACAGCAGAAACAAATCCGACCAGAAACCATGAGGTTTCGGATTCAATCCCCGGCTTCGCTCAGTGGCTTAAGGGTCCGGTGTTGCCGTGAGCTGTGGTGTAGGTTGCAGAGGCGGCTCAGATCCTGTGTTGCTGTGGCTGTGGTGTAGGCCGGCAGCTGTAGCTCCAATTAGACCCCTAACCTGGGAACCTCCATATGCCACAGGTGCAACCCTAAGAAGCAAAAAAAAAAAAAAAAAAAAGAAAGAAAGAAAGAATGAGTGCTTTAACTAAGAGGCGGAACTGGAGTCCAATCGCATGAGTTCAATGGTCTTTCTGCTATGACACCTGGGATGGGAGGTGGTCCCCTGAAGCATCTCTGAAGCCCCAGTGTGGGCATACGGTTCTCGAGCTTCCTTGGGTCCTGAACAAACAGTTCTGCTCCACTCACCTGCAGCTTCACCGCGATGACCACCGAGTTAAGATCTTTGTCCATTTCTTTTAGCATGACGAGTTTTTTCAGGGTCAAGCTGAACAGCCTAAAAAATTCAGAGAATGGAGATCCAGTCAAACGCAAGGAACTTAAGAGAAAAGCAACAGACGACCTGTTGAGGAAATGCTGCTTTACCTAAAGGAAGAATGTTGTGGGAACGTGTCCCCCCTCAGCCACAGAGCATCCCCGACTTGGCCTTTGTACTTGCTAAGTTTCTAAAAGGTACATCCTCTGTGGATGCCCCTTGATCTCAAGCCAAACCCAGCATGCCTTTCCACTCCCGACGTGTGGGAGCAGCTGCTGGGGCGGGGGGGGGGGGGGGATTGCTTCTTCTGGTTCTACCTTAGCGGTATCACGCCTGCAACCTTTACAGATGTAAATCTACGGCAACTGGGTCACAATCCACACAAACAAAACAGATTCCATTCGGCAGGAAATGCTTAAAATGACCACAACATTGATTTCAGCCAAACTGCTTCAGACATGCAGAGACCCCTCCGTGCCACAGTGAGGAAATTCCCCTTTAAAAGCGCTAGGACCGTCCAGCACTCTGGAATCTGACTTGTCCTTGGCCTCTCAAGGCCGAGCTACCCTGGACTTGCAGGAGGGGCTGGGAGGGAAGCTTCAGATGCTGCCTTTCTGCTTCTGGCTCGAGCGGTTCTGAGGATGGAAGGTGGCACGTGGGACGTGGCTGACTCCACCCTGCCCTCGTTCCCCCCGGCTTGCCAGGCTGGCTCATCTCTGCCCTCCTTTCTCACCCTCTCTGCTCTGGTGCCCACGCCCTCCCGCCTCTGGGCCTTCTACCCAAGGGCTGGGCACGGTATAGGTGCTCAGCTAATATTTATTAAGTGAGGTTTAACAATTTCCTAAAATGGCCTCTAGCTAAAAGCTGGTGAACAAGAATATGTGTTGAAGAAATTCATGTAATTCACGAATAAAAGGGGGACAAATCTAGATCAAGAGAACCAAATCCTGGAGTTCCCGTCGTGGCGCAGTGGTTAACGAATCCAACCAGGAACCATAAGGTTGCGGGTTCGATCCCTGGCCTTGCTCAGTGGGTTAAGGATCCTGCATTGCAGCTCTGATTAGACTCCTAGCTTGGGAACCTCCATGTGCTGCAGGAAGTGGCCCTAGAAAAGGCAAAAAAAAAAAAAAGAGAGAACTGAATCCTGATTTTGAATCCACCCCCACCCCGAAAACTTGAAGATGTGCTAACACAAAGGAAGCAAAGAAATCTTTCCTTTTGCTTTAAGTCACAACTGAAATCAACTAAAATATACAATCCCCTATCAGGACTTCATATTATTCCATCCGGATCTCAGAAACATGACCCTCTGTGTGTCTGTGTGTGTGGGTGTGTAGAAGGTGTGGGCTGGGGTGGGGGAAGGTCACGGCTCTAATCATATAGCAGAAGAGGAAACAGATTCTAAATACAGTGTATTTGCAGTTCCCATTGTGGTGCGGCGGAAACGAATCTGACTAGTAACCGTGACGGGTTTGATCCCTGGCCTTGCTCAGTGGGTTAAGGATCCGGTGCTGCTGTGAGCTGTCGTGTAGGTCACAGATACGGCTTGGATCCTGCACTGCCATGGCTGTGGTGTAGGCCGGCGGCTACAGCTCTGATTTGACCCCTAGCCTGGGAACCTCCATGTGCCTCAAGTGCAGCCCTTAAAAAAAAAAGGCAAAAAATAAACAAACAAATACAGTGTATTCACCTAAACTCACGAACCTGTTAAGTGACGGAGCTAGACTCTAACTCCAATCTTTTTTGTCCTTAAGCAAATAACATCTCCTAATCCTCAGGACCTGAAAACCTTTTAGTGGCAAAGGGACCAGGCAGATGTGAAGAAGGAGCCTGTGGTGAGGAGATTATCCCGGATCACCTGGGTGGGTCCCATACCACCCCCTGTCTTTCTAAGAAGGGGCGGGAGGACCAAAGTCAGAAACGACCTGTGACGGCGGGAGCAGAGTCTGGTTGGCTCTGAAGACACAAGAATGCCCAGGTCAGGAGGTCCCATCACGACACAGTGGAAACGAATCCGACTAGGAACCATGAGCTTGCAGGTTGGATCCCTGGCCTCCCTCAGTGGGTTAAGGATCCGGCGTTGCCGTGAGCTGTGGTGTAGGTCGCAGACGTGGCTCGGATCTGATGGTGCTGTGGCTGTGCTGCAGGCTGGCAGCTGTAGCTCCGATTTGACCCCTAGCCTGGGAACTTCCATATGCCACAGGTGCAGCCCTCAAAAGACAAAAAAAAAACAAAAAACAAAACCCAGGTCAGGCGCCAAGGAGTACAGCAGCCTCCAGAAGCTGGAAAGGCAAGAAAACAGTTTCTCCCTGGAGCTTCTAGAAGAAATGCAGCCCTGCCACCACCTTGATTTTACAGCCAGTGAAACCCATTCTGGACGTCTGCTCTCCAGCACTGGGAAGATGCATGTGTGTTGTTTTAAGCCACGAAGTTTGTGGTCATCTGCTCAGCGGCCGCAGGAGGCGGACGCACCAAGACCTGAGGCCTCCACTGCAGGGCGCCCCTCAGCCACTGTCCCTCACCTGTGCTCCCTCACCTGTGCGCAGGTGTTAAACTAGAATCACCTGGGTTCACACGCGCTTCCGCACCCGCCCCTCTACCAACGACCACCCACGGCAGCACCCGTCTCTGCCTTCCCTTCAGAGTAGAACCACGCTGGCCCAAAGGGAACTCTGGTTCTGGCAACAGCCAAGGGATTACTGTATTTCACAGAGTTGACGATTAGGAAATAAATATCACTACACTGTGCAGCTGATTTTCAAGACTTGCTGGAAAGGAAAGGGAGCATGACTGGGGTGAACAAATGGAGAAGACCGGATATGCCCCATTTCGTTCTTCATCCACGGCTGCTAGTCACGAATGCTTTTGGTGGGTTAGGTTTTTGTTTCTAAAGCACCTTCAGACGGGTACCGGGTGCTGAATAAAATCACTGTGAGATCAAAGTCACAGGAGTAAACAGGGAACCTGTGTGTGTCTTGCCCTCTGCTTGTGATGGCTTTTTTTTTTTTAGGGCCACACCCATGGCACATGGAGGTTCCCAGGCTAGGAGTCCAGTTGGAGCTGTAGCCACCGGCCTACGCCACAGCCACAGCCATGCCAAATCTGAGCCGTGTCTGCGACCTACACCACAGCTCACAGCAATGCTGGATCCTTAATGCACTGAGCGAGGCCGGGGATCGAACCCTCAACCTCATGGTTCCTAGTCAGATTCGTTTCTGCTGCGCCACGACGGGAATTCCTGCTCGTGATGCTTGACTCTCATGTTCCCCGTGCTTACCGAGCATCCCCTGTACTCAAGGCACTGGGCTGGTTGTGGGAGGTCAGAGCATGTGGTCCTCTCGGAGATGACACAGTCCAGCAGGGAAGACGAGCCAGGACTGGCATGACTCTCCCTGTCCTCAGCTCTTTGATGCCCCGTAAGGCTCTGGACCACCTTTCCTCTTACATAACATGTTAAGATATTGCGAGTAATTCGGTAGAATTTTGTTAGGAAGGAAAAACACATCATAGACCGACAAATATCTGGTGGATAAACAAACCTTTATTGTGCACCTTATGTCAACAAGAAAGCCAAGAATGACTGAGTACCTTAGCTGACAAAATGATCGCCAGACGGGATGTGTTCAGTGTTGGCTCAGAAACTGGACACGCCACACTGACTTCCAGGCTGTCAGTCATCAGTTCAGTGGGTCTTTTTATTTGTTTGTTTTCACGGCATCAAGTGGGATATGGGGCCTTCAATGTACCCTAGTCTTCAAAGCGTAAGAAAACGGCACCGACTCGTTAAGCGGCTCCCACATTCCAATCGCATCATCTCACAAAAGTCTTACCATAATTCCTAGAGGTGGGTATTGGAACACCTACCTCAGAGACAAGGATGCTGAGAAACTCACCCAAGGTCACACAAGAAAGTAGCTGAGCCTAGAGGCAAACTTAGGTCTCTCTTAGTCCAGAAGCCAATTAAAATTAGGACAAGCACTTGTTTCAAAATTACAAGACATTATTTTAACTGCAAGTGTTTTCCATGTATATCTTAATATAAGGGCAAGCTCTGAGTAAATGAGATATATTCCCCTTAAACCCACACTTACACACAGCTGTGAAACCACCCCAGACACAGCGCTGAGGATGGCTGACTCTGGCAAGACCGTCCCACTGAAGAAACAGTTACAAAAGGCTACGTTCCAGGTGATGGATATGTTCATTATCTTAATTGTGGCGATGGTTTCACAAGTGTATATTTGTGTCAAAACTTAGATTATAAAAAAAAAAGGGGGGGGAGTTCCGTCGTGGCGCAGTGGTTAATGAATCTGACTAGGAACCATGAGGTTACGGGTTCGATCCCTGGCCTTGCTCAGTGGGTTGACGATCCAGTGTTGCCGAGAGCTGTGGTGTAGGTTGCAGACGCAGCTCGGATCCCGCGTTGCTGTGGCTCTGGCGTAGGCTGGTGGCTACAGCTCGGATTTGACCTCTAGCCTGGGAACCTCCATATGCCGCGGGAGCAGACCAAAGAAATAGCAAAAAGACAAAAAAAAAAAAGAGTGTGTTTGGGGAGGTCCCGTCATGGCGCAGTGGTTAATGAATCCGACTAGGAACCATGAGGTTTCGGGTTCGATCCCTGGCCTTGCTCAGTGAGTTAAGGATCCAGCGTTGCCCTGAGCTGTGGTGTAGGTTGCAGACACGGCTCGGATCCCGTGTTGCTGTGGCTCTGGCGTAGGTTGGTGGGTACAGCTCCTATTGGACCCCTAGCCTGGGAACCTCCATATGCCACGGGAGTGGCCCAAGAAACAGCAAAAAAAAAAAAAAAAAAAAAACTTATACACTTTAAACATGTGCAGTGAGTGTACTGCATGTCATTACACTTCTATAAAGCTGGTTTTTTAAATTTTTTTTTTTTTTTGACTGGCACCCTTAGCATGCAGAAGTTCCTAGGCCAGGGATCAAATCCACACCACAGCAGTGACAAGACAAGACAGGATCCTTAACCTGCTGCACAGCTATTTGAAGAAATAATAGCAGAAAAATTCCCTAACATGGGAAAGGACTCACTCACTCAAATCCAGGAAGCACAATGAATACCATATAGAATAAACCCAAGGAGAAACACACCAAGACACTTTTTTTTTTTGTCTTTTTGCCTTTTCTAGGGCTGCTCCCACGGCATATGGAGGTTCCCACGCTAGGGATCTAATCAGAGCTGTAGCCACTGGCCTACACCACAGCCACAGCAATGCCAGATCCAAGCCGTGTCTGCAATCTACACCACAGCTCACGGCAACGCCAGATCGTTTAACCCACTGAGCAAGGCCAGGGATCGAACCTGCAACCTCATGGTTCCTAGTTGGATTCGTCAACCACTGCACCACAATGGGAACTCCCCAAGACACATATTAATCAAACTGACCACCATTAAAGTCAAAGAGCAAATACTGAAAGCAGCTAGGGAAAAGCAACAAATAACACACAGGGAACCCAGATAAGGTTATCAGCTGATTTTTCAGCAGAAACTCTGCGGGCCAGAAGGGAGTGGCACGATATACTTAAAGTGATGAAAGGAAAACACCTGCAACCAGGATGATGCTACCCAGCAAGGCTTTCCTTCAGATTTGGAGGAGAAATCAAAACCTTTACAGACAAGCAAAAGCTAAGAGAATTCAGTGCCACCAAACCAGCTTTACAACAAATACTACAGGAACTTCTCTAGGTGGAAAGAAAAGGCCACAACTAGAAAGAAGAAAATTACAAATGAGGCGGCTCCCCAGTAAAGGCAAACATTAGTGAAGGTAGGAAGTCATCCACACAAACATGCCACCAAAGCAGCCACTGTGAGCAGAGGAGGGACAAATGCAGGATCCTGGAAATGCATTTGCAATGAAGAGACCAGGAACTTACAGCACTCTTGTGTGTATATGTTGACTCCTACATCAAAACCTCATGGTTACCACAAACCAAAAATCTACAACAGATGCAATTCAAACACAGCACTAAAGACAGTCATCAAACCACAAGAGAAGAGAACAAAAGGGAAGAAAAAAGGCCAAGAGATAAAGGGCCAGAGAAAGTCAACACAAACAAATCCAAAACAATTAAGCAAAGGGCAACAAGAACATACATATCAATAATGACCTTAAATGTAAATGGACTAAATGCTCCAACCAAAAGACAGACTGGCTGAATGGACACAAGAACAAGTCCCGTGTATATGCTGTATAAAGAAGATGTGGGGGTGTGTGTGTGTGTGTGTATGCATATATATATATACAAACAATGGAACATTAGCCATAAAAAGGAATGAAATAATGCCATTTGGGGCAACATTGATGGGACCTAGAGATACTAAGTGAAGTAGTGAAAAACAAACATCACAGGATATCACTTACACGCCGAGTCTAAAAGATACAAATGAACTTATTGCAGCACAGACACAGACTTTGTAAACAAACCTGTGGTGACCGAAGGAGACGGGTGGGGTGGGGGGAGGGGGGAGCTGGGGATTCGAGATTGGCACACGCACGTTGTATATTGAATGACGGGCCACTGGGGACCTGCTGTACAGCACAGGGAACTCTACCCAGTCAATATTCTGTGATCATCTATATGGGAAGAGAATCTGAGAAAGAATGGATGTGTGTATACGTGTAACTGAATCACTCTGTTGTATAGCAGAAATTATCACAACTTGTAAATCAACTACACTTCAAAAAAATTTTTTTAAACGGGAAAAAAAACAAAAACAAAAACAAAAAAACAACCCAAAACCTGCTGAGCCACTAGGGAACTCAAGCTGTCTTTTTCTTTTTTTTTTCCCTTTACAGGGCTGTACCTGCGGCATATGGCAGCTCCCAGGCTAGGGGTCCAATCGGAGCAGAGCTGCCAGCCTGTGTACACCACAGCCAGAGCAAGGCCAGGGATCGAACCTGCATCCCATGGATACTACTCCATGAGGTTTGTTACTGCTGAGCCACGACGAGAACGCCTGCCTTGTTTTTAAAGGAAGGTTTCACCCGGCGTGCTGGAGGCTAACTTCCTCCCCCAAATCTCTCTTCCCTTCCTACTGAAGAACAGCACCAATTTTCAGCTGAGTATGTTCTTCCCGAAACAAAGGCCCATGCCTTCCAGCTTCCTTGCAGCGAGGTGAGCACACCTGCCTGAAATCTGGCCAGTGTGCGAGCAGACGTCCTAGGTGGGACTTGTGGGAAGACTTTTTGAAGGCAGCTCACTCACGTGACAGGAGCCCCTCTTGTCCTTTCTCTGGCTCCTGGCTGATGGCTTGAGCTCCCGCAGCTGACTTGGATCAGGAGGAAACCTTGAGAATTCGAGCCAAGTGTCAAGATTGTCAGTTAGGACAACAGGAGCCAGGATCCTTGATGATACGACCAGGCTGCCGTATCAGTCCCGGACTGTTCCCCCTCTGGATTTCTCTCTCTTTGTTGTTGTTGTTGTTGTCTTAGGGCTGCACTCCCGGCATACGGAGGTTCCCAGGCTGGTGGCTGGATCGGAGCTGCAGTTGCTGGCCTAGGCCTCAGCCACAGCAATGCCAGATCCGAGCCTCGTCTGTGACCTACGCCACTGCTCACGGCAACGCCAGGTCCTTAACCCGCGGAGCAAGGCCAGGGATCGAACCTGCATCCTCATGGGTACTAGTCAGATTCTTTTCCGCTGAACCACGACAGGAACTCTTGAATTTCTCATTTCTTATGTGAGAAAGAAATAAACGGCTATCTTATATACATCTTATTATTATTTTTTGTTATATGCAGGCAAACCTACTCTTAATACATGGGGAGAGATTTCCAAGGTGTTAGGACTGTTAGTCACCAGCTGTGAGGGTGACCAGCTGACTTATTCCCAAAGCCTACTGTAAAGGGGGTCCATCCCTCTCAGGAAGTCCCGGCTCTCACACTTGTGGAAGGGAAGGAAGACGCCTCAAAAACGAGCCAAAAAGGATGCTCTCCGTGATCCCCTAGTCCTCTCACCTCAGAGAGCCGACCAGGCCTCGCTGCAGAAGAGGGGGCTGGAAGCGCGTCCGTGGCACCACCGAGAAACGCGGGAGCTGACCCAAGACCCCTCCGGGCCCCCGCCTCCTACCCGTCTCGCCTGGGGACGAGTCGAGAGGGCAGCTGCAGCTAAAAGTCCTTCGTCAAGGGGGGTGTCAGCGGGGAAGCACGGCTGGGGTTCTCCATCAGGGAAAAGCCAGACAGAGACAGGCACGCACGCCTCCACGTACTAGAACGCAGGACATCTGTGCAACGTCACAAAGCCGGCTGGAGCCCAAAGGGCTTAGAACGGAGGATCCAGGTAATTCAGCTCAAAGATCACCTTCCTCTCTGCAGACGCACTTTGAAAACACACTGATGACTCGTTTACTGTCATTTTTAAAGACTCCACTTGGAAATCTTAGTCAAATCCATTATTTCGGGGCCTGAATCTGCGGCATATTGAAGTTCCCAGGCTAGGGGTGGAATCAGAGCTCGAGTTGCCGGCCAACATCACAGCCAGATGTGAGCCAGATCTGAGCCACGTCTGCGACCTACACTGCAGCTCACAGCAATGCCAGATCCTTAACCCACTGAGCGAGGCCAGGGGTCAAACCCTCGTCCTCATGGATACTGGATGGGTTCGTTACCACTGAACCACAATGGGAACTCCAAATCCATTATGAATAGGACAATAAAACACCAAATCATGGTCCCCCAATCACTCAAAGCAGTTCTTCCTTCTGCGTCTTGGTCTTTTCCCAATCGCACCCCTTATTTCCTTGCTGGGTAACCTTGGTGACCGCTTTGCCTCCATTTTCTCACATAAAACGCTTCCTACTTACCACTGTGATGTGGTTTAACTGGAGCCTGAGAGGTAGCACGGGGCCTGGCAGCCAGTAAGAGGCGGTAAATGCTACACTTGGAACCACTGTCATCGCCGGCATCAGCCTTACCTGCTCACTGTTTAAGCCTGGGTTTGGTTCGAGTTTCTCTGGCATCAGCTGCCTTCCAGTAAGAGCAGGGAGGCAAAGGCCCTTCTAAACAGGGCGCTCCTGGCCTCTGGCCTCACTCCCTGCACTGAGACACTTCTCCCTTCACGGGCACCTGAGCCCTCGTGAAGCACATCCCTGTGGCCGACACCCACGGGAAGGACGAGGTCCAAGGAACGCGGATGGCATCCAGAATGGAGCTGCAGACTGTCCCTCTGCTCCGCGAGATCTCCAGCAACCGGGGGCTGTACCTCTGGACTTTAGCTCTGTGCTAGAACACGGGAGGTACACAGAAAATGAGGCAGCATCTCTGCTTGTGGGCAGTGTTTGAGAGGACGGTTATTAAGTATATCCAACAATTTGCTAACAAATGTAGGAGTGCATACATAATACAAGCACTAAATCACGTAAAAGGAGATGGTGAGTAATTGGGCTGCAGCTTCAGGGAAGACATATTATCTGAGCCCAAATAAATTCTCTCAAGAAATTGTTTTCTTTGGATCCCATGAGACTAAATCTGAAAGAATAAAGAATAAAACTTGATAACTAGGTAGAGCATGGAACAAAAACATAATAACAAGAATCTTTGGACATCTTCTAAATTATTCTAGTTTGGGCTTCGCTGTCAGATAAAAGAGAAACAGCCTTAAACGCTATCTACAAATATCCCAACCTGCAGTTAACAGCTGCTTCAGACTAATTCCCATGCAAAGCAGAACTAGAGAAGCTCACAGGAGAAACAGCCTCAGATTCCATCCCCGCCCCACAGCCCCTTTCAGGCTGGGTATCGGGCCACATTTTAGACAGAAGAGGGTCAAAGGCAGGAGAGACAAAGATCTAGATGAATATGGAGTTCCCACTGTGGCGTAACGGGACCGGCAGCATCTTGGAAACCCATCTGGGATGCGGGTTTGATCCCCAGCCTGGCTCAGTGGGTTAAGGATCCGGTGTTGCCAGATCCTGACGAGGCTTGGATCTGGTGTTGCTGTGGCTGTGGCGTGGGCCGGCACGTACAGCTCTGATTAGACTCCTAGCCTGGGAACCTCCATATGCCACTGGTGCAGCCCTAGAAAAGGATAAAAGACCAAAAAAAACCCCCAAAAACAAAAAAACAAAACAAACAAAAAGCTGGTTAGGGTGACCACTGTGGCTCAGTGGTAACAAACCTGACTAGTATCCACGAGAACAAGAGTTCGATCCCTGGCCTTGCTCAATAGCTTAAGGATCCAGCATTGCCATGAGCTGTGGTGTAGGTCGAATACGCTGCTCAGATTGGGTGTTGCTGTGGCTGTGGTGTAGGCCAGCAGCTGCAGCTCTGATTCGACCTCCAGCCTGGGAACCTCCATATGCAGCATGTGTGGCCCTAAAAACAAAAATCTAGTTAACACTGCAAATGTCCATCAACGTACATATACACACAGTAATATAATGGAATATAGTAAATACACATCATTGGACATGAATGGATTACAGATGTAAAAATAAGAAAATAAAATACACCAATATGATCTCATGTAAAGCTCAAATCAAAACACATAACACTAAACAATACATTTTTTAGGAAGATAGACATTCAAGCGAATGATAAAAAACAACTATGTATTTAGGAGAGCAGTTTCCTCTACAGGAGAGAGGAAAGGATGAGAAAAAAGAGGAATACACAAGAAACTTTTTTTTTTCCTTTTTTGGCTGAGGGTCAGGGATCAAATGCCAGCCAGAGCTACCACCTACACCAGATCCTCTGCCCACTGTACTGGGCCCCGGAGGGGATGCACAGAGACGGGTCGGATCATTAACCAACCGTGCCACAGTAAAAGGGAACCCCAAGAAACGTTTAATGATTATTCTTTTTCTAAAATCGGAGTGGGTTCTTGGGTTTTTGTTGTAAAATGATTCTTTTTTTTTTTTTTAGGGCTGCACCTGTGACATGTGGAAGTTCCCAGGCTAGGGGTCGAATCAGAGCTGCAGCTGCCAGCCTTCGCTACAGGCACAGCAACACCGGATCTGAGCCTTGTCTTTGACCTACACCATAGCTCTTGGCAATGCTGGATCCTTAACCCACTGAGCTGGGGCAGGGATCAAACCCACATCCTCATGGATACTAGTCAGGTTCATTACTGCTGAGCCACAATGGGAACTCTGTAAAAATGATTCTTTATATATTTATATAGTGTACCTTTTCTAAATACTGTTATATATCTACGCAATATTTAGAAAAACAGGCAATATTTTATAAGAACAACTAAAGCTCACACTGGCTCAAGACTGGAAAAGATGAAGCAAACCTAAAGACTAAAAATGAGGCCTAGGGATCTGGGTGTCTTCACTCAATTTTTCTCAGGCACCCACTGTGAACTACAATGCTCATTTTTGAGGGGATACAAAATATAGACAATCCCCACCCTTAAGAAGCTTCCAGGAAGAGCAACTGGGCTTCTACTTCACAGAAGAATGGAGGCGCTGTGGCAGACCGGCCCTCCTACCCAGAACAACAACAAAAGCTGGCTACAACAGAGGAATAGTTATTTTAAAGGAATAGAGAGCTTCTAGGCAATGAGAATGGGCAAAGCCAAGAGAAGAGAATCTTGAAAAGGGAGCTGACTTTTACAGTAAATGACAGATTCTGAATATGGGCAGGCGGCCGAGAATCTGAGCCTTGAATCAGATACCAGCAAAAACCGGTGGCTCCAAGCGCACCGCCGGCCTTTCCCCCGGGATGTGAGCTGAATACCGGGGGTGCACGAGGCAGTATGAACCCATGCAAACTTCTCCTGAAAAGCAGTTCTGTTAGACAAAGAATGTGGGCTCCACCGGGGAAGAGGGTCCCAGGAACGCACGGGGTCGCCCTGGAAAGGCCTGGCGGGTGGGGAGAATCAGAGGTTAGTCAGTCTGAGCCTCCTGAGCTGCAAATTCAACCTCCATTTAGCCCAGACTGGATTTAGGTGATCAGCCAGCCCAGCAGAGGGAAAGTGAGCCCTGTGTGGAGGAACGGATCATCCCTCTGGAGCTCCTACAATTCATTTTGTTGAAATGCCTGGCATTACTAGGCATGGCCGCACCTGCAGCACATGGAGGTTCCCAGGCTAGGGGTCTAACCGAAGCGCCAGCCGCTGGCCCACGCCACAGCCACAGCCAGGCCGGATCCAAGCCATGCCTGCCACCTACACCACAGCTCAAGTTAGATCTGCAATATCATGCGCTTCGAGGAGAAACAGAGAGATGAGGGGAGGGACATTATTCAAAGAGCTAATAGCAAAGAATTTCCCAGAATTTCCCAAAGCCACCCATCCTCAGACTCAGAAAGTCCAAGAAATCCAAAGAAGGGTAGATAAAAATGAAACCACAGACGTATTACTGTAAATCTGTACAACACACAAAGGCAAGAAGACTTAGAAGCTCCCGGAGGAAAAAAAAAAAAAAAGCTTATCAGAAGCGATCGGACGGACAACTGATTTAAACATTATTTTTTTACTGAGGTTTATCATATTTATATAGTTCACCTATGCTAAGTGCACAATTCAATGATTTTTTTTAGAAAATTTACCAGACGGTATAAGCACTGTACAGTTTTAGAATATTTCTGTCAACAAAATGATCCCTGGGTGTCCGTTTAATTCAACCCCTGTTCTCACCCCACCCCAGGAAACCAGTCCATTCTTGGTCTCTAAAGACTTGTCTTTTCTGGAGAGTTCATATAAATGGAACCACATACTATGCGTCTGGTCCCCATAAAGCCATATATATAGGATTTATGCCTAGCGTGGTGATATTAAGGTTTCTCCATTTGTGGTGCGTCCTTTCATTTACGCATTTTTGTGACTGAAGGATGGTCTATTGCGCATACATCGCATTTTGGTTCCACTCAGCAGCTGGTGAACATCTGGGCTGGTTCCGTTCCGAGTCGTCAGGAAGACCGACGCTACGACCACGTGCGCGCCTTCGTGTGGCCCGTGTTTCCTCTTCTTTTAGGTGTGTGATACCAGCGGAACGGCTGGGTCATGCTGTGTATTCACCTTCAGCTTTTTAAGAGACAAACTGTCTTCCAAAGTGGCTGAGCCAGCAATGCACAGGGTTCCCGTTGCTCCATACCCTCCCAGACACATATGACTGCCTGTCTTTTGGGTTGTGGCCGTTTGAGTGAGTGTGAGTTTAATTTGCATTTCCTTAATGACTTATTTGCATTTCCCTAATGACTAACTTCTTTCCCCTAATGATGCTGAATATCTTATGTGTGCTTATTTACCATATCTTCTTCAGTGAAGAGTCTATTCAGATCTTTTGCCCCTTTTAAAATTAAGTTGTTTGTCTTATTACTGAGTGCTAAGTTTTCAATATACGCCAGATATATATCAAATCCTCAGACAGTGAGTGGACTCTTTTTTTGGGCTGCTCCTGTGGCATGTGCAAGTTCCCAGGGCCACGGATCGAACCTGCACCACCACAACTGTAACCAGAGCCAGAGCAGTGGCAACAAAGGATCATTTTTTAAAAAATTATAGTTGCTTTACAAGGTTTCTTCAATTTCTATTGTACAGCAAAGTGACCCAATCACACAGCTCCCTGTGCTGTACAGTGGGACCCCACTGCCCATCCATTCCAAACGCAACATTTTGCATGCAAACCCCCCACACTCCCCATCCCCCCGACCCCTGGGAACCACAAGTCTGCTCTACTTGCCTGTGATCTGTTTCTGTTTTGTAGACAGGATCATTTGTGCCATATTTTAGATTCCACAAATATGCGATATCGTATGGTATTTGTCTTTCTCTTTATGGCTTACTTCACTTAGTATGACAATCTCTAGTTCTATCCATGCTGCTGCAAACGGCATTAGTTTTTCTTTTTTATGGCTGAGTAGTATTCCATTGTATATATGTACCACTTCCTCTTAATCCATTCATCTGTCCATGGACACTGAGGCTGCTTCATGTCTTGGCTGTTGAGAATAGCACTGTGAGGAACATAGGGGGGCAAGTATGTTTTTGAATGGATGTTTTTTCCAGACATATGCCCAGGAGTGGGATTCCTGGATCATATGGTAGTTCTAGATTTAGTTTTCTGAGGTACCTCCATACTGTTTTCCATAGTGGTTGTACGAGTTTACATTCCCATCAGCAGTGAAGGAGGGCTCCCTTTTCTCCTCCTCCTCTCCAGCATTTGCTAATTGTTGACTTGTTAATGATGGCCATTCTGACTGCTGTGAGGTGGTGCCTCACTGTAGTTTTGATTTGCATTTCTCTAGTAATTAGTGATGTTGAGCATTGTTTCAGACGCCTACTGGCCATCCAACAATGGATCCTTAACCCAATGAGCCATGAGGGAACTCCTGATGGTGGGCCTTTAGCAGCAGTAAGAATTCAGAAGAGAATGGAAAAATATCTTCAATGTGCTAAGAGAAAATAACTATGAATGCAGAACTGTATGTACAGATAAAATACATTTTAGACATGAGTTAATATTTTCGGATAAACAAAACCTAAGAGTTTATTACCAAAAGACCCTCCCCTGAAGAAAACAATAAAGCAAATTTATAAAATGAAAAAATATATATGACTTAATAGACTAATAAAATTTAGAAACCTGGACTCTTTTCTTTCTTTCTTCTTCTTTTTTTATGGCCACACTCACAGCATACAGAAGTTCCTGGGCCAGAGACTGAATCCGAGCTGTCGCTGTGACCCACACCTGAGCTGAGCAACACACGGTCCCTTAACCCACTGCACCGGGCCTGGGATGGAACCTGCACCTCCGAAGCAACCCCAGCCGTTGTAGTTGGGATCTTAACCCACTGTACCTAAGTGAGAACCCCAGAAACCTAGAATCGTTTTTAAAGGGACGTACTCCAGACAAAGCAGAGATTTACGAGAGTATGTCACAAACCACCTGATGCAAATAAAATTGGAAACTTAGATGAAAAAGGCAGCTGCCTAAAAAATATAAGATAATAAATGACTAAGGAAGCTAGAGAAAAGCTGAATGGATGGATAACCATCAAAGACATAGAGCAGTAATTTTAGTTCTTCTGAAAAAGAAAACACCAAGCCTAGATAATTTTTAGAGTCGAATTCTATCAAACACTCAGAGATAATGTTAACCTTACGTACATTATTCCAGAGGATCAAAAAGAGGGAACACGTCCCCCCCCCATCCATTTCATAAAATTTGCATATCCCAAGTACCCGAGAAAGAAAGATTAAAGGCCAATCTCACAAGAATAAATGTGAAATTTCAAAAAAAAGTATTAGCAAACTAAATCTAGTAATGTGTTAAAAAAAAAAATGCAGAGTTCCCGTTGTAGCGCAGTGGTTAACGAATCCGACTAGGAATCATGGGGTTGCGGGTTTGATCCCTGGTCTTGCTCAGTGGGTTAAGGATCCGGTGTGGCTGTGAGCTGTGGTGCAGTTTACAGACGTGGCTTGGATCCCGTGTTGCTGTGGCTCTGGCGTAGGCCGGTGGCTACATCTCTGATTCGACCCCTAGCCTGGGAACCTCCATATGCCATGGGAGTGGCCCAAGAAATGGCAAAAAAAAAAAAAAAAAAAAAAGGCAAAAAAAATGCATCATGACCCATCTGTACAGGAAGGCAAGGCTGCTTTAACATCAGAAAACCTAACACAATTTTCTTCATTAAGGGATTCAAGGACAAGATATAGGCTGTTAAAGGATAAAAAAGATGATTATATCAATATGATCGTATCATATTAAACATCTGGGGAAAGTAAGCGTCCATCCCTGATAACTGCTACTAGCAAACTTGGAATAGAAAAACCTTCCTTGACATAGAGGGTGGATACCAAACATCTACAGCAAAAACCTTAATGTGAAGCATTAGAACATTCCCTTGAAAACCAAGACTGAGACACAGTGTCCTCCATTCCCACTTCCATCCAAGGCTATACTGTTGTCAAGATCCCCACCGGCCTAAGGAGAAAACGAAATCACCCCTCAAAATGTGAGGATTTAAATGGAAGAAACAAAAGTCATTATTTGCAGGCTGATATGATAGCCCATTTGGGAAATCTAAAAGAATGCTCATTAGGATTGATCAGAGTTTAACCAGGTTACTAGATTTCTGAAAATCAACTGCATTTCTAAACACCAGTAACAAATAAATAAAATGTAATTTTTTAAAAAAGATACTATTTACAAAGCCAGAAAAAATAAAACACCTGAGATAAGACAGAGTAACAGCAAGGGCTAATCACCATTGAGCACTTACTAAGCATCCCTGTGAAACAGAAACTGTTATTAGCCCTGTTTTACAGATGAGGAAACCGAGGTTCAGAGGGGTTGATTTACCCAACATCACACTATTAGGAAGCAGCTACGTGAAGGTTTAAGCCCAAGCGGTTTGGTTCTGGAGCCTTTGCTCTTAAACACTACCCTAAGCTGCCTTCCTCTCAGCAGGATGGGCCAGGCCTCTTCAGAGTCATAAAATACTGTTGTGAGACACCGGACCAGGAAAAGAGATACCATGTTCATGCATAAGGAAACTCAGCATCAAGATCTCAATTCTCCTCCAAACTGACATACAAAATTAATACAACACTGATCAAAATTTCAACAGGATTTTCCACAGAAGCTAATTCTAAAACCTAAAAGGAAGAGGACCAAGAAAAACCAAGACGCTCTTGAAGAAGAGAAAGGAGGTGGGTAAATTAGCCTATCAGACGTCCAGGTTTATTGTAAAGCAATACTAGTTGAGGTCGTATGATATTAGTGAAGGAACAGAAAGACAGACCAACGGGACAGGCCAGAATGCCCAAAACAAGCCCACGATGATACAGAAATCTGATATAAGGAAAAGGCAGTAATTCAGTAACTGGGAAAAAAATAAACTATGAAATGGAAAAAAAAATTGGATCCACACCTCACACCATATATAAAAATAATCTCCAGGTGGATTAAAGACTTGAATGTGAAATGCAAAGTCACAGGAGAAGTTAGGATAAAATCCTTCACACTCTGAAGTGCGAGTGGAGTTCTCAAATATGACACTCAAAGTGTTGAGACATTCGATTACATTAAAATCGGGAACTTCTGTTCATTTGGAGATAACCATAAAGAGAGTTATTAAAGCACAAGTCATGAACTTGGAGAAGATACTTGAGACTCAATACTGACAAAGGGTCTAAAGAATAAAGAATGCCTATAATTCATTAAGAAGAAGACTACACAGTCAATAGAAAAGTGGGCAAAAGATAGGAACAGACGTTGCATGTTTCCCGAAGAGGAAACACTAATGGATAATAGAGACACGGAAATATGTTCAACCTCATTATGAATCAGGGAAATGCAAACTGAAATCAAAATATCATTTTACACCCACAAAATTGGCAAAACTGAATGTGGGTGAAGACGGGGGACGATGGGAACGCATACGCTCTAGCGGGACTGTCACTGGCTGAGTCACTCAGGCAACTCGGGCATCAGCTTAGGGAGTCGAACAGGAGTGAACCCGAGGTCCCTCGAGTTCACTCACGGCCTAGGCGACCTTGCGGGAGCCACTCCATCCTCCTCTGTCTCTTCATCGGTAAAACGAGGACTGTGGGAGCTCCCTTCGTGGCTCAACGGTTAATGAACCCGACTAGGATCCAGAGGATGCCTGTTCCATCCCTGGCCTCGCTCAGTGAGTTAAGGTTCTGGTGTTGCTGTGAACTGTGGTGTAGGCTGCAGATGCAGCTTGGATCCTGCATTGCTGTGGCTGTGGTGTAGGCTGGCAGCTGTAGTTCTGATTCAACTCCTAGCCTGGGAACTTCCATCTGCTACAGGTGAGGCCCTAAAATGCAAAATACTACTACTACTACTACTGCTACTACTAATACAATACAATACAATACAATACAATACAATAAAATGAGGACTGTGGTACCAACTCACAGGGTTCTTGTCAGGACTCACACATATATAAAAGCACGGAGAAGTGTGCCTGGGCCCTAGTAAGCTCGCTCTAAGCTAGACATTATTTGTATCATGCTGATCAGCACCCACCTGTACACTGTTAGAAGCGCAGCTAAACTATGATATGTTCATATATCAAGTGCTATCCGCACTGGAAATGAATGAAGCTTACACTTCAATGTACATTGGTCTCAAAATGTAATGAGTGAAAAAACAAGCTGTAGAAGACCACATGCAATATGATACTATACCAAGTTCACAGCGAGCCAGAATTAAACTACTCACTGTTTAGAGATACACACACGAGGTCAAACTACAGAGTATGAGGCTGGACATAGAATGAGGCTGGGCTGCGTGATGCAGCACAGTCAAGGGGGAGAGCGGCAACATGCGAGCCTCGAATGGCACAGGGGAGGTCCCGGTGCGGTGCCGCGGGTTAGGAATCTGACTGCAGCGGCTCAGATGGCTGTGGAGGCACAGGCTCCATCCCTGGCTGGGCACAGTAGGTTAAAAGAGTTGGCGCTGCCACAGCTAAAGCACAGGTCACAGCTGTGGCTCAGATCTGACCCTGGCCCAGGAACGTCCATATGCCGTGGATATGGCCATGACCATGAAATGAAAAAAGAAGCGAGAAAGAGAGAGGGAGAAAGAAAGAAAGGAAGGAAGGAAGAAAAGAAAGAAAGACAAGAAAAGAAAAGAAAAAAGAAAGAAGCAAGCAAAGCAGACATAGGCTGGACCATGCAGCAGACACCTTCATTTTGTGGTGGGAACCCATGAAGGGGGGAAGCTTTGGGGTGAAGAGGGCAGAAAAGTCAGGACGTGATTAAGGTTGGGACGGCTCGAATATCCAAGTGGCAACGCTCCGTAGGCAGCTGGCTGTGTGAGTCTTGAGCTCAGAGGAGAGATCAGGCTAGAGACAGCGATTCGGGAGCCACGGCATCAAGATATCTGCAGCCACGGGGATGGTGGCCATCTCCCAGAGGAAAGCTCCAGTAAGAAGGAAGGCCCAGGACGGAGCTCCGGGGGTTCCGAGGCACCAAGGTCGGGCAGAGGAGAAAGGCCGGGAAAGGGGACTGAGCGGCCGCGCGTGAGGCGGGAACGGGACGCGCGTGCACGACCCCAGGGAAGAAAGCGCTCGAGGACACGTGGTAAATGCTCCGAGCAGCAGAGCGAGCTGGGGGGAGAAACCCAACGGCTGGGTCTAGCAGCGTGGAAACCACGTGACGGGCACTTCGGTGGAGCAGTCAGCACAGACGCCTGACTAGTCCTTCTCCTGAGCAACAAACGCAGCTGCGGGTAAGGTGAGGACAGAGGAGCAGGTTCTGAGCTGGAGGAGGAACGACGCGGTTCAGAAGGAGGAACTTGGCCTCCGTACTGAGCAGCGGCTACGTCTGACAATTGGCGTTTGCTGGCACTCAGCTTCTTGATAAAATGCCGCGGCCTAGCGGTCTCATCTGAGGTCCCCCGTGGCTCTTGAGCGCCCCCGGAAAAAGAGGAAATAAGTTTTATCTGAGTTCGCCGAGAAGAGAGGTGACTGGAGACCCGCCAGGGAATAAGTCAACCAGATAGAAAGGATTTATTTTCAAGTAGCTCTGGCGTCCCTCTAGAGCTACCTGCAAGAAAACTGACGGAGCATACAAATCCCCAAGAAGTTTCGACGGTGTCCTAACACCAACAGCCCAGAGTCACGGTCCTGCTTCTGAAATCACATAGATGAGGAGCTGATCTGTATTTCTGCTGTCATGTGACTTGGCTGATAAGATGGACCACACACAGGAAAGAAACCTTTAACTGTGTCAAGTTCCAAAGCACAGGGACAGCAAGAGGCTGAAACCAGAGGTGGCTGCTCTCATCCGCACCCCCCCCCCCTTAGATGACGAGGCATCACAGGCATCCGGGTGCTGCAGCTTCACACCATGAGGAGCCAGAAGGAGACACCCAGCTGTTACCTCAGCTCCTTCCCTTTCTCACTGCCCTCTCGCCACATGCCACATGTGGCCTCCGACAGATGCCTAACAAACGTTTAAGCAAACAAAGCAAGAGAGCCGCGTTGGCTGGATTCAGGAAGCCTTTCTCTACCAAGACAATTAACACGGCTGGCCGTTTGACCTTTAAGAATCCACTTGCAGGCACTGCAGAACCAGCTGACTGCTTTTTCCCAGAGATAATTCCAGCTTTCTCCTCTCTGACTAGCCCACCTCAAAGCAGGACCCACATTTGGCTCCAGAAACAAAGAGCCGCTCCCAGAGGTGAGGGAACAGG
The DNA here is from genome assembly GCF_016906955.1 of Phacochoerus africanus. Taxonomy (NCBI): domain Eukaryota; kingdom Metazoa; phylum Chordata; class Mammalia; order Artiodactyla; family Suidae; genus Phacochoerus; species Phacochoerus africanus. Next base: position 6,171,411 of record NC_062547.1, read on the forward strand.
ATTATCCTCAGGCATCCTTGGTAAAGGACTTCACAGAGAGGAGCTACCGTTCCCTCACTGTTTGAAACCACAGGGCTTCAAAGAACATTCCTCGTGCCACAGCTACCTACCCCAAGAGCTTGAAAACAAGAATGCTGGGATGCGAATGAGTGTCTTTAAAGTCTGCTGTCGGGAGCACAACATCCGGGGCATACAGTGTGGACCTGAGATCGGCATTGAGCTTCAGATCAGACAAGTCAGAGGCGATAACTCAAAAATAAAATTAAAAAAAAAAAAAGCCTGGTCTCAAATTATTACTGTTAAGTGGGACTGAGATACTGGGATGAGAAGGGAGTCAGGACTCCACCAAATAACCATTTTTCAAGGAAGAACTGCAATCAATTTTTTTTTATATTAATAAGAAATAGGAGTTCCTGTCATGGTTCAGCAGAAACGAATCTGACTAGCACCCATCAGGACGCAGGTTCCATCCCTGGCCTCACTCAGTGGGGTTAAGGATCTGTTCTGGCATTGCCGTGAGCTGGAACCTCCTTATGCCATGGGTGGGGCCCTAAAAAGACCAAAAAAAAAAAAAAAAAGAAAAAAGAAAGAAATGAACCTTACTTCGTCATTTTTAATATGGTTTCTTAATTATTCTCTAATGGCAATTTAATGGTTATGCTTACAAGTTTGAGTGAGTCATTCTCTCCTCTCTCTCTCCAACTCTTATAAGGGCTCCAAATAAAGAGGCATTTGATTATGCCTTTCAGGACTATCTCTATCTACAATGATATCTTTGACTCCTCCTACCCTAATTTACTGCCTATTCAGTTTTCAGATTCCTTACTTGGCTTTATGCAATGGATGCACAAGTCCTAGAAAGTGTGCTCTTGCGTGTCGGCATAAAAACTTTTTCCCACTGCTAACTTGGAATATGCCTTATTTTCACCTGTTTCCGTGTGTCTCAAACCTCCCTCTCCTTTCTAAGGGCACCAGGCATCTCACTTGAGGGTCTACCCTACATCCACGACGATCTGAGATCCGCAACTTCATGACATCTGCCAAGCCCCTATTTCCAGATGAGGCCACGCTCTCAGGCACCAGGGGGTAGCACGCTGACTATCCTCTGGGGGTAACTGTTCAACCCTCTACATAGATTAATACCCATTTGGCTGGGCTCTAAAATAACGTACACTTGCCTCTCATGCCATACATCATATTCTTCCAAGAATCCAACTTGACTTGGGAAAAGCTCCCAGTGATGGGGAGTTAACAGGGACTCCCTTCATGCTGTGAATGCTCCCTTCCTCATTTATCTATTTTTAAATCCAAATAAGGATTTTTCTGTGGGAAGAAAACACAGTTTTCTGTAGTACAGAAAAGGAACCTCGACTTTCTTATCTGGCTGAGATTTCAAGTGGGAATTTATTCATTGTCCTAGTGAAATTAGAGTAATAGGATCATTTTATTATTACTATTGTGTACAGTATAAACATTCCAGTATAAAACCAGGGATTTACTCACCTTTTGTTCCACCAATTGCCCAGGAAGCAATTATTTTCCAACAGGGAGAAATAAGATTCCATCTAATCAAGCTGTAACCACCTTTTGGCAAGCTGTCACTCCGTGGGTTCCCTTTCTCCACTGCACTGCCTTTCCTTAGCCATCTTTTTAGGTCATGCAAACAGTGTGTGTGTGTGTTTATTCTATTGTACTTCTTCTTTTTTTTTTTTTTGTTTGTCATTTTAGGGCTGCACCTGCAGCATTTGGAGGTTCCCAGGCTAGGGGTGGAATCAGAGCTGTAGCTGCCAGCCTACGCCACAGTCACAGCAACGCCAGATCCAAGATGTGTCTGCAACCTATGCCACAGCTCAAGGCAATGCCGGATCCTTAACCCACTGTGCAAGGCCAGGGATCGAACCTGCGTCCTCATGGATACTCGTCGGATTCGTTTCCGCTGAGTCACAACGGGAACTCCCTCTTTCGTACTTCCTGACTGCCTACTCCACCACCATTAGTCACACTTACTTGTATTTTCTATTTCAGAGGCTGATGGGATTTCTCTACATGGCCATGGAGTTCCCGTTGTGGCTCAATGGTAACAAACCTGACTAGCGCTGTTAGGTTGCAGATGAAGCCTGGATCCCGAGTTGCTGTGGCTGTGGCTGTGGTGTAGGACAGCAGGTGAAGCTCCAACTTGACACCTAGCCTGGGAACCTCCATACGTTGAGGGTGGAGCCCCCTAAAAAAGGCCATAAACACACAGGGAGGAATAACAGCAGCCACACAGATGCTCACACTGCACTCACTCTGCCTTGCATTGTTCTAATCGCCTCACGTCTATTGACTTATTTATTTTGCATTCTGTGAACAGTACTATTCCCCAGGTTTTACAGATGGGCAAACTGAGAGAGAGGAGGAGAGATGAGGAGAGAGGAGGAGGACTAGAACGTGACCCATCCAGAGTCCAAGTTCTTAGCCACTCTGAAGGCTGCCTCCCAGGCAACGTGCCAAGATGCTAGGCCAGTCCACAGTGGGGTGGTTACGTATGAGGATATAAAGATGCTTTTCTACATACCCCACATTTCCTACAACAATCATATATTAATTTTATAACCAGAAAAATATTCTTTTAAGTAGAAAAAAAGTAACAGTTTGTGAGGGTACAACATAAAAATAATAACGAGCCAGGCACTACAATATGCGATTTACATACACCAATTTCATCCTCAAAACAATTATAACCTTCACTTTATGGAGAGGAAAACAGAGGTGCAGAGAAGTTCAACAGCCTGCCCAAGGTCACACAGCTAGCGGGTGGCAGCTGGGATTGTCTTTCTCTAGTCTGTGTTCTAAACTAGGTTACACTGCCTAAATTAGATATAAAACTCTGGTGCTAAATTTCAGCACGACTCCCTGCTACATTGCACTAAAATGCCAAGGAAATGTGCGTTTCACATCCTGGGACCCAAACCAGATAAGAAGACAATTAAACACCTTCCCTCGCCTCTATATCTCTGTCTACTGCTCCTCATTATTTCAGATCATCCTAAATACCGTCTCCTCTCCTGACTTCCCACCACCTGGGAAGCTCTGCCCCTTCTCTGAGGCCCACACTGCCTCCACGTCTTAGAGCGCTCATCATCTTCTCCCCCCCCCCTTTTTAAGGGTCACACCTGTGGCATATGGAGGTTCCCAGGCTAAGGGTCAAATCTGAGCTGTAGCCGCTGGCCTACACCACAACCACAGCAACACCAGATCCAAGCCAGGTCTGAGACCTAGACCACACCTCATGGCAACGGTGGATCCTTTACCCACTGTGTGCGGCCAGGCTTGGAACTCGCGTCCTCATGGATCCTAGTCGGGTTCCTTAACTGCTGAGTCATGACAGGAACTCCATCATCTTCTTCCTTGAATTCAATTATTCCACACCAAAGGCATCGGAAGGACAAGGACCCCTGTCTTGCTCTGACTTGAATCCCTCTAATTCACAGTAGTTGGAAAGAAAACAGGAAATGTCCAGTTTGCTTAATTAAACCATAATCCTCACCATTTGTCATTCAATGTACAAATATTTAAAGAGAGGATTTTAACAGAAGAAAAAAAAATCTGCTTCACCACGGTAAGCATAAAAACCCACGTGTTTTCATTCGAATAGACCTCTTAATTGGACAATACTAGCCCAGACTAGAGGGCATTTAAACTATCCCAGTGTCACGAATGGAGAATACGCTGGGCACGTTGCCAAGTCTCTTTCTAAATAGGTCCTGTGGTTAATTTCTTTATTTGTTAGCATTTCCTTGCATCTTCTTCAGTGTAAAGAGAGCTGGACCTTCTTGCACTGTTTTTGTGAAAGCGGGGCCATCTTTCTACGCCAGCCTTACAAGGCGGACGCCTCAGTGAACAACTGCCCTCGCTCCGCCAGCAGACAAGTAACCACCACCCCCACCCCCTAGAGAGACAGAGAGAGACACAGCCAGACGCACACGTATGCCTGTGACACAGTGGGCGAGGCTGTGGGGGGAGTGGATGCCCCTCTGTCTCTCGTGAACCTAAGTCTGCACACCCCCCCAGACAGTGGATTAGTCATTTCTACCGACTTTGCAAATGCACGTGTGCTCTGACTCAGCATTTCTACTCAGGGATTTATTCCACAGATACATGTTGTTTCTAATAGCAACAGATTGGAAAACTCAAAGTAACCATCAACAGGTTAAGTAAATTACAGTGTATCCAAAGGATGGACTATGGGGCTGTAAAAACAAATGAAGATGCTCTTTGTACTGATGTGAAAAGATCGCCAAGAAAAATCTGTTACGTGAAAAAGGGTACAAAATAGTAGCTGGCAGGGTGGCATTTATGTAAAGCAGGAGGAAAATGAAGTATATATATTTACGTTTGCTAGTATATGGATAACTCTGGGAGAATTAACAAACCACAGTAGTTACCAGAATGGGGTAGGAATAAAGCTGGGAAATGTACAAGGAATTGGAATTTTAGAAATTGTATAATAATAGCTGTAGCAGGCTCATACACCAAATGGTACATCAGGAGTAAAGAGGACTCTAACAAAGAAATTTCTGCAGAGGGGTTCCCGTGTGGCTCAGCAGGTTAAGGATCTGGTGTTGTCACTGCAGCAGCTCAGGTCTCTTCTTTGAATAAAGAAAATGTAACCTTAGTACTACAAGTAATTGGATTTATAGAGCTACAGTGTCAATGTCTATATTATGACCAATGTTATTTATGGTTTTGCAACTTTTATGTGGGAAGGAAAAAACTACAGGTAATGCCCTGAGTGGAAAATGTAATTGAAACATTTAAAGTTACAGAAGCTAGAACAACAACAAAAAAACTTGAAAATAATAATTTCCAAATAGAGGAGAGAAGAGAAAGAAAGAAAAGTGCTGCACATTAAATTCTCAGATTTCACACTGGAAAGTCAATAGATCTTTTATAATTCAACAAAAAGAAGTAAAAAATGTGGAGTCATGTCCCTTGGGAGATGCCCTCCCAGGCTCGGGGGTGATTCTTGGTTCCTCTAAGCCAAGGAAGCTAGTCTTATTCCAAGCAGGGTATATTCTAAGAACAAAAAGAACCACAAAGAAATCTTAACCTATACTAAGTAACAACCATATTGTTAACAACAATGTAGTATCATTTTTTTTTTTGTCTTTTGTTGTTGTTGTTGCTATTTCTTGGGCCGCTCCCTCAGCATATGGAGGTTCCCAGGCTAGGGGTTGAATCGGAACTGTAGCCACCAGCCTACGCCAGAGCCACAGCAACAGCAACGCGGGATCCGAGCCGCGTCTGCAACCTACACCACAGCTCACGGCAACGCCGGATCGTTAACCCACTGAGCAAGGGCAGGGACCGAACCCGCAACCTCATGGTTCCTAGTCGGATTCGTTAACCACTGCGCCACGACGGGAACTCCAATGTAGTATCATTTTAAAACTATTACATATACTATAGGATACAGGAAATAAGCGATTATGTTAATATTAAGTTTGGGGGGCATAAAAGAAATGCAAATAAAGGACAATAAGTTTAAAAACTCTGACGTTCAACTTAACTTCAATTGAAATCACCAGTATGAAACCGTGACTATTTTTATTTATTTATTTTATTTTATGGCAGCACCTGTGGTGTATGGAAGTTCCTGGGCTAGGGGCTGAATCGCAACTGCAGCTGCTGGCCTATGCTCCAACCATGGCAACTGTGGATCCAAGCTGCATCTGTGACCTACAGTGCAGCTTTCAGCAACGCCCAATCCTTTACCTACTGAATGAGGCCAGGAATCAAACCCACATCTTCATGGATACTATGCTGGGTTCTTAACATGCTGAGCCACAATAGGAACTCCCATGATTATTTTGTTTCTGTTTTTGTCTCTTTTTTTGCATTTTCTAGCGCCGCTCCCATGGCATATGGAGGTTCCCAGGCTAGGGGTCTAACCAGAGCTGTAGCCACTGGCCTACGCCAGAGCCACAGCAACGCGGGATCCGAGCCGCGTCTGCAACCTACACCACAGCTCACGGCAACGCCGGATCCTTAACCCACTGAGCAAGGGCAGGGACCGAACCCGCAACCTCAGGTTCCCAGTCGGATTTGTTAACCACTGCGCCACAACAGGAACTCCCCCATAATTATTTTGAAAGAGGAAAAAAAGTATTCCACTGAAAAGGCCAGAAATGATGATTATCTTGTAGCAATAAGCACCCTATCACACAGATTGTGGTCTCTAAATACCATTTCTCATTAAAAGGAAAGTAACTGATTCTAAGTCTGGTTCAGGAAATAATACAAAATGAGCCTGGAAAATCCTCTCATACTGGAAAGCAAGGAAGACATCACAGACTGTGGGGATCATATCAAACAACATAGAAGCCACCGTGAAAGAGAACACAACAGCCAAAGATGTGACAGTGTGAACACCCAAAAAGCACAATGATGGCAACAAAGCATCAAATAAATAAAACTCCATGACTTTCTAAGACACACATAATTAACTTTGAAGGTAGCTAGGAAACCAACTCATCATTCTGAAAACAAGGAATAAAGGGAAAGAGTCAAGCCCTTTGTCATTTACAGCATGGGAGCTGACCCTCCTTACTCACGGGTAGACCCAAACTGCAACTCCTGTCATCACAACCTCAACACCCATCATATACTCACAGCCAGAGGCAGAAAATAAGAACTGTCTGTCTTAGGTCTCTGTTTTAAATTTTTTTGTTTGTAGCAAAATAATAGGTTACCTTATTTGAAAGACCAAATGGTGCTTTAAGGCTTAATTAACAGACGTTTCCTTCTTCAACCTTCTTCACTTTCCAGGGGTACCCCCTTTTTGATGCTTTTGGTATTTACCTTCATTTTCCCATAATAATCCAGATATAAATATTCTATATTGAGTTTATATCCACCTAAGTTTTTCAATTTCAGACATTATCTACTGAGTTCCTCCCACACAGGCCAAAACAGTCAGCTGACACCACGCAGAGACACATACATACATCACCCTGCCTTCATCCCCCAAGAGTTACACGGCACCATGTTATTAAATCAATATTCAGCACTTACATGATTACGGCTCCTGTCCTGATATAAATATTGTCCTGTTCAGTCATGTAATCTGCTACGATTATTTGCTTGTTACGTAATTTCAAAATTTGGTGGAGATTGCCTTTATCTTTTTTTTTTTTTTTTTAATTCTAAGAGTCCTCTCAACACAATCAATCACATTATATATAGCGTCTCTGAGTCTCATTTTTCCTAGGAAACACGCCTCCTGGAAGCCAGGGTCCTTAGCTCCAACCTGGCCAGGGCCAGCTGCATGGCAGTCATCCTGGGACTTCCCCTCACCAATACCCTGAGGGTTGCTCTCGTATCCTGGGTTGAATTCCCTTTTTCCCCTCTACATTCCAGGTATTTCTCTTCATTAAGTTACTTTCCAGTTTTGAAAGATCACATCCTCTAGCTGTTCTAAGAAAAGGCAGGCAGCAGGTAAATGTTTTGGGATCTTGCATTTCTGAAAACATTTTCACTTCCTTTCACTCTTGATTGACAGCATAGCTAAGTATAGAATTATAGGTTGGAAATTTTTCCATCAGACTTTAGATGGTATTGGTCTGTTGTCTTTTAGATTCTAGTGCTGCTGTTAAGTAGCTTAATGGCATTTATTTTAGAATTTTTTTTTTTTTTTTGTCCTTTGTCTCTGGGAGCTTTTAAAATCTCTTGTCAATATCCTAAAATTTCCTTATTGTGGGTCTTTTTCATTCTGGACCCTTGGTGGGCCCTTATCCAACCTAGAGACCTTAACGTTTGGGAAAATCTTGCATTATTTCTGCAACAATGTCCTATCCTTCATCTTTTTATTTTCTCTTTCCTTCCCCTGTTGGTCAGACGTTGGACCTTCTAGATATCCTTTAATTTTCTGGTTTATTCTCTCTTACTGTCTCTTTGGCTGACTGTTTTACTTTCCAGGAGATCTCAACTTTACCTTCCAACTTCTTTACTTCAATCTTCACTTAGTGACAGTTTTAACTCTCAAGAGCATTCCTGAATAGTTTTGTTTTTTTTTTTTCTGCCATGCCCACGGCATGCAGAAGTTCACAGGCCGTGGACTGAACCCATCAGAGCCTTAACCTGCTGAGCCACCAGGGAACTCCCTGAATAATACAGCATCCTGCTCTTATTTCCTAGATGAAACATCTTATCTCTTTGAGGACTTTGTTTTCCATGGAGAAGGCTTTCTATAAATATCTGGAGACACTTAAAATTCTGCTCATATTTAACAGAGGGTGAAAACAGCCAACTAGGAATTCTGTGTGTATCAACTGTTTCCTGTTGGACCTCATCAGAGCCTGAGGGGAATAGGGAAACTCCAAAGAGCACATTTTTTTTCACAGGCTGGTCAATTTCCCCAGAAAGGAATGTTATAATCTCATTGCTGGGGTTGTGATGGTGGTTAATACACTAGTGTTCTAGGAGTCATGGATGGGTCAGCTTCTCTAAGTCTTTTAATGTCTTGGTGAACAGAGGTGGTGCTTATGACAGTAAGCTCAGCCGTCAGGATTCTGGAAGCCAAGACAGGGAAGATGGTTGAAAAGATCGGGTTGAATGTACAGATTTTCACTTAATCTCACTCTTCTGGCTGAGAAACCTGCCTCTCACCCCAGCTTTCACAGGGTTCCCCAAGACCAGACTTTCACACGTACATTCTCTGTTTCAATATCTCTAGAGAGTAAACATCCCATTTTTGGCAGGAATGAGGGAGAAGCAGTAACCTGAACGGGTGGGACGGGGATCTGGAACTAACTGTCATATTTCAGACTTTCAACTAATATCTCTGTTTTAGGCCAAATGCATATCCCACATTCAGAGGTACCTAAAATTTATTATGGTGGCTGAAAATCGGCTTGCTTCTCATTAGCTTCCTCCACTGTAAATACTTAAGAGGAGTGAGGAATGTTGACAGCAAAGTTATTTATCACATATGCACCTACTTTTTGGCTTTCGAAATTTTGTGAGTAAAATTTTGGCCCACTGCTATCTCTTCCTCCTTTTTCTTCATCCTCATAGATTTACAATTAAAAAAAAAATTCCTTTATGTCATTTCAATGGAGTTAGGGAAGGAATAAATACGATCCATCACATTTCTTCATCTTTTATAAGCCCTGGCAGACTTTTGCTCATCTGCACTGGCCAGAACTGGGTCACACATGCTAAGTAGTTGTAGAAGTGAAATTATCAAGATGAAGCAAAATTACCAGGAACTTGGGATAGGACCAATCTTCCTAGAAGAACAGGACCACAAAGGGGAACCTGATACCTGAACAAAACAGGTTCTGAAAAAGAGAAAAAGCAACCTGCAGCAGAACCATCTAGTCAATGAATCCTGAGTAGCCCTCTTGAAATAGTGGAAAGGTTTTTTCAAAACCGACTTTTGGAGGTCTCCTGTGGCGCAGCGGGTTAAGGATCTGGTGTTGTCACTGCAATGGCTTCGGTCACTGCTGTGGCATGGATTCAATCCCTGGCCCCAGGAACTTCCATACGCCCTGGGTACGGCCAAAAAAAAGACAGACAAAAAGAAGAAACATCAAAACTGAATTTCATTGGGAGATATAATTTATACACAATAAACATAAAACTTACACACCAGTGTCACCACCACCACAGTTACGATAAAGAACATCTCCTCACTCCTAAATCCCAGGCAACCACGGATCGGCCTTCTCGGCACCACACGGTTTCCGCCTTCCAGATTTTGATATAAGAATCATTCAACATGCACACTTTTGCTACTAGTTTCCCTCACACAACATGTTTCTGAGATGATCCATGCGGTGCTGTGTATCAGCAGTTCCTTTGTGCTGGGGAGTAATAGTTCATCGCGTTGGCATGCCACAATTTGTCCATCCAGTCGCCTACGGATGGACACATGGGTTGTTTCCAGTCTTTGGCTATGATGACTAAAGCTGCTACCAATGTTCACACAGAAGTTTTCGTTCTCATCTGCGCTTGTGTTTTCTTTTCTCTAAGGTAAATACATCTCCAGGAATGGAATTACCGGGTCCTATGGTAAGGATAAGTTTTAACATTAAAAGAAACTGCCAACTGTTTTCCAAACCAGCTGTTCCATTTTACATCCTCAGGTGAAGGGTATCAAAGCCCAACTTGTGCCACAGATTTGCCAACACTTGGTATTGTCGGTCTTTTAAATGTTGCCTATTCCAGGGGCTAAAACGGACAGTTACGTTGGCCGTCCATTACGGTTGTAAACTGCTTTTCCCTGGTGACTGATAATGGAAGTATCTTTTCATGGTACTCCTGGTCATTTGTATACCTTATTTTGTTGACTTTGTTTCGTTTTGGCTGTACCCAGGACATGTGGAAGCTCCCAGGCCAGGAATCAACATGTCCCACAGCACCAACCAAGTACCTGCAGTGACAACGTCAGAGCCTTCACCCGCTGCACCACGAGAGAACTATCTCCATAGTATATCTTATTTCGCAGAGCATCTGCTCACATCTTTTTGCTGGTTTTAAGAACGGAGTTAACATCTTGTTACTGAATCTTAAGGCTTCTTTACAGTCCCTGTCAGATACATGGATCGCATACATTTTCTCCCAGACTGTGGCTTGCCTTTTCTTAGTAGTGTTTTCGAAAAGTAACATTTTAAATTTTGATCGAGTCCAATTTAGCATTCATTTATTTTTCACAGTTTGTGCTCACAGCAATGCCGGATCCTTAGCCCACTGAGCAAGGCCAGGGATCGAACCTCATGGTTGCTAGTCAGATTCGTTTCTGTGCGCCAGGACAGGAACTCCAGTCCTGCACAATTTCACTCTGACATTGTTGCTGAAAATCAGGTGACTGTATGTGCGGATCTACACGTGTGTGGGTCTATCTCTGGACTCTATTCTGTCTCATTTATCTATGTCTCATTTATCCAAATGTCTATTCTTTGCCAGTACCGTACTGCAAACAAGCCAGTCCTCTCACTTTGCTGTTTTTGTTTTTGTTTTTTTTTTAAAGAATTTTAAAAGGCCTATTCTAGGTCTTTTGCATTTCTATATACATGTATGTATGTATGTATGTATGTATGTATGTATGTATGTATGTACGGCCACGCTCACAACATGTGGAAGCTCCAGGGCGGGGATCGAACCTATAGCACGGCAGCAACTCAAGCTGCTGCAATGACAATGCCGGATCCTCAACCGGCTGAGCCACAAGAGAACTCCTTCTATATGCATTTTAGAATTGGTTTGTTACTTTCTATGATGAAAATAAAGCAGAACCAATTGAAAAATGGGCAGAAGACCTACATAGACATTTCTCCAAAGAAGACATACAGATGGCCAGTAGGCACATGAAAAATTGCTCAACATTGCTAATTATTAGAGAAATACAAATCAAAACTACAATGAGGTACCACCTCACACCAGTCAGAATGGCCGTCATTAACAAGTCTACAAATAAATGCTGGAGGGGGTGTGGAGAAAAGGGTACCCGCTTTTACTGTTGGTGGGAATGTAAACTGGTACAACCACTACGGAAAACAGTAAGGAGGTATCTCAGAAAACTAAACATAGAACTACCATACGAGTCAGCAATCCCACCCCTGGGCATCTATCCAGACAAACCTTTCATACAAAAAATACATGCACCCCTATGTTCACTGCAGCGCTAGTCTCAATAAGAGACACAGAAACCACCTAAATGTCCACCACAGATGAACGGTTCCATCCGATGGAATACTCAGCCATAAAGGAGAAAAACTAATGCCATTTGCAGCAACACGGCTGGAACTGTATTTGTATAGTTAAAGTTTTGGTTAATGTTTCATATACCTGTAAAAATGGACTTTATTCTGTATAGTGCTCGATAAATGACAAGTGGGTTAAGTTGGTTACACAGTGTCATGGAGATATTTCATGTCCTTACTGATTTTCGCTTAGTTTTTCAATCAATTACCAAGGAAAGGAGGTTAAAAATCTCCAATTATGATTGTGGATTTGACCACACCTCCCTTTAATCACACCAGTTTTGCTTCAGTATTTTGAAGCTCTGTTATTATGGGCACATACAGCGAAGATGTTTGTGTCTCACTGATGTCCTGACCCTTTTATCGTGTAAAACGTCCTTTATTTCTAGTAACGTTCCTTGTCCTGAAGTACCCTTTGATGTGAACAGAAGCGCTTCGGCTTTCTTAGGCCGTTTACAGGGTTCTTGTTCTATGCTGGTAGTTTAGTAGAGGCTGGTCTGCTACACGCAGGTCACATGTAAGGGCCTCATCACAGTCAACTGCCACTCCCGTCGCTCCCTCGTCTTGGTGCTACTGCGACGGCTCTGTCTTTCTGCACACATCATGCATCCGGCAGGACAGTGTTGGAGTTTACATGAAACTCACACGTCTTTTAGAGAACCGAGAGAGGGAAAGAGACAGAGCCGGGCATCTCCCCACGTACGCTGCACTTCTTGTGCTCTTCATCTCTTCCTGAAGATCTGAGGTACCATCTGCCATTTCCCTTCACTCTAAAACTTCCTTCAGTCCAAGTCTGCTGGCAACGAACTTCCTCAGTTTTTGTTTATCTGGAAATGTCTTTATTTCTCATTTTTGAAAGATGGTTTCTCCGGACACTGAGGTTTTGGTGAGTAGTTTTTTTCTTTCAGTATTAGAAAGTATTGTTCCAATGTCTTCTGGCCTCCGCTGTTTCTGATAAGTTAGCCATATTTGTAACACTGATCCTTCATATGTAATATATCATGTTTCCCTGTTTTCAAGATTTTCTTTTCTTTTTGGCCTCAGCCATTTGGCCATGATCTGCCCACAATTGTTTTTCTTTGTGTTTATTCTGCTTAGAGTCCACTGAACTTCTTGGATCTGTAAATCAATGTTTTCCACCAAATTTGCGAATTTAGGGGCCAGTAATGTCTTCAAATATGTTTTCTGCCCATTTTTCTCCTCTTCTTCTGGAACTTCAATTACAGCTATAACAAACTACCTTATATTGTCCTACAAGTCTCAAAGGCTCTGTTCCCTTTTCTTAAATATTGTTTTTTTTAGTGGACTTGGGTAATTTCTACTGTTGTTTCCAAGTATAGATTCCTTTGTTTGTAATTTCAAAACTGTTGAGCACATCTAGTGAGTTTTTATTAGTTTCATTTCAGCCCTAAAATTTCCATTTTTTTCAGTACCCATTTCTTTGTTGCAAAGTCTCTCTCTGTTCACACGTATTTTTAATTCTCTGATCATATTTTCCTATAATTCCTTGATCGTATGTATAATCGCTGAAGTCTTTGCCTATAAAATCCAACCTGTGTACCCACTTAGATACTCAGAATCAGTTTCTACTGATTGCTTCTTTTCCTGAGTATGAGTTACATTTTCCTGTTTCTTTATAGGCCTAGTAACTGTAGGTTGAAAACTAGATAAGATGTAGTAATTCTGGGAGTTCCCGTCGTGGCTCAGTGGAAGCAAATCTGACTAGCATCCATGAGGATGCAGGTTCGATCCCTGGCTGCACTCTGTGGGTTAAGGATCTGGCGTTGCCATGAGCTGTGGTGTAGGTCTCAGACTCAGCTCAGATCTGGCATTGCTGTGGCTGTGGCTGTGGCCAGCAGCTCCAGCTCCGATTTGACCCCTAGCCTGGGAACCTCCACATGCCGCGGGTACAGTTCTAAAAAGACAGCAGGAAAAAACAAAAAACAAAACACGTAGCAGTTCTGGACCCTGCTGTGTCCTGCGTATTTTTTAAATTCTGCATACTACAATAAAAAAAAATAGTAGGCAGTTAACTTGCCTAGATTCAAACTACAGATTAGCCTTCCTTGTGGTATGCAGCAGCTGATAAATCTGCTCAGTTCTCACAGCTTCCAGCTACTACTTTTTTAGCCTGGCTCCCTGGGGTCTCTCCTGCATCTGTGTAATTTGGCTTATACACAGGTTTGAGGGCTCACACTCCGTGATTTTTGTGATTTTGTAACTTCTAATTTTCTAGCTGTTCTTCTAGTCTTAAGGTCTGTCTTCTTACACCCCAAGCCAATAAGGCTTCGGCCTTCTCCTGCCTGAGCTGTACATAGTTTAGGAAGGAACTCAGTTTAAAAGGGGGTGGGGGGGAGTTCCCATTGTGGCACAGCAGAAAACGGATCTGACTAGTATCCATGAGGATGTGGGTTGAAGATCCGGCGTCGTCCTGAGCTGAGGTGTAGGTCGCAGACACGGCTTGGATCCCTTGTTACTGTGGCTGTGGCATCGGCCGGCAGCTGCAGTTCTGATTGGACCCCTAGCCTGGGAACTCCCATATGACCCTAAAAAGTTAAAAAAAAAAAAGGCATTAAACCTTCAGCTTGTTTAAGTTTGTCTTTCCAGGACTGATTCTTTTCTTGCCTCTTCCTGTTTGTTTTTTGTTTGGCTGAGTTCCTTGGGGTCTCTCTTGCACATCTGGAATTTTTTTTTTTTTTTTTTTTTTTTGCTGTGCTTTTGACATGTGAAAGTTCCTAGGCCTGGGATCAAACCCAAGTCACAGCAACAAACCAGGCTGCTGCAGTGACAATGCCGGATCCTTAATCTGCTGCACCACAAGGGAATTCCTGTAATGGTTAATTTTATGTGTCAACTCAACTGGGCTAAGGGATGCCTATATAGCTTTATTAACGTTGTTTCTGGGTGTGTCAAGGTGTTTCCGGGAGAGATAGCATTTAAACTGGTGAACTGAGAAAAGCCGCTGGCCCTCCCCAGGGTGGGTATCATTCAATCCGCTGGGAGCCTAAATAGAACAAAAAGATGGAAGAAGGGCAAACCTGTTCTCTTTCTCTGCTTTAGCGGAAACACCCATCTTCTCCAGCCCTCAGACATCAGCACTCCTGGCTCTTGGCTTTGAGACTTAATTCACCAACAACCCTCTGGACTCGGACTGAATCACATACCACCAGTCTTCCTGGTTCCCAAACCTGGGGACTGCAGATCAAGGGGCTTCTTAGCCTCCATAATCACAAGAGCCAATGCCTAAAATCAATCTATCTATCTACACACACACACACACACACACACACACACACACACACACACACACGGTCTCCTTCTCTGGAGAATGCTGACTAATACCACAGTCAGCCAGGGCTCTGGGCAGAGTTCTCGCCCAGATGTTGGGCCTCGCCCTCTGCAGGTCTCTCTCACTTCCAAGATGTCCCCTTATACTTCCCCTGCTCTCCGACTGTCACCTCCCTTCTCTGTCACCTCCCACCTGTACGGCTGCAGTTTTCCACTCATTTCATTCACTGCAGCCACTGTGCAACTGAAGCACATCTTGAGGCAAACTACCCCCCCACCCCTTGCAAACCTGCAGGTCTGGCTCCTTTGCATGACAATTTTTTTTCTCGTGCAGCTTCCGTCTGCTTTTCCTTTCTTGTTATCTGGGGGAGGGGGTGAGCAACCACTTCGCTCTGCCTCCTTTACTGGAAATGTCCTAATCCGACTGAGAATAACACACAGCATGCTTTCAAGGAGGTTTCTTCTTTTTCTTTTTTTAATAAACTTACCTTTAGATTTCATAGCACTATACAAAACACTTATAAGTAAAAAGTTTTAAAATAATGAACAGCAATCTAAATGGTAAAGACCAAGCTGTCTTTAGAAATTCAAGCAGTACACATGCTGCATATAATACAGTTAAAGGCAGAAAAGCCTTGGGACTGTTCTTCCTATTTTAATGAAAAGGAAACATGGAAAAAAAAAAAAAGTTCAGGTCCCAAATTAGAGAAGCTAGAAACTAGAATTCTGACTCTAGAAGACGAATCTTTTTCCTGCCTAGGAGTCACCCCAATTCAGTCTGTTCCACATTTAGTAACTAGAAGACACGGGAAAAATAAAGCTCGTCTTTGTTTTGGTTTTGTTTGGCTTTGTTTTGATGGTCTCGATGGTTATTGGGGGGAGGAGAAAGAATGTGGACTAAATAACTGCACAACAGTGGCTCTACTGGATTCCAGCCGCTGTAAGAAACAGCAACTATTCTACGCGTGAAGTGCAAATATCTGCAGACGCACGCGCTGCCATATGCAACACACACATGCACTGGGGACAGAGACGTGGAGCAAGAAAAGAGAGTGTGAATGAGATCCGCTTGGCTCCCCAAGATTTTTATAATGTACTAAACAGACACGAAAGAGAGAGAGAGAGAGAGGAAGGAAGGAAGGGAGAAGAAAGAAAGGAAGGAAGGAAATGCAGGAGGCAGGATGATGGACGTAGAAAGTGAGGTGCTTGTTAGACCGAGTACCTGATGAGTAAATCTCACAATTCCAGATGAGAGTCAGTGCTATGCTATGACTTACTGTTTTAAAAGCATAGAGTGTGGAAAAGAAACTCAGGGACTTGGAGAACAGAGTTGCGGTTGCCGAAGGGGAGGCGGAGGGGGAGGGGGGACAGGGAGGCTGGGGTTAACAGATGCAAACTATTGCATGGGGAGGGAATAAGCAATGAGATCCTGCTGCACAGCACAGGGGACTCTATCTGGTCACTTGCGGTGGAACACGACGGAGGATGGTGTGGGGAAGGAATCTGTATTATGTGTGCCTGGCTCACTTCGCTGGACAGGAGGAACGGGCAGAACACAGTAAATCAACTATGATTGGGGAAAAAAAATCATGAAAGCGTCTGTGTGTGTGTGTTTACAAAGTATTATGATACACTATAGAAAAATAACTGACTTGTTTTGGAAATATGTAGCAAAGTGAAAGAAACATCCCTATAAATCTCTGAGGAGAATCACTGTTAAAAATCCAAGAAAAAATGTGTGTCCACCAACCTTCAGCATACACTTCGGTACTTCCCTCCCTCCCTCTCCCTCCCTCCCTCTCTGCCCCCCCTTCTCTCTCTAACCAAACGGATCTTATTATTCATATTTTACAGCTTGTATTGTCGGTGCCTCCTGGACTGAATCTGCTGGATCTGTCCCTCCATGTTGTGCAGCCATGATGTTTCTGCTCAGGTGCTTTTTCTTTTAATTCTTGTTTCATTTTCAGACCTGACTCCTTGGGGGTTGCCCCTGCACCTGCAGGGTTTAGTGATCCGCCAGTGATTGGTTAAAGGTCCTGCTCACACCCCTGGAGCCAACTAGGCTCCAATCTCTGCTCGGCGATCTGTGTGGGGTTAAGAACACCCAGTTCAGGGCTCCCCCCAACTGTGACTTTCCGCTGGGCCCTTCTGCATGTTCCCGATGCTGTTTCAGCGTCCCCGGCCACCTGGGCTGTGCAGGGAGCTTGGGACGCCTCTGCTCTTGTCTGCAAGTTGGTCAGGTGAGTGTGGAGAGCTTTTCAAGTCTTTCTGTGGCTGCGTCATTTCCAGGGCCTCTGCTACACTTCTGACCAGTCTACTGTCTGACCCCAGTGGGGCAGCTATTTAGGCTGCCAGAGCTGCCTGTTCACTTGCTGCTGAGATCCAACTGGTACTGATGACGCCAGTGGGCGGGGCTTTTCACCTGTGGCTCCAAATCAAGTGCTGCCCCCCCCCGCCCCCCGCAGCCAGCTCTATGGTCTGCCACCCCCACCCCCAACGATGACAGAACTACTACACTGATGGGGGGTTAGAGGTGGCAGGGGGTAGTCCCCAGCCAAGAACATGAGAAACTCCCCCTGCGGGGGGTGGACAGGGAAGGAGAGAGTTTGGGGTCAGCTGTTAAATACTGGATGGAGAACAACAGGTCCCACTGTGTGGCGTGGGAACCAACGAGACGCAATCCCCTCCCATAAACCGTAACGGAGGAAAATGTGAAAAAGAATATACATGTGTATAACTGGGTCCCTTTGCTGTGTGGCAGAAATGAACACGCTATTGTAAGTCCACTATACTTCGCTAAAATTAAAGAAACAAACACCCCACTGTCCTTATCTGAATGAAGTTCAGCCGTTTCTTCTGATTAAATGCTTCTCAATTTAGTAGTAGTGGTAGTGGTGGCGGTGGCGGTGGCAGTAGCAGTTTTTATGGCCTTATCTGCAGCATCTGGAAATTCCCAGGCTAGGGGTCACCTCGGAGCTGCAGCTGCTGGCCACAGCCACAGCCACACCAGATCCAAGCTGCATATGGGACCCACACCACAGCTCGAGGCAAAACGCTTCTCAATTTGTCGCTGGCAGCTGTTGTACTTCCTGAGCCCTGCAGTGGTTGTTTTTGACACCTCTGCCCAGTGTATTCTTGTTTTAGAGGAGAGAGGGTCCCACTTCCGCACTCACTCCACATCCCGAAGTCCCGCCTCTGTCCTCAGCCACTGTCAAATCTTTCATCTTCAACGTGCCACTCAGCCACACGACAGTCACACGACTTCAGGCTACAGGTCGAATGTGGGCTCGTAAAGGGGAACGAGCATCCTTCCGGCCCAGCTGCCTCCCACACTGTTACACCACGCACTTCCGGGTCCTGAGAGAGCGAATGATAACGTTTTAAAATTGGCTCCGTAACTCCACCTCGTCTGAAAGTCAACCAAATGCCTGTGTTCCCTTTGAGTCTGATCCCTGGACCCGGAGCAGCTTTCACCTTGCTTCTTCTCTTTTTCTGTTTTGGCGGCCCTGCAGCACATGGAGTTCCTGAGCCAGGGATCAGATCCGAGCTGCGGTTGCAGCTTACACCGCAGCTGCGTCAACTCAAGATCTTCAACCCACTATGCCGGGCCGGGGGATCGAACCTGTGGTCCTGGCACTGCAGAGATGCCACTGATCCCGTCGCGTCATAGTGGAAACTCCTTACCTTGATTCTTTGATAGATGAAAGCTCTCGGCTATTTTCAGTTTTCCTTCCCTGTAAGTCACCCACTCTCCCTACTGGCTGGCATCTGAGGTCGCCCCGCTACGCAGAGCTGGTTACCCAACCTCTGGCGACGACAGACAGGCCCAGAGCCTCTGGAGTTCATCTGTACCACTGACAAGCCCAGGATTTATTTCCCTTTGCTCTAATAAAGCTTGTTTCCTTCCTCAACACGATACCGTTTCTTTTTGTAATGGAAAGGGCTCGCATTGCTGTTCCTCACCCACTGAAACCGCAAACGATCACATGGCTTACTCTGGTTCATTCAGCAAACGGGTATTATTGTCACCAGGGGCTAGTCTTTCTGGTTTTTGTTTTTGTTTTTTTTTTTTTCTTAGAACCCAACTCAAGAAAAAGCTAAATATAGTCGGTTATCAGTAAGAAGCAAATAGGAATCAAAGTCCAGGAATTTCTGGTTCTTAGTTCTACGATCAGCACTTCCCCAAACTAGGAGCATTTTTCAATACTGTTGGTGTATGTTGACACCATGAATTTGTGAAAAAAGCGTTTATTCCACACAACCCACCCTCAATTAAGTGCAAATTGCTTTTGAAGCTTCTTAAAGTTTTTTTTTTCCCTCTCACAGAAGCTTTCAGCAGCAAACGGCTTTCTTTCTAGAGGATTCTACATTAAATCGGGGCAAATATCAGGGCAAACTAAATTTCTCCCTCATTACTTCCCTGGGTTGGTGGCCTACACAGAAGAGCAGAGCAGTAACTGGACCAGCTAGATCCAGCCCAGCTGAGCCCACGCACAGGAAGCGTGGGCTGTGAAGTGGCCACACCCCCAGCCGCTGCTCCAGAAGGCTCTCCCCGCACAGGCCTAGCCTCACAAGCGTGTGAGTTGGGAACACGCCACCGAGGGAGGCGGAGAGGCCGCGGACCACTTCTCCTGCGGGCAGCAAGGCGCTTCCGGTGATGCGCATGGCACGGCGTCCCTGAAGCCAACAGCCCATTACAGGGAGAGTTAACCCATAAAGCGGGATTGATCACAAGAAGGTAATTCAATTGCAAGACTCTTGACGACAGCATCAATCTAATACTGCTTGGGAGGGAAATCACTTTTTTTTGGTTTGGCGTTTTCATTAACAGAACCACCCGACTGTCACTTAAAAAGCTGCATCAGGAAAAACAGCCTCTCACGTGGTCTTTACTAGACAGAATGACCTGACCTCGCTTTATATAAACCACAGAATTGCTCGTTGAGCCACAGGCTGCAGGCCATGTAGGCTAAACTTGGGTTTGTGAGTCACTGTGCTGTCTCAGTGATGGCATTCCAGATACAAATGCCATTTATTGACTGGGGGTTTTTCCAGCAAGGGTGGCTCATGCGTAAGGGGGCAGGATGGAAAAATCCTGAACAGGAGTTCCCATTGGGACTCAGCGGGTGAAGAACCCAACGCTGTCTCTGTGAGGATATGGGTTGGGCCCCTGGCCTGACCCCGTGTTGCCCTGGCTGTGGTGTAGGCCTCAGCGGCAGCTCTGAGACCCGTGGCCCAGGAACTTCCATATGCCACAAGTGCATAAAAAGAAAAACCAAAAGCAAAAAAAAAACCCTGGACAGCATTCAGAGGGACACCACTTCAGAGCTCTTCTCATGGGGTAAGCGGCGTTAGAGGGAAGCACACCGGAACCTTCCCCTGCTCTTTTTCTTTTCAGGAGTTCCAGTCCCATTTGGTTTAAACAAACAGCTCGGAATCACAGAAAGCACCAGGTTTGCATCTGAGAGATGTGTTCACGCCTGCTTCTTTCACAAGATGCTGATGGGTACGCGACAAGCCCATTCTACCTGGGCTGTAGTTTGATCCGCTCAGTGTTCATAACCTGGGGGATGAGAAAACACCTCCCAGATCCACCAAGGGAAACAATACCATTGCATTAAATAGGCAAGAAGTTCAGGATAAGGACACTTCAGGGCTTTACACAATGGAATGACGCGGCTGCACGACAGACAACAAAACGCATAACGTACATGTATGAATATGATGGATGCGTTCTTTGCATTCACAGCAAGAAAGTGGAAACAACTTAAGCTTCTTTTCTTGTGTCCTGAAGTAAAATTCATGAAGAACTTCTCCAAACATTCCTCACCAAAACCCTCTCACACTTACAAAGAGGTCCTAAAACTAGAGGTGAAGCGAAACTCTCTAGAGCTGTGGCTCAGACACTTGAGCATCACTTCAGAGTCATTTCCAATACTCAGGAGACTTGTATACACATTAATGTTTGAGAAGCACCGGCCTAAAGCACTTTTTCAATTAAGCTTTTCCTTTGTTTTCTTAAAAAAAAAACTTTTTTTTTTAACTGAGGTATAGGTTTGTTTTGTTTTTATGGCCCCACCTGCAGCATATGGAAGTTCCCAGTCCAGGGGTCGAATTGGAGCTGCAGCTGAGGCCTATGCTGAAGCTTGTGGCAACACCAGATCCTTAACCCATGGAGCGAGGCCAGGGATCGACCCTCCATCCTCACGGAAACAATGTCGGGGTCTTAGCCCACGGAGCCACAACGGGAACTCCTCGAGTAAGCTTTAATTACATACAAGAGCTTGACTCTGAGTGACCTCCACGTTACAGTTCATCAGAACAGGGTGGAGGATGCTTTGTCCGACACGGGGAGGCTTTCCTTCATCTGTGGCTTGACACTACCTGAGCAACCATCGCCAGTGTCGGGGTTTAGCACACCACACGCACTGAAGGCAAAGGGTACCGGGATGTTCTCAGGTTGTCAGCATTAATGTCTCAACAGGATTTACTTAAGAAACTAGTCCTCAAAGTCAGAACTTCTAAACCTTGTCGTCAGTGCTTCTCAAGCTTTGGCGGGCCTGAGAATCACCAGGGGAATTTGTTTTAAAAGGAAGATAGTAAGGTCTCACCACCCAGGAGTCCTATTAGGTTCATCAGGAGTGATTCCAGCAATTCTAAGAAACGTGACATCGGGGCTGGGATTAGAAGGCACCCAGGGCACAACATTTAAGGAAGTACTTACCCTCAGGTGCAAACAAATGCAAGACTGCCACCTGAGCAAACCTGACTGTATGTGCCTCCTTAAATGTCACATCCAGGGCATCTCGCTGGACTCATCCTGGCCTTGGGCTTGTATTGGGTGAGTCCATGGACCAGCAGCACCAGCACAGTCTGGAGCCTTTTTAGAAATACAGAATCGTGGCCTAACTCCAGGACCACCGAATCAGAATCTGCAGGTTAACAAGACTCTCAAGCTACTCTTTCATTATTTTTTTTTAGGGCCGCACCCGTGGCACATGGAGGTTCCCAGGCTAGGGTCCAATCGGAGCTACAGCTGCCGGCCTACGCCACAGCCACAGCAATGCAGG
Source organism: Phacochoerus africanus (assembly GCF_016906955.1). NCBI lineage: Eukaryota > Metazoa > Chordata > Mammalia > Artiodactyla > Suidae > Phacochoerus > Phacochoerus africanus. Next base: position 6,193,516 of record NC_062547.1, read on the forward strand.
ATCCAAGCCTCATCTGCAACCTATACCACAGCCACAGCAACGCGGGATCCTCAACCCACTGAGTGAGGCCAGGGATCAAACCCACGTCCTCACGGATGCTAGTCAGCTTCATTACCGCTAAGCCACGACGGGAAATCCTCTCAGGTTATTTCTTGTGCACACTGAAGTTTGAGAAACAGTGAAAATAAGGGGATGCCCAAAAAAAGTCTTGCAACTGACACGAAAATGCTAAGCTCTTTGTAACACAACATGATACAGGAACGTGAGCGGCGGCTGCCCACTGAGCTCAAAGGACAGCCCTACCCTGACCAACAGTTTTGTCGCTCTCTCTTAATCCCCGGCCTGAATAATGACATGAAAGAGATGCTTGTTAATCTGCAGGTGGACTAAAACAAGAGGCTGCTAGTGCAAAAAGAAAGAACCAGGCCATCTTGACAGGCCGGATGACAGGGCGAACACTGAACTATAATAAGTGTATGAAAAATTTTACACTTAAGCTAAAAATTTCAATAATGAATGTATATAAGATGTGTGACAGTTTGCCTGGCAGCAAAACCTATGAAAGATCCTGGGAATAAGTCCAGAAGTAAATCATGCCTTTAATATAATGGCATTTCACATCAGTGGGAGAAAATGAATAATTTAATAAATGGTGTTGGAATAATCGGGTAGCTGACTGGGAAAAAAATGAAAGTGTACCTCCACCCGCACGTCTTACAGCAAAATGAATTCCCGAAGGATCGAAGAGTTAAACATAAAAGCAAATCTATTACAGTATGAGAAGAAAATATGAGGAAAACTTTCAAAAAATAACCTCAGAGTGGGTGAGGCCTCGCTAAGCAAGAACAACATCCGAAAGATATGAACAAAACCCAGAGGCTGTTTTTTAAAAGTGGAGACCTTTGACTGTCTCAAGAAAAGCACCTGCTGAGAACTATGTCTAGATACTCATGTTGCAACAGAACGAAGGGTGGGGGAAAAAAATGTAATGTATACATGTAAGGATAACTTGATCCCCTTGCTGTACAGTGGGAAAATAAAATTGAAAAAAAGAAAAAAAGAAAAGCACCTGCATAGTCAATCCCACTGTGAGCAAAACCCGGAGAAAGATGACAAAGGGGGGTTACAGCTGGCATCAAAAACACAGGGAGATTTTCTTGAGGGGGAAGAGGGAGAAGACGAGTCACGCGCTGCTGTAAATGGCTGAGTCGGGGTTGACGGAGGACATTCCCATGAGTTCAATGTCAGCTGAACGTACGGAAGAACTTTCTAAGAATCAGGCCAAGGCGAACCAGCCAACTTCTAGGAATTTCTGGGAGGGAGGACCACGCAAGATGGGAACTCAGCAACGTGATCTTTGAGGTTCCTTCAGACTCTAAAATGATGCAGTTCCAACCCAAGGATGACATCACCTCCGGAAGAGTTCAGAGCACACAAGCAGCACCTCCCAAAGGACCGGAGACCACGGCGCTCGGGGCTCTAACTTTTCACTCAAAGCACAATGTCCTGGGGGCGGCGGGGGGGGGAGATGGCGGGTGTACACGACTTACCCACTCACGACTCCAGCACTCGGGAGTATTTTGAGTTTTTGGTGGTGCGGGCTGGGCAATCCTATTTCATTCCCATTCCTTCCCTCGGCTCCCCCCTTACGAAAAGCACAAGAAGGGCTGGGCAAGAGAGTGGGTTAGGGTTGGAGAATTAAGCACGAGGTCCCAGCCGTGCGGTTCTCCGTTGTATAAAACCCCTAACCCTTGAGCGATACCTAGATGTCAGTGTCACTTTCACTGCAGTCTGACTGTGAGCTAACGAGCACGAATGAACAAACCAACAGGACCAAAAATTCAGCGCACAAATGGGCGATAGTTGTGCAAGGCCGGGGGTCCCTGGCCAGCCTGTCAGTGCAAACCTGGCGAACCCAGGCGTCTTGAGACACGGAGCAGCCGCGCTTTTTCCAAGGAGAAAACGCCCCTGGAATCCCATCGACTGAGGAGGTGAAGCAAAAGGGAAGAAGAGTCTTTGTCACTGTGAACGACGATGCTTACGACAAAGCAAAGGTCAGCTGGACAAGACGGAGAAGGCTGACAACAATCTGTCAAGGCTCTGAAGGGAACCTCCCAACTCCTCTCTCCAAAGCTCTAGACGTCAGCAACACGGGGCCTTTACTGTGACACCGAATCTCACTTCAAAATCTAGTGCTTCCTTTTGTCTTACACGCCACTAAATACCTTTTAGCTGTGATGGGGAAAGTTTTTGATTCAAAACCATAACGAAAAGAATGAATGGGGACAAGAAAGAAGATGCTCTGAGGATAGAGAGCGATAAATAACAAGCTCCAAGAGGAGACAAGAAGAATCGCCCCAAGCATCATGACCTAAAATGCAGGTAAAATGGAATAAAAGCACGTGAAGGCCGGGTAGGGAGAGAATCCCCAGGGAGGGTGGGAGAAGAGGAAGGTGACGACGCTGTGACCGAGTTTCTCTCCAGGCCATCAGGGGGCACCAGTGGTCCAGGACACGGCGGCTCCAGGTAGAGGCGTCCCTGAGCCGGCTTCCCCAGTAATGGGGTGGTCCCAAATGGGGGATACTCATCTATCAATCATTAGAAATGCTTTCATAGCCCGGTGATTACAGAAAAAGAAAATCAAATAAAACGGATTTCTGTATTTGCTTATCCAAATCCAAAAGGGCGACGACAAACAGTGTCATGTGGTCCCCAGAAGCAGGAGCGCCAGGGAGAGCTCAGACAGTCTCCAGGGAGCTCCTGCTGCTCTGAGCTCCCACCATCCCCAGGCAGCAGGCCCGGTGTGCTGGCCCCTGAGGCCCAGGCTGCAGGGCAGGGGGACGGAGCTCACAGGGATTTCGGGCGAGGGGAAGGGGCCTGGAGCAGCGACCTCAAAGACAGATGGGTCTCAGGGACACGGTTGGCTCCGAGAAAGCAGAATAAACGTGGGGTGCATAGCCCGGGCATCTGGAAAGGCAGGAGGTTAAATGCCTTGCTCAGTATCACACGCGAAGAGCACGAATATTACCCGTGTAACTGTTTTGCTGGTCCAGCTTTTTCCACTAGACACCACAGATTCACAATTCCTTTTTTTTTTTTTTAAGGTGGAATGTATTGCTTCAAGGTACATATAACAAACAGGTCTGCCAGACAGGCGAGCCCGGACAACACATACCAACAAATCTATTCCTTCAGAATGTGCGGCCCTCCTTCCTCAAGACTGCTGGCCTGCAAAACCCTTCCGAGACCTGCACAACACGGGATCACAAACCCTGAGCCTTACCGGAAGCTCCATGACCTGTCCTGGGGTCGGCAACATCCTTGGCCCTGAGCGTCAGTCAAGTGTGAGGCCTCCGGCAGCTACCAGCTACTGGGGGAGCCGAAGAGGCGGCGGAGGGGAGAGAGGCGGAGGGGAAGGGCAGGGCGGAGGGGAGCAGGCATATAGAAATGGAGCACCCCCAAACGGCTGCGAGGCCCAAAGCTGCTTTTGCAGCTTAGACCACCCGGAGTGCCCCTGAACTGTGACATCCCGGCTGCTCTGCAATTTGAATAACACTGGCTTCAAATGTCCATGACAAAACCACGTGTTAGAAGCACCGTTTTTTACATCAGACCCTGGGTGTTTGGGAGCTGGCCCAGGGGTGTAAGGAGCTTTCAGGACCCAGGGAGGCAGCTCTGCTGAGACAGAGGCTGGGGGCACTGCCCTGCCTGGTACCCGCTTGTGTCTTCACATTATTTCATTTACTCCTCACAAAACACCAATAAGATATGTGTTATCTCCACTCTGTAAATGCCAAGACACACCTACAGAGGATACGTTACTCCCCGAGGCCTCACCAACAGCACGTGGCAGGGCCAGATCCTAATCTAAGGCTCTCGAAGTGACAGCAGCCTTCCTCTGGCAAGAAGCAGGGAGCAGCTCCTCCAGCCGGCGGCATTCGGGCCACTCACGACTCTGCACACGCGGCAAAGACGCTGCCTTGGCGCCCATTCACTCATCCCAGACGATGTCCCAACTGCCACCACGTCTAGAGCTCGGCTGCAAACACCGACACAACCATGAAGGAGACAGCCGGGCTGCCCTACCCTGAAGCGGGCTGTGCGGGACAGGAGGGTGGGGCAGTGATGCAGGGAATAAAGACAAGGGCAAATAACACGACATCAGATAGCAAGACGGGCTACCAAAAACAAGACCCCACACGCGAGAGCGGGCAAGGGTCCTAATTCAGACTGAGGGAGGGGGGACCCAGCGCTGAGACCTGAGAGACCAGACCCACCCCCGCAAATAGCTAGCGGCAGAACATTCCAGGTAAGAGAATCACACCAGCGCCCTGCGGACACAACAGGCTCAGCGTGAAACAAAAAACCAGACCTGTTTGCCTGGAGCAGAATAAGAGATGCAGTTAGATGGATATTCAGGAATAGGTCACGCTGCTCCTGAGGTAAAAGTAAAGTTTGCATTTTATTCTGTGATTGGAAGTGATCAGAGGGGTTTTTTTGTTGTTTTTGTTTTTTTTTTTTTTTTTTTTTTTTTTTTTGCTTTTTAGGGCCGCACCCGCGGCATATGGAGGTTCCCAGACTAGGGGTCCAATCGGAGCTACAGCTGCTGGCCTACACCACAGCCACAGCAACGCAGGATCTGAGCCACATCTGTGACCTATGCCACAGCTCACGGCAACACCAGATCCTTGACCCACTGAGCAAGGCCGAGGATCAAACCTGCAACCTCATGGTTCCTAGTCGGATTCGTTAACCACTGTGCCACGACGGGAACTCCACAAATCTTTATACTTGAAAAACCTAAGGAAATGACATTAAAATGTAGGACTGCTGTTGAATAAAAGACATATGAACAAAGTTGACGATGGGTGAAGGCCAGGACATCTGCAACATGTGTCACTGACGTACGATTAACATCTGGAACAGAACTTCACTGGGCAAATGGGACGAGGATATGACTAGGTCATTCATCAACGGCAAATCCACAGGCCGGTTTACACAGAGCTCCTGATCCTCACCAGCCATCGGAGAAACACGCTACGTCTGCCAAACTGACAAAGGATTTGAAAGTCAGATGCTTAGCGCTCACATTGTGCTGAACAGAGAGAGCAGTCACGCTGTACTTAGTGAAACTAAGAATGGACTGGGAGTTCCCGTCGTGGCTCAGCGGTAATGAATTGGACTGGGCTCCATGAGGAGGAGGGTTTGGGCTCTGTCCCGCTCAGGGGGTTAAGGATCTGTGAGCTGTGGTGTAGGTCGCAAATGCAGCTCAGATCTGGCATTGCTGCGGCTGTGGTGTAGGCCAGCAGCTACAGCTTCAATTTGACCCCGAACCTGGGAACTTCCATATGCTGAGGGTGCGGCCCTTAAAAAAGACCGAGGTGGGGGAGGGAGAATAGACTTGAGGAAGTTCCCTGGTGGCTCAGCAGGTTAAGGATCTGGCATTGTCACTGCTGTGGCACAAAAAGCTGCTGTGGCTTAGCTTTGGTCCCTGGCCTAGGAACTTCCACATGCCACAGCTGCAGTCAAAAAAACAAAAACAAAAAACAAACAGGGATTCCCACCACAGTGAAGTGGGTTAGGAATCCACCTGCCATAGCTCGGGTTGCTGCAGAGGTACAGGTTCAATCCCCGGCCCAGAGCAGTGGGTTAAAGGATCTGGTATTGCCATAGCTGCACCATAGGTCACAGCTGTGGCTTGGATTTTTTTTTTTGACTTTATAAAAATTAAGGATTTATTTTCAACAAAGGATATTATGAACAAAGTTAATAAACATACAGCAAATTAGTAGATATCACTAAAATTGTCTAATACAAATAAGATGCTGATATGTAGAATACATGAGAAATGCCTCCAAGTCAACATTGAAAAGGAAACCCAATGGGAAACAGGAAAATTCACGGAAAAGCAAACCCAGGTGCCTGAACTGTTCATGAAGAGAGGTACAAAATCATTAGTAAGTAGATAAATACAAATTTGGGGTTATGGGCTGCAACCATGGCATGTGGAAGTTCCTGGGCCAGGATTGAACCCGAGTGTGGTTTGGATTTGACCCCTGGCCCCAGAACTTCCGAATGCTGCAGGTGCAGCCTTAAAAAAAAAAAAAAAAAAAAAAAAGAATGGACTCGGGGAACCTATCAATTGGACTTGTTGGTACCTAGCTATAAAAACTCATCCGCGGAGTTCCCGTCGTGGCACAGCGGTTAACAAATCCGAATAGGAACCATGAGGTTGTGGGTTCGATCCCTGGCCTTGCTCAGTGGGTGAAGGATCTGGCGTTGCCGTGAGCTGTGGTGTAGGTCGCAGATGCAGCTCGGATCCCGAGTTGCTGTGGCTCTGGTGTCGGCGGCGGCTACAGCTCTGATTCGACCCCTAGCCTGGGAACCTCCATATGCCGCAGGAGCGGCCCTAGAAAAGGCAAAAAGATAAAAAAAAAAAAAAAAAACTCCCGAAGAAGATCTGTGTGAGGACTTTTCTCGGAGCAGTGTGGGTGGTGCAGGAGAACGAACCAGGTGTCCGTCAGCAGGAGGAACAGATCAATAAAATTCGGCAGATGCTAGAGATGAAATACAATGAACTAAACACAATAATGTGGACGGAACTTAGAATTATAGTTTGAAATGAAAAAGGATCCAAATGAGAATTATGACATAATGCTATTTATATAAAGTTACAAAACATACCACGCACGGATACAAACATATCCAAGGATAAATATCAAACACTAGAGATCTTAATGGGAATGGGGAACGGAATGGGAGGAGAGGTGGGAAAACGGCAAAAACGAGAAATAATGAGTAAGAGAGGTATTGCAATGTCGATACAATGTAGTCTCATCGGTTCTTGGGATCTAAAAGAAAAAACAACAAAAAAATACAGAGCAAGAGGCATGTTCCTTCTGTGCCACCTACCTTTCCCAAAGTGCCTGACCTTGGGTCAGGTGACTCACCTGACTTAATCAGGGAGGAAGCCCACGGGGGAGGCAGGAGGCCCCGGCCCAGGGTAAAGGGAGCCCCGCCGCGTCCTGCTGAGACGATGTGCGTCCTGACGGCCTCCCCCCCAAGAGGGAGAGCACATTCGCCTCCGCAAACCAAGAGCGCAGCAGTGACGGCTGCAAAGAAGACATGCGATCAAAGCCGAGTGGCTGACCAGTTTGCTGCTTGACAGACTGGATGGAAACCATCACACTTAGAACGCAATTTACCTGTTTTCAACTCAGGTGTACCCTTAGTTCCCGACTGTCCTAAGGCAGCTAGTGTTCAGTGAATGACCCCAGGAAACGGCTAGATGTCTCTGGTATCATTCACTCTAGCCCCAAAAGGCACATCCCCTTGGATGACAGACACATGAAATTCAAGTCCACTTTATGGTTAGAAGGAAACATCAGAGATGTTGCAGAAAAATCAGAAATGGGGAGGAGTTTCCGTCATGGCTCAGTGGTTCACGAATCCGACTAGGAACCATGAGGTTGAGGGTTTGATCCCTGCCCTTGCTCAGTGGGTTAAGGATCCAGCATTGCCATGAGCTGTGGTGTAGGTCGCAGACACGGCTAGGATCCCCTGTTGCTGTGGCTCTGGTGTAGGCCAGGGGCTACAGCTCCGATTAGACCCCTGGCCTGAGAACCTCCATATGCCTCGGGTGCGGCCCTAGAAAAGACCAAAAAAAAAAAAAAATCAGAAATGGAAATGATGACAATTTTAAGTGGAGGAAAGAGACACAGCCCAAATCAGATAACTCCTGTGGCCTGGCAGCGCTAGGCAGCCTCAAACCCCTGCAAATGACCATTTGACACCATGGATACTACACATGAAAACCCTTCCTACTCATTTTTAATTTAACCTGATTGCAGTATAATTTACATAAAATAAAATGCACCCATTTTATCTATTTATTTTCCTTCCAGGGCCGCATGTGCGGCATGTGTAAGTTCCCAGGCTAGAGGATGAATCACAGCTGCAGCTGCCCACCTACACCACAGCCACAGCCACACCAGATCCGAGCCACGTCTGCGACCTACACCACAGCTCAGGGCAACGCCAGATCCTTAACCCACTGCGCGAGGCCAGGATTGAACCTGCGTCTTCACGGATACTAGTCGGGTTCCTCACTGCTGAGCCACAATGGGAACTCCCAAATACTCTCATTTTAAATGCACGGTTTGATGAGCTTAAAGGTAGGCACTCCCAGGGCTACAATCAAGACATGGAACACTGCCGTCACCCCAAAATTCCCTTGTACCCCCCCTGCAACAAGTGCCCCCATTCACCCAGCTCCAGGCAGCCACGGCCTGCCTTCTGTCAAGATGCCCATCTTTACATCTTTGCTAATGTTTTTGAAAAAGGTTTACTTTGTATCTGGACAATTTCAAACATACACGAAGTGGAGCAGTTTTATGAACAGGATTTATCCCACACTCAGCTTCGACAGTTTTTAATGCATGACAATCCTGTCTAATCTGTACTCCTGCTCACGACCCTGCCTGGATTGTTTTGAAGCAAATCCCAGACACCTCTTCATATGTAAATATTTCTAAAGGATAGTCTTAAAAAAAAAAGCCACAATTCCATTTTCACAGCTAAAAATAATTATTAAGCTTATTCTTTTTTTTTTTTTAATGGCCACACCCGCAGCATATGGAAGTTCCCAGGCTAGGGGTCAAATCAGAGGTGCAGCTGCCAACCTATGCCACAGCCACAGCAAGGTGGGATATGAGCCATGTCTGCAACCTACACCACAGCTCGTGGCAGGGCCGGATCCTAAACCCACTGAGCAGGGCCAGGGATCCAACCTGCATCCTCATGGATACTAGTCGGGTTTGTTACCACTAAGCCACAAAGGGAACTCCCGATAAGCTTCCTAATACCATAAAATAATCAGCCAGTATCCACATTTTCCCCTGCATTGTTTTTGTTTGAATCAGATCCACATATTTCTATTGGTTCATCCATCTCAAGTCTCTTTTTAATCTACAGGAGGCCTCTCCATTCCCCCCCCCCTTATTATTTATTTGTTGAAGAAACTAGTTTGTCCCATAAAGCAGTTTGGAATTTACTGACTGCATCCCTAAAAAAACATTTACTGTGTTTCTGTCCCTCGGATTCCCTCTAAATCCGCAGTAAGGTCTAGAGGTGTTTTTTGTTTTTGTTTTTTAAACAAACTCAGGTTCTGTTCGAGCCTGCAAGGCTACTTTACAGGTGGCTTGTGGACCTCTATCAGGAGACACCTACCATGTCCCACATTCTCTTCATCTCACTCTTTGAAAAACACAGCCTTTTTCTCAAATAACTGAAGAGTATCTATGACAGCAAATAAGAGTCACTTAATCTAGAAGAGTGTAAATGAGGGCACCGACCCCAATTTAACAGAGCGATTCTGGACCACAGCGTCCCTACAGGGGAAGCGTGGCCTTTGAGGACCCCGTGAGTCCATCCATCACACCCACCTGCCGCTGCCCTGAAGCCAAGCGCCGCACACGCGCTGCCCTATGCGCGTCTCAGCTCCTCGCGAGGAGCTACGTTTAGCCCCCAGGGGGAGGACGTGCAGCCTCACGTCCCTCCTCGACCCCCTCCGGTGGCACTCGGTCAGCAGTGACCCTTGGAAAGACTCTGCTCTACCCTTGCGGAGGTCCGGCCTCTCTCATGAGTTCTTCACGAGCTTCCTCCAGGGTCAGCACATCTGCACGCTACCAACCAGAGGACGAGGCTCAGAGAAGAGACACGCACAGCAGATCAGTGGAAAGTTACAATGAGAGCTCAAAATTCACTGTCATTCAGAGACGGCTGCTGAGTTCCGTGTGTCTCTAATGCCTCCTCCTTCCCTTCAGGGAGGTTCATGAGTCTAAATAAGCTGAGTCCCTGAGGGACAGGGCCGAGGACGCTGTCTAGACAGGGAACCAGAGGGCCCGGTCAAGTGACCTCCCTGCTCTCTTTGGCAGGACAAGTCCCTGCTTGACAAGAACGAAGTTAGCGCAAGAGACAAATAAGAATCAGTTAAACTAAAGAGATAACCCATGAGGTCTGAGATGCGGAAGGAGAGGGGCAATTTATAGCCCCCACCCCCCAGTGGCTGCTGGAGAGGCATGTGGTCAGCGAGCCATGCAGAGGAAGTCAGAGCCCCCAGCAGAACCACTGCAGCCTCTCCTTCTCCCCTACTTTGATAAAACCCTCAGCACCTGCAGCGCTGCAGGGCCCTCCTTGCCGGTCACCTCCTCTCCTCTCTGCACTTGGCTGGTTCCCTACTGCCTCCTGAAACACAAGTTAGAATACGATACTTACTGTGCCTGTAACTACTGCCTGGTAACAGGAGTTCCAGGAGCACGGGCCTCTGCCGACAAGCTGCATAACCTTCCACACGAAAGGAGAGCACTCTCCCTCACCCCGGCCCCCGCCTCTAGACCGGCCCAGATTAAATTAAGCATCCTCAAAAGTCCCAGGGGTGTCAAGCACATTTAAAGTTGCCGGGTCAAAGATTCATTTCTGCAGCAGACAACCACAAAGGATTTCAGTGTTACATACAGTGGAAATGATTGCAAGAAACGCTAAATAAGGACAGACCCGTAATTTAAATTCTTTTGCTGAATGGCTAATACTTTCTTTGCAGTTCAATATCTGATTCTAAGTCAGGCTCCAATTAAGGAAGGCAAGGCCCAGTTTTCTGGTTCCGCTGGGATGGGCTTGTTTGGGGATGACCCGCCTGTCTGGTGTGAGTCTGGTTCCAGGCAGTGCTCTGCTGGAAACCCCATGGTGACTCACGAACGTGTTTCAGAAGAAGGAAACACCTTGATTCCTAGCAGTCAAGGGCAAAGTAAAGCCTGAACGAGGAACTCTCACTCTCACTCTGGTGCTTTCCCCCAACAGGCCACCGCCACCCTCTCGAGCGGGCAGGCTGAATGAAGCTGGCACGGTTTCCTTTCTCCTATCAGCCTTACTCACAAGAGCCAAAAGGTGGAAACGACCCAAAAGGCCACCGATGAAGAGAGAGACAAGGAAAGAGGCAGCCGCTCTTCCTCGGCTGGGGATTCTGGCAGCTATCTGTGACACGCGGGACGGCAGCAGACCATCTGAGACCGGGGTCGCCAGCCGGGACGAGCCGATGTTCTGAGCATGGCAGGGCAGGAACATAAAATGAACTTGGGTCCCGAGCTGCTGCATTAACCAGCCTTGCAGACGTCCTATTATCTGAAATCCCGCCTGTTTAAGTCACTGAGTTGGCGTCTCTGTTCCTCAGAGGCGAAAGACTCCAACCTGTAACACGCAGGGACCGAAAAGCTTTGGCACAGCCGGAGCTGGGCAGGCGACGAGAGGCACAGCTGGGTCTGCACACGTCAAACAAACGAACAGGGAAGCAAAAGCGAATACCCTGCTCTCGTCATCAAAACACAAGCAGGGCTTTGGGACAGGGCAAGGGCCCGCGACCAGGAGAGGCACGGTGAGTGGATCCTCACACCCAGCAACTCGACAAGCAAACGGGACCCGGATATGGGGCTCTGGGACCTGACTGCGCTTCCCATCAGAAAGAGGCCTCCGAAGAAGACGAGGGCTTGAAACCGCATTTTTGCGCAGCGCAATCCGAGGAGGCAGTCACCCTACTGCCCTGTTACGGATGAGAAAGCGGAAGCCCAGAGAAGCTTAATAACGGGCCCAAAGTCACCCACCCAGGCGGGTTTCTCTACCTGGAACGCTTTTTTTTTTTTTTCCCCCTCGCTGACTCCTGCACACCTCCCAGGTTTCGACTTAAATAAACACCACTTCCTTAGCAAAAGGCTTCTCTGGCGCGTCCACAGGAGGTCCAAAGGTGCTGCTGTTCCACTGCGTGCACGGCTCTCCCGAAGCCCTGTGCTTGCTCGCGATTATTTAAATATTTGCCTTCCCCAAACGTGCAGGATGCACTTGCCTGGAGAACAGGTCTGTCTTGTCCACCACCACACGGCATTTCTGAAGCCGAACACAGTGCCCTTCGATAGAGAGACTGCGGGTACACGGCCCCTCATACCGCAGTGTGGACGCCGAGAGAGGTGTGCACGGGCCTCTGGGGAGGCACGAGGGCCGAAGCCTCCGCCCCAGGCTTCCTGGAGGAGAACTCCCCCAGCCGAGCCCTGAAGGAGCAGTGAGTCCGGAGAAAAAGAAGGGAGGAGAAGGCTGTTCGATGCGGACGATCACAGGCAGACATTTAGAGGAGGAGGGGGCCGTGGAATTTCAGGGGACTTGCCCCACGAGCTCGCTGTGGCTGGAGTCTGAGATCAGAGAGCAGTAAATGAAGCTTGAGAGACAGCAGGATTCCGTTCTCTAGTCACAGACAGCAATTCGTTGTACTGATCCCTCAAATCATCCACCAACAATGGATGTGACGGAAGCACTTGCTGCCTGTCGGGCACCAGGCTAAGCACCTCCTGTGCAGAATTTCACATTCATCTTCCCCACCGCCCTGAGGACCATCACCCCCACGGGAAGTAAGGTCCCACAGGCAGCAAAAGGCAAAGCCAGGCCCTAAACCGCAGCTGTGCTCTCTGACTCCGAAGCCTGTGCTCTTAACCGCGGCCTAATCCCTGTCTAGCTTTCTGTGCAGGGACATGCGCTTATACAGCTGTGTGTAGCTCAAATCATTATCTTGATTCTACTAGAAAAGCTGGCTATTTGAGGAATCCCGTATCTTTTTCTTTCAGCAAATCATAAGCACAAATATTTCATAACATTGAGTTTGCTTGAAATAAAGTATATAATTAATATTCAATAGACTTTCATAAACAAAGAAGAAAATGATTCAAAGACAGAAAATGCGGTGTCCTGACAATCCAATACTATCTCTAAAATTATGTTACCTCTAAATCAACAAAAATAATGCTAAGCAAGTATTAGAACTTCTCTAAGTCTCCTCATCAAAACTAACGTTGGCATTCCTGTTGTGGCTCAGTGGGTTACAAACCTGACTAGTATCCATGAGGTTGTGGGTTCGATCCCTGGCCTTGCTCAGTGGGTTCAGGACCTAGCGTTGCTGTGGCTGTGGTGTAGGCCAGCAGCTGCAGCTCTGATCCCACCCCTAGCCCGGGAACCTCCATATGCCGCGGGTGCAGCCATAAAAAAAACCAAAACAAAACAAACTACCTTAGGAGAATTAAAATTATTAAACAACTCAATAAATTATCGAGAATGGGTGGAAAGAAAAGAAAGTAGCTAAAACAGAGGAAAGATGATATGACGCACAAAATCCCCACCATCACTTGCTCTAAGCACGGTAAAATGAAATTACCATCGGATGTGTTGACAAGGCAGGACACTCTCTGTGCCAATTCCAGTTAAAACAGGTGCAGAAGGTTTATCATTTAGGGAAAGTCTTGGTTCAAAGAAGTCAGTGTCTGCGGGAGCCTGTTATCAGCAAGAATGCAAATGTACTAAGTCACAGCTGATGGGCCATTAATAAGTCATTAAAACAAACTGCAGGGAGATCTTTGCCGTTTAAAACGTCTCATCCTATATAGTAAAGGGCTCACAGACTGATCAGAGTGTTCATAGTTGCACTAGATGAAACACTGATTAGTGCCGGGAGCTGTCAGAACACGAGCTCAGAAGGCCCTTCCTAGAGCCACACTTCCAGCTGCCCTGGCTAAGGCCCAGAGGGTTCAGAGCACCTGCCCAAGGTCATCTGTAGGAAACGACAGAGCCAGGATTCACACCCAGGTCTGTCGGAGGCCGGAGTACGCGCTCCTTTCACAAGCAGCGTCTCTGCTGGGCTGAACGGTGCCTAGAGATGATCTGGGTTATTCACCAATCAACACTATCGCTTAGAGAGACCTCTAGGGGGGTTAAAGGACTTTCCTGCTGTCCTCTGGCCAGTTTCCAGCACAACTGGGAGTGAACTCCAGATTTCCTACACTTAGGCAAGCACAGTCTACAGTCTTTTTGACTCATCTCCGATACTTTCTTTTTGAGACATGTTAAAAATTTCCCCATAACTAAATTCAAAATAGACAAAACCAGAAGGACATATGTAAATGCCTGTCACTGTGCACTGAGCTGTGGATGCGTCAGGTTTCAAGGGAAACGGGACAAGAGACGCCTCAAACATTTCCTGCGCATGGCTCGCAACCAGCTCACAGAAGCTAACAGGATCTCATGCGTCCTTTCCCACCGTCATGTTATCAGCCTCCTGCCTCTCAGATGGGCATGAAAAGCATTAGAGCACCAGTGGACAAACTTAATGTCTGAGGCTTTGTGGGCTACAGTCTCTGCGGCAAACAGGCGACTGTACCGTGCTAGGGAGGAAAAAAGGCCGCCTATGGGCAACACAGGAACGCGCCCGGCCATGTTCCAATAAAGGTGTGTATCTGGACTCAGAAATTTGAACTTCACATAGTTTTCACATGTCGTGAAATCGTATTCTAATTTTGATTTTCTTTTCAACTAAAAAAGCTACAGCTTTCAGGCTACAGGAAAACAGACAGTAGACCAGAAGGCGTCTGCTGACGCCTGCATTAAACCAAAGTAAAAGAAGAGATCAAAGGAGAAGCAGTGAGCAGCGAGGCAAGGCTGCGGCCTTCCTCCTGACTCAGTGCTGGAGCCCCGGCTGCAGGAGGCCCCCCGGACCCCCCCGCCCGCCCCACTGGGGTAGGCCTCCCGCTTTCGTGTCCTCACTGACATTCGGGCCTATCTCTGTCCTGACACTTACCGTAAGTGTCACCTGTATATGTCATCTGCACAGTTTTTGTTTGCTTTCAAATCTGTATTCCTGGCGACATGGATGCCACCACCCCCCTCCACAAAATGGGAAAGGGTGAGAAGGGCAGCAAAAGACGAAGCAGCCCGGAAATTCTTATCTTTCCAAAGACACTAGATATCAGCACAAGGCCTTGACAGTGGCTCCATGACAAACACCTTCAGGGTTAAATCAGTGGTTCACCTGCTTTTCATGTGTGGACACCCCATAAGCATGCACCGATCCCTCAATCTGGTCTCTGCACGTCTACCTCCCTTGAGCCAGGCATCTAACTTCTTTGGACTAATTTGAATGAAAAAGATCCAAGCATAAATTTAAAATGACCACTGGGGGCCTCAGAAAGGCTCAGAGTACAAATGGAAAAACTACTCTCCTACCACACTAGCCTCAAAAACGAATGATGGGAGTTCCCGTGGTGGCTCAGTGGTTCACGAATCCGACTAGGAACCATGAGGTTGCAGGTTCGATCCTTGGCCTTGCTCAGTGGGTTAAGGATTCGGTGTTGCCGTGTGCTGTGGTGTAGGTTGCAGATGCGGCTTGGATCCCATGTTGCTGTGGCTCTGGAGTAGGCCAGCGGCTACAGCTCTGATTAGACCCCTAGCCTGGGAACCTCCATATGCCGCGGGAGCAGCCCTAGCAAAGGCAAAAAGACAAAAAGACAAAAAAAAAAAAAAGAATGATGGCTTCAAAGGGCTTATAGAAAACCTGAAAAGCCACAATTACCAGATATAATATGAACATCAACATGGAAAAGTCTACCTCATCATTATCACATAAAGCATAAAAAAAGACATAAACATCTAACCACACGTGGTTGGACGGACGGCCCTCTCCTGCTGGATCACGAACCTTCTTGGTGCCGTGGGTCCTTCTGGCAGCCTGGAGACACCGGGGGACCCTTTCTTAAAATAACCTTTTTGACAACATAAAATAATACATGTAGTTTTATTTTGATTTTTGATGGCTGCAGCCACGGCATACAGAAGTTTCTGGGCCAGGGACTGAATCTGCGTGGAAGCTGCAGCAGCGCTGGCTCCTTTAAGCCACGGCGCCAGGCTGGGGATGGAGCCCGCGCCTCCGTAGCGACCTGAGCCGCTGCAGTCGGCCTCTTATCCCACTGCGCCACAGCCGGAACTCAACACAGGCCGTTTTAAAAAGGAAACCAGCTCTAAGAACCAGCCCACTCTGCCTCCTCCACCACTTCCTGTCTTCTTTCCCTGCTTTATTTTCTCTGCGAGGCCTCTGTCACCATCTAACACCCGGCACGCGTTCCACTTGTGCTCTCTGATTTAGAAGATGTCCTCCCAGCTCGAACCTAATTTCCAGAAGGACAGGGACGTTTACCCACTTTGTCTGCTGCTCTGTTTCCAAAACCTACAAAATGCTGGTACATAACCGCTGCCCGACAGACACATCTTGAACCAGTAAATAAACTTCCTGTCTCCGACGAGCTGAGCTGCACTCCGAGTGGAGTCAAAGGCAGGTCTACTTGGAGCTGTCATCCTTACGCAAGATGATACACGGCGCTTCGTATTTACAAACACCTTCCTAGCAGCACTGGAAACCTTCTGTAAACGCAACCTCGTGCATCCACGATGAGCAAGCGACTGAGTGAGCACAGGCGGTAAAGAAACCAAAGGCCCCCTAGGCAGTCAGTGAACAAAATCCCTGAGCCAGGTCTCTGGCTCGACCCTCCTTCCACGTCACCCTTCAGCCTCGGAAGCTCCTGCTGCGTTGCTTCCGGGCACACACTCTATCCCGCTGCCGGTGTCTAGTTGCACACCAACAACGAGAGGCAACTCATTCACAACAAAGAGGCACACTCCTGCACAACAAGCGTCTAAGATTTCCAACGTCTTGCCAAGGCAACTCTTAAATAGAGGAAATGTTTTGTGTGTTTTATTTATTTATTTATTTATTTATCGTCTTTTAAGGCCCGCAGCATATGGAGGTTCCCAGGCTAGGGGTCGAATCGGAGCTGTAGCCGATGGCCTACACCACAGCCACAGCAACGTGGGATCCAAGCCGAGTCTGCGACCTACACCACAGCTCACGGCAACACCGGATCCTTAACCCACTGCGCGAGGCCAGGGATCAAACCCAAGTCCTCATGGATACTACTCAGATTTGTTTCCACTGAGCCATGATGGGAACTCCATGTTTTTTAAACTTCATCTTATTCACGGCCAAGTAAAAGATTCACAAGGATGTAAATTTTCAGGAGTTCCTGTTGTGCCGCAGCAGAAACAAATCCGACTAGGAACCAAGAGGTTTCGGGTTCGATCCCTGGCCTTGCTCAGTGGGTTAAAGGTCTGGCGTTGCCGTGAGCTGTGGTGTAGGTTGCAGACGTAGCTTACATCTCAAGTTGCTGTGGCTGTGGTGCAGGCTGGCAGCTACAGCTCCAATTCCACCCCTAGCCTGGGAACCTCCATACGCTGAGAGTGTGGACCCAAAAAGCAAATAAAAGAAAAAGGAAAAAAAAGAACGTAAACGTTCCGACATGACAGGCTACCTGTACTGTTTGTCTCACAAAGTCCTAAGAGGAAGGAAGCTCAGAGCCAAGACCACTCAAAGCTCCATAGAAATGTCATAATTTCAACCAAGTGCGATGCCTTCCTATCAACAGCGTAATAACAAATTGGAAAGGCAAATCAGAACCCAGCAAAAGAAAGGTGGGGAGGGAAGATGAGGTTAACAGCGAGGTCAGTTAATAAGAAAGCAAGCGTGTCCTCAGATGGTTTCATACATAACAAGCAGGCAGGCAAAGCCCACAGGAAGGCAGGTGTGGCCCTTCTTGGGTGGCCACACAAACCCCAGCCTGCTCCCCACCCCCACTGCTGGCTGAAAGGCAGAGTCAAGGAAACGTTTTCGTATCATGAGGATTTTGAGACTTTCAAACCCATCTGCTTAAAATGTAACCTTTGAAATCTCCTTAAACAACAGAATTATCCATATATGTTCATCTTCTTATGTACAGGGCCAGAGAATGTGAAGAAACAGGGGGTTTGGTGGGTTTGTTTTTAATAGTTCAAGTGCTGGTAAACCGGCAAGAGCTGGTCATCAATAGAGGACGCCGGAAAGTTGGGAAAAGGGAGAAGGACACATTTTTCACAGAGACTTGATTCCCGCTCAACGGGAAAATATTAATCTAGAGAAACCACTGGAACCAGCGGCTGGTTTCTTGTCTTGTCCTAGTTCCGATCCTCAGAGATGTATATACTTCTTTTGAACTAGCCAGATAAAAAGTGTAATATAATTTTGTAACTATAGTGCTGCTGCTTTATAATCAAACCGTAAGAGAAAGCCCTGAAGACACGATGATATATAAACCCACAACCACAGAGAACCTGTATTCAACCTTTTCTTTCAAAGTAAGGTTTTCAAACAGCGTTGTTCCAACTTTACCACAGCAGTGGGGACATCTCGCCCCAAGCAGCTTTTGCAGAAAATGTAGTACAGATAATCATAGAACTGAATAGAAAATAGGAAACCCTAAAAACACAAATTATTTACCTTAGTCTAAACTAATTTTTTTTTGGGGGGGGGCTTTTTGCCATTTCTTGGGCCACTCCGGTGGCACCAGCCTATGCCAGAGCCACAGCAACGCGGAATCTGAGCCTCATCTGCACCCTACACCACAGCTCACGGCAATGCCAGATCCTTAACCCACTGAGTAAGGCCAGGGATCAAACCTGCAACCTCACAGTTCCTAGTCGGATTCGCTAACCACTGAGCCACGATAGGAACTCCTAAATTCATTTTTTGATTGACCTGTGAAAATGAAAATAAGAAATAAATGAAATAGGAATTCCCTGGTAGCTCAACGGGTTAAGGATCCAGCATTGTCACTGCTGTAGTTCAGGTCACTGCTGTGGCATGGGTTTGATCCCTGGCTCCAGAAGCTCTTTTTTGTTATTGTTGTTGTTTGTTTGTTTGTTTGTTTTCTGTCTTTTTGCCTTTGCTAGGGCCGCTCCCTCGGCATATGGAGGTTCCCAGGCTAGGAGTCTAATTGGAGCTGTAGCCGGCGGCCTATACCACAGCCACAGCAACAAGGGATCCGAGCCGCATCTGCGACCTACACCACAGCCTATGGCACTGCCAGATCCCCAACCCACTGAGCAAGGCCAAGGATCGAACCCACAACCTCATGGTTTCTAGTCAGATTCGCTAACCACTGAGCCACAACGGGAACTCCCAGAACTTCTGAATGATAACAGCACAGCCAAAACAAACAAACAAACAATCCCTTTAGTGGAATTAGTTAAATAAACTGTGTTTTGTCAATTCCATGGAAAACTACACAGTCATGAAAAAGATTGAGAGAGACCTCCAAGTACAGAAGTGGAAAAACCTCCAAGACAACTTTGTTATAGGAAAAGAGCAAACTGAACAACCCACAGTGATTCTGCTTATGTAAAATATTTATGTGAACCTGTACACATATATATACTTAAATGCTTAAGAAAAGATCTGGAACACATGCCAAATTCTTAAAGTAATTAAGTGTAGGGAGAGGAAGAAAAGTGGGAGTTTGGGGAAATTTTTCACATCATTCATCTATCACTTGTATATTTTTAAAAAAGTTAAAGGAAAAGGACTAGATGAGTCTATGAACAAAAAGAAGAAAAACAAAAGACGAAAACTTGCTTGATATTAAAGTACATAATGTCAAAGCAAGAGTTTGATCACTAGACAGTCTCCTGTCACACCTCGAAATGGTTTTTAGTTCCGCTACTATACTGACAGTAACAGGATAAACCTAAGCACAAAGTGCGAGATTTCTGAAGTGCTAAGTCTACACTATCATCAAAGTACACGGTCATCCTGGCGAAAAGAACCGAGAGTTTAAAATGTACATGTCTTGGAGTTTCCCTTGTGGAGCAGAGGAAACGAATCCGACTAGGAACCATGAGGTTGTGGGTTCGATCCCTGGCCTGGCTCAGTGGGTTAAGGATCTGGCGTAGCCGTGAGCTGTGGTGTAGGTCACAGACGCGGATTGGATCTGGCATTGCTGTGGCTCTGGAGCAGGCTGGCAGCAACAGCCTCTGTTTCAGCCTGGGAACCTCCGTATGCCACGGGTGCGGCCCTAAAAAGCAAAAATAAATAAATAAATAAAATGTACATGTCTTATGTCTCCCTGTCCAGCCAGGGGAGCTGCATTTTCTTTTCTGGTGGTACTGTGAAACACCATATTTCTGTTGAAAGTAACTGTCCTTTGGAATTGAAACCCAACTAGCCTCAATGGCAAGTTCCCACAGTATATGTGAAAACAACCAACAGCACTGCAACGAAGAAGATGCTTTGCCAACTAGAGACGGAGGATAAGAGACCAAGGATGTTGGTACTAAGTCATGAACGGAAATGCCAGCACGGCTCCGACGAGTCAGCAGGCGGCCAGGGGACCCTGAAATTTAAAAGTCACCTAAGAAGGAAGGAGGTAAACAAGACAAAAGAAATCCAAAGGGCTCTTAAACACAGGCACCAGAAGTTTTCTTCATCAACTTTATTGAACTCTAGTCTATATATGATAAAATGGACCCATTTCAGAGTTCCCGCTGCGGTGCAGTGCAGATCTGGCGTTGCCACAGCTGTGGCTCAGATTCAATCCCTGGCCCCGGGAACTTCCATGTGACATAGGTATGGCCAAAAAATAAAAATTAATAAATACGTGAATTAATTAAATGGACCCATTTAAATGTTATGTTTCAATACATTTTGACAAAGTAATTCACCTGTGCAATTACCCCCACGCTGAGGATATAAAACATTTTCAAAACCCTAAAGGTTTTCCTGTGCCCCATTTGGGTTAAGCCAGTCCCACCCTGGGCCCAGTGACCACTTTCTCCAGATGAGATTTGTCTTTTCCAGAATTTCATGGAACTGAAATGCCAACGAGTGCTCTTCTGTGTCCAGCTTCCTCCTGCTCAGCATAATGTTCTCAAGATTCACCCGTGTTATACCCTGAATCAGTGCTTCATCCCCTTCTACGGCCGGATAATACTGGTGGACCCCAATTTGTTTCTCCACTTATCTGCGGATGGGCGTGGGGGGTGTTTCCAGTTCTGAATTATTACGACTAAATCTGCGATAAACACCAAGGCCCCAGAAGCTCTTGATCACTTTCGCTTTCCGCCTCAGCACTGTCCACAGTTCCCCACAACCCCGATGCCTCCCCTGGCCCTGTGTGTCCTCGGAAAAGCAGGCGCTTCTTCGGCAAACACCTGTTAAGGACCTACCGTGTGCCAGAGGCCGCACGGGCGCCAAGGATCCTGTAACGGACAAGACAGTATAATCCCTCTTCGGTGGGACTGACCATCTTTTTTTGAGGGGAGGGGTTGCAGAAGGGGAGATACACAAAAGTGAAAAAGATAATGTCAGAAAGGATGTGTCACAGAAAAAGGCAAAAGTAACCCGTTCAGAAAGCAGCGGCTAGAAGCACGTGTGTCTAATTCAGATCGGGCGGTCGAGCAAAGCCTATCTGAGCTGGGATCTGCACGACACCAAGGAGATGGCCTGCGACTATCTGAGATCAAAGCATCCCAGGCAAAGAGAACGACGAGTGCAAAGGCCGTAAGGACAGACGACAGCCCGTCCAGGAGCAGCAGGAGGCCGGTGGGACAGGAAAGCAGTGCAGGAGGGGAAGAGACGGGGCTGGAGAGGCAGAGGCCAAGTCCAACAATCTTACAGGCCAAGAAGACTGGGTGTGAGGTTTTTGGCCACACTCTCGGCATGTGGAAGTTCCCAGGCTAGGGACTGAACCCCCACCACAGCAGTGACCTAAGCCACAGCAGTGACAAAACTGTGCCACAAGAGAACTCCAAGGTGTTGTTTTTTTTTTTTTTGGCTGCACCTGCGACATATAGAAGTTCCCGGGCCAGGGACTGAATCTGAGCCTCAGCTGTGACCTACACCACAGCTTCAGCAACGCCGGATCCTTAACCCGCTGTGCTGGGCCAAGGATCCAACCAGTGCCTCTACAGACACAACCCAGATCATTAAAGCACTGTGACACAGTGGGAACTCCAGAAGGCTGGATTTCATTGGAGGGTATTAAGCAGGAGAGTAAAATAATCAGATTTGCTTTTTTTTTTTTTGTCTTTTGGCCTTTTCTTGAGCCGCTCCCGCGGCATATGGAGGTTCCCAGGCTAGGGGTCCAATTGGAGCTGTAGCCACCGGCCTACACCAGAGCCACAGCAACACAGGATCTGAGCCGAGTCTACACCACAGCTCATGGCAACACCAGATCCTTAACCCACTGAGCGAGGCCAGGGATCGAACCCGCAACCTCATGGTTCCTAGTCAGATTCCTTAACCACTGCACCACGACGGGAACTCCGCATTTTATTTTTTTTAATGGACGCACCGTTCATTTACAACGCTGTTAGTTTCAGAACAGCAACGTGATTCAGTTATACGTACATTTTTTTTTTCAGATTCTTTTCCCTTATAGGTTATTATAAAATATTGAGTATAGTTCCCTGTGCTATACAGTAGGTCTTTGTTGGTTATCTATTTTATATACAGTAGTGTGTATGTGTTAATTCCAAACTCCCTCCCCCAGCCCCGAGATTTGCATTTTTAAAAAAAGTTTTACTAAAGTAGGAGTTCCCGTCGTGGCGCAGTGGTTAACGATTCCGACTAGGAACCATGAGGTGCGGGTTCGATCCCTGCCCTTGCTCAGTGGGTTAAGGATCCGGCGGTGCCGTAAGCTGTGGTGTAGTTTGCAGATGTGGCTCGGATCTCACGTTGCTGTGGCTCTGGCGTAGGCCGGAGGCTACAGCTCCGATTGGAGCCCTAGCCTGGGAACCTCCACATGCCATGGATACGACCCTAAAAAGACGGGAAAAAAAAAAAAAAGACCGGGGGCTTTAGCTTTTATTTCCCTTGATGTTCATCTGAGGGGGGATGAAGAAAGGAAAGAAGGTAAAAATGATGTAGAGAGGACAAGAACTACCCTTTACCGAGAACTCTTGTCTTTCGGCTCTTTTGTTTTCAAAGGAAAACAACTTCTTCCCCATGTAACGACAGGCTTCGCAGTTCTTCCCCTGGCGGTGCCGCAGTCAACTGTCGGGACGCTCACAGCGCCAGGCCACTGTCACCACAGCCCCTTTGAGAGCATTTCATCAGCCCCCAAAGAAACCCCTTGCGCATTAGCAGTATCTTCTTTCAACGCCACCAGCCCTAGGCAACCCCTAGTCTGCCTTCTGCCTCTGGGGATCTTCCTTTTCTGGACATTTCGCACGCACAGACCCAGACAGCAGGTGACAGGCGTCTCTCGCGTGGCACAGTGTTACCCAGGGTCACCCGCGTCGCAGCAGCAGCACATCAGTGCTTCATACTCTTACTGCCAAACAACATCGGACGGTATGGATGCCCCCCGCTGCTAAAATATTTTTAAAGTGGAGTTGACTTGCAACATTCCTTCAATTTCTGCTATACAGCAAAGTGACCCAGCCATAGACACACACACACACACACACACACACAGTCTTTTCTTTTTTCATACGATCTCCCAACACGCTCTAACCCAAGAGACTGTGCAGAGATCCCTGTGCTGTCCAGTAGGACCCCATTACCTCCCGGTTCTAAATGAGTTTGAGGTTGGACATACACAGATTATTCATCCCCTGTCAGCTGATGGACAGGTGGGGTGTTGCTACTTTTTAGGCATCATGAGGAAAATGCTGCTGTGAAGCGTCAGGTACGAGCGTTTGTATGGACATGTGTTTTCATTTCTTTCTTTTTTTTTTTTTTTTTTGGTCTTTTTGGTATTTCTTTGGGCCGCTCCTGTGGCACATGGAGGTTCCCAGGCTAGGGGTCTAATCAGAGATGTAGCCGCTGGCCTACGCCAGAGCCACAGCAGCGCGGGATCTGAGCTGCGTCTGCAACCTACACCACAACTCACAGCAACGCCGGATCCTTAACCCACTGAGCAAGGGCAGGGACCAAACCCGCAACCTCATGGTTCCTAGTCGGATTCGTTAACCACTGCGCCACAATGGGAACTCCTGTTTTCGTTTCTTTTAGGTAAATGTCTAGGAGCTGACTTGCCGGGTCTTACAGTTAAACTCTGCTTAATCTTTCGAGAAATGTGCCAGACTTCAGCAAACTATTTAGCTTCAAATAGTCAAATAATAGTAAGTACTTATCTAACATCTTGGGGTACCTGAAGTCACTATCACCACTCATACTTTCAAGCTGTTGCTGTTGTTGGCAACACCTGCGGCATATGCAAGCTCCTGGGCCAGGGACTGAATCCAAACCGCAGCTGGGACCCACGCCACAGCTGTGCCAGTGCCGGTCCTTAACCCACTGTGCCTCAGCAGGGAACTCCATTTCAAATGGTTTTAATGACTTTTAAGTTGTAAAGAGTCTGTAGGAAAAAGTAAACCTGCAGAAGAAAGCAGATTGAAAGGCTAGAAAAAGAGAAAACTCTACTTTCATTTGCTCCTTGGAAACACTGAAAAGCATCATGGGACAGATCAGATGCAAGAGCCAAAATTACAGTTATTTACAAGAAATGGCAAAGAGGTGCCTAAGGCCAGCAACACGTATCCGAGTGCGAGGATGAGTGTGTACAACGGGAAAGCTTTCAGAGCAACCATGAAAATTTCTACCAACCCTTCCATCTTCCTGGAGTCACTCGGGAAAAGACTTTGCTCTGCCCCTTACAACCTCTCTCACTGTCCGACAGCCAATCAGCAGACGGTCTCTCAACCGTGTCAGCTGTTCCCAAACAGCCTCATCACCAGTCGGGAAATGTGCATTTTCAATAAACATGCTAATGGCCTGAGGCAGTGTCCCCTTGCAATAAGACTGTCCTTCTAGAGCTCTATGGGCCACTATGGTTATAACCGCTGACCACATGTGGTTACTGAACACTCACAAGATTTTAAAATTTGTTACTTAACTTTAATGATTTTAAAGTTTA
This sequence comes from Phacochoerus africanus, assembly GCF_016906955.1. Taxonomy (NCBI): domain Eukaryota; kingdom Metazoa; phylum Chordata; class Mammalia; order Artiodactyla; family Suidae; genus Phacochoerus; species Phacochoerus africanus. Next base: position 6,218,157 of record NC_062547.1, read on the forward strand.
AAACCAAAGCAATGGAAATCCTTTCATGTTGATCACAGTTACTGTAGATGCAGAGAGTTAAATAAGAACACATTATTAAAGTTCATTTCATCTGTTTCTTTTCCCCCTTTTTATGTGGCTATAAGAGGAAAAAAAAATTTTTTTAGTGGCCATACCCGTGGGCATATGGAAGCTCCCTGGCCAGAGACTGGATCCGAGCTGCAGCTGTGATCTATGCCACAGTTGCAGCAACGCTGGATCCTTTAACCCACTGCACCAGGCCAGGGACTGAACCTGCACCTCCACAGCGACTCGAGCCACCATAGTCACATTCTTTTTTTTTTTTTTTAAGGCCACATCCACGGCATTTGGAAGTTCCAGGCTAGGGGTCAAATTAGAGCTGCATCCACTGGCCGAGGCTGCAGCCACAGCAACGCAGGATCCGAGCCATGTCTACAATCTACACCACAGCTCAATGCAACCCCAGATCCTTAACCTGCTGAGTGAGGCCAGGGATTGAACTTGCATCCTGATGGGTACTACTTGGGTTTGTTACCGCCCATCCACAATGGGAACACCTGTAGTCAGATTCTTAACCCACTGTGCCACAGCAGGAACTACTAGAAAATTTTAAAGTACATATGTCTCTGAGAATATACTAAAAACCAGTGGATTGAACACTTTAAATAAGTGAATCATATCAGTGAATCACCTGGCAATAAAGCTGGGTTTCTTAATACGTGCGCAGCTCATACTGCATTTCTATGAAGTACCGTGAGTCAGTTATAGTAATAATGAGAAAGAAAAAAGAGAGTCACATTCATCTCCTGTTTGTATGATGCCTTTGTGATAGACCTGTTTACAAAACAAGTAAAATTCTAAGGCCAATAAAAAAGAGAATCATCATTACTGAAGAAATTAACTTCACTAATCACAACTGAGAGCTGCCACAGTTATCAGAAAATATTCCATGGGAGGACGGAAAAGACAAAGAAAATACAGAAACAGAAAAATAAATACATTGGCGCTCCCGCTGTGGTGCGATGGGATCTACTGTGTCTCTGCAGCACCAGAACACAGGTTTGATTCCTGGCCGGGCACAGAGGGTTAAAAAGGATCCAGTGTTGCCATAGCTGTGGCACAGGTCACAACTGCAGCTTGGAGCTGATCCCTGGCCCGGGAACTGCATGTGCTGCAGGGCAGCCAAAAAAGAAAAAAAAAAAAATGTTAAGGCCAGGGTATAGTCAAGAAGACCAAGGAAGAGCCGGAACAACTATCACCCAGGAAACGTTCAGTAAATGTTAGGCGGAGGGACGGAAGAACAGACAGCTGAATGAACCAGCAAAACTGGAACAGAAAGATAAAAGGAAAGGACGATAGAAAAGAAAAAAAGAGGGCGCTCCCCTGTCGTGGCTCAGTGGTTAATGAATCCAACTAGGAGCCACGAGGTTGCGGGTTCGATCCCTGGCCTTGCTCAGTCAGTCACGGCTCCGGCGTTGCCATGAGCTGTGGTGTAGATCCCAGAGGCGGCTTGGATCCTGAGTTGCTGTGACTCTGACGTAGGCTGGCGGCTACAGCTCCGATTCAACCCCTAGCCTGGGAACCTCCATATGCTGCAGGTGCGGGCGTAGAAAAGACCAAAAAAAAAAAAAAAAATTTAAAACATTCTTTAAAGGCTCTCCTACACAATTATAAAAGCTACAGAAAAAAAGTTCACCTTATTTCATCAGGAGGTCACCTGCCGGGGGAAGCTGACAACCCCCAGACCAGAAACATCATACACAAAGACTCAGGAGCAACATCAACAGAGAAGAGAAGGTCACAGAGAAGCCCCAGCAGACTTGTTTGAGTATCTGCGCCGCGTGCTCCGAGGTGAAGGCAGCTGTGGAGATCAGGAGGGTCCGGGAGAAGCTCTGGCAGTTTATCACACACTCACGAGCACGAAGGCAAGTCATAGGCGCATTCTGATCATTTGAAGACCTAATGTTTCCTTTTGCTTTGGTCTGGCCCTGCCTCTAGCACACGGAAGTTCCGGGGCCAGGGAGCAGACCTGAGCCACAGCAGCGACCGGGGCTACAGGAGTGACAACACTGGATTCTGAACCCGCTGTGCCCCACGGCAACTCCCTGAAGCATTAATGTGACTAAGGCAGGGTCCCTTGATGTCTACGCTGTTAGAGAAATCAGTCACACTCTCATAAATAGGCCTGTTGAAAGCCAGCTCAGTTGAAAATAAACGGCAACCAACACAGACTTACTTTACTGCCATGTGTATCCTCCAGAGAAGGCAAAAGAAACCGTGGCTGACTCAGATGGGGAATTCTCTGGAGTCATAACTTAGCAAATCACTTGTGCCCTTTACACAGTAAGAACCTCACAAAATGCTGCATCGGTAATTGCAATTTCGTAAGTGGCGTATCAACGCTGGCTGACAACTTCCTTTGTCATTTATTAATGGCAGAGAGGTGGCTCTGATGGGAACGGTCTTCGCTGAGCGCCAGGAAGAGCCTCTGCAGAAAGCCCGCAAACGAGAACAGAGAACTCAATGTCCAGCCCAATGTGCGAAGGGAAAGCAGTTTAGGGGGAAAAAAAAAAATCCGTAACTTTCAATTGGGAAGAAGGAAAAAAGTCACTCATTTTCCAAGGAAATGCCAAGAGGCTCATGGGACTAGAATGGAGCAACCTATGGAGAAGCGGCAGGTGGTCAGATTAGTAACGGTGGGGACGGAGCCCCATCGTGGAGGCTCCTGCAGGCCACCGGAAGGACTAGGGTTTTACTCTGAATTAAGTGAGAAAAGATAACTTCATCATCTTCCCATCTGCTACAGCTAGGAAGTACTAGTCCCTTAAAGAGCTGGGAGGTACTATTCCCTTAAAGAGCAGGCTTCTGGGAACTCCCATTGTGGCTCAGTGGGTTAAGAATCCAACTGGTATCCATGAGGACGTGAGTTCAATCCCTGGCCAGCAAGGGGTTAAGGATCCAATGTTGCCGTGAGCTGTGGTGTAAGTCACAGATTGGGCTCAGATCTGGTGTTGCTGTGATTGTGACCTAGGCTGGCAGCTGCAGCTCCAGTTGAGCCTCTAGCCTGGGAACTTCCACATGCTGTAGATGTGGCCCTAAAAAGAAGGGGAAAAAAAATGAAGATCAGGCTTCTGAAACAGTAAGATCTTTCTGTATTTTGTCTGGTACTGTAGCAGTCCAGTCCATGACAAGACACTCAGATGAAGCCCAGAGGCCATGGCTGGAATGCCCACTATATAAACCCTGGAAAGATAGCTAGGCAGAACAAGCCCAGACACATATTTAAGTAAAAGGACCATAGGAGCTTCCGCTGCAGCTCAGGAGTAATGAACCCAACTAGTACCATGAGAATGTGGGTTCACTCCCTGGCCCTGTTCAGTGGATTAAGGATCCAGTGTTGCCGTGAGCTGTAGTGTAGGTCACAGATGAGCACTGCCGTGAGCTGTGGCCCAGGCCGGCAGCTGCAGCTCCAATTTGACCCCTAGTCTGGAAAACTGCATATGATGTAGGTATAAAAAGCAAAAAAAAAAAAAAAAAAAAAGAAAAGGGACCATAAACTCACCACATCCTTGGAGACAACAATTTTGCACACAGAGAAACTGAGGGACAGAGAAAAGAGTCCATGTTTTTAAAGGCAGCATGAAGTGAAATGGAAAAAACCAAATGACTGCTGCAAAGGACTGCACCCCCCAGAAGACGCTGCCTCCCTACAGCCCCGTGGAAAAGCCAGGCAGAACATGCATCTCAGAATGAGAAGCGGGGGGGCAGTGCTTTGAGAAGATGCAAACATAAGCCATTCTCACCTGGACCACTCCTCCCCCCATGCCTGCTCCTGTTCCATTTCACATAAAAGGGCTTTTGTCTAAATGTAAGCTTCTATATAAACCCAAGGCAGGCTCTAACCAAGAAGGCTTACAGGCACACCTCCTGGGAAGCACACGCTGGCAGGTTACCTGGAACAGTGAAACACGCGTCCATGACGCCCACCACCCTCTCCTGCACTAACTCTAACTTCTGATGACTGCATCACTTGTGACCCACCCTGAACGCTGTATTTCCAGACATGGTGCAGAGGTATGGGGGGGCGGGCATGGAAGATTACTTATTCCTAAAATCATTATTAAAAATGAGTGGGATAGGCCAGGAATTTAGGGTTAGCAGATGCAACTATGACATTTAGAATGGATAAACAGTGAGGTCCTGCTGCACAGCACAGGGAACGCTCTCCAGTCTCCGGGGATGGACCGTGATGGAAGAGAACATGAGGAAGGCGGCGTTCCCGCCGTGGCGCAGCGGAAACGGATCCGACTAGGAACCATGAGGTTTTGGGTTCGATCCCTGGCCTCGCCCATTGCCTTAAGGATCTGGCGTTGCCGTGAGCTGTCGTGTAGGTCACAGACACAGCTCGGATCTGGCGTGGCTGTGGCTGTGGTGCAGGCCGGCAGCTATAGCTCCGATTCGACCCCCAGCCTGGGAACCTCCATATGCCTTGGGTGTGGCCCTAAAAAGAAAAAAAAAAAAAAAAGAAAGAAAGAGAGTGTGTATGTACTGAGTCACTTCGCTGTACAGCAGAAACTGGCACAACACTGTAAATTAATCATACTTTAATTAAAACTAAATAAAAATTACAAAGAAAAAAGATGAAAAATATGAGAAAACAACAGCGTTAAAGAAACATCTGGAGAGAAAAACCACCCCTAAAATCCAGTCTTAAAACAATGATTTCATTGTTTGCATTATCTTCTAGTCTTTGTCTATATTCATATATATTTAAGAGAGACAGAGAGCCTACGATTTTGACCCATTATAAGCATGTTCCCACATTTCCACAGTCTTCATAATTACTAGTTTTAGTTGCTGCTTAAGACTCCACTGTATTGAGGAAACAATTTTCTAAACTTTGTTGGATTTACATAACAGAATCACTGTCACCTAAAAATACGTTATCCTTGTCCCCAAGTCGCTCCGAGTGTGTCTAAAGCAGAAGAGGAGCAAAACCACTACGCAGTCACTTACTTCTTCAGCAATCGCCTACTGAGTGCCCGCGAAGTGCACCGGCTCTAATCCAGGCCCTGGGGATGGAGCAGTGAAGAAAATAGGCAAAACTCCCTTGACTAGTGGGAGAGAGACACTAAACAAGATAGCGACCAAAGAGGCAGAGAAATTCTTAGAGAAACTCACTTTCTCAGGCTACAGGGTGAACAGTGAAGACAGAGCAAAACAAATCCCAGCCTCTGACCCCATGGCTGCTCCTCACCGGTACATTCCACACAGCCTCCTCACCGCGCTAAACTCGGCCCGGTATCTTCCAGATCAGAGAGCAGCAGGCTTCTTCTATAAAGGGCCAGACAGTAAATAGTGGGGGCGTTGCAGGGCATAGGGTGTCTGTTGCAACCACTCAATCCTGCCTTTGCAGGGCGAGCGCAGGCACCCTGCAACGTGTGTGCAAATGGCTGTGACTTCTGTGAGCCCCACACCTTTATTTACAGACACGGCCGAGGGCAGGACTCAGCTCGCCACCCTGTTCTACCCAGCTCGAAACGACCACTCAAGCAAGCACTGTCAACCAGGAAGAGAGGGAAGCCCACGTGCGGTCTGGAACTGGACAAATCCACTGACGTCTCCTCCACCAGGACTCACATCTGCCATTTCCTTCCCCTTCCACTGCTGCAGCCCTGAGCCCAACATGCACCACCTGTCACTTACCCACACTTCCCTGCTTTTACACCTGAAGCCCCTGCCTCCCACCACCACCTATTAAAAATCTCCTCTCTGTAAAGCCCAGCTCTCCACTGACTATAAGCAGATCACAGTAAGAACTTTCTGTTAATCATTTTAGGAGGGATAAAGGTATCGTCATTACGTATTTTTAAAACATGTCCCTATCTCTTAGAGATACACAGTGATATTGTTATAGAAGAAATTATTTCCTTGAAAATCTAAAATAGAACTTGTAACAGAAAAGGGCCTGATCTCCAAAATATACAAACAACTCTTACAACTCAACAACAAAAACACAAGCAACCCAACTGAAAAATGGGCAGAAGACCGAAATAGACATTTCTCCAAAGACATACGGATGGCCAACAGGCACATGAAAAAATGCTATCACTAATTACGAGAGAAATGCAAGTCAAAAACTACAACGAGATACGACCTCACACCAGTCAGAACCGCCGTCATTAACAAGTCAACAAATAACAAATGCTGGAGGGGGTGTGGAGAAAAGGGAACCCTCCTAAACTATTGGTGGGAATGTAAATTGGTACAACCACTATGGGCAACAGTATGGAGGTACCTCAGAAAGCAAATCTAGAACTACCATACGATCCAGCAATCCCACTCCTGGGCATACATCCGCAGAAAACATTCATTCGAAAACATACCAGCACCCCTATGTTCACTGCAGCGCTATTCTCAATAGACAAGACATGAAACAACCTAAATGTCCACTAACGGATGAAAGGATTAAGGACATGTGGTACATATGCACAATGGAGTATTACTCAGCCACAAAAAAGACAAATTAACGTCATGTGCAGCAACATAGATAGAACCAGAGATTCTCATGCTAAGTGAAGTAGGTCAGAAAGAGAAAGACAAATACCATACGATGGCACTTACATGTGGAGTCTAAAATATGGCACAGATGATCCTATCCACAAAACAGAAACAGAGCAGAGTCAAGGAGAAGAGACTTGGGGTTCCCCGAGGGGGAGAGGGGAGAGTAGGATGGACAGGCAGTTTGGGTTTTTGGTTGCAAACTGTTACATTTGGAATGGATGGGCAATGGGGCCCTACCATATAGCAGAGGGAACTGTGTGTGATTAGGTCAGTTTGCTGTACAACAGAAACTGAAAAAACACCGTAAATCAACTACATTTTTTAAAAAAATCTAAGACAGAACAGCCATACAATCCAGCAATCCCACTCCTGGACATATATCTGGAGAAAACCAAAATCTGAAAGTTACATGCACCCCAATGTTCACTGCAGCACTATATGCAATAGCCAAGACAAGGAAGCAACCTAAATGTCCATCAAGAGAGGAATGGATAAAGAAGACGTGGTACATATACACAACAGAATATTATTCAGCCATAGAAAGAATGAAATAATGCCATTTGCAGCAACATGGAAGGACCTGAAATTATTATGCTAAGTGAAGAAAGTCAAAGACAAGTATCATATGATATCACTTATATGTGGAATCTAAAATAAATGATGCAGGAGTTCCCATCCTGGCGCAGTGGTTAACGAATCTGACTAGGAGCCATGAGGTTGTGGGTTCGATCCCTGGCCTCGCTCAGTGGGTTAAGGATTCGGCGTTGTCATGGGCTGTCGCGTAGGTCAAAGACGTGGCTCGGATCCCGCGTTGCTGTGGCTGTGGTGTAGGCCAGTGGCTACAGCTCCGATTAGACCCCTAGCCTGGGAACCTTCATGTGCTGCAGGTGCGGCCCCAGAAGAGACCAAGTAAATAAATAAATAAAATGACGCAAAAGACGGAGTTCCCACTGTGGCACAATGGGATTAGTGTTGTCTGGTTCAACCCCCAGCCCAGCACAGTGAGTTAAAGGATCCAGCGTTGCCGCAGCTACAGCATAGGTCACAACTGCAGCTGGGATAGGATCTCTGGCCTGGGACCTCCATATGCCACAGGGTGGCCAAAAAAGAAAAAAGAAAGAAAAAATGACACAAAAAAACTTATTTTATGAAAGAGAAATAAACTCACAGGTTTCAAAACCAATCTCTTGAATAGGTGAACCCACTGGGGGAGGAAAGAATTTTATCCACACTCTTAATAAAACACGAGGAACGCAAACCTGCTGTAAGCACAGGGAAATCTACTTGATGGCTCGTAATCACCTAGAGGGGAAAGAAGAATGGATGTATTCACACATACGACTGATTCCCCGTGCTGTACCCCTGAAACTAATACAACAGTGTATGTCAACGAAACGCCAATAAAATGTTTTTTACAGATGAAATAATGCCATGTGCAGCAACATGGTTGAACCTAGAGACGACCATACTAAGTCAACTAAGTCAAACAAAGACAGACAATATATTTGATATCATTTACATGTGGAATCTAAAAAAAATGATACAAATGAACTTATTTATAAAACAGAAACAGGCTCACATCTTTGAAAACTAACTGATGGTGACCAAAGAGGAAAGGTCGGGGGGAGGGACACGCCAGGCGTTTGGGATGACACAGCCACACTTGTATGTATAAAACAGATCATCCACGAGGAGCCGCTGTACAGCACAGGAAACTGCTCAATGTTCTGAAATGACCTATGGGAGAGTCTGAAAAGGAACGGTATATGCAGAGGTATAACGGAATCACTTTTCTGTTTACCTGAAACTAACAAGACCTTTTAAATCAATTATACTCCAACATAAAATAAAAATGCTATTTAAAAAAAGAAATCCTATGATGTTTGGAATTGGCCTCAAAATTATCTGGGGGTGAAAGTGGGGGTGGGAGTTAGGGATATAGATAAAATAATCTTTTTTTTTGTCTTTTTTTAGTTATTTCTTGGGCCGCTCCCACGGCATATGGAGGTTCCCAGGCTAGGGGTTGAATCGGAGCTGTAGCCACCGGCCTACACCACAGCCACAGCAACGCAGGATCCGAGCCGCGTCTTCGACCTACACCACAGCTCACGGCAATGCCGGATCCTTAACCCACTGAGCAAGGGCAGGGACCGAACCCACAACCTCATGGTTCCTAGCTGGATTCGTTAACCACCGCACCACGATGGGAACTCCAAGATGAAATAATCTTGAGCTGATAATGAAGCTGGGTGATGAGGTCATGGAGGGTCATTATACATTTTCTCCACTTTTATACATTTGTGAAATTTTCCACAATAAAAAGTTGAAAGCAAAAATTCCAGTTCAAGCTCCCGTGGCTCAGTGGAAACGAATCTGACTAGTATCCATGAGAACGCGGGTTCAATCCCTGGCCTCACTCAGTGGGTTAAGGATCTGGCATTGCTGTGAACTGTGGTGGAGGTTTCAGACAAGGCTCAGATCCTGCATTGCTGTGGCTGTGGCACAGGCCAGCAGCTACAGCTCTGATCTGACCCCTAGCCTGGGGAACCTCCATATGCCACGAATGTGGTCCCAAAAGACAAAAAAAAAAAAATTCCAGTTCAGAAGCTCCTGCTGTGGCTTAGCTTAGCAGCTTAAGAATCCAGCTAGTATCCATGATGATACGGGTTTGAACCCTGGCCCCGCTCAGTGGGTTAAGGATTCAGCATTGCCATGAGCTGCAGCATAGGTCATGGATATGGCCTGATTCTGACGCTGTTGTGGCTGTGGTGCCAGGACGGCGGCTATAGTTCCAATTTGATCCCTAGCCTGGAAGCCTCCACACACCCTGGGTGCGGCCCCAAAACGACAAAAAAAAAAAAAAAAAAATCCAGTTCAAATGCCAGTCCTTCTACTGAGGAGTCAATGCCCTTTTCTCCTGTATCACCCCAGCATGTGCCTCTAACATGCAACTGACTTCAATCTGCTTTATTTACCTGTTAGCTGTTCACACCAAGACAGTGAGCTAAGGACAGGCCTGTATCATACTCATCTTTGTAGCTTTCCCAGCATACTTTACACATAACTGACATATGCTATTGTCTGGTGAAGTTACCTGGTTGGCAGGGGGTGGGGGTGGAGACCAAAACCAGAGAGACTAGAGGGAAAAACAATGAACAGTAACAGGAATATCCTTCACTTTCCCCCCAAACTCCCAATTAAATCGGAAAGACTTTTGGAGTTCCCTTGTGGTGCAGTAGTTTAAGAATATGGCGCTGTCACTGCAGCAGCCTGGGTCACTACTGTGGTGCAGGTTCAATCCCTGATCCAAGAACTTCCATTTGCCATGGGCAGAGCCAGAAAAAAAACAAACAAAAAAAAAACAAAAAAAACCTGAAGGACTTCATCATTTCAACTGTACCATCTACCCAGAACACGTGGCCCATCTCTAGCTTTGAACTTGAATTCAGTCTAAACGTAGAAAATAATAACCATTCCCCTCAACTTTCCAGGAGACAGTGGGGGTTAAGGAGAACAAGACTTTTATTTCTGGAGTCCCCATCATGGCTCAGAGGTAACAAACCCGACTAGCATCCCTGAGGTTGTGGGTTTGATCCCTGCCCTTGCTCAGTGGGTTAAGGATCCACATTGCCGTGAGCTGCTGTGTAGGTCAAAGAAACAGCTTAGATCCCGAGTTCCTGTGCCTGTGGTGTAGACTCTACTGCCAGCTCCAATTTGACTCCTAGCCTGGGAACCTCCATATACCGTAGGTATGGCTCTAAAAAGATCAAAAAAAAAAAAAAAAAAGATTCTTATTTCTAAGAAGGAAAGGGCATTGTAATTCTCCACTGCTGACTTCTTGAAACATCAGCATTTTAAACATCACCATCATCGTCCCAACGGAATCAATGTGGTTATCAGCTCAAGAGCTTCAGCAGCGTCCCGGTGCTGCCCTATTCACTTTGCGTGCATTTCGTAGCTGTTCTACAGATCCGTACTCTCTGACATAAAGGGAGAAGAGAAAAAAAGGCGTTCTTCAGCCATGCGATGATGCCAATTACCACACGTAGCCCGGGCTGCTTTGATTTGAGAGAAGAGATCAAGAAGCTCCAATCAGGTAGCTCTCGTTGCAAATTTGAAGCGTCTAAAGTGCCTTCAAAAGATCAGCAAACTCACATCTCCGTGTTTAACAAAAGGCTCTCTCCGCCCACGTGACGTGATGTGAAGACAGTAACTCTGCTTCCCAGAGTGGACAGAACGTAACGCACCAGGTGTCACACAGGATCCTGGAGAAAGAATCCCAGTCATTTTCCGGGTCTCCCCCTAACAGTGGGACTGACAGGCACAGCCCTCTCTCAAGGGGTCGTCTCTCCCCTAGCTCTGTCTGCCAGCCCCGGCTCCAGCCTTGGACTTGCGTGCTTGTCCCGTGCCTTCAGCTCCCGGTAGGCAAATTTAATGAACAGGGAAATACTCATTTCCCAGACAAAACCAATTAACACAGCACCACCCCCCCACTGCATTTTTCCAACTGCCCTATCTCCTTCGATGGCACATCCCAGGAATATGGAACACTCCTTTTTCTCTCATTCCCAATACCTGTTTTTTTAAAAAAAGCCTATGCCTCTTTATTCTTATTTCCTGAGTCCAGTCTCTCCTATCCCTTTAGGCTCAAATAACCAAATCAAAAAAACAGAATATATGCAGCCATTAAAAAGAACCAAAAATTGAACAAAAGCTCCCCCTGAGTATGGGCTGGGTTTAGGACTCGCTTCTAAGGAAGAAAAGGCAGTGGAGACGACGCTTCTGCCTGGCTCCCTCTCTTTTGTGGTGCCCACCCTGGCACCCAGCTGCCAGGAGGTGAGGGAGCCAAAGAGCCACGTGGAAAAGCCACCTAGTCCAGCCACAGCCAGGCTGCCAGAGTGAGTGAAGGAGCCGGCAGAGGATTCCAGCCTCCAGCCTCGGAACCACCCAACCGACCTGGAGCGGAGAGAGTATCTTTGCCAAGCTCTGCCTAAATTTCAGGTCTGTGTGCCAAATAACACAGTGACTGCATTTTAGAGTGGCTTTCTTCACACAAGAGTAAATAACTGGAACAAATGCTACCTAAGATTCTATGGAATAAACTCCCTCTCCACCTCTGTGGTCTTAGGAATCACCAAAGTGAAGAAGTTTCCCACTTGCCTCCCTGTTCTCCTGCGTGTACCTGCTGGTGCTGAGGACACAGGGGTGCATGGAGTTCCCGTCGTGGCGCAGTGGTTAACGAATCCGACTAGGAACCATGAGGTGGCGGGTTCGATCCCTGGCCTTGCTCAGTGGGTTAAGGATCCGGCGTTGCCCTGAGCTGTGGTGTAGGTCACAGACAAGGCTCAGATCTGATGGTGCTGTGGCTGTGGCGTAGGTGGGCGGCTACAGCTCCGATTAGACCCCTAGCCTGGGAACCTCCATATGCCGAGGGAGCGGCCCTAGAGAAGACCAAAAAAAAAAAAAAAAAGGACACAGGGGTGCAGACGTGGCCTATGGGGAGAAGCCAGGGAGTTGGGAGGTCACTTACAATGAGCAAATCAGTAATATACTGGGGATTATGAAAGCCCGATTTCTCCTCTTGGCAAAGGCACTAACAAACATGGAGAGGGGAGAAGCTAGAGAGAAGCCTTCTGAGCTATTATTCTGGAATTGAAGCCATAAGTTTGAATTCCTGGTTCTTCATGGTTTAAAAAACCATATGGTTTCTTTACAGAAATAGATATAGAAACAGATGAGAGAGAGTGTGTGTGTGCGTGTGTGTGGTATGTACTGTGGATACAGAGAAACAGATGAGAGAGAGAGTGTGTGTGTGCGTGTGTGTGGTATGCACTACGGATACATACTTACAGCTCCAGGCCCTGCCTTCTAAGAGCACCTAGAAGCAACAACATTTTACAACAATGAGCACAAACTCCCAAATCGTGGTTTCTAAATACCATCCTTCACTAAAAGAATCAGGATGCCTTAGGGAAATGGCTGGTTCCAGGGCCAGGACAGAGAAAACCCAAGATAAGCCTGGAACATTTTATTCCAAAGAAAATTAGAAGTGTTCAAAGAATGCTAAGAACATATAAAAGAGAAACGGCTTGAAACAACGCTCACTGACCAGATCTGGAGTAACGTGAGCCTCAAAATAAATAACAACAATACTAATAAATTACAACCCAATGAATAAACCAAAAATCCTTGAGGCTATGCTGAAAGGAAAGGAGGGAGGGAGGGAGGGAGATGAGAAAGGCTCAATCTTACAGAACAATTTATAAATACAGAAGGAATAATGGAAACAAAGAAACAAAAATCATCATCTGGCACCCGCGCAGTGACTGCTGATCTAGGCGAGACACTAGTGCTGGTAAGTCTGCAGTCTGACGAGGAACAGGATACTGGCATAATCTCAACCTGTCTCCACACAAAACATGCGTCAGTCACCAGAAGAAAAACCATGGCTGTACAACGAAGTAGAGACACCTGGCAGACACCGACGTGACCAGACGATCGCGCCCTGATGTGACGTGCTGAGACTATCAGGCATCGTTTCGATGGTATTTCTGGCAAGAAAGCATGACCTGGTCAGGAGGCAACACGAATGGATGCCACTTGCAGATCTCGTCCTCCTGAACGTGCACGGGTGGCAGGAAAAGAAGGAGGGGTCATCCCAGAGCAGAGGACACGAAAAGACACGACAGCTAAACCCAAGGCATGTTCCCCGCTGGGATCCTGGACCACAACAAAAAAGGAGACATGGCTGGGCAGCTGCACGATGTGAACGGGGTGTGTGCACTGGAGAAAAGGGGTTTATGGAGGCCGATGCCCTGTGTCGTGGTTACTCAGGAGTGCGCTTCACTCGGGGGAGTACCGGGGGGGGGGGGGATCACGTACATAACTGGGTCTCAAACAGCTCAGAAAAACGAATTTAGAGAAAGATAACGCGATAGAATACACGTGGTAAACGGGTGGGGTCGGAGGGATGTGGGAGGTCCTCCCAGGCACAGACTGGAAGAGAGTCCATCAGACACACACACAGTCACATACACAGAGCGACATCTCAAAGGACCGAGTCTGCAGTATATGAAGAAATGCCCCAGGAGTTCCCAACGTGGCTCAGCAGTAACGAACCTGACCCATGTCCATGAGGACATGGGTTCGATCCCTGGCCTCACTCAGTGGGGTTAAGGATCCGGCGTTGCCGTGAGCTGGGGTGTTGGTCGAAGACACGGCTCGGCTCGGATCTGGTGTTGCTGTGGCTGTGGAGCAGGCCAGCAGCTGCAGCTCCTTTTCAACCCCTAGCCTGGGAACTTCCATATGTCATGGGTGTGGTCCTAAAAAGACAAAAAAAGAGAAAAGAAACGCTACAAATACATTCTTAAAAGACAAACATACCAACTTATGAAACAGGCAAGTCCTGAACAGATACTTCCCTAAAGAAGATATCCAAGGGGCCAATCAGCAGCTATTCAAGGTCATGAGTCATTAGGAAAATGCAAATTAAAACCACAAGGAGTGAATGTTTCACACCCAATAACCGGGCTAAAATTAAAAAAGACTGACAAAATTAAATGCCAGTGGAAACGTGGAGCAACAGGAGCCTTTGCAAGCTGCTGGTATGAGTTACCTACCGCTGCGTGACAATGACGCCACCGGCTCAGCAGCTCGCGGCAGCGTAGGCTCATTAGCTCTCAGTCTCAGGGGGCTGGGAGCCCAGGCCCGGCGGGACCGGCTCCTCCACAAGGCTCCAATCGAGGGGTCGCCTGGCACCCGGGTCCCGTGTGAGGCTGGAGTGGGGCAGGACCTGTTTCCAAGCGCACCTGTGTGTTGGACACTCAGTTCTTCGAGGCTACCGGACGGACAGGCCGAGGGCCCCTTTTCCTGCTGGCAAGGGACTCGACGCCGCCCGGGGCTCCCTGCCACGTGGCCCTCTCCACCAGCAGCTCACAGCTCAGGCGCCTATTTCTCCAAAGCCAGCGAGGGAGGGAGTCTCCTCACAGGGCGATCTGATGGAACACAACCCTTCATGTGCCTTGGCCATCTTCCCTCAGGAAGGAGCAAGGCACAGGTCCCTCCCGCACTCCAAGGGAGGGGACTACACCAAAGCATAAATACCAGGGGACGGGGGCCTGGGGGAACCCGAGAATCTGCCACAGTAAGTGAGAAGGTAAACCGACACAAACCCTTCTGGGAAGCCGCCGTTTCTTCCGGGTTAAACATAAACCTACACTAAGTCCCACCGCTCCCCTCCTGCATATTTATCCCCAGAGAAACGAAGGTGCAAGTCCACAAAAGACTTGTACAACAACATGCATAGCAGCTTTATTCATAAAAGCCAAAAGCTGTCAACAACGCCTATGTCCAGCAGCAGGAGGACGGATAAGCAGATTGGAGTATTTGTTGCAATGAAATACCACTTGGCAAGAAGAAAGAAGGAGCCACGAACATGCACAACGTGGATGAATCAGGCAAAAGAAGGTCAAAAAAAATATGTATTATATGATTTCCCTTACATGAGGTTCAAGAACAGACAGAGTCTACAACGACATAAACCAGAACAGCAATTGCCTGTGAGAGGTGGGCAATGACTGGAAGGGATAAAAATGTCCTTGATGAAGGGGTTTGTTATATGAAGGTACTTGTGAATGTCTGTCAAAACCCATCAGACTCTAAACCCAAGATCTGAGCCTGTCACCCCATGCAAATTTACCCTCAACTGGACTTCCCACTGTGGCACAATGGAAATGAACCTGACTAGTACCCATGAGGATATAGGTTCGATCTCTGGCCTTGCTCGGTGGGTCAGGGGCCTGGCATTGCCATGAGCTGTGGGGTGTAGGTGGCAGACGCAGCTTGGTTATGCACAGTGTTGCTGTGGCTGTGGTGTAGGCCGCGGCAGCTGTAGCTCCAATTCAGCCCCCAGCCTGGGAACCTCCATATGCTGTGGGTACGGCCCTAAAAAGGGAGAAAAAAAACCCCACCTCAATTTAAAAAAAAGTTTAAGTACATATTAGCAGAAAATGAAAAGAGGTGAGCACAGCAGTTAAGAGCAGATTCTTGAGGCCAGACTGCCAGGGTCTGAACTCTGGCAATGCCACTTTCTTGAGCAAGGTACCTAATCCCGCTGGACACCTCCACCTATCTGATAACTAAAGGAATTAACACATGGACAACAGTTAGAGCAGCACCTGGTACATATGACATGCCCAATTAATGTTAGTTACTATGAAACAAAGCTAAAAAGATAACTTTTTTTTTTCCCTTTTTCAGCCACACCTGAGGCACATGGAAGTCTCCAGGCCAACGATCAAATGCGCGCCGCATCTGCAACCTATGCCCAGGGCTTGGCAACACCAGATCCTCAAGCCACACGCCACAGCGGGAACTCAAAACAATAATTACCAGTGCTTGGAAAAACTACAAGTTGGCCAGGAAAGGAAGATCAGAGTTTGCTCAACAGTGACTTGCCTTTCTACGGCCATAATAAGAAAAGTCCCAAATAACCATAATCCCAATTTTATTGGGAGAATGAGGTGACGGTGAAAAAGCCAAACAATCTTCTCCATTTGGAATCCACTAGATAATATCCAAAGCTTGTTTCTGTAATTAGCCTTCTAGAACCACCTGAAGGACTCTCTAGAATACATGTACGTCTTTGACTAGAAATAAATACAACGATAAGGGAAAAAACTATTACGGGGAGGTAGAATTTTAAAAAAGATAAAATCAGGCTGGAAAGTAATCAAATGCTGAAACTTCAAATGAAACCAAAATTCAGCTAAAAAGAGTGTCTGGGGAGTTCCCTTGTGATGCAGCAGGTTAAGGGTCTAGTGTTGTCACTGCAGCGGCTCAGGTCGCTGTTTTTGTGTGAATTAGATCCCTCACCTGGAAACTCGCGCATGCTATAGGCACAGCCAAAAAAAGAAAAGGAACAAAAAGAAATTCCATTTCTTATGAGTATTAAGTATATCCCATGTATGTATATTTGTTACATATATATATTATTCCATATATATATAAATCTGTTGTTGTTGTTGCTTTCTAGGGCCACACCCACGGCATATGGAGGTTCCCAGGCTAGGGGGCCAGTCGGAGCTACAGCTGCTGGCCTACACCACAGCCACAGCAACGCCAGATCCAAGCTGCATCTGCGACCTACACCACAGCCCACAGCAACGCCGGATCCTTCACCCACTGAACGAGGCCAGGGCTTGAATCTGCATCCTCGTGGATACTAGTCAGAATCATTACCACTGGACCACAACGGGAACCCCAGTAGATTCCATGTTAAACTACAGAGACAGTGGCCTTCCTCTCTCTCAACTTACATTCCAAAATCTTATCACCTTCTCATCCTGCAACAGGCCAGGGATTTCTCAATCCACTGGCTGGAAGGCTAGAACCATAAGCAAATTAACATGAATGAGAATTTAATTATACTAATGTATCACCTATATTCACATGGAAGCTCTCAAAGAGGAACGTAAAATTTGCTTAGACGTTACCATAATCCTCAAAGCCTTTATAAGCGGTGAGACGACAAAGGAAATGGAAAGTGAGTGGTTTGCCTACTTTCACTGTGAAAACCAGAATCGAGACGCAGGAATCCCGGCAGAGTAGTACTCTTGCTGCCTTTCCATAAACACACAAGCTTTGAAAAAACACACGTCATTTTCCATAAATAAGTTATCTCTATAGTGACTACGCTGGAAGACGCCAAACTGGGCAGATCCATACGCCTTAGGAGACTTCATCGTGGTAATTGTGCCTATTTATGTCCCAGCAAAAACGAGACAGCAAATTCACAGACAGACTCGATGGCTTTTCTGCGGGACTCGAAGACTTATCAAGCATCTAGAGATTGTTTCACCTGCCCTTCCCAACAGCCCTGGGTGGCCAGCTACACGGTCATGTTCGTTTCTCCATTCTGGTGAGAGATGGGGGCTCAAAAGCAAACCAACCCCAAATCAGTTTTTGTCAAGGGACGGATGTAACTCTTCTGGCTCCATGTGCAGTATTCGATCCACTCCACCAGTGTATCTGTGCAAACAGAAGTCTGTCAAGATAAATCATTTGCTAATTTTTAAAGGCCAAACTGTAGGAGTTCCCGCTGTGGTGCAAGGGGATGGGCAGCGTCTTGGGAGCGCTGGGACACAGGTTCGATCCCCGGCCTGGCACAGTGGGTTAAGGATCTGGGCTTGCCGCAGCTTCGGCTTAGGTCACAACTGTGGCTCAGATCTGATCCCTGGCCCAGGAACTCCATATGCCTCGGGGCAGCCAAAAAAAAAAAAAAAAGGTAAAAAATAAATAAAGTCTAAATTATGGATGGCACCATTTGAAATTGCTGGCTTACTTTAGGTCTTGTCCTAAAACCAAACAAAAAGTCAAATACACTGGAGGACATTCAACAAGCATCTTAGATGAGGGATGATCAGAACGGTACGATAAGGCGGTGGTGATGCCTCCGGGGAGCATTCTGAACTGTCACAGTGACTGGGGACTTCACTGACATTTAGTGGTGGAAAAGACCAGAATGCCAGACATTCTACAACCCACGATTCCTTTGAGTCCCGCACAATTGAGAAATGACTAGCTTCCTACGCGATATCCAACAATCATGTCAGTGAAATCGTTCTGCCCAGGTCTCGCAAGGCCTAGAGCTTACACACGCCGCAGGGCCCTCTGTAAGAAAAGCATACACAATTACAGTCACAACATTAGATCTAGGATTTTTTTTTTTTTTGGTCTTTTTGCCTTTTTCTAGGGCTGCTTCCGTGGCAGATGGAGATTCCCAGGCTAGGGGTCTAATTGGAGCCATAGCCACCAGCCTACGCCAGAGCCACAGCAACTCGGGATCCGAGCCGCATCTAGGACCTACACCACAGCTCATGGCAACGCTGGATCCTTAACCCACCGAGCAAGGCCAGGGATCGAACTTGCAACCTCATGGTTCCTAGTCGGATTCGTTAACCACTGTGCTACGATGGGAACTCCTACATCTAGGATTTTAAATATCAAATATATAAGAATACATCTAAAGGAAGATAGGATACAATACGTCCATGCTAAGAGTGCAAAATCAATGAAAGAAGGAAGATCTAAAGAAACGGAGGACACGTCACATCCATGGATTGAAACACCCCATACTTTAAGGATTTCAACTCTCTCCAAATTAATCTACAGGGTCAATGCAATCCTAATAAAATTCTCAAAGAAATAATTCAAGGAAATTGAAAAACTGATTCTAAAATTGCTAAGGAAATTGTAAGAGTAAAGAGGAGTCACGGCGATCACAAAGCAGCACAACGTTGCAGACTCAAGCCGCCAGCTCACGGGCCTATGACACAGATGCGGTAACAGGGACGGGACAGGAGTAGGAGCTTGGACAACCGACTCCCGGCACAGACAGCAAGTCTAAACACAGACCACCCGTAAACACCAGTGACTTATAATCAAGGTGACGGGAGAGCAGTGGAAAACAGACGAGCTTTTAAATAAATGGTGCAGGGCTCATCCAAGATCCATGTGGGAGGAAAGAACCCCTCACTCCACACACACACACCGATTCCAGGTGGGCTGTAGAGCTACACGTGAAAGGAAGACAACACAGCTGGAGAGAAAAACATTACAGGGCATCTTCATGACCTTGACAGACTAAGACTTCTTTACGTGGACACAAAGGGGAAAATGGATCAACTGGATGAATTTAAGATTAAGAATTTGTGTTCAGGGACTTCCCGTCGTGGCTCAGCGGTTAATGAACCCGACTAGCATCCATGAGGACACGGGTTTGATCCCTGGCCTCACCGTGACCTGTGGTGTAGACCGGCAGCTGCAGTTCCGATTCCGGGCTACGGAACTTCCATATGCTGCAGGTATGGCCCTAAAAAGACAAAAAAAAAAACTTTCATTTTTCAAATTCAGGAAGAGGGCCATGGATGCAGCCTGTACACAAAGAGCCTTGAAGCTTACATTTCATCATTAGCTTCAAAATGAATTTACTTTTGGTCTTGCCAGACATACACATACATATAAACATAATCAAAAGCAGTTTATAATTTTTTAAGCCTAGACTTAAATAGATTTTATATAGAAACTTACTAACTTTTCCACCACTGAACTTTTTCGGAATGTAACATTACTATAAGTGGAGAAAAGACTTTATTCTGTGTAGAACGTGATGGAGATGTGTTCGCCATTCTAGGACACCGTATCACCGCTGGTGTCGCCACGGGTCACGAGTCACCCACGCAACCCACCTGTATCAGTCTCGATTTATGGGCATCCTATTCACAGAGATAAGGCGATGTGTACCTGCTACGGTTTCTAACGTGCTACAAACATTTACAATGTCTTCTGAGAATTCACGTATAGAAATATATGCTGTATTACAAACAGTGTTCCTTCCATGTTCCCTTTATACTGCAGTTGACACTGGAGACATGCTGGTAAATCTTATTATCTGGGAATTTCATTTCAGGATAGAAAAGGGGCCACAAAATCTGAGAGGTTTGAGAACCAGTTACAAACCATCGGTCTCTCAAATAACCATAAAGAGAATTATAATCCTTGAATTTGGTAACTGTTCTTTTAAGCTACTTGCATTATCCAAATTGCAAGTAATATACTTATCTAAAATGTAAAAAAAAAAAGAAGACGAAGAAGAAGCAGCAGCAGTTCCTGTTGTGGCTCAGTGGTAACAAACCTGACTAGTATCCATGAGGATGAGAGTTCAATCCCTGGCCCTGCTCAGTGGGTTAAGGATCCCGAGTTGCTGTGAGATAACGAGACTCGGATCTGCTGCTGCTGAGGCTGTGGCGCAGGCCGGCAGCTACAGCTCTGATTCCACCCCTAGCCTGGGAATTCCATATGCCATGGGTGCAGCCAAAAAAAAAGAAGAAGAAAGAAAGAAAAAAAGAAACTCAGCTACCAGTTTCAAGCGCAATTACCCAAACAGATCCATTATAAATTTTATCTAGACATGGTAAGCAGAGCAAGAAGAAAATGAGAGTTCAAACTACGAGATCGAACTGAGCTCTTCTCCTTTTAAAGTAAGATCCAGTTTGGCATTCACAAGCAAAGGGTTCCATTATTTTTCTGTGCTCTTTCAAAAATAGCTCCACCTTCAAGATTACACAAATTAGATCATTCTGCAGCAGGATTCCTCCTTATAGAGCAGCGCCTAGGAAGCACAGACAGGCTGTCTGCTGTAGCAAACCAGTCACTGGGGGGAAAAACAAAAAACAAAAAAACAAAACATATTTTTTACTTTTCAGTTCCCTTGGGTTAGTGACAAGGGACGTGTGCTGTAGCTGCGAATGGCTTCCGCACCTGCATCTCCCTCATCGAAAACCACCAAACGGGTACGGATCACAGAGGAGACACCAGATCAAGCGAATATGACAGCAGGATAACGAGGGGTGTTGAGACCCCGCCGCTCCAATGGCTTCGCCACGGCCTACATCAATAAAAAAGAATTTATCTAGACTTCTAACTCAAGCAGTTACCAACCTGTGGACTACTCCATCCCCCAGGAAGTACATTCCCAAGGAAATTTATTCCCGATTAATTACAAATGGCAAAAGGGGAAACAAACTTCCTCAAGAGCTTTGAAGACTTCCGTTTCCTCTCTCCCAGGTAATGTCACTTAAGATAAAGAGATGATAATAATGACGACAATGCCTGATCCTTAACTGGCTGAGCCACCAGGGAACTCCTAATAAGCAAATCCTTTAGGTCTGAAAATACTATACCCAGAAGCTGATGACTTCTCTTCTCCACCCCTACCACCCTGGCCGCAGCCACCATCAGCTCCCAGTAGGTCACCTTCATATTCCTGACTGGCGTCCTGCTTTATGGGCTACTGCCCGTCTGCGTGGGCTACTCGACACACAGGGGCAGGTGGTTATTTCGCTGTGTAAGTCGTAATCACGCCTCTCCTCTGGCTCAAAATCCCCAATAGCTTCCCGTCTCACTCAAGATCACAGCCAGTCCCACGAGAGCCGGGTCCCTTCGCTTCTCTGATTTTCGCCCCCATGACCCGCCACCTCGTTTGCTTGGCTCCAGCCCACTGGCCTCGCGGCGGCCCCCGGCCCTTAGCGGTACTTACCGTGCCCTCTGCAGGTGGCCTAAGAGCGAGCCGCGCACCTTGGCTCGCCTCTCGGGGGGCTTCCAAAGCACCGTTGTGAAAACTCTGACCCTCTGCCTCACTCACCCCACCTTCCCGCTTTCATTGCCCGTCCACACAGCCTAACACCTGCTCCTCCCTTGGCCCCCGCCCTGCCCCTGAAGATAACCTTCGGGAGAGCTGGGTTCGGGCAGTCCCGTTAAGCGCTCTCTCCTCGGCGACTCGAACGGTGACGAGGCGCATGAGGCACCTACAGGCAGTTGCTATTAGGCAAAGAGTCAGAGACGTATCCGAACCCACATGGTGAGGAAACACCAGATGAGGAACCAGACTCTAGAGCCAAAGCATTGCTGGCACATGGTTCTGAAGAGATTAGAGCAACTTGCTGATATTTTTTTTCCCTCCAGATACATGGTAGGAATAGGAGGAAATACCTGAGTGAGCATCAAACAAAACAAAGCAAAGCAAAACAAAACGCAAATAGAGCCATGCTCCCCACACAGTATTTTTTCTAGAAAACGATCTCTTAAGTGGACTCGAATCCTCGCCACACAGACACGGTGCTCACTCATCAGCGAAGCTGCCTGAGAACCAGTCTCTCGCGGGGACGTAAGTACACACGCCCCCGGCCCAAGTCCAAAGCACACGGAACCAATCCCAGGCCAAACCTCGGTCTCGATCACGTCCCATTTTCAACCCGAGCTTTTGTCGCCCCAATGAGATGATACTTTCCTTTTTCTCCTTGGAGAGAAAAGTCACCCAGGAGGATTGATAATGGGCCATGTTTAATAATATTATAACTCTTCCTTTTTATAATTTTTTTTAAAAAGGGAAAGATAGAAGAGATTAGCTACAAGTAATAAAAACAAATCGATAATGATATTATATACAGTTAATGAATAATGCTCCCCATTAAAGATAAGGGCATAAACAATTTATTGCACATCTTGGTGGCAGAGAGGAAATACAATTAAATCCATTAATAGCCACAAGAGTTTTTATGTTCCCACAGGACCCTGGTTCCCAGAGTTGCTTATTCATTTTCATCCACAGCAAAAATGGTGCATGGCAGGGACAACAGAATGCTGTAGGCTACTTTCTACATATTTTAATTTCTTTTTTCTTTTTTTTGGGCTGTACCCACGGCATATGGATGTTCCCTGGCCAGGGATTGAATCTGAGCCACAGCTGCGGCAATGCCGGATCTTTAACCCACTGAGCCAGGCCAGGGATCGAACCGGCACCTCCAGAGACAAGCTGGAACATTAACCCATTACGCCACAGCGGGAACTCCCACATATTTGAATGGTGAGGAGACAACAGACTCAGGGGAGTCTGCCCTGCCACCTTCTATTGGATGTGAGCTCCAAGTGCCAAACACAAACCTACTTGCGGAGACAATGTAAGTGATGACTCATGCGAATCGGGTCTACAGATGATCCTGTCACACTCAGTTTCACTGACACGACCCAGCGATGTTAAGGTAATGATTTCTAGGAATACAGATGCCCAAACATCTTACAAGTGTTTTGTCTCTCTTCATAACAAATCAACAAGGCAAAAAAAGGTATTCCCACTAAAAAAAAAAAAAAAATCAGTGGAAAAAGTGACATGCCCAGAGATAATCAAATTTAACTAAGCCCCAGATATAGGGCATTACTTACTCATTAATCCATAACAGTCCAACCCAAACGCCAAATGCGCCTTGTCTCTAACTGCATCTTTGATAGGGTTTTCGACTCCCTAAGACTTTAGAAGATTAAACCCCTACCCAAAACTCACCAGGAATCCTGCCTCTCTCCGGATTACAACCTGGACCGAGAAGCGAGCAACATGTTTCTTTCTCGCCCCAGGACACCCCAGCCACGAAGCTCAGGCTCTCAGATGAATGGCCCGTTACTCTTAGCCTCATGTGCAGAGCCCGCTCCTTCTTGACACACTTGACGATCTGGTTCTGCCGCTCATGGTGTATGAGAAGCAACGAAGCACAAAGAAAGCACGTCGGTAGCGACAGGGAGAAAGAGAAGCAAAAACAAAACTAGAAAAGCAAGCACGGGGGTTGGGAAAGAGCTAAACGTGGCCCGTGTACTGGTACCGCACACGTCCCGGTGGACACGCTTCACGCCCGGACGTTCGCCCTGAGGATCCAGCCCGTCTCGGGTCGCGTTTCATGTGTTCTCAAGGAAGAACCAGAAACAGGTACATGCTTTTGTGGATTTCCACCCAAAATGGGAAAACAAAGCCTTGGTGCTCATTAAGGGAGAAAATGAACATGTGTACAAAGACCCAAGTGTTTCACAAGCCTTAAATGTATCATCAGGTTTCTCCTGTCAAAGCAGAACGCGGGTTTTCTACAGTCTGAGACGTACAATGGAAAACTTAAGGAAGAGAGAGAGAAAGATCAACTCCACTTAATTCCTCATTTTCCTGGGAGTCGTTCAGCCTTTAGGGGTGATGAATGGCTCGCTGTAAACCGGTTTAGTTGCTCTCCTGGCTGCCAAAGCACAGCTAAGAAGCCAGCAGGTACAACAGGGAAGCTGTCAAGTCAAGCTGGCTCAAAACAAAGTTGTGGTTTGCAGGCGGGGCCTGAACCATCTCTTCCGTTCATATAAGCTGGCAGGATGTAGAAACAGGATCCCGACCTAGCCACCGCTTCAGAGAACCAAAATATTTTGCTTTGACTTTCTAGCCTATTAAGCTTGGGGTTTGGCAGGATCTGTGTCCACAGTGAACGCAAGACCTTGTAATGGTCCTCTTGAGGAAATGAGAACACAAACAAAGCTGCCCTGAGTCTGGAAAGAAAGCAGTGTCTGGAGGGGTGTGACAGACAGGCAGAGACATGGGGCTGGCAATCAGGACAGCCAGAGAGATGGCGACAGCTAATATTTCTAAGTGTTTTCCACATGCCACATAAGCGCGTAATCTGCAGTAATCTTGCTTAATCCTCCCAACAAATGAACGGTAGGTGCAAGCATTATGCCCATTTTACAGATGAGAAAAGGGACACGTTAGAGAGGTTAAGCATTTGCCCAAGACACTCAAGCTGTCAGGAATAAAATCCTGGCTAACCAGCTCCAGAACTGACACCTAAAGCCACCGTGCTCTGACGCCTCTCGCGGCCCACTGCCTGGTAAAGGAGCAGCACGCTGTAATCCCAGCATTACCGAGTATAAAGCCTAAGTGTTAGCTGTCAACCATGAGAACCAGGCAGAACTCGGGGGACACCAAGTTTAGACAGAGGAGTAGCTCATGAGTCACGAGACAAATCCCAGCTCCACCTACCTCTAAACAGGGGAGCCCTGCAAAAGGCCTTCACTCCCCTGGGCCTCCAACTCCCTTCCTGGGAAGCGGGTGGTTACTGTGTCCACAGCAAACTCTCGGTCAAGTTCACCTCGCCCAAGCGTCGGCCCAAAGAGCAACTCACCAGAGGCCTTCTCCTGCCACTCTCTCCAGCCCGCTCAACGCCCCTCTCTGCCTGATCTAGTTCCCTGCAGGTCTGCTTATCAGTCTCCCTCCACCAGAACGTTCACTTCCGAAGAGAACGGACTTTGTCGACCTGTTCGCTGCTGGTTCCCCGGCACCTGGAGCAGGACTTGGCCTAGAAACATTCAGTAAATATTTGTTGAATGAGAGAATTGTGCACAGTAGATTTTTACTCAATAAACATTGCAAGTAAGCAGGCCCTGTTCATCTGACAACTGTGCTTACTGAGCACCTATGAAATCACTACCTAGATGAGCAGGGCTGTTTCAGATGCTGACGACTGGGGTGAAGGCGATTTATGAACTCCCCAAATGGACCAGACAGGTGAGGGCTGTTTCCCAAGGAAGCAGGTCGGCTGAGACTGGACGACACCCAGCAGCCACAAGGCGATCTGGGGATAGGGCATCCCGGGTAGAGGGAACGGCACGTGCCAAAGTCCAAAGGCAGGACCAGCCAGGCCCGGCTTGCCCAGCGCCAGGGGGGCACCGGGAGGCTGGCAGAGATGAGGCAGAAGCCATAAGAAAGGCCACGCCATGAAGTCTCTCCTCAGGCATAAGAAGGGTTTGACTCGAAGGGTGTGGAAAGCAATCTGATGGCGTCTCTTCTCTTCACCCAACAGAACGGACACCGTGCATTTTGCCTGTGGCATATACCAGCCAGTCTGGAAGCATTTGCTAAATGAATGAAGTCGCATGATCCGATTTTCATTTAAAATATCACTCTGAACTGCTACCAGTGTTGACCTTCCGGGAGGAGACCGGGGTGGGGTCGCAGAGGATGAGTAGAATACACGTTATTTTCGAGGCACCGTAGCACAGAGACATGGGAGGTCAAAGCTGCTCTCTAACCCTTGAAGTCATTTGGTGTTTTTAAACAAAAGACAGAAAAAGGTCCGTGAAAAGGGATCAAATAAATGACAACTGATGTCCTAAGCCTTTTGTGTTTTTCTAAACTATTAAAAAAGAAGAAGAAAAGAAAAAACACTCCAAAGAATCTCTGTCTCGCCTATAAAAAGAGGAACAGAAGGGAGCTCAAAGTCAGCCCCCCCGCCCCCCACACACAGAGTTTTGGAGGAAAACTGTCAAGAAAAAACACCCTCCTATATCTGAGCACAGGGACAATTACTATTCCTCTTAGCACATCCAAAACGTTACCTGGGGGGAGTCTAGCTCAGCATCCGGTCCTGAGAGGCCGGCTGCCAGGGGGAGGAGTTGCGTGGACTTGAGAGAGAGGAGCAGGTACTGCAACAGGAACCAGGCTCTAAAACCTCACTGCTTTCATGTCTTCCTACCTCCGCACCGGTCACTAAACAGACACACGGGGAAGCCGCGCACAGCGGAGTTGCTAAGACATACATCACAGTTCTCAAGAGACTTTTTTTGCCAAAATGATCTCTGGACATCACCTAGGGTCTCTGTTTACAGAACTGAAAGTGCTGAAAGGATGAAGAAACAGGGGTTCACCTAGGAGTCGTGGAGATCATTACGTCCAAAGAGAAAAGAGGAAGAACAGTATTTAGGATCCACACAATGGTGGCGCTAGAACCAAACTCAGATACGCTTTCAATGTATCTTCAAAACTTTACAATCTAAAAGAATCTACACGACATATACACAATGGAATATTACTCAGCCATTAAAAAGAATGAAATACCGGCATTTTTAGCAACATGGATGGACCTGGAAATTATCATGCTAAGTGAAGTCAGCCAGACAATGAGACACCAACATCAAATGCTTTCACTGACATGTGGAATCTGAAAAAAGGACAGAATGAACTTCTTTGCAGAACAGATACTGACTCACAGACTTTGAAAAACTTACGGTCTCCAAAGGAGACAGTTTGGGGGGTGGGGGGATGTGCTGGGGTTGTGGGATGGAAATCCTATAAAACTGGATCGTGGTGATCATTGTACAACTACAAATGCAATAAATTCATTGAGTAATTTAAAAAAGAAAAGAAAAAGGGAAACAAAAATGTTAGATAGAATGTAATAATGAAACAGTTTTTCTGAAAATAAAAATACCTTCCATTTAAAAAAGAAAGAAAGAATCTACACAAGTATCCAGTACACAATGCACCGTTATCAATGCCACCTTCTCACCTGTGCCTCGCCATCAACCCCTGCCCCCTGCGGAGGGCAGCAGTCTGGAGACTGTCCAGTCACCCTCCACCACCAGCAAGGCTGCGTAAGCCACTCCAGAACCATGACGAGGAGGAAGGAGTGGAGTGAGGCTTCAGTCCTCCATGGCTTCATCTGACCAGAATGTACTTTTTTGTACAGCTTTATCATGATATGAAATTTGTAAGGTTCACTCCTTTTTTTTTTTTTTTAAATGGCCACACCCGCAGCATATGGAGGTTCTCAGGCTAGGAACTGAATTGGAGCTACAGCTGCCTCCCTATACCACAGCCACTGCAACCGCAGGATCCGAGCCGTGTCTGCGTCCTACACCGCAGCTCGTGGCAACGCTGGATCGTTAACCCACTGAGTGAGGCCAGGGATCGAACCTGCGTCCTCATGGATACTAGTTGGATTCACTTCCGCTGAGCCACGATGGGAACTCTGATGTTCACTCCTTTGAGGTACATATAGGATCCAGTAGAGTCGATACGTATCCTTAAATATATTTTTTTAAAACAACATTTATTGGTCTTTTCTGTAATATATGTTTTTTATTGAAAGTTTGGAAATTATCAAAAAATTACTATCACACACAACCCCACCATCTAAAAACCATTTTGGAGTTAACACCTCCACACAATTTTCTCAGGAGACATTGACTAAGACCTAAAATTATGAGAAACAAATGGCAGGGAAGTGCCTGGAAGCAAATACCCTCCAGGAGCAAGCAGACCAGAAGGTAAACAATGTTTAAAGGGGAAAAACTAAAAGGAGAAAACTAATGGGCCCTTGGAATAACAAAGAAAAGGGACATTTTACAATAATTTATTGGGAATCCACAACGTGGCACAGTAGTTAACAAATCCGACTGGGAACCATGAAGTTGCGGGTTTGATCCCTGGCCATGCTCAGTGGGTTAAGGATCCGGCCTTGCCCTGAGCTGTGGTGTAGGTCGCAGACACGGCTCGGATCCCGCATTGCTGTGGCTGTGGTGTAGGCTGGCGGCTGCAGCTCCAATTAGACCCCTAGCCTGGGAACCTCCATATGCCTCGGAGGTAGCCTTAGAAATGGCAAAAAGACAAAAAAAAAAAAAGAAAAATTATTGGATACTACTAATAATAATTTATTGGGAGTTCCCCAGTGGTCTAGTGGTTAGGATTCAGGGTTCTCAGCGATACAGCCTGGGGTTCAATCCCTGGTCTGGGAACTGAGATCCCACATTAAGCCACGGCACACTGCAGCATAAATAAATAAAATAAAACAATTTATCAACTATACTTAAGTTAAAAATTTTTTAAAATAATAGTTTGGAAGAGAGATAAGACAATCTAATTAAACAAATAAGGAGAAACCGTAAATATTAATACCAGAAATGCCATCTTTTGCTCCCTAAAAACTGTGTTATTCTAATAGGACTTTCTGTGGTCCTGGACGCGCTCGAGGTCTGCCAGCCACATGGGACTGGGCGATGAGAATTTTCAATTTTACTCAATTTTAATTAATTTTAGTAGCCACATGCGGCTCATGGCTACTGTACTGGACAGCACAGCTTTAAAGCTTCTGATCGGGAGACATAAATGAATGTCAAACGGAACATTTTAAGTAACTGTTTTCTAGAAGATACGTAAGCTGAGTAATAAGACATCAACATTTACCGCATCCCCCAAGGCAGGGGCTGGAGGGGGTCTGCCTAAGTGGCTCCCTGAGCTGTGACTGCCCTCTGGTCTGTTCGAACAGAAAAAGGACCGCAGGCGCAGCAGGGTTTCTGACCAGACAACTGAATGGATGCGCGAGGGAAACGCTCAGGAGTCGGTGCCAAGGCCTGGTTCTCTAAAACCCTCGGAAGCTATGCCGGTTATTCCTCTAACTGGGCCTAGACAAGGGCTTGCCAGCCTGGCACCAAACCGCCTCGCTCTATGCCAGCCCAGTGGGCTCTGAAAGATGTTTTAAGGCCAGCTGCAAACTCTGTCCTTTCTCCGAAGCCCTTAATACGATCCCAAACACACACGGGAAAAGGACCAGCGCTTGCGAGCTTTCCCACAGCTTCCCTGGATTCCCAAAACACTCCCAGAATGGGACGCCACAGATCCAAGCCAAGCCAGCTCCAAATTTCAGAGGCCCCACGGAGCCTTCAAGTCCGGGGCCAGCCTCCTGGGCTGCAGCAGCGAAAAGACACAGCCCAAACATCTCCTGACTTGGGCAATGATGGCAGCAGCCAAGTGGCTCCGCTAAGGAACTGGAAATCCAGTTTAAAAGGAAATCACATAACCACTAATGTGTCCAAGAGATCTGTAAATCAATACCTGTAAAGCGGACCCTGTGAAAGTCATTCTCCTTCTGACTTAAGGAATCTGAGCTCCCGCAGGGACGATGGATCATATTACCCTGAGAGAGAGGCTATTCTATTACCACACTCACAATGTGAAATTCAAATCGTCTAAGGTAAAATAGGCTTCTAAGACTTTTAATGCTAGGGAAATAAATAGAAACTTCGCCAGGGCACTCTTATTCGAGATCAATTACACTCACCATTTAAGAAGTACTTTCTCCTATGGATCGACAGGTCCAATTTTATATTTATTCCCCCCATATCTTAGCCTGGATAGTAAGTAAAAAGGATTCCCAATCAAAGGCTGAAAAGCACTAAGGTGTGGGAGAGTGTGCCCGGCACCCAGGAAGGACAGGGCACCACATCCTGGCTTGCCCAGGGCTTTCAGGGCTTGGGGCGGGGGCAGCCGGCCCAGAGTAGCTTCGTGAAATTAACACGTCTACTGCAGGCCAGTCACGCCGATGCGGCAAGAGTGACCTTATTTCTTTTCCCCCAGTGGTGGGCTAAAGGAGAAATATGACTGATAACCAAACTCCTTCCCAAGCACACAGAGATAAGGACATGCAAATGTGCTCTGTACTAACACAGGCGCTACGGAGCGTGAGGGATGCAGCAGACAGAGCACATTCTGTTTCCTAACAGTCGGTTTTACACCACTGAGGAAATTTGGTACACTTACGAAATTGAATGTTTGTCTCTCCTACTTAAGCAACTCAGAGAGAGAAAAGAACAGCAGAGAAGCATCACCATACAAAGACCAAAGAGAAGGGACCAAGGAGATACTAAAACTCTTCCTAGAGCATCAGGCAACTTGCCGCCTGTGCCTCTGCGGGCGCCACACCGCTGTCCACACGCTGGACCAGAAACGTGGAAACACTGCTTGGTGTGGACAGACAACGGGGTCAACTTCCAGAGCCGTGAATTTCATAAAAGAAGCCGAACAGACCTACCTGCTGGTAACAGGATCTCAAACGCCAACTGCTCGTCACAGTGATGACCCCGGGGGAGCGAGAAAACACCCAGGACTGGGACTTCCCTTTACAATTCCCATCCTTGTGACCTGCTTGAATGGCGAATCGTGGACACGCGCTCACCTTTTTAGGCATTAAATAATGGTGGTACAAAGGGCAATGAACAGAACAATGTAGTTATTCTAAAACCAACTGTGGGACTTCCCGCCGTGGCGCAGCAGAAACGAATCCGACTGGGAACCATGAGGGTGCGGGTTCGATCCCTGGCCTTGCTCAGTGGGTTGAGGATCCGGCCTTGCCATGAGCTGTGGTGTAGGTCGCAGACGCGGCTCGGATCCCCCGTTGCTGTGGCTCTGGCGTAGGCCGGCGGCTACAGCTCCGATTAGACCCCTAGCCTGCAGACCTCCATATCCTAAAAAGACAAAAAGACCCAAAAAATAAAAAATAAAAAAAAATAAAACCAACGGTGGAGGCATGCTCCCCATCCATAGAGAATTTTTTTTTTCAAATTACTGTAGATTCTGAGAGAATTTAGTAGCTTGTTAAGTAAGAACAGAGTACATACCTGAGACACCACGACTTCATTTAAATCTAATCAAGGAAAAGAGGTTTTCCTTCTTTTTTTTCCAAAAGCAAATTATGTTTCTACAGGGATCAGGAAAAGGAGTGTGACCTTCCAAGCCCTCGGCTTTTCCACTCTCTTCTCTGCACTGGATGAAGGATGACATTTTATATGTCGCTAACCTTAGACCCACGATCTCGCGTACGGTTCTGAGGTCCCTATAGCTGACACGCTGGTGTCTCGTTTGAGTCACACGAGATGAGAATGTTAAGCCCACACAATATTCAGAGTGCTATATATACAGAGCGCACGCTGCCAACACACTCTAAACAACAGGAACACACATACCACGGAGACCTCAAATTAACTGGATGACTCTAACAATTGGAAGGGCCAATCGCAGGCCATTTTCTCCCCACAGGGCGTTATTTTCCATCCTGCAGATAAAACAGCCTGCTCCAAAAGCACAAGTGTCCCACAAGGAGCGGGGAGGCACGAGGGTGACTGCTGAAAAACAAAGTCAGAGCAGAACAGCTGACAATCCCAAGGGCTGGTTAGCAGACAGAACCTAACTGCATGCTCCCGGCAGGTGAAAACAACAAGCCAGCCTAAGGAGCTCACACCAAGTGAACCTGATAATTACTGAGCTGATCAGGATGCCCAGCTGTTTCTTGGGCTACTAATTTATTAGGGGGACCTTTTGGTCACCAAGAGGAGCAAAGTGAAAATCAACAGCAATCAGTGACTTTCTGTATCCCCCCTCTGTTGCCGGCAGGACTCGCACCTTCTCAATCTAACAAGCTAGAAAAGGCAGCTGTCCAAATGTCACCACTCAAACGTAGCGACAGATTGAAGGATACCGGCAAGCATGTATTACCAACACTGGACCGTGGAGGAAGGGACCCCAGTGGAGTCTTTTGGTTTGTCCGTTTGTGTGTGCTTCTTTTTTGGCCACACCCGGCAACGTACTGAAGCTCCTGGGCCAGGGATCGAATCCAAGCCACAGCTGCGACCTACGCCACAGCTGCGTCCACTGCCGGATCCTTAACCCCCTGCACTACAGCAGGAACTCCAGGGACCTGGGGCTGTTATGTCTGAAAGGAGGAGACGAGAATCCTTCAGTTCTCGATGGGCCTGTGCAGGAAAAGAAAGGGAAGCCTGCTTAGGACCAAGAGAGGACCCTCACCCAAACTCACTTGCATCTGGTGTTGTACTAGGGTGCTGGCCAGACCAGACCACCCTAATGTATCTCCTGATTACCCTAAAGAAAGGACAGGGAAAGAAGAAAGTATCCATCAGGGGAGAGAATGCTGAAACACAGAGGACAGGGAGAGAAGAGGGGGGCTCACAGAAAACAAGCTTGCATGATCTAAAAAAGTTCCAGATGTGTATCCCTCCGACAGCAATTCCACCCCCATGAATAAAGACATCCTAAAGAAACTTTTGCAAGGAGCACCAGGAGTCCTGGGCAAAAATATTTACAGCTTTACTGTTTGTGTTGACAGGAAACGAGGGCGTTCCCTTCATGGCTCAGCGGTTAACAAACCCAACTAGGATCCGTGAGGTTTCGGGTTCGATCCCTGGCCTCGCCTAGTGGGTTAGGGATTCGGCATTGCTGTGGTGTAGGGCGCAGACATGGCTTGGATCCTGCGTTGCTGTGGCTCTGGCGTAGGCCGGCAGCTACAGCTCCGATTCAACCTCTAGCCTGGGAAGCTCCATGTGCTGTGGGTGCAGCCATTTAAAAAAAAAAAAAAAGGCCAAAAAACCCAAGTAGGAAGCAACTCAAATGTTCCTCCAAAGGAGATTTATGATATATCCATACAATGATGATCCATCCCTGAGTGAAGATATTTCAGTTCGAACTACCTCACAATTCTCACGAACGTCGTGTTGACTTAAAAACAACACACGCACACACTAAAATAGGCCACAGAACACATCCAGTAGGCCAGCATTTCTATCAACTTCCCAAAACCTTCAAAACTAAAACGTATTGTTTAAAGGTGCACAGATATAGTAAAGATCTTTTAATTTTAAAAGACAGGGACATGACAGACCCACAATTCAGAATGATATTTACCTTTATGGGGGGGGGGGGACAAGGGGGTGTGGTCAGGAAGAGACAC
This sequence comes from Phacochoerus africanus, assembly GCF_016906955.1. Classification (NCBI taxonomy): domain Eukaryota; kingdom Metazoa; phylum Chordata; class Mammalia; order Artiodactyla; family Suidae; genus Phacochoerus; species Phacochoerus africanus. The sequence continues at coordinate 6,251,432 of NC_062547.1, forward strand.
CCCAAGGGCTTCAACACGACTGTCGTGCTCCTTCTCAAGCCGAGTCAAGCATAGACATGTACTTCTTGTCAATTTTTAAGTGTGAATATCCTTTCTTAGGATATATGTTAATTTTGCATGCATGAAACCATTCAAAATAAAGGGGGGGGGGATAAAAAGTTGACGATGTAACCAGACAATGCTCCCTAACCCTCCCCCCCCCACTTACATGGAGCCAGCCAGACCCCAGGACCACAGAACCAACCCTGTTTAGAGCTGACAAGAAAGACCACCTCCAGGCACTTCCCTGTGCTTCCCAGTGGAACCAGCTTCACAGTGTCTACCCAAGGGGCAAACTGTAAGACACTGCACACTGTCCCCAAAGAGTTGGAGAGAGACAGCCTTGCCCGTACAGAAACAGAAAATATCCCAAACTCGGGCATATTTCACCAATGGAAGGAAAGTCCCCCAGACAGTTCCAACAGACAGAGGAATGGACTGAATTTAGGAACAAGGCAGTAATTTTATGTCGCCCTGCAGGGCTAGAAGAATTTGTGACCAGTTACTGGAGGGGAGGAAGGGATGAAAAATACACTTGAAGACACACTAAATAGGAGTTTTACAAGACCATAGAGACGGGCACAGAATGTGTGTAATTGAAAGTACAAATAAACCCGGGTGTTGAAGACAAATTAGAAGCCCCAAGGGTTCCTATATGGGCTTTACCTGGCAGAGGGTGACAATCGAGTTTGGCACATGCTGAGTATGTTGGGAAATAATAATATCTAGAGATCTGTACCACATCTGTGTAACATATGTACAACCCACGGGCGCTGGCGAGGCTGGGAAGAGAGTCTGTGACTTAACGCCGGGAAACTGACTGTCAGGAAGGCCGGGTTCGGTCAGATCAACGAGAGAAGGCCCAGAGCTGAGAGTCCACAAGGCCCGGCTCAGGGAAGGGAAGAGGGTGGTCCCGGCCCCAGACAGAAGGTGGGGATGCCAGCAGAGGGCGGGGTCCCCGCAGGAGGCGTCCCCAGAGGCTGGGCAGCAGCCAGGCCCGGCAGCCAAGCAGCCTGGGGAATCTAGGGTCGGGGCGTCCCCTTGGGCGATGGGACGGGGAGGAATGAGAAGGCGGGGGGGGCCTGTCACAGACTCTGCTGGGCGGCCCCCGAGGGCCGGGTCCCCCCACCCCGCCCGCTTCTCACCTGGGCACGCAGCTGGACGAGCTCCGGTCCACCTCCCAGGTGGCGTACAGGTTCATCTGCACGGGGGCGGGGGTGCGGCCTGGCCCCGGGCCGCCGGCGGGCGCGGAGCCCGAGGCCACCGCGACGGCCATGGAGGTGGAGGTGGACGAGGACGAGGAGGAGGCGGCCGCTGCCGAGGTGGACGAGGACGACGAGGTGGCCTGGGCCAGCTTGGGGGGCGTCGGCTGCTGCGGCGCCGGCTGCTGCTGCGGCGGCTGCTGCGGCGGGGACTGGGCGACCCCAGAGCCCCGCTGGCCGCTGCCGCCCCCGGCGCCTCCGGGACCACCGCCCGCCCCTCCGCGTTCCGCCATGGCCCGGCCGGAGGTGGGGAGACGCGGGGGTTACGGGGATCGAGGTGACGCCGAGCGGACGCCCAGGCTTCTCCCGCGGCGGCGGCGGGGGTTCAACTCGTCTGCTCGGCCCGCCCGCCCGAGCGCGCGAGCGAGAGGCTGCACGCACGCGCGGGGCCTCGCGGCGCGCGGTCCTCGCGCTCGCCCGCCGCTGCCTGTTGCGGCTCGCGCCGCCGAGACACTGGGTGGGCGTGTCCGGGGCGGGGGGCGGGGAGCCCTGGCCCGCGCCGGCCCCACCCAGCGCCGAGGGGCGGGGCCGCGCTCGCGCCCGCGCCCCCGGCGGGCCCAGGAGCGCGCGCCCCTCGCTCCTCTGGAGGAGGGCGGGAGGCTGGGGCCCACAAACCGAACGTCTTTTTGAATTCGCGGCCCGGCGGCAGCCAGCCGACCCCTCTCCCCTACCCCGCGGCCCTTTTGGCGTTGGCGGCGGCAGCTGAGCCAGCGGAAACCCCGCTTTTCCGGGGCGCGGCCCGGGCCGGGAGGGCGCTGCCGCGGGGGCGCGCTTCATCCCCTTGGGTCTGTGGACCTGAAGCTGAACCCGCTGCCCACCCAAGCCCGTCTAGTGACCGCCGACCTGACCCCGGCCCTGCAGCCCCGAGGCTTCTTCGCCACGACCAGCAAGGGAGCGATGGAGACCCGGGGGCCGGCTGGCCGCCTGCGTGCCGGGCAGTTTCCGCCCCCCTGCTGCTCCCCAGTGTGGGCAGGGGCTCAAGGACCCAGTCCAGAAGGCCTTGGCAAGGGTGAATTATAAAGTTCTGATCCATCTGGAGCCAGCCCTTTCTTTTCTGTCCCTACTGTCCCCCTCCCCCAAAGAACCATTTAGAGTCCCAAGCCCCCATCTCTGCCCTCAATTTCCTTTACTTGGAATGTGTTTCTGCTTCATCACTTACTAAATTTCTAAAAAGGCCTTGCTCAACTGCCTCATCCTCCCCGGAGTCACCCACACTCCCCACTCCAGAAACTGTCTTGAAGCCTCCAGCTCCGCAACACCTCTGGTGCAGTGGCAGAGTGACTCTCTCCCACCAGCACTTGCCAAATGCCTGTGGACCCACTGTTCCAATTTAGTCTAGCCTGTCAGAAAGACTTCTCAGGACAGGGGCCCTAAAACCTGGAAATGCTAGTCCCCCCCCCCACTACCCCAGCCCCCACCAAAACCTGGAGACTGACTGACAAAACCACCCAGGGGCTCACATGTGCTCAGGAAAATCTAGATTGTGGGCTGTCTTCCCTCCCAGGTAAGGACTTAGACCTCCTTGGCCACAGGGTCTATTAGGAAGGCCCAACCTGGCCTACTTCCCAAGCCCACTGGGCTTCCTCAGCCCAGCCAGGGCGCTAAGCTGGCTATTTTTAGTCTCCAAGGACACAGTGGTAAGGTCAAACCAGACCTAAAAGTCCTTCCCCCAGAGCCTTCCTACAAAGCAGGCAGTGGTAAAACACACAATCTCAGCTTTAGCTTCAGCACCAGTCTCAACTGCCACACCTGATCCGGTGCCTGCCCCGTCATCACTGGAGCAACTTGAAGTTGTAGAAAATGATTTTTTTTTTTTTTTCAGGGCCACACCCGTGGCATATGGCGATTCCCAGGCTAGGGGTGGAATCAGAGCTACAGCTGCCAGCTACAGCCACAGCCACAGCAGCTCAGAATCTAAGCCACATCCGTGACCTACACCACAGCTCATGGCAACGCCGGATCCTTGACCCACTGAACAAGGCCAGGGATGGAACCCGCATCCTCATGGATACTGATCAGGTTCATTACCACTGAGCCATGACGGGAACTCCTGTTAATTCTTTGGCAGGAAGGCACTAAAAGAAGACAGAGGAGGATCAGGAGCATTAAATGTTCATCTCTTTCCTTGGGAAACAGCTTTATTTACAAAACAGGTCTAAAATAAGAACATGAACCTGAAAGGACAAGCCCTGGGGAGTAACAGGAGAGCTGGCTGTTGGGTATCCATGTGCGAAGCCCAGGTGTCCGGCAAAGGGCCTAAGGGAGGGCCGGGCGTGTGAGGGGACCTAAAACTTGAACTCCTTATATTTCTTGCTGCCCCCACGGCTGTCCTGGGGCTGAGCTTTCCGTTTCTTTTGCTGTAGGAGAGAAAGAGAAACAGGTTACAACAGGTTAAACAACCTGCTGATCCCCAAACAAGGGTGCCCGACACAAGCACACAGGTCTGCGGAAAAAGCACTGCGACTGGATGCTCAAACCGGAGTGAGTCCCGCTCCCTCCCTGCACCTCAGCTGCATCTTCCTTCAAGAGGGTGGCCCGACGGAGGATCTCCAAGGTTTCCAGCATCTGGGAAGCTCAGGGCAGCAGGCAGCTGCCTCTCGCTCCCTCACCACTAGAGGACACCAATGCGCTGACAAAGGAGGCCCTGCTCCCTGGCGCTCCCATAGCCAGCCTCCCGGGGAGTGAGCGCCCACCTTCTGCTTGGCAGCATGCTCAGCCACCATGTCGCTGAAGTCCTCTTTCTCCACTTGGGCCTGCTGCTCCCGCACGTGCTCCTCATACTTCTGGGTCATGGCCATGGGATCCAGCTCCAACTCTTCGGGTGCCAGGGCCACTTCCACACCTTGCAGCTCAGGGGCTGGGCCCTTCCGGCTCATAACCTGGAAAAGGAATCAGAGCCCTGTCACCTCCAAAGAGACGCTCCAAGAGAAGCCCTCGCTCCCACGCTTTCCTAACCCCCAGAGCAGCGTCCTCTGAGTGCTCACCGTGGACATGTCATAGATGTGGGTCGATCCCATCATGGCCCCTCCAACGGTGGCTGTTCTCTTCTCTGGCAACACAGTGAAGAGCTGCGGTGTCTCACTTCTGCAAAGGACAAAGGTGTCAAGCCCATAAAAGGCAGGGAAGACAGGGTCCCCGGAAGGGAAAACAAAAGGAACACGGGCAGCACCCCCACCGAGCTCCTGGAGAAGATCCAAGACACCCAGGGAACAACGGTGCCCACGCTGCCTCTACAGGTCCCAAAGACCCATGAGAGCGAAAAGTGCCACCTATTTCAAGCATCCTACTTGAGGAGTTCCCCAGCGGCCTAAGTGGGGTAAGGAGCCGATGTTGTCACTGCTGTGGTGCAGGTTCAATCCCTAGCCTGGGAACTCTGGAAACTTCTGCACAACCAAAAGTGCAGCCAAAGAAAAAAGAAAAGAAAAATTCTACTTGAATGCAAAAACAAATCTAATATCAACCCAGACCATGGGTTCCTCCCTACCTCGCCCAGGAAGAAGTGAAAATTTATTTCCACAAAGCAGACAGACAGACACCGAGAAAGAGAATTCAGATCCTGTCGCTCCTTTGTTCCAGACCCCCTCAGGCTTCCAATCACTGTCTGAACAAACCCAAACACTTCACCAGGGTCTAAGGGCGTCAGACTTGGTCCCCTACTTAATCCCCGCTCGCTACATTCCAGCCACAGGACCCGTCGTCCTTTTTCTTGCTTGAATACGCATAACTTGAGACTTCTGTTTCCAGACAAGAAGTAACAGGGATCAGATTTACCCTCCCACCTGAAACAGTCAAAAAATGGGCGAAATAGATGAAACGGTGGTTTTCACGTCATTGGACGTCAAACAACAAAGGACCGTGATTCCTGAGATGCAGGAAACACACGAGGCGATTCCTTCCACTGAGCACCTACTGCACCGAGTGTCCAGGCCACAGACGGAGGAGGGGGAACTGCTACAGAGCCCAGAGGACACCAGGAGTTGAAGGGATGAAGCTGAAAATGCAGGGAGACTAAGGCGATCAGAGATCCCAGGACAGAGAACTGGAGAAGAGGAATCCCCCAAGCTCTGGGGGGAGGTCCGCACGGGGGGAGCTACCAAGGCAGGGAAAGAACCACCACCGGAAGGACGAGTGGCAACAGACATGCCTGCTGCTCCCTTGGGACTGGGGACAGGGCCGAGCCCCACCAGCCGGACTGGAAAACCTCCTATTAACAGGAAACTGGGTAGAGTACAGGGTCTTAAGCCTCAGCTGTGGAGCAGACCGAGCACTGCCTCGGTCCTGCCTGATGAGCCTAGAGATGAAGACTATTTCCGAGAACCTTCACGACAACGCCCAACAAACGCTAGACACCATCCGTGCTTCGCTACAGAAGTATGCTGGACCCAACAAGGTCCACTTCACAAAGTCGCAGGTCCCTCGAGAACTACCTGGAGTTCTCCGGTGGCTCAGTGGGTTAAGGATCTGGCATTGTCACTGCTGTGACTCAGGTCACTGCTGTGGCACGAGCTCGATCCCCGACCCCGGGAATCTCCACATGCTGCAGCCAAAAAAAGAAAAGAGCAGAAAAAAATATTTGCCAACGTGAAGACACAGGAATAGAAAATTTCTAAAATGAAACACAAGGAGAAAAAAGAAAAAATTTAAGTGAACAGAGCATCAGTGAGCAGCAACACGATGGACAACTTCAAGAAATCTAATGGATATATACCTGGAATTCGCAAAGAAGAGGTCAAAGAGAAGGAAACAGAAAAAAGTATTTGGAGACGTAATGGCCAGAATTTTCCCAAAATTAATAAAAACTATACATGCACAGGTTCAAGATGCTTAACAAACTGCAAGCAAAGAAACCTGAAGAAAACTACAACACCACCCTGCATCACCCCACACATCATACCCTGTTCCAAACAGTGGCAAGAGCAGATCTTACAGGCAGCCAGTGAAAACTGACACGAATGCACAGAGGAACAAAGGAAGGTGACGGGACAAGTTTCCCGAAAGAACAACGCAAGCAAGGGGCAAGCAGGTTCAGGATCCAGCATAGGTCACAGCTGCAGCTCGGATTCAATCCCTGGCCTGGGAACTGCCATGTGCCTCGGATGCAGCCATTAAAAGAAAAGGGGGAAAAAAAGATGCAAGAAAGATGACACTGGAGTGACATCTTTAAAGTAATGAAAGAAAAAAACACAGTCATCCTAGAAATCTCCATCTTTCAAAAACAAACGCCACTACATGGTTATTATTTTTGTTTGTCTTGGGTTTTTTTTTTTGGGGGGGGGGGGGGGAGTAGAAAAGCTTTATTGCTTTGCCAGGCAAACGGGGACCACAGTGGATTAATGCCCTCAAAACAGTGTCACTGTTAGTTTTGTTTAAAGGGCACAATTATCTATCAGAGAATTTTAAGTTGCAAACTGCCCTTCCCAGGCTTCTTCCATTCCCACCTACGGTCCCTTCTGACCCAGATCATTCTACTGCTGGCTTCTTCCCACCCTCCAGCTCTCAGCCCAAACACCCGCTCCTGGGTGGCTTCCCGAAGGCCGTCCCACCACCCAAATCCCTCTACATCCCGTTGCCCAGTTTCCTCTGCTACCCGTCCCGTCCACGCCTGAAACTATCTTGTCCTCTGATGGCTTGCTGACCTCACCCCAGTGCCTAGAGCAGCGCCTGGCCTGGCACAGAGCGAGTGTTCGCTAATGGGTCAAAGGGGCAGGCGACGACAACAAACGTCAGCCCGTCCACGCAGAGGCTGAAGGGAACGGCAACTCTCCCCGCTCGGCCCTGCCTGGTTCCCTCACCCGTCCATCGCCTCCTCAATCTTCTTCTTCCTCAGCTCAATGAGTTCAGGGGTCTCCATTCCTGCCGGCACGGACGAGAAGCCTCCGGGAGTGATGAGGCCGCTGTGAAGAGAGGAACGAGCCCTGGAGTCGAGTCGAGGCTCCCCCAGACAGGCAGAGCCCTTCCCAGCGGCCTCCTCTCCGCCTCCCCCACCTGTCTGCAGGGGTGATGAAGCCTGTCTCATCCGGCTTGTCTTCATCGCTCTCCTCCTCTTCCTCTTCTTCCGAAGATTCTTCATCAGACGGCTCCAGCTCCCCCCAAGGGGTCCGATCGATCTCCTCTTCCTCAGTCTTGGTCTGAAAGACATCACTCACCCATTGGACAGATGTTCACGACATGCCCGGTACATGCCGAGCGGCTGTAAACTCAAGGGGTGTTAAGAGGAAACGGAAGATAATTGCTACCCGCAGAGAGCTCGGGTTCTAGTGGGAAGCCTGCAGGTGCTTTTTCAGGCTTCAGAACACCACCTCTCTGATAATGAAGCTATAAACCAACTATCTCTGAACTCCGTGACCTCACGTAAGACCAAGCTTGCCAGCCACAGCCCATACCTGAAATTCAGCAGCGTTGGTTCCAAACACATCCCCATAGAGGGGTTTCCCCGTCTCATCGACTGGGGGTTTGCCCCAGCCACCAGCATGGTACCCGAAGGAACAGCTCTGCAAGACAGGAAATGCAAATCAGTTCCACTCCTGTGCTCCACGGGAACACTCATGCTCTGGGGGAAAGTCATGCTCCAAAGCACAGAACTAACACTTGGGAACTCCAGCTTCATTTCAGAGAAGAAGCAAACGTCACAGAGCATTACAAAGCAAGAGTGCTAAGCGACAAAAATCTGGAGGTAACAGGATAGGGAGATGGGAAGCAGAAAGCCTGCTAGTAACTTCAGCCTTCAGGGTGGAGTTCATGCTGCCTAAAACTGAAACATGTACTTTGCAAGACACGACTCCAACTTCTTACTGATGTTCCTAATGTTGGCAAGCTTTCAGAATCTAGTTCTCTAAAGTGACAGAATTTTTTTTTAAGGGCTCGTGCCATGTGGAAGTTCCCAGGCTAGGGATCAAATCTGAGCTGCAGCTGCCGGCCTATGCCATAGCCACAGCAACGCCAGATCCGAGCCATGTCTGTGACCTACACCGCAGCTGGTGGCAACACCAGATCCTTAACCCACTTGAGTGAAGCCAGGGATCAAACCCAGGTCTTCATGGCTATTGGTCGGATTCATTACCGTTGAGCCACAACAGGAACTCAAAGTGACAGAAATTTTTATCTGAAATTTAACAATCACTTCTTTCCCATTTTAATGACTCTGTTGTCTATGAAATTTTTTATTACTTTTTATTTAAAAACAAGCTTAGGAGTTCCCTCTGCGGTGCAATGGGGTAAGAATCTGGCTGCAACTGCTCAGGTCACTACAGAGGCTAGGGTTTGATTCCCACCCTGGCACAGCGGGTTAAAAGATCTAGTTTTTCTTTTTCCTTTTTTTTTGTCTTTTTGCTATTTCTTTGGGCCGCTCCCGCGGCATATGGAGGTTCCCAGGCTAGGGGTCCAATCAGAGCTGTAGCCACCGGCCTACGCCAGAGCCACAGCAACGCAGGATCCAAGCCGCGTCTTTGACCTACACCACAGCTCACAGCAATGCTGGATCATTAACCCACTGAGCAAGGGCAGGGACCGAACCCGCAACCTCACGGTTCCTAGTCGGATTCATTAACCACTGAGCCATGACGGGAACTCCAGATCCAGTTTTTCTGCAGCTGTGGAGTAGGGCACAGCTGTGGCTCAGATTCAATCTCTGGCCCCAGAACTTCCATATGCCATGGGTGCAGCCATAAAAAAAGAAAAAAAGGTAAAAAAATAAAAATAATTTGCAACAAAATAAATTACTATTTTTTTTGTATTTTTAAAACTTTTTTATTAAAGTATAGTTGGTTTACACTGTTTCTTCAATTTCTTCTGTATAGCAAAGTGACCCAATCACACACAGATCCCTGTGCTATATACCAGGGCCCTAAATTACTATTTTTAATGAAAAAAAGAAAGAAAACAGCATGAAGTTCATTCTCTAAAGGTTTTTTAAGTTTTGACTATTTCTCCAATGGTATTACCTCAATACAGAGATTTCTGAAGAAAAAAAAATTTAAAAAAATAAAAATAAGTTTAATGCCACTCTAAAAATTCTATCTGTCCATCCATGCACACATCAGAGAGAGATATCTGGAAATACATTCGCCAGATATTAAACCTGGTTATTTCTGAGTGGTGAAATGTGAGCAATATGTGTTTTCATCTTTGTTCTCAATTCTGACTGACCATTTTATGACACACGTCTCATGGTTTTCTTAAAACAAAAACCATACTCCTTTAATTTGAAAAAAAGCCAAAAGACACACAGTAGGAAGAAAAGAAAAAAAATCCTCCTCTAGTTAAAGAGCCAGCTCCTCCCTTAGAAGGACAGAAAGGAAAGCTCTCACCTCCGGGATAGGCGAGTTCAGCCCAGGGATCTTCAGGTTGGGGTACGACGGGGGTGGCCCGTAGCGCTGCATGGCGATCAGCCACGGGGGAGGGACCTTGTGTGCGTTCTGCAGGACGAGAGAGGACGGGCTCCCACCTGCCTGACCCGAGCCCTTGGCTCCCCCCCCGCCAAATTCCCAACCTCTTCTCTGCTTGCCCAGCCAGGTAACTGGCACTCACTGGTCCTACTGGCATCCCCAAGGAAATCCGCAGCTCATCAGACAGATCGCCTGGCTTCTTCTCCTTCAGCCGTGTCTCAAACTCCTTCCCCTGAGGAAAAAGCAGAGCATGCCGTGCTGTGGGCTCCAGACACACACTGGGAGGTTACCTGCCAGGGGGCGGGAGAACAAAGAGGTCCCACTGCACAGCAGACAGAGTCCCTCTGAGGACTACCTAGGTCCCAGGGTTCTCATCACCTCTGCCCCCGGCCGCGCCGGGGGTGGGGAATGATAAAGCGGGGAATGAATGAGCGCACAGCCACGTCTAAGGACAGGCTTTCTCATCTCCCGAGTGGGGGCTTGGAGAAGATGTTCTCCAAGGGCCTTCGGCCTCAAAAATCCCACGACACCGCGCTGAGTAACATCTCAAGGGCCAGAACAAAAAAACCAAAACAAGACAACTTTTCTCCTGCCCCCAAGAGGGAATGTTTCCTAAAGCATCTGCCCTCGGCCCCTGTTTCTAAACTACCCACATACACGACTGCTGCCTCGAAGATGCGATCCGCATCCCTCCTCCAGAAAAGCACCCCTCGCTGCAAATGCCACCCCATCCAAGGGGAGCTAGAGGACAACTCCGAGCCTGAGGCGAGAGGGCCCCCGGCCCCACCTCCAGCTTCCAAAGCCCCTGGGACCCGGAGTTCCGGGGTGGTGACCCAAGGCAGAGCCCTGCCCCCGCCCTCCCCGCCCCCGCTGCCGACCTCGTAGTACAGGTCCCCGTGGATGGTCAGCTTGGGCTTGGTCTGCCACTTGAAGAAGGCGTCGTGCAGCTTCTGGTAGTCGATGTCGATCTTGCCCATCTTGGGCCGGACCTTCTCTCGCATCTTGGACTTCATGGTCTTCTGCTCCTCCTGCGGGGACGGCACGGGGTACGGGAAAGGCCCTCACCAAGTCCAACTCTGGTCAGATCTGGCCTCCCGTTCCCGAAAGAGATGGGGGAAACCTCATCCATCTTAACTCCCAAGTCACCCAAATCCCTCCTGCTCAGTCCAGCCCCTCAAAATTACACGACCCGTGTAGAACAAAATAGATGCATCATAAGAAATCACAATCAGCCACGTACATCAAATAATTTTTAAGGGAGTTCCCGTCGTGGCGCAGTGGTTAACGAATCCGACTAGGAACCATGAGGTTGCGGGTTCGGT